>NC_133408.1:21722500-22347500 GCF_049350105.2 Macaca mulatta | reverse complement strand
GCGCGATCTCAGCTCACTGCAAGCTCCGCCTCCCAGGTTCCCGCCATTCTCCTGCCTCAGCCTCCCGAGTAGCTGGGACTACAGGTGCCGCCACCACACCCAGCTAATTTTTTGTGTTTTTAGTAGAGACAGGGTTTCACTGTGTTAGCCAGGATGGTCTCGATTTCCTGACCTCGTGATCCACCCGCCTCTGCCTCTCAAAGTGCTGGGATTACAGGCGTGAGCCATCGCGCCTGGCTGCAGATTTATTATTAATGAGAGTCTAGGCCTTTTGTCATGGCAGAGAGGAGCATGTGCTTCCCTTCATGGCAATTACATGATGCTGTCTGAAAGAGAGATGGTCTCACAAAAAAACTTCCTTCATTTTCCCACTGGGCTCGGTGGCTCACCCCTGTAATCCTAGCACTTTGGGAGGTCGAGGTGGGTGGATTACCTGAGATCAGGAGTTCAAGACCAGCCTGGCCAACATGGTGAAACTCTATCTCTACTAAAATACAAAAATTAGCCAGGCATGATAGCAGATGCCTGTAATCCCAGCTACTCGGAGACTGAGACAGGAGAATTACTTGAACCCAGGAGATAGTTGCTGCAGTGTGCGGAGATCCTACCACCTGGACAACAAGCAAGACTCCATCTCAAAAAAAAAAAAAAAAGAAAGAAAGAAAAAAGAAACTTCCTTCATTTTCTAAGGTGTCTATCTGAATAGGACATCAGTGTTTCCACTTGAGTAAGGCATTGTTAGCTTGGTAAAACTGGACTTTTCTTGGTGGATTGTTTTTCAAATTTGAAGAGTTAATACCAAATAATCCTACACCACTTAAAGAACCAATTTATGTGTAAAACTTGCAGCAAACTGATTTTAGCAAGCTCACTGCAGGCACCATTGATCATGTTCAATGTGTTAAGTGAGCCAAACCTTGTGCCTGCCAAGATCATAGCTGCTGGTCCTTGACCAGAATTTTTTTTTTTTTTTTTTGGTGCAACATGGTTAGCAGTTTATTTGAGATGATGAGAGCATTCAAATCTGCTTCCTGAAGAAATACACATTATTAGTATAGACTACGGTATAAAACTGGAAAGCTACCAAGTGAATCTCCTCGCGGGTTAGATTACCTAATAATAGGTTCAATGTGGATCCTTACTCTTCATTTGCATGCTTTTACTGTTACTTACATTTCTTTTTATAGTACACAAAGCTTCACATAAAATTTGAGAACCTAATGTAATTAAGCAAAGAGAACATTAAATTTTTGTATTAACCTAAATTTGCAAATGTAAAAACATTGATATCCTGAGCTTAAATCCAGGAAGTATGTCAATTAAGTGATAATGATTCTAGGATTAACTGTGACATCAATATTTAAAACTAGTAAACTATTCATTTTTTTCATAAAATCAAGATTTTATGTTAATCTGCATTTGTCCTATGAACCTTGTTAAAAGCCATTTATAATTCCACAAACAGTGTATTTATCATTTTATTTTGGGTGGACCTCATGAGAGTTACCTATATCTGTATAACAATTAAAAATATTTACTTAAAAATTCTAGTTTATATTACAGGTTATAGTATTATCTCTGTCTTTTTTGTGAGTATCAAAGGAACATGCTCATATACAATATACTTTATGTAAAATAATTTTCTGTATCCCTACAAGTATTTGCCTATTTTAAATATTTTTGATGACTGGGTACATGGTTCACACTTGTAATCTCAGCATTTCGGGATGCTGAGGCCAGAGGATTGCTTGAGACCAGGAGTTCTAGCTAGCTCGTGTAATACAGTGAGACCCAATTTTTGTCTCTACAAAAACATTTAAAAAATTAACTGGATATAGTGGTGCACACCTGTAGTCCCAGCGACTGGGGAGGCTGAGGAGGAGGTTTGGCGGGGATCACTTGAGCCCAGGGGTTTCAGGCCACAGTGAGTTTTGGTTTTTCCACTGCACTCCAACCTGGGTGACAGAGTGAGACCCTGCCTCAGAAAATAAATATCTGTGGTTTTCCTCAGCATCAATGTCTCAAAGAAAACGTTAGTTTAAAAAAAAAAAAAATGTTCTATACCTTGTTTTTTTTGTTTTTTTTTTGTTTTTTTTTTGTTTTTTTAAGATGGAGTCTCACTCAGTCACCCAGGCTGGAGTACAATGGCGCGATCTCGGCTCACTGCAAGCTCCGCCTCCCGGGTTCCCGCCATTCTCCTGCCTCAGCCTCCCGAGTAGCTGGGACTACAGGCGCCGCCACCACGCCCGGCTAATTTTTTGTGTTTTTAGCAGAGACGGGGTTTCACCGGGTTAGCCAGGATGGTCTTGATCTCCTGACCTCGTGATCTGCCCGCCTCGGCCTCCCAAAGTGCTGGGATTACAGGCGTGAGCCACCGCGCCTGGCTATACCTTGTTTTAAAGTAAGAGATTAAGTCAGGAATAATAGGACCCCATCCAGCCGGGCGCGGTGGCTCAAGCCTGTAATCCCAGCACTTTGGGAGGCCGAGACGGGCGGATCACGAGGTCAGGAGATCGAGACCATCCTGGCTAACCCGGTGAAACCCCGTCTCTACTAAAACTACAAAAAAAAAACTAGCCGGGCGTGGTGGTGGGTGCCTGTAGTCCCAGCTACTCGGGAGGCTGAGGCAGGAGAATGGCGTGAACCCGGGAGGCGGAGCTTGCAGTGAGCTGAGATCCGGCCACTGCACTCCAGCCTGGGCCACAGAGCGAGACTCCGCCAAAAAAAAAAAAAAAAAAATAGGACCCCATCCTTGTATTTTCCCCCACCTCTCTCAGAGATAGATTGAAGGGAGTTGACAAAAGAAAAAGGGAACTTCGGAGATGAGGAAATAATAGTGGGTATAGTCATTATGGTAATAGCAAATGAGATACCCCTCCACTCAATTCCCGTAATTCAATAAGATCTTTTTTTTCACTTTTGCAAGTAAGTCCTTAGTTACCTGCCCTAAAAGATGGTTGACCACAATTTCTGCATAAGAGGAACAGTACTTGGCTTTTCCCTGGGCAGCTCAGGCCATGGGTTACACCTGTCCTATCCACCCAGTGATCGGGGTCATTGGAGAGCACCCGATCCAAGGACATACAAGGTTGCAATGGGATGAAGGGTGGCCCTTGCAAAAAAATATATGTCCACATCCTAACCCCTAGAACCTGTGAATGTAATCTTATTTAGAAAAAGAAAAATGTATCTTTACAGATATAACTCAGTTTGGGATCTTGAGATGAGATCATCTGAGACGATCTAGGTAAATGTTAAGTATTATAATGAGTCCCTATAAGAGACAAAAAAGAGGAAGACACAGAGAAGGTCACGTAAAGACTGAGGCAAAGACTAGAGTCACAAGGCAAGAAACATCCGGAGTCACCAGAAGCTGAAAGAAGCAAAGAAACATTCTTCTCTAGAATCTTCCAAGGGATATAGCTCCACCAACCACCTTGATTTTGCATTTCTGGCCTCCAGAACTGTAAGAGAATAAATTCCTGTTTTCTTAAGCCAGAAACAATTTAATTTTGTGGTAATTCTGTTACAGCAGGTCTAGGACATTAATACAGTTATGCAATCTGAAAAATGCCTTAAAAAAAGAGCCTTCAATAAACAGCCTGTCAGGGAAGTTGGTGATTAAATTATCCCAATAAGTATGTCTCTGAGAGTTTGAAAATAAAATATAGAAAATAATGAAGATGTTCATAATTGGAAGAATACTAAGAATAAACATAAAGAGAACAATCAGAGAGTGGAGCTGAGTCAGGTTCCTGAAGAAACATGAAAGGATGGGTAGGCTGAAGACAAATGAGTCAGCCAGGGTTTGACACCCCTCCCCAACTACTGTGATGAAAACCTTTAGTTGGCATAATTCTCATTTCTAAGTGTAACCTCTGATGAGTATAGTAACCGCTGGCCTTTGTAACCAAACTATTCTTATTAACGCAATCATTCTAAAATAGCCGTATGGGGTTTTGTTGTGGTCAAAATTTATCCATGGAGCTAAATACACTTCTACATATCCAGTCATAATCAGCCCTGCCAGTCTCCCTAGATCAGAGCTCTGATGTTTCAAACAAGCATTTTCTAGACTCAAAAGCATATGCAAAGCTGCTATTTGGAAAACCCCTCAGAATTTCCTACACATTCATTTGTGGCAAGGTGGCTGGCCTGCTCTCCTAGTGAGAACATCAGCATGTTATCTCAGCTTCCATGAGAGCTCGTTAACAGTAGCTTCTACAGATTATGGAATTCAAAGAGTATCAACTAGTCTAAAGTCATGTGGCCTCAAAAACTTAAAATTTCATCAGCTTTGCCAATGAAATTATATTTTAGAAAATAATCAAGTACTATTTATTCAACCTTTTAGATTTTTCAAGATCATTTTTATTTCAAATTGATTGATTGTAGACTATACTCATGAGATTAACTACCATTTTACTAAATTATGTTTTATATTTTATTGTATATGGTTTTTATAATACATATATTATAAATTGCTATATATTTTATGCTGTTTTCCAAAAACAAAGTTAGTGAAGAAGAAAAAGTGATCTAATGAATGCCTCAAGATGTGTTAAAATTATTGAATATTATTTTCCCCATAAAGTCTTACATAATTAGTATCTAATAGAATTTAGTAGCAAAATAAATTGTTCGTTTCTTAAAGAAATGTCATGATTACTTTTAATAAATAACAGAAATTTTTGTCATGTGTTCTCATTTTATCTTGATTTTAAGAAGCCTAGAGTTCAACCTAATGCTTAATTACAGGTATTACTTTAGTGTGTTTCAAGACGGCTGTATGTCATAGCAGGTAAGCTCGATTTTGGACTCTGCCACAGCTATACTTCAATCCTGACTCTGCCAACAGACAGTTACATGACACTGGGAAAGCGCTTAATCCCTCTGGACTCCAGTTTTCCTATCTACGAAGTGGGGATAAAAATAGCACTTACTTCAGCAGGTTCTTGTGAAGAACAAATTAAATAATACATAAAAAACACTTAGAAATTGGCTTGACTCTAGTATCAACATAATACAGTTGTATCTGTATTTCTGCTTTGATACCATTATTCTAAACAACTTTTTTTTATAAACAGGTAAAATATGAATATAAACACAAGACATAGGAAAGAAATACTAAATTTAAAAAGAACCCAAACGGCTTAGAGAAGTAGATTAATAAATGCAACTGCTGACTTTAAAAGTCTGCACTGAATTTCTGAGCTTTCTTTTTATTCCTCCTTTAAAATATATTTATTAGTGGTTAGATAAGTTAGAATGAAGGCAGAAAAAAATGTGGCATTTGGGGCATTATAAAGTGATGTTTGGTCACAAAGGTGAAAACTGGCAATTTCCCCTTATTGGTAGAGATGGAAATTAATCTTACTAGTCGGTCACAGGAGTGTTATTTTCAGTGTGCCCCCAAAGTACCAGTCCAGTTCTTTTTGCTCCAACATAAATCTCATTTTCAGAATTATAGGATAGCTACTCAAAATGAGGGAAGCGCTGTTTCAAAAGATAAAGCAAAATTAGAGAGAGCAGGAGAAGAATATCTAAAAAGATTCAGTCAGGCATCAAGCCTGAGTTAATCTAAATGATGATATGTTTTAAATCAAGGATTAGCCAATACACAGTTGTGCATGAATATTTGTGGACTAGAAAAAAAAAGACTTTGCAAAATGAAATTAGGGGCGATCAATAAAAATATTTGTGGCATGAGAACTGTCTTCTATTCTAAAATGCAAACCTAAATAAAATCATATTAGAACTGGAAAAAGGTTTGGGAAACTTTTAAAGCTTCATTTAGAGCTCTTTCATTAATTTCTTTAATTCACCATAGTGTCAAGAGCTACAAATCCCAACACTATTTCTTTTTTTTTCTTCTTTTTTTTTTTTTTCTTTTAAGACAGAGTCTTGCTCTGTTGCCCAGGCTAGAGTACAGTGGCATGAGCTCAGCTCACTGCAACCATCGCCTCCCAGGTTCAAGCGATTCTCCCGCCTCAGCCTCCCAAGTATCTGGGATTACAGGTGCCCACCATCGCACCTGTCTAATTTTTGTATTTTTAGTAGAGACAGGGTTTCACCAACCTGGCTAGGCTGGTCTCGAACTCCTGACCTCGTGGTCCACCCACCTCAGCCTGACTTCTAGCTCAATAAAAAATAAATCCGGAAGCCACAGGCATATGCAGATCTTTTTATTGCCAGGTAATTATTGTAGTATGAGATGTACTTTCAATCAGCTATATCTGTCAAGTAGTCTCTTCTCTTGTCCTATCAAAATCTTTACTCAGGACTCATTGCATTGATCGATGCGAATAGATTATACTTTTAAGTTTACAAATATGAAGAGCAATTATTTTTCAGCCTGCAAAGTTAAGCCTGTTTCAAAATCTTCTTTAAAAATGGCCACAGATTCTGAGTTCTGTCTTCATCTAACCCAGTCAGCAGTGATTTTCAGAATGTCTGAGGTCCCACAGATGAAAATAAAATGACTCATGTTCTACCTGGTTGCACTGGTCATTGCCTTTTTCCATATATCAGTCATCATAACCGAGATCACAGCAGTAAGAAATCTTGCCTTAATGTTCCCCCATTTGAGTCAGAGTAAAAAATCAAGGCTTCCACTGAAAATATCAATTATTCAGGTGGTGTGTTTTATTGTCTATTATATATTAAGTTACTGTATTTTTTTAGAGATAAGATTTTTCCCTGATGTCAAGGCATATCATAGGTATGTCTCTGGGAGTTTGAAAATAGAATATAGAAAATAATCAAGATGTTCATAACTGGAGGAATCCTGAGAATAAATACCAAGAGAAGAGTCATAGAGAGGAGACTGGTCAGGTTTCAGAAGAAACAGAAACCTGCAGTGTAGTGGCTAGATCATAACTTGCACAGCTTCGAACTCCTAGTCTCCAATGATCCTCCCATCTTAGCTCACCAAGTAGCTGAGAGTACAGGTCCATGCCACCATCCTGGCTAAGTTTTGATTGCTTGTTTCTAGAGATGGAGTCTTGCTGTGTTGCCCAGGCTTGTCTCAAACTCCTGGTCTTGAGCAATCTTTCTACCTCAGCCTCCTAAAGTTCTTGGATTACATAGGCTTGAGCCACCATACCTGGCCTAAATTTTATATTATGAAGAGTGACTCCTCCATCACCACTCACATGGTTGAGAATTTGTGTAGTAGACCAATAAATTGGTATGATAGGAATTTTACGGATATTTGTAACAAGCAGAAGTTTCTCCAATCATAGGAAAATTTCCTGAGTCTGGTAGACTGCAAAATGTTTCCACAAAGATGTTCATATCATAATACCCAGAATCTGTGAATTTACATTGCATGGCAAAAAGGATTTTATTAACGTGACTAAATTAAGGATCTTGATATGAGAAGATTATCTTGAATTATCTGGATGTGCCCAATATAATCGCAAGGGTCCATTTAAAAGGGAGGCAGTAGAGTTAGATTCAAAAAAGGCTAAGTGATAACAGCAGAGAGAGAAATTAGAAGATGCTAAACCACCGACTTTGAAGACCAAAAGTGGGACCACAAGCCAAGGAATGCAGGTGGCCTCTAAGCTAGAAAGGGCAAGGAAACTAATTTTCCCCTAGAACTTCCAGAAGGAATGTGCTCTGCCAAAAATGGCGTGTTTGCTCAGCAAGACCATTTTGAACTTCTGATTTCTAGAGAATAAATTTGTGTTGTTTTCATTTGAGTCTATGAATAATGAGTTTATGGCAGTTTGAGTTATGGCAATTTGTCACAGCAGCCATAGGAAATGAATGTGCTGAGTTATTTCAAATTTACTGTATTTGTATTCATATTTGTGTATGTATTCCATGCAGTTGTAAAAAGATGATACATAAGTAGGGGCAGACCCTAAGCAGCATCTATTGGGTAAAAGCTTCTCTTTACTGGTTCTTCATACCTACATAACACAATCTTCTTCAGTTCAGGTAATCTCTTTATAGCCCAACTAGAAACTTCTTAAGGTACCTTAAAAGTTCCTTCATAAGAATTTCATGAAGCAATTGGCACTAGTTAAGAATTATTCAAACAGTGAATTGTAGAAGAAATGTTTACTAAATAGGTGAACACAGTAAAATTTAAATTATAGATAAGCTGATCATATTTTATTATCCAATTTCCATGCCTTTCTCGCTAGGCAATTTATGAAATCATTAGCTGTGTATGGCTAAGGGAAATATTGATGTGCTGTATGAGTGGAGTGGCATCTGCTTTATTTTATTACTTGCTTCTGCATAATCCCAAGTCCTCTTGAATTTTGATCTTCTTTTTATCTAGATGGATAACAATTCATAGATAATTCTGCTTGTCTGAATTTTGTTCAAGATTCTGAATTTTAAATCTAAGTTTTCTTCTATGAACAACTATATTTGTCCTGTTTTTTTATCAACCATTATTTCATTTAACAAACATTTATAGAGTGCCTGCTGCATGCCATTCTCTCTTCAATGTACAAAACTGTCCAAAATTCCTGCCTTTTGAAGCTTAATTCTAGTGGGTTTGAGCAAATATGTGAAGGGATAAATGCTCCTCCATGTAAGTCTAGTCAATGTATCTGTTGGAATCACCAACCAAAACCAAAGAAGGGCTCCTTTCTCTTTCTCTGATGGAAAGAGAGGGGGTGTGACTGGTGGAAAGTGAGGGAAAGGAGATGAAAAGAAGCATTAGAGAGGTGATATTTCATGACTCTATTGACGGGGGACACAAAAAATTTCCACATGGAGTGATTTTTCTAAATGTCCTTACCCATTACTATAAATTTCAGCGATGATTTCCTTCAATGCCCTGTAAGCAGCTGTCTCTGATGTTGCTACTAAACAATTAATTGCATATCCATAAATGCATTGCTCACAGTGCCATCACCATGGATGAGGAAATGAACCAGTAGGGCTATCACAGCTTAGGTCCAGTGAACTGCAATCTGCAACTTCTTGGCTAAGAGTAATGATGTGAAAAAGTGTAGCTATAGATAACAGGCAGTGATGTACAGCTGCAGGAAAACAACCCGGGCTTCCTAAATGCCTTTGGAAAAGACATTTCACTGCTTTGGGCCTCTCTTTCAATATATATTGATTGAAAATTTGCACTTGATAATCTTTAGATTCCTTTCCAGTGCTAATGTTCTATGATTCTATTGAAATTAAACATTTGTATATGTAAGTCTACAATCTCTTAATTCTATTCCTGTATGGGAACATGTTTAAGAATATGTGTATTGTTGCATTAATTTAGTATCTTACTTTCTCCTCTAAGACACATGGAGACCAAAAACCCTTTGAAAACTACTGTTCTCAAAGTACTGTTACCACACACACATACAGGCATACCCAATTATATTTACATTCCGAAATTATATGTGTATGTAGAGACTGTATGTGGTTTAGTCTCTTAAGCAGTAAAATATCTTAGATAACATTTGTTAAAGAGTAACATAAGAATTTTCTCATTTGACATAGCTTAAACTTTCTCCATATTTTGCCTTACAAATTATAAAAGATGCTGTCATGTTTTTTTGTAGAACGAATCCTCAATTAACTAAGAACCACAAAATACCATATTATTTCGCTCCGTTTATGAGAGCAAAAACGCATACAGACAGACACACACACACACACACACATATATATAAATGTACATATCAAAGGCTGATTAAAGACAACAATTCTGGCCGGGCGTGGTGGCTCACACCTGTAATCCCAGCACTTTGGGAGGCTGAGGTGGGTGGATCACCTGAGGTCAGGAGTTCGAGAGCAGCCTGGCCAACCATGGCGAAAACCCGTCTCTACTAAAAATACAAAAATTAGCTGGGTGGGGGGGGCGGGGTGGTGCGCGCCTGTAATCCCAGCTATTTGGGAGGCTGAGGCAGGAGAATCACTTTAACCTGGGAGGCAGAGGTTGCAGTGAGCCAAGGTCACGCCGCTGCACTTCAGCCTGGGTGACAGAGCAAGACTCTATCTCAAAAAACAAACAAACAAAGAAAAACGAAACAATTTCACAAAATTTTATGAGTCAGCACACATTTAATTTCAGCTCATCATTCTCATAAATATACCAGCTTATGGTAGAAACACACAAGGCCACAGAAGATCCTTAATCATAATTTTTTTCTTTTTTTGAGACAGAGTCTCGCTGTGTTGCCCAGGTAGGAGTGCAATGGCATGATCTCAGCTCACTGCAACCTCCGCCTCGCCTCCTGGGTTCAAGCAATTTTCCTGCCTCAGCCTCCTGAGTAGCTGGGATTGCAGGTGCATGCCACCACACCCAGCTAATTTTTGTATTTGTAGTAAAGACGGGGTTTCACCATGCTGGCTAGGCTGGTCTCGAACTCCTGACCTCAGGTGATGCACCTGCCTCGGTCTGCCAAAGTGCTGGGATTACAGGCATGAGCCACCACGCCCAGCCAATCATACAATTTTTTAAAAACACATATGGGTACATACTTTATCTACTAGGTTAGAAAAATGAACTGAAATAGTCTAGAGATTTTTCAGATAAAGTCAAAACCAAAAAAGGCTTTTATCACTAATAGCCCATCATAAAACTCAAGTAAGATAATATTCAAATTCCTAAACACTCCAGCATCAAACTGAAATATACAAAATGTATTTAAATGTGTATATTAATATTAAGGTACTTACCACTTTTAAAAGAAACGAAATATTTGTTTAGAAGCATAAAACTTTTGGTAATAAGAGGCCACAACTATAAAAACAATTCTGGTCAAATCACCCATGGATGCATTATAAAAGCAAGGGCCTCTTCTCTATAATTGAGTGTTGTCAAGATCAAGTCACATTTTTCCAAGTTCAGCTGAGAATGATTTTGAGTAACTTTTAAAAGGCCCTGGTGAAGCACCACGGAATATTCTATGAGTTATTCAGCCTTTGGGCATAATCATGAATATGTTTACTATCTCATTTTTATGATCTCTTAAAAAGTATTTTCAAAACATCTTGTGGGGGGTCTCAGAGGCACCATTTGGTGAAAACTATCTTCCAAACTACATTTCTGTGGATGTGTGTAGAGTTATTCTGAAGGGATGTGACCCTCAGCCATTAAAAAGAGAGATTTACCTGGATAATGCCAAGTAGTATGTTGACACATTATTTTCAATAAGCAATTTTTCCTGAAACACTGTCACTCGACAGGCCGTGACACACAGTTCTTTTATAGATTCTCTCATGAAGGTAAAAAACAGTTATTCCTCCAGGCAGAACACGGTAAGGAAGAATTTTGTGTAACTATAGGAGACCCAGGGTAGGAAGAAGTAGCTTGCAATGACTCAATGTTAGTGCAAACAAGAAAAACATACTTGTTTCAAATGAGAGATACTCTACTAAAATGCAATAAAAACTAAAATGCATATGCTGCCAGCATGTGATGATTTTAATGAATTAAGATTAATTCTATGTACAAGAAACATATAAACATACTTTATCAAACATGACATTTCAAACATGACATAATCATTTTATTTAAGTGTGTTACTCATAAACTTGAATGTTTATATACATTGTATTTATATGTATAAAATATATATAAATTATATTCCTCTTATGTCCCATTCACTCTTAGATATTTCTATCACAAAATCTGCTGCTAGCTGCTTCTTTTAATAGACTATCCCTAAAATATAAATTACAATAACATAAAACAAGAAAATACAAACATAAGAGAGCTGCCAATAGGTTGATGGTAAGATTTATGTGACCCCACAGAGAAGGATAATGCTCCAAGACTACATACTAAGGGGCTGCTACTTATCGAGACACCCTTACTAGTTTTCAACAGGGTGTGTAGCAGCAATGATCATGATTTTAAAGTTTCTAGCCTTTTTTGTTGTTGTTGCAAAAGGTGATTTTGCATCTTAAAATTTGGCAGTTGGAAAAAAAAGACAATATTTTGGATTAGAAGCCAGTTCAGTCTTCTTGGATAGAAATCAGAAGTTGTTTTGGGGACAGCCTCCCCCTTAATACCAGCAGAGACCACTTGGGTAAACACAATGAGTCAGATGGTTATAATAGATGTAGCCATTGTTCGTAAAGAAGTCTCAAACCAAACCAATGCCAGATAAAAATATCATCAACTCTTGAGACTGTGTATTTTAAGCCCCAGGCAACAGAATGCTCCTGTGTGGGTAGCATGCGTAGTGACTGAAGTAATAGATTCTTCCACAATCACTAATTCCGAAAGAGCATTAAGTAAGTGGGACCTGTTGGGGATAGGAAAGTTTCTTTTATTTCCTGAACTCTAAGGAGTGGCAAAATGATTGAGAGGGCCCTTGAGAAAAATAAGCATGGCAGCAGCCTACTGGGGTGGAGAGAAAAAGAAGGGGGAAAGGGGAACTCAAACAAAATAAGGAACCCTGTAGAAGAGATGGGGTGGACTCAAAGGAGTGATGGTAACTGATGAAGAGGATTGTACTTCTTTTCTTGCTTCTGTTTTGAGTATTTTGCACTGGGTGTTAGTCAGGGTTCTCCAGAGAAAGAAAATCAGTGGGATATAGATAAACAGATTTAAGAGGAGATTTATTATGGGAATTGGCCTACTAATTATGGAGATCAAGAATTCCAATATGCTGTATGCAAGCTGGAGAACCAGGGAAGCAGGTGATGTACTTCAGTCCGGTCAAAAGACCTGAGCTGCAGGAGAATCAATGGTGTAACTCTCAACTAGAGTTTGAAGGTCTAAGAACTACAAACCCTGATGTTGAGGACAGGAGAAGATTGACGTCCCTGCAAGAGAATGTGAATTGTCCCTTCTTCTTCTATTTTGTTCTATCCAGGCCTTTGACAGGATGGTGCCTGTCTATGTTGGTGAGGGCAGATCTTCCTTATTCAGTCTACTGATTCAAATACTAACCTCTTCTGGGAACACTCTCACAGACACATCCAGAAAAAAAAATGTTTTACCAGCTATGTGGGCATCACTTGGGCCAGTCAAGTTGATACATAAAATTAACCTTCACACATAGTACTTTCATCCTTCTCTTTAAGGTTGGTCTTTGCAATTCTCCACAGCATTTTGAGGTTTTTTTTTTTTTTTTTCTTTTTTTTATTTGGACAGAGTCTTACTCTATCACCCAGGCTGGAGTACAGTGGCACAATCTTGGCACACTGCAACCTCAGCCTCCCAGGCTCAAGCAATTCTCCTGGCTCAGCCTCCCAAGTACTGGGATTACAGTCACCCACCATGATGCCTAGCTAATTTTTGTATTTTTATTAGAGATGAGGTTTCACCATGTTGGCCGGGCTGGTCTTGAACTCCTGACCTCAAGTGATTCACCTGCCTTGGCTTCCCAAAGTGCAGGGATTATAGACGTGAGCCACTGCACCCGGCTACAGTTTTAGATTTCTTAGCCTTTTGCTTTGGAGAACAATTTGAATGTTTGATTATATTACCAGGGGAGGGTAGAGGGTGTGACCCTGAATGTAGCCTAACAGTGTGCAGAGAGAAGATAATGAGAGGGCCAAAAGCAGCGGAGCGCCCTGACCAGAAATCTCTAGCAAGAGATGACAAGCAGCCACATAGAATGGATTTGTCAAACTTTTAAGGATCCCAGGACTATTTAAATTTACCAAGGACAGAACCCCATAAAAAGCAAGGATTTACGGCCATCAATGGGAAGATGGCCCAAGTTGGGTTATGTGTTATCTACATAATAATGAGAAGGGTGATCTCTGAAGATATGGGAATTTGGGGGCATTCAGGTTCACTGCAGAATGTTGTAAATATTAGACAAAAAGAGTGAAAGTTAGGCATTTGCCCTTGGAGCCTTCCTACCACTTTCTAGTATTTCTTGGAAATATAAGCACCAAAGAGCACCTTTTCTTGCATGAATTACTTTCTCGAAGAAATGTGAAGACCACTCACTTTAATGCCTCAATTAATTTTGTTTACTAAACAATATGCTAATCTAAAACACCATTTTTCATTTGAATTAGAAAGATTATGAATGAGAAAAACTTTTAAAGTAAACTACAAATGAAGCTTCTGGGTTGTACTTGTTTTTGAGTTTTTTTCTACCATGTTACACTTTTGTATTTCTTTTTTTCCTCTTCCGTGACACAGTATCAAGGTCAACAAATGGCTTGATTTGAACTCCCTTTGAAAGTTGCTGGAAGCTCAGAAAACATCATCAACTAGAGATAAGAAATTTCCTTTGTCTTATACAGGACTCTTTTTTTTTTTTTTTTTTTTTTTTTTTTTTTTTTTTTTGACGCGGAGTCTTGCTCTGTGCCCCAGGCTGGAGTGCAGTGGCGCGATCTCGGCCCACTGCAAGCTCCGCTCCCCCGGGTTCACGCCATTCTCCTGCCTCAGCCTCCCGAGTAGCTGGGACTACAGGCGCCCGCCACCTCGCCTGGCTAATTTTCTTGTATTTTTAGTAGAGACGGGGTTTCACCGTGTTAGCCAGGATGGTCTCGATCTCCTGACCTCATGATCCGCCCGTCTCGGCCTCCCAAAGTGCTGGGATTAATTACAGGCTTGAGCCACCGCGCCCGGCCAACAGGACTCTTATAACTGTATTCCCTTCAGTATATTTTATTGTTTCCTTTTTAGATTTCTTATTTTACTCTGTGATTCTGCCTGGCAGTCTAGCTTCTGTTTCCAAATCTCTGTTTTCTTGACATTTTCAGTGACTCGTGATTCCCTGTCACCAGCAAGGCATATTATTGAAACCAAGAGTGTGAGAACAATAGGAACCTGAAATAAACCATTCTTACCAAATCAGGTTCTTATATACCAGTGCAACAATATAAAGAAGTATGCTTCCAGGAGGTAGGTTGTTACTTCTATTCAGACTCAACGAATGTTAAATCACCCAAAAGAGGAACTTATTTTTAACGAATTAGAAAAAACACAAAACACAATGAATGCTTTTTTTAGTTTATAAATTTCCTCCTTCAGTTAATCATTGGTTAGATGCTAAATAATATGTAAAAATTTTCAATATGACTTGCTAATTGAGAGGACAATCATTACAATATATATGTATACATTACATAATATTATATGTTAATATAGTTTTGATGAACACTTTGAAAATGTTTAATGCTTAGTAGTTGGGCCAAGCTGAAATTTGAAAGTCATTTCTGTATCACTGTTTATGTTCTCCCTTTCCTCTTTGTGTGTGCGGGGTATACATTCATGCATTACTCAACAATGAGGATACATTCTAGGTAATGCATCTGGAGGCAATTTCCTCATTGTGCAAACATCATAGAGTGTACTTTCATAAACCTAGAGGATATAACCTACTACACACCTATGCTTATAGTACAGCCTATTGCTCTCAGGGTACAAATCTGTGCAGCACGGTACTGTAGTGAATACTGGAGATCATTGTAACACTATGGTAAATATTTTTGTATTGAAACATATCTGAACGTAGAAAATGTACAGTAAAAATACGATATTATAATCTTATGAGATCACCTTCTAAATGTGGTCCGTCATCAGCCAAAGTGTTATGTGGCAAATGACTGTAATACCCTTTCTTACACTCCGAGAGAATACCAAAAGAAACTCATTTAAAATTCTGAATTTTTTAAAGCAATTTGAAATCTGCTTTCATTTCCTTTTGCTTTAGGATGCTAACATGCTAATTTTTTCAGGATTACAATGGAAACTATACAATTTTACATCAATAGACTCTACATCTTGTTGCTTAATATTGATTTAAGAAATTCAAAGCAAGTATAAAAGAACTAAAAAGGTTAGTATGTGTAGGCAACAGAAAGCTGATATTTGTAACAGACATGATTTGCTAACTCTGAAAGGCTTTCCGCCATGTCTCCCTAGCTGGCAGAGGTGTGGTGTAGATAAAGTGACCACCTTCAACTTTCTACTTGGCCATGCTAAGGGAGGTTACCCTATCCTCAGTCATGATAAAGCTTATCTTGGCAATTGCATTGCTCTTGAGAATAATTAACCTACTAATAGACGTGTGACATTTTGCTATTTAAAGAACTAAAACCAAGGAGCCCTTTGATTAAAAATATAAATTTGTTGAGAATAATTCCTTTTCCTGCCCCTTGAATAAGGCTCTGAAGGAAAGTAAAGGCTAGAACTGTGGCAGCCAAATTACAACCATGGAAGAAAAAAACCTGAGGCAAAGCCAACATTCTGTGGACTGCTGAGCCCTTGGTAATATGGCTAAGCAGTTGAACTAATCAACCCTGCAATTACTCCGTGTCTTCTATAAGATAAGAAATTTCAGGTAAGCCATTTTAGACATTTCCCTGTTATTTTAAGGATAAGCATCCTTATAGAAACATATGTTTATGTGCTTGTATACAAATATAAGAAAAATAAAAGCAAAAATATGTAGTATTTATTTATGTAAATTACATATATATTAAATGTGTTTCTTATACTTCCAAAGAAACAATATCTGGTTATGAATTGTATTGCTCTACTTCAAACTGAATTTAGAGCAATTTACCAATGCTCAAAGCAAAGGAAGCAAACTTTTATCTATAGATACCTTTGCTTTCTAACTTAAGGTTTCCTCAAAAACATGTAGTTTACTACAAAAAAAAATTTTAGCTGGGCATGGTGGTGTGTGCCTGTAGTCCCAGCTACTCAGGAGGCTGAGGCAGGAGAATTGCTTGAGCCCGGGAGGTGGAGGTTGCAGTGACCCAAGATCGTGCCACTGCACTCCAGTCTGGTGACAGAGCAAGACTCCGTCAAAAAAACAAAAAACAAACAAAAAAAAACCATGTATTTTACAAAATACCTTTTAGTGAAATGGATTATTCTGCAGACCTCTTTGGACTTCAGGTAGTACAGCTCACAATGTACTCAGCTCGAAAGTCAATATTTGACTACACCAAAGTACCAATAATCTAGCTTTTACATAATTTGTAATGGCTTTTTGTTTCTGTTATTGTTGTAGTAAGTAAAACAGATTTCAAAATTATCCTCTTGTATCTGGAGTGTGATCAGTATAGTTTCATGTTTCTACTGAAAAATCAATGCAGAAAGAAAAACATATCTAATTCAAAATTTTCCTGAAGACATACCTTAAGTGATTAATTTACAATCATATTTACTAGACTCAAATACATATTTTACATTTTAATTGCTTAGAATTATATTTTTATTTTTATTGGCAAAAATGATAATAGATTAAAAAAAGTTATTTTAGACAGAAATGAACACTACAGGTTATTGGTCTTTTCACATCACATTACAATCATATGGACTCTGGACCAAACTACTGACAATCAAGAGTAAGTTCACAGTAATCTAAGGAGAAAAAAGTTGATAGTCTATGGCCATAGCACCCTGAACACTCCTGATCTCATCTGATCTTGGAAGCTAAGCATGGTCAGGCCTGGTTAGTACTTGGATGGGAGAAAAAAAAAGTTGATATAAGTATACAAATGGAGAGAGTCAGGATTTTCAAAGAGGACTGTTAGCTGTAACATCCTTGGAATTTAATTCCAGAAACTATTGTACAATTGTACCTGTAGATGTGGCCTGACCCAAATGAACTCTGTCTTAGTTTATTTTGTGCTGCTATAACAGAGTATCACTGAATATTCTGGATATTCTGAGCTAATTAAATAATTTATAATGAACAGAAATTTATATCTCATGGTTCTGGAGGCTAAGTCTAAAGGGAGGGATCAGCATCTTGTCAGGGCCTTCTTGCTGCCTCATCCCATGACAGAAGGGCAAAAAAAGAGTAAGAAAGAAAGAGATGGTGATTGAAGTTGTCTTTTTATAAGAAACTCACTCCCACAAACATGGCAATAATTTATTCCAGAAATCGAGCCTTCATGGCCGACTCATCTCTTAAAGGTCCCACCTTTAAATGCTGTTGCATTGGAGATTAAGTTTCCAACACATGCCATTTGGGGGACACATTCAAATCATACCTAGCTTTCTTTGGCGAGCCAGTCCATAAACTGCAGCTCTGTCAATCCTTGATTTTGGGCAGAGAGCTGTGCAGTTTTTTCAGAGACTAAATCTAAATTTCCTCCAACAACTAGGAAAGATCATATATATCAGATATGCCACACTGTTTCATTTTTTTGTATTTATAAATAGATGATATAGGTCTCCTAACTTCCTATAGAAGCAACTAATTTTGTTTACTAAAATGAACTTAAGTAGCTCTGCCTCACCAGCTACTGAAGTTCTCAGATCTCAGGTAACACATAGCCTTCAGAGATCAGGGAATGACCATAAAGAACACAGTATTTAGAATACAGACACATGCAACCGTCAAATTCCTGTGTTTACCTGACAAAATATGACATATTTACTTGATTAATTCTTCTAGAGTATATGAAAATTTTATCACACAGTGTTCAATTTTCTGTATTATTTTTTCATTCATTCACTCAGTAAATTAATAATATTTCTTGACTTTCTCATGTTCTAAGAACCAAGAGTATGGTAATAGACAAAAAAAAAAAAAAAAGATATGATCTCTGCCCTCAAAGTTTAGAGTCTAGTGAGAATAATAATAATTCAAACTATGTAAATTCCACTACCATTTAAGCTCTTTATACATGTCTTCTGCTTTATTCTTTCAACCAATCTCTATGGTATTATTAAGCATATACCACAGATGAAAAAACTGATGCTTACAATGCTTAGATAATGTAGACAAATTTTCCAAGCTAGCAATTTGTAGAATTAAAGCTTGAGCCCTAGCCCATTTTACCATAAAATGTATGTTTTTAATCAAAAGCAACAACTCTGATTATTCAGTCATCTATG
The DNA here is from genome assembly GCF_049350105.2 of Macaca mulatta. Lineage (NCBI taxonomy): Eukaryota > Metazoa > Chordata > Mammalia > Primates > Cercopithecidae > Macaca > Macaca mulatta. Next base: position 22,328,746 of record NC_133408.1, on the reverse strand, counting down.
CAGCAAATGTTAATTGAACACTGGCTAAGTACCAAGCATTATAATGGGAGCTAGGAAAAGAGTGAAGAAAAGACAAGGTTTGTGACCATTTAGAGCCAACATTCTCATAGAAAAGACAGAATACAGAACAAGTAAACCAGTAAATAATTTAGTTCAAAATATAATAACTTCTGCAAAATCCGCAAAGCAGGGTGCATGCATAGAGATGGAAGGGAACAGCTTTCAAGAAAGTCCTCTCTGATAAAGTGGCATAGGAGCAGAGGCATGGATGATGTTAAGGAGCAATCTCTGCAAAGATCTGGTAGAGGCACCTAGAAGTCCAGAAGATAAAAATGTCTAAGGATCACCAACAACAGGAATTGGCAAACTCTGTTCTATGGGCCAAATCTGGCTTATTGCTAGTTTTTAAGCACTCTATGAGTGAAGAATGGTTTTTACAGCTTAAATGGTTGAAAAAATGTAAACACATATAATATTTTGTGACATGAAAATTATGAAAATCTCAAGTTCAATGGCCATAAATAAAGTTTTATTTGAAACAGCCACGCTTATTTGTTTGCATGTTGTCTATGACTGCTGGCATGCAACAGTGGCAGAATGGAGCAGTTGTGGCAAAAACAATAATGACCAAAAAATCCTAAGATACTTACTGTCTATCCCTTACAGAAAACATTGCTTGACTTCTGATGAAGAGGCCCAGTGTGAGTGAAGATGATTGCATAAGGAGAGAAGAAAGGGATAGGAGATGAAGTGAGTGGGCTACACATGGGTCAGTTCAGGAGGGTCTTTGCAAGTCATGGTAAAGTGGTTTGGATTTAACAAATTGAAAGAAGAGCTTTTGGAAGGGTTTGAATAGGGAATTTGACTTACATTGTTAAAAGATCTTCCTGAATGTTTTGTTTGGAGCTGGGGTGCTGGGGAAAGAGTAAGAGTAAGGACAGAGAGAGAAGCTTTGGAGTATTGCACTATGAAGACAAAATCTGATGATATCCTAAACTAAGGCAGTAGCAGAGGAATTGGGAGAAATGTTCATTTAGAATAAATAGAATTTGCTAGTGGACTAGAAGTCACATAGTACAGAAAGAAAATTAGTGAGGACTCCCAAGTGTCTGGTCTTATCAGTGGGACAGTCTTTAGGAATTTTTAGCAAGATGGAGAAGACGGCAGCACTGCTGATTTGAAAAGAGAATCAAGAACACTGTTTGGGACATAATAAATCTGGCATGCTTATTAAACCTCCACCAGCTAATGCTAATTAGTCTACAGAACATGAACATCTGAAACTCAATGAAGAGTTTGGGAATACAAACATGTATTTGGGAATTGTCACTCTATAGATGGAACAAAAGACATAGAAAGACATAGGGTTGAGTGGGATGACTTGAAGATGTGCTGCATGGATAAAAGAGATAAGACAGCAAAGCATTGAGCACAAAAGGTGCTCCAACATTTAGAGTTCTAATGGTCAAGAGAAAACCTGAGTGGCCAGTGAAGTGGAAAGGAAGCCAGTAGAATCCAACCAAGAGAAGAAAATCTCTCATTCAAAGGGGGAAGTATCAAATGTGGTTTGGAAAATAGGTGATAGTTCTTAAACTTTAAAACATTATCTTCTTATTAATTATTGTTTTTTTCCTCTTGTGATTTGTTTTTCCTCTTCCTAAGAAGGAAGACTCTACAGCTTTAAAAATATTATATTTTATTGAGTACAAAACTATTTGCAAGGCCAGAAAATAACATTCTAGGAGTTCAGAAGATTCATTAATTTGCTTTTAAACTACCTCTATGGAAATAAAAAAACAAAATAGAGCATGTCTATGTTCCACTCAATAATCAAATCTACTTTTAATTAAATGACACTATTTAGAAAATAGAGAAAAAATAATACCATTTGCTGTGCAAGTTCAGTATCCCACACACATACCCGTTACATACCCAATACTTTTTTATTGATACTTTGCGAAGAATAGGAAAAATAAAGAAGCAACTAAAAGAAGGGCATGAAAGCCCTGTGCCAAACTCTCACTCCTATTTGCAGGCTCTAGAATAACCTCAGTGTATGTCACTATCGCTTCTGAGGGGTTTAGGCCAAATGTTCTGCTGTCATGTAAGGAGCTGAGGGAGAGTAAAACAAATAATTCTCAACCCCATGAAAGTTGAAGGCTTTAGCAACTCTGTATTTTGTAGCTAAGTAAAAAAAAAAAATAAACAAGATTTCTTTCTCGTTGTAATTTTGATTGATTTTTATGGAGGAAAAACACATTAATTTGCTGTGCTTTATCCCATTTAGTTCTAAAAATTCGCTCAACTTTCACGATTATTTAAATTACTAATCATACTTTTTGAGTTGCTTGCCATGTTAGTTGGCATTATAACTGCATTAAATAGTATCCACAGTTTATAAATGTTTAATGGAAGAATGACAGTCAGCTTTCATAGTTGCTTTACTATAGCTAAAATGAAGTGTGTAATATTTGACAGTCTACTAAAAATATTTAACAGTCTACTATACTAAAAATAATTTCTGAAAAAACACTTCCCTTCAATGTGTTTTGCTCGAAACGTATCAATTGTAGGATTATACCTCAAAAATCGGATTAGTTTTAAAATGATCTTTTGCAAAACCATTCAGCCAGAAACTATCCAGAAAAATCAAAGGTATATTGTTATTAACGAACATTTTAAAATGTTGCTTAAATCAAGATAAATTCCATCTGGGTTCTTCTTTTTTTTTTTTTTTTTGCCCATTACAGGAAAGAAGTTGTGTTGGCTGTATATTCTCTGTTCTCTAGAGAACAGTATTTATCATTATCTAGAATTATCTGTGATCACCAAATTGATAAGTAGAGTGGAATTCAGCAATCCAGATTGATTGAATGATTACTAAGAGAAACACTCTATACTAAGTGCTGGATATTTAGAGACAAAAGCTCAATTTCTGCCCTGAAAGAACTGACATTCCAATAGAGAAAGCAAGCAAGCAAGCATGGTCACCTAACACAGAAGGGAAGGTCTCATGACACTTTCCAAAGATTATGGGTTTGGAGAAGAGTCTCGGGAGTCCACGATTAGATACATTCATCTTAATGGCTTAAGTAAACAGAAACAAATCTTCTTTCTTGAGATTCCATTAAGATACCAGGCATACAACTACCTTGCCTGGTGTTCTGCACATTAGTACTAATCCTTAAAACAGCTTTTGGTTTATGGATATCAAAGGATCCCAGAGAAACAAAAAATTAACATCTTGCCCAACATTACATATCTAGAATGGCAGGTTAGGATTCACCCCATCACCCCACATTCCCAAAGATGTTTGCTTCTCTTCAAAGCTATCCTCTCTCCTCTAAATCACAGTACCTCCTATTGTTGATCCAGTTTGTTTCAACCAACAAAAGGTATAAAGTCAGATCTAACATAGATTAAACATTTGGCCACGTGTCTAAGTATTAAGTTGGGTCTCTGTCATTTTTCATCTATCTGTTTGTCTTTCCTTAAAGTCTTCTCCGGTTTTCTTCTGACCATCAAGAATGCTCAAACACCCTATGTAGGTGAAATTATAAAACTAGGAGAACTGACTTCAAAACCAAAAAATTAATTATATTTAATCTTTAAACTAAAAGTATCTCTCTGGTTTTAATTCTCTGTAATTCTGTTAAGACAACTTATTCTATAATGGACCATTTCCTGATGGAGTTAGGTATCTTTATGTTTAGGCCAATTTGTAAATTCATGTCATTTACGAATATGCTCATCTCTTGGGTAGAGCTAAGGCAAGTCCGTGACCCTCCAGGAGATCACCCTGGGAGCCAAGATGGCAGGGTGTTGAGGCAAAGGGCACTTGTACCTGCTCCCTAAATATCACTAAAATTCAATTATGAAATTTCTGTCTTTAAAGTTATTTCAAGAGACCTTTGAAAGATGTGACTACATGCACTTCCTTCATGTTGGTTATCTCGACAGTGGCCTACACTGGTTCAGTTACCTCATGATATGGTTTGGGTCTGTGTCCCCGCCCAAATCTCATGTCAAATTGTAATTTCCAGTGTTGGAGATGAGGCCCGGTGGGAGGTGATTTGATCATGGGGTGGACTTTCCCTTTGGTGCTGTTCTCATGATACTGAGTGAGTTATCGGGCGATCTGGTTGTTTAAAAGTGTGTGGCACCTCTCCCTCTCTCCCTTCCTCCTGCTCTGGTCATGTAAGAAATGCCAGCTCCCCCTTTGCCTTCTGCCATGACTGTAAGTTCCGTGAGGCCTCCCCAGAGCTGAACAGATGGGCAGCATCATGTTTCCTGTACAGTCTGTGGAACCCGATTAAACCTCTTTTCTGTATAAATTACCCAGCTTCTGGTAGTTTTTTATAGCAGTGCGAGAATAGACTAACACACCTAATCTTCTATATACACCTCTAGGCACAACGCAGGTCCCAGACACTCAAATGCTTAAGAACCTTCCTACTTGAATGAGATTTAAGAAAGAGATTTCATCTTGTCTTTGCATCTTTAATGGGTAATGGAAAGTGTGACACTTGGGAGATACTCAGTAACTGCCTGTTTAGTGGAAACTGATAAAATACCACAACTTTTATGATCTCCTTACAGTGGGCCTTAGAATATAGTAAGATTCAGAAGAAATAATGGGCCTTCTGGACTTCTATAATAATATATTGTCAACATTCCCACTGTCCTAGAAATTTATGGTTGTGAACCACAATTCTCTAGATTGGGGTTACTGAGAAAATAAAAAGTAATAATAAAAACTTATGCTAGGTATCTAATAATTGATGCCATTATCATGATACCTATAAGAGTTAATATGATCTCAACTATAGAGAAGAATAAATGGAGCACAAGACAGTCATGTCAGCTTGCTCAAGGTCCTATAATGATGAAATGTGAAGTTAGAATTTGAACTCACGAGGCTGGTTTCAGAGTCCAGGGGAAGTTTGATTGGGAAATTTAAAATAATTTTCCCAAACATATATGAGTCACAGATAAACAGTCTCTTCCTCCATTGCTCCAGAAGGGTTTTTGGACAAACCAGAACTGCCGTATAATTGTTATTGTATAGTTGAAGAACTAGTTAAACCATTGAATATTAATTATTCATTAATAAATTATTGATGCTATAGATGAATATTATGTCGTGTCTTTTACAATATTAATGTGCTCTTCCAGGAATCTAAATCTTATATTTCAATTTGATATACTATGTATTTTGTATATAAAAAACAGAGGCTGAAGCACATTCTCAGAGTCCTGATGCCTACTGATCTATAGTCTCTTATAAACTACCTATAAAAGATTAATAGAAAACACACCATTCACAAAAGATGCCTCATGGTCTCTTTATTGCAGACACCTTCACAATAATTCAGCTCAATGAGGAGAGGTCCATCAATCAATCAGCCAGACAGTTAATCAAAACACACACTGAAAGGTCTACAAGTCAGGATTCTGAAAGGAATTTAACTTTGATTATTTGAACACTAAGAATGCCTAGGTTTTAAGAGTTGGGTGGCTTCCAAATAGAGGTTGGAGTTACCCTTTTTTCTATGAAATAAATTGTCCCACATTATTCAAAATGGGGTCAGTCAATCAATCAACTTTCTGAAAAGCAATTCTTTCTAAGTGGTTACAAATAACCAAGGATAGAAAAGAGATAACAGTGCGATAATAGTGCTCATTGTGTTCTTTTTAATTTCTACAGAAACATGTTACATATAAAAATACAAGAGCTTTAAATGACTCTAGACCACTAAAGAACAATTATAGATTAAGGAAGAAATTAGATGAGGTAAAATTGGACCATCCAAAGTTACTTCTTCCCTTCTCACTTAACGCAAATTTGAGTAGCAAAATGTTTGCCGTTATGTGAAGTCTCAAATTTCCATGTCTCTTTTCTAAAGCAATCTTCAAAACTTGACCATAAGCTTTACAGCTGCACACACACACACACACACACACACGCGCACACACACACACACACACTCACACAAAATCCTGCAACCTCATCACCTCTCACAAGCTTGTATGATATTATAAAATTTTTTTAATAAGAAACTTTTGCTTACAATTAGTCAATAAGATTGATGGACATTTATAAAGAGCTGCCGAAATAGGCTCTCAACTCCATTGCACATCACACTTAATAGGGATAATTTACATTCCTAAAATCAACTGAATAAGTGTCCCTGAACTAAGAAGGATACTTGAACATTAGAAGCAGGGATTGTATAAAAATTTTAAATGGTAATTAATGTGGAAAACAAAATATATCCATTGCTAAGCAATTCAATTCAACTTTTTATAAGGTTTGAATAACAATATTTGTAGCTTAATTGCATTAACCTATAATGCATTACAAACTATTTCACAAAGTAATCTTGCAAAACTAGCCTCAAAAAGCGACCCCAAAAAGAAATGAAGTGGAAAAAAAAATGAAACCAAAATTTTCGCTGTTCAAGAGTACATCTTCTCACCCCTCTTCTTAGGGAAGATGAGTTGCATTACATTATGAAATCTATGCCATAGTTTAAGTTCACTCTACCACCACTACTGCATTTTGTGGAAATCCAATCACAGAATATCACCAAAAAAGTATAAAGTATTATCATCTTTCTACATGTTTCTTTTCTTTTCTTTTCTTTTTTTTTTTTTTTTTTTTTGAGACAGAGTCTCGCTCTGTCACCCAGGCTTGAGTACAGTGATGCGATTCTGGCTCACTGCAACCTCCGCCTCCCAGGTTCGAGCAATTCTTTGCTTCAGCCTCCTAAGTAGCTGGACCTACAGGCACCCGCCACCACACCCGGCTAATTTTTGTATTTTTAGTAGAGATGGCGTTTCACCATATTGGCCAGGCTGGTCTCAAACTCCTGACCCTATGTTTCACCTGCCTCGGCCTCCCAAAGTGCTGAGATTTTACATGTTTCTTTATAAAAAGCACTTCTATCCTGAAAATGGTGAGTGGCACACAGTAAAGGTTAACCTGATCCTTTGCTGCTTCCTCAGCCTATTGTTAGATCTAGTGAATTTCATGCTGCCCCTGGTATTCTAGAGGTTGAGAGGTCTTGTAAGCTGCTACTGGGAACCCCACAAAATAACCATATAATTACCTTGTGTTATGGGTGTCCTTAAACACAAGGGTTTTCTCAGTATCAATGGCTGCCTTTTCTCACTGTTAAAGGATCAATGAGGAATAATGGCTCTGCTAGAAATAAACAAGTACAGAAGGCATCCTGAAAACTTAGACATTCTACTAAATCTTGTCCTGTCCTTCCCCAGCTTATTTTAGTAGACACTTCCCTGCACTTACTATCCAACAGAGATCACTCTTATGCATCCCAGGTCATGGCATCAAATAGAAGAGCTGATATGATCCTTCCTTCTTGAAACTCCCAGACTATTATTCCTCCTTAATTGTTGTCAAAGTTCTCTAGATTGGTTGAGGCCACTGATTTGTCTATAAACCAAATTTATGAGGGGATAGCATTAGGAGTCCTTGGTGATAAGGGAGCCATCCTAAAATAGATTATAAAAGAGGCAAGATATAGGGACCTCCAAAAAGAAAGGCGAGAACAAAGGTTCTATAACGGATTCTGATTTGGTTTCTGTCCTAAGTATCTAGCAATCACTTGTCTTGACTCACTCATCCTCAATTTTGGCTTTGCTCTCATTGATTTTCACTTTTGTGAAGGAACACCTTCTCTGCTTACTGGTACCTTCTTTCACAGCTAAAAATATATCCCGTGGTCCTTCATGATGGACTCCTTTAGCCGGGCATGTGGGAAAGTGGCCCAGCTCTTTCTCCACCTTGGTTTCAATTCAGTCACTCCCTCTTTGGGCTTTTTTGGCAACTTGGTCCCAGCAGGCAGCTCTCCAGCTTTCCTGGCTTTCCGCTAAAGGAACAGGCTCCTGCAAGCCAGTGCCTCCTCTGGTTTTGACGTTTCTTGTTCATCCTACAGTCTCACTTTTGGTAATTCCTTGAGGACTGAGATCACCTCTTTGACTCCTTTCATGTAGCACAATATTTGCTAAATGAATTACAGATTAGTATCTCATCCTTCACCTGTGGTTTTATTTTCAGCCCAGATGATAAGCACTTGGGAGAGTTAGGATGCATCAAGACCCCAGCCTTTAATTTATATGTATCTTGTAGACAGAAAATAAAGGTAAAAGCATTAAGAAAGCAGTAGTTTTTCTTTAAGTCAAGCCACATGTGGAGCTGGGTCCATATACTTTACAGATGAAATTTTTCCTTCATCCCCTTTTCTTTCACCATCTGATTTTCTTACAACACTAATTTTATGCATGGAGTTGTTTGCATTCTCCAGAGTTCTAGGGACCATGACACAGTATAGGGAGGAAAAGAACTAACTGAATGCCTAGCTGAGGCCTCTGATCCATGACACAGAGGATGAACATCTAGGATCTATGGTGTCTTCAAGGCCGTCACTATTATATTCTATCTTCTTTCCTATTACACAGAATGAAGAATAGGGTAAAATAGAAAAAATATGACATAAATTCTAATAGAGTAAACAAAGTCACTGAAGGCCAAGCCAGTTTCTTTGTCTAAAAGTGAAAGAGACTAAAACAACCTTGCCAAGAGCCCTGAGCTCCCCAAAATGAAGTTGAGCTTGAGCCTTGGGGTGGAGTTCACGAAGGACTGGTGAGGGACCTCTTGGGAGAAATCCTGAGGCAAAATAGCTTTGCTCTGTCACATCCGATGCCTCAGAGAAAAGAAGCTTGTAATTAAGCAAGGCTGCGCTGTCAGCCTGGTGCAGACACCTCACCCACACCCTCCCCAGACACAGGTCCACGATTTGATGCCCTCACAGTGGCATGTTCTGGGGTTACACAGGATTTTCTAAAACACTACCTATCAAGAATGAGCATATCTGTCATTGATTTCCCATTCTGTCACTTACGGGCTGCCTGACTTTTCAGTTATTTGAAATTTGATCCTCTCCGTACCCAAGAGGCCCCAATGATTAAGTGGAGAAAATAATAGTACCAACCTCATAAATGATTTAATACATTTCAGACACACATGTATATACACGATTCAAGCATTTAAACAGGACCATAGTACAAAGTATTTCAATATGTATTAGGTATATTGGCTTGGGGCTTTCCTTTTTCAAAGCATCATGCACACGTCGTTAATTTGATTATCACAGTCACACTGTAAAAGCTAGTGAAGTGAATATCCACCACACTGACCATATGAATAAACTGATGCTCAGGGAATTAAATGACTATCATTTCTTCAAGTTAGCATCACTACCAAATGGTGAAACCAAGACCGAGTCCCAAGTCATTTTGTATTTGATCCAATGCTCTCCTATAATACCATCTTGGCTGAGTTAAATGAAACATTCATGGAGTTACCTAGAAAGACCCCACTGTGGGATTCCCCAAGTTAACACTCTTCATTCTAGGGTGTTGTGGTGGCAGGAAGACAAGAGGTACGGTTTCTTTAATACCCTATTGTGGATTGTTTATATTATGATATTGATGATGAATATTAGTGACTATTATTACCTATCACATGAGAAAAACCAATCATTTCCCAATTGCATAATTGTAAGACATAATAAACAATTATTGTTTTACACCATTCGGTTTTAATGTGGCAATAGATAACAGAAACAACCCCCAACCTCTTCAATGCCCTGTTCTAATCTTGTAACGTTCTGGAAAGAAATAGGATATTTATGAAAATGAATAAATGAGACTAATCCCCAACCAGGCTAACATGAGACAGAAAATGTAAACATGGGCATGTGGAGGTGAAAGGAACATAGGTAAGTATCACTACCTTCTAGAATGCATAGAGCCTGCTCTGGATGATGACAAGTGTATGTCCAAGTTTATCTAGATCTTGGAGAAGTATCTGCTCTCTTGAAGGCCTAAAATTTCCCTTAAAGAGTTGCTAAGAAAAAAAATAAAACTCTCTACCACATAGAAGCTCATTTAACTCGCTAATATGGTAGCCAGAATAGTGATGTGGTTGAAACCATAATCTCTGGAGTCCAAAGTCTAGGTTCTATGCCTGGCTTCATTATTTACAAGCTGGAAATCTTGGCCAAATTGCTTAAATTCTCTGTGTCTATTAAAAAAAAAAGGAAATATTAATAGCTCCTATTCCATATGAATAATAAATAAGTTAAGTCATGCAATATACTTGGAAGGGTGCTACTACTTAGTAATGCTCAAGAAGTGTTGGCTATTAATATTAATGCAGATTTTGCTGCAGCCATCCTACTGCCTGTCTGCTTTACCCTTTAACAACTTGACTCAGCCTTATAGCATCATAACAACAGTTCCACTAGAACCTGAAACTTGTTAAAGATCCGTGATCTTTGTTATTCACTACTCAGCAGTGTCATATATTTAGCCTGTGTTTTTATCTATCTTCCAGCCTCGTGCCTTTTTTGTCCTTGGTTTTCAAACATACTAAGATAAATACATCCATATAAGTGTGTATCCTTTCTTTTTTTTTTTTTTTTTTTGAGATAGGGTCTTGCTCTGTTGCCCAGGCTGATGTGCAGTGTCATGATCTCGGCTCACTGCAGCCTCCACCTCCCGGGTTCAAGTGATTCTCATGCCTCAGCCTCCTGAGTAGCTGGGACTACAGGTGTGTCCCACCACGCCCAGCTAAGTTTTACATTTTTAGTAGAGATGGTTTTTACCATGTTGGCCAGGCTGGTCTTGAACTCCTAACCTCAAGTGATCCACTGGCCTTGGCCTCCCAAAGTGCTGGGATTATAGGCATGAGCCACCGTCCCTGGCCCCATTTTGTTTCTTCCCAAATTCAAACCTCCATATGACTGCATTCTATCATCATTAAATATATTCACCACTTTTCCAAGCCATTCCCTATAATTTTCCTGTTCACAATGCCCTCTGGAACTATCGCATAACAAGAAAATGAATAAATTAACCTTTATCTTCCATGTTTCCATAAATATTTCATTATATTCCTACTTTCTGAAATAACTTCACACACAAGTTTTATGGAGATACGAACTAAGAAGGAGGAAACATCATACTTAGAAGATTTCTATCAGACAAAGCATTCTCAGTTGACTTTTTAAGAGACGTGAGTCACACTCAACTTGAATCCAGATTGCCACGTGGGTGGGCAGGACCCACCCCAGTTCCCACAGAGGGATATGTGATAGGATGATAGGAAAGGCTTTTCTCAGTAAGCAGGTATGGATATGCTCACACACTGGTCTGCTTCTCAGGAGCAAAAATAAAATGCCACCGCCATGGAGCATGTAAGAAAGTTCTTTTTATGTTCATGTGACTAATGTCATTTGAAAGAGGAATGAATGTGTCTCAGGAGACTCTGGGGTGGAAGCCCAAAAGTCAATAGCAAATGTTTGCTTATTTAAATGAAACTGGATACATCATAGTCAAAGCTCATTGCTTTGGTTCCCTGGGCATCTGCATCACGTGTAGCAGCCATGCTAAGTCCAGACTGTCACTTGTGTTCATTACGTCCTGAATACCTGGATAAATCAGACCATATGCTTTTCATCATCCGGAGCAGGCCCCATGCTTTCTGCAAGGTAGTGATGCTCCTTCCTGTTCCTTTGTGAATCCACATATCCATGTTACATTTTCTGCCTCATGTTAGCTTGGGTGGGGATTAGTCTCATTCATTGGTTTTCATAAAGACCCAGTTTCTTCCCAGAATCTTATAAGATTAGAAAGTGTCACTGAAGATATTGTGAGTTGTTTCTGTTATCTATTGATAGATATCATATCACATTACAATTTAGTAGCATAAAACAACAATTATTTATTATTTCTTATGATTGTATAATCAGAAGTTATTTGTGATTTTCTTATGTGATAGGTAATCTGGAGTTATTCTCAGAATATCAGTCACTTTATACTTCCCTATATCCTTGAAAATTATACTGGCTTATTCTGAGAAATCTTGGTTAGCTAGCAGAAAGATGCTAACTGATCAATTATACCAGTAAGTTACATCTAATAGAATCTTTATGGAAAATAGCCACTGAACCTAGATGCTGAGAGGGGAATAAATGGAGGTAAGAGGGAACCAATTGTTATTAAAGGAATCTTCATCCAAATGGACTAAAAACTATCTCTTGCACCCCAGTGTTTGTCAGTCAGCAGGAAGTAGATTAGGCAACTTTTTCTTTGATGAAGTGTCTCAGTGTCTTCCTGTGCAATAATACAAACATTAAACAACAGTGTAAATAATTAATAATTTTTCTAGCTAAGAAGTCTCTTCAAACAAAGAAATAAAATGAGAACTACAATTGACAACAACATTTTTCTTGGCCACTTTTTCAAGGTAGAATATTTGCAACAGAAATAATGCTTTGTGCAGGGATGTTTATGTTCTTAAAGTCGGGTCCTGCTTAGATTAGGAAATGAATCAGATTTGCATGTTATTCTCAGTTCTACATTTGGTTGACTGAGAGCGTGTAAATAAACCAATCTGTGGCTTTACCTAGAACAGTAAATAAACCTTTCATACGTAGTAAGAGGATGAAGTTAATGGGTGCAGCAAATCAACATGACACATGTATACATATGTAGCAAACCTGCACGTTGTGCACATGTACCCTAGAACTTAAAATACAACAAAAAAAAAGAAGAAAAAAAAAACAAATCCAGAAGATCAGACACTGAAATTCATAATAAAATAATGTTCTCCAGTAGCAATGTGGCTATAATTAAAATAGGAAGAACAAGGCATTGTCATCAGAAAAACATTGCTCCCTAGTGGTGGCCTCTACTCAGGTTGGCTGGAAGTTTTTAATGCCCATAAAAGGCAGATTTATTGTGTGCAGATGAATAATCTCAGAAACTCAAATTCGAGAGAGGTATTTTACCTAAACTATCCATTTGTCCAGCAACTAAGGATTAGTACATTATGGTTTGTCCATTGGGCAACATGAAATTATTAAAAACAGTTGTTACAGTATACTCAAGTGTTAAGTGATTTGAGCAATGTTTATTCTTTCTTTTTAAGTTAAAACCAAAAACAAGATACAAACTTTATAGTAATAATGGCTAACTCTAGGTTTAAAAATGATTTCTCTTGTCTTCTCTACATGTTCTAAATCTACTAAAATGGTTAGGTATTATATCATCAAAATAAAATCTGTCAATCTAATGTAAACATTTAATAGTTTGTATTTCGTAAATGCAGGATGGTGCCAGCTTCCAAACCACATCACATCTTTCCTTCTAGAAAGGGTTTCTCCATCTTTTGATCTGGAGAATGCAATTTATGTAAGTCTGAACACGCTGGGTCACTGCAGAAGGGTGCCCAGCTCAGGAGCACATTGTAGCAGAAATTTAATGTGTGCTCTGCTTAAAAAACTGTGCCACTGCAGAGGGGCATCTACTCAAAAAAGGCATGGGAGATAAAAGAATGGTTTTTTTTAATTTTCATTAAGAAGCATCATGTGCTAACAGTGGTCTTAACAAATAAATTTTCTATGTGGAGTGGTGTTTTTCCTTCTGAGCAATTTACATAAAACAACTTCTGTAATATAGAAGCCCTTTGGGGAAGTAGAATTTCTAGTTCAGGGGTGATGGGGATTACAGATGAAAGTGAATATCCTTGGTGATATTCAAGTGATTTGGCCTCTGGCTCTGGTGCTAGGTTTATATGACTAAAGGTAGAAAATCGAGAAGAAAATGTATTTTTGAGTTATTTGCCAACTGCCCAGTCAAGACTAACCTATGTGTTTAACAAGCAGAACCACAGTCTATGAGATAGATGGAGGAAGCCCCAAAATGAAGAGAGCAGGAGTGGAAGACAATCAGCAAAAGTCTAGAAGAAATAAGGCCACTGAAAATCATACAAGTATGCAAATCCTTGGAAAGTATTTTAAATTAAACACTGTGTTTATATCAAAATGATGCACTTTGGAAATAAAGAATAAGTGTCTTTTAAAAATTCTAGCTACAGTGTTCAAAATGTTTCTCAATGTTGGCTAGCTTAAAATACAGAAATTAATACATTTGTTTGATGGCACAGTTTAGACATTTACATTTCCAGACAATGCCTGCAAATACTCAATAAGAACATAACATTTATTAGATTGTATATAAAATGTGAAGGAAAAGTTTTAGGGATGAATAAGGTCAAACCAGTTTCTTTCTTCCTATAATTCTTCATCTAAGTTTGGAGAAATGTGAATTTGAAATTCATATAATTCAGTTATAAAATATTTATGTTTGTTCTCCAATGCAAAGAATGGAGACACTGCCAATGGTTGGCTCTTTAAATATATTTTTTGGAAGGAAGTGTTTATTTAAAACAATGCTTAACATTATGCACAGAATGTAAGAAAACAATAAAATCCTGCCCCACTCACACGGATGGGTTTGATGAAAATTATAATGAGAATTATGTTAAAACATCCCTTATGTGTAAACTCTTGCCATTCTGGTTTTTTAAGTCATTTCTATACTTACTGCAAGAATCCTTTCTTAATATTTTCAACCACAGATTGAAATTCTAAGGATGGCAAGCCAGTACCAACATGTTTACTTTCAATTTGTCTAATTTGTAGAGTTTTTCAGAATTTTTAGTTATTATAGGCACAACACAAAATGTTAGATGTCACTCAATAATGCATTGTATGCTTTGTTTACTAAGGTATCATTTTTAAATATGTATACATAAAAAATTGATTATGGAGTCAATACTTACCATCTAGAATTCCATATCTGTCTTCAGTGAATAACCTTTCACTATCTACAAACTATAACATTCTAGCATTCTATGATAATATTCAACAGGCAAAATCTAGTTCATATTTTTCCTTTGCATGAAACTCCTACATTTTTATTTCATTTGACTTTACATTATATAAAAAGTGAAAGTATTGCAACAAGGTTTAACAAGTTAATGGTATGTGAATGCACTCTCTCCTTTATTAGGCAAATTTGCAATGTCGTAGAACATTTGGCACTCTCTTCTGGATAGCAGGATAGCACTTGACATTTTATATGCAGATGAAGTAACAGCTTTAATGAATTTTGCCTAACCTATGCCTTCATACACAAAATAAGTAGTAAAATTTTTTCAATTGCTGAACCGATCTGTGCATGGGGAATAAAGCCAATTTACAGTTTACTACATAATACAGAATTCCATTTCTAGTCTTGTGACTCAGTGTATTCCTACTGAAAAAGATGACTGCTCTCAAGATGACTACTGTCAAGTAAAAAAAGAATTCATTTTGATTTCAAATTAAAATGTGTAATGTATTCCATTAATTATTCATATGAAAAGTGACTTTGTGATTCCTGAGCAAACGAATGAATACAGTTTTTCTTTCACAATTAATGGACAACACTTTCTAATCTTGCAATTCTTTCCATTCATCTGCATTAATTCTGGTTACACCAAAAGATAAGAATCATTTCTTGATCTTCAGAAAATTGAAATATTTCAAACAAAAGTTATTATTATTGTAAAATCATTTGGTTTTTATCTGAATTTATTTTTTCTTCTGGTTTATTGATCAAGATACAGAATCATCCTATAACTAGCAGTCAATCTGTAGTTATACTTCTTAGTTGCCATGAGGCATATAACCAATATTTTCTGCATGTTTGTACTTAATTACTTAGACTTTAAAGTTAACCTTCTAAGTTGATTCAAGCATCTTGAATGTATAATAAAATAGTATATGTAGTGGTAATAGAAAACAAAGTTTCTCTTTTCACATACATAGACACACACACACAAAAAAAAAAAAGTTTGAAAGAAAAAGGAAGGCAGAGAGAGAAGCAGGAATTAGACTCTTTCAATGTGACCTGTGGTAATAATGTTCTATTTAGGGCCTCAGTTTCTCTAAGTTCATTCAGTGCTGTAACACATCCCCAATTTTTTGGACTATCTCTTTGGCTTTATTCATGCCTCACATCACTTTTCCTTCTCCATCATGGCAGTATTTCCATACTTCCCAAGTGACTATATTTATTATTATTGTTATTCCTTAGCCTACTCCCCCTGTTCTTGCCTAATAACTCTTCCAGATGATAAAAGCATGGAAGACTTCCATGTACCACTTTGAATTTTTGACATTTTTATCAAACTGTATCACCATTTAATGAGAAAAAGAGGGAACAGGTCGAAAATGAAAACAAAGTTTGTAAGTTCAGGAAAGTCAATGGGAGGAATGTAAATTTTCTGTTTTCAAAACCAAAGAAAGTATTATTTTCTTAGAAATCAAGCTAACACATGAAATGTGAAAGGCAACCATCATAATAATCTACTTCTAAAGTGATGGTGCTGTTTATATTTGTTGCATAATATGGGTTCCATAAGAATGATTACTATTAGCTTGATTTTCCTCACCATTAATATTGATACAATTCAGAACTTCCCACCAAATAGCACCAGTTAATTAAGATAAGAAGACAATATGATTGCTTGAAACTACTACATATTATATGAGTTTACATATTTTTTCAAATAGCCAAAAAAATTAAACAAACAAAATTTACTTTTTCTAATTTAAAGTGTTCTCTGACCCTAAACTTCCCTAACACTGAAATGATTCCTTCACTTTCAGTCTATATACATATTCACAGGTGAGGTGAGTTTCTTGTAGGCAACACATAGCTCAGCCACTCTATGTCTTTTAATTGGAGAATTTAGTTCATTTACATTTAATGTTATTATTGGTAGTTAGAAACATACTACTGATATTTTCTTACTTGTTTTCTAGGTGTTTTGTAACTCCTCTCTCCTTTCCCTCCTTTCTTACTATTTTTATTTTTTTGTAGTTCAGTGACTTCTTTCTGGTAGTATGTTTTAATACACTGCTTTTTATTTTTAATATTATCTATTGTCTGTTTTTACTTTTTGGCTACCATGAGACTTATAAGAAATATTCCCTAGCTATAAAAAGTTATATAAAACTGATAACAACTTAACTTTGATTGCAAAACACTAAGAAGAAACAAAAAAATCAACAAAAAATAATTGTATACATTAAATATCCCCACCTTTAGAATTTTTAACGTCATAACTTACATTTTTATATAGTCTATCTTTTAACAAATTTTTGGAGTTATTATTTTTGATTGTTTTGCATTTTAGTCTTCTTAGTAAGGATATACATGGTTTACATGCCACAATCACAATATTAGCGTAAAAAACACATTAGCATTCTTTTTTGTTCAGTTTGAAAAACCTCCATTAACATTTCTTATGGAACAGGTCTGTAGTAATAAATTCTCTCAGCTTTTGTTTGGAGAAACATCTCTCCTTAATTTCTAAAGGATAACTTTGCTGATTATAGTATTCTTTTTTTTTCTTTTATCCCAGTTGATTTTGTATATTAAGTAAAGTTTTGTAAATAGGGAGTTTTTTTATTATTATACTTTAAGTTCTAGGGTACACGTGCACAACATGCAGGTTTGTTACATATGTATACATGTGCCATGTTGGTGTGCTGCACCCATTAACTCGTCATTTACATTAGGTATATCTCCTAATGCTATCCATCCCTGCCCCCTCCCCACAATAGGACCCGGTATGTGATGTTCCCCTTCCTGTGTCCAAGTGATCTCATTGTTCAATTCCCACCTATGAGTGAGAACATGCGGTATGTGGTTTTCTGTTCTTGCGATAGTTTGCTGAGAATGATGGTTTCCAGCTGCGTCCATGTCCCTACAAAAGACACAAATTCATCCTTTTTTATGGCTACATAGTATTCCATGGTGTATATGTGCCACATTTTCTTAATCCAGTCTGTCACTGATGGACATTTGGGTTGATTCCAAGTCTTTGCTATTGTGAATAGTGCCACAATAAACATACGTGTGCATGTGTCTTTATAGCAGCATGATTTATAATCCTTTGGGTATATCCCCAGTAATGGGATGGCTAAGTCAAATGGTATTTCTAGTTCTAGATCCTTGAGGAATCGCCACACTGTTTTCCACAATGGTTGAACTAGTTTACAGTCCCACCAACAGTGTAAAAGTGTTCCTATTTCTCCACATCCTCTCCAGCACCTGTTGTTTCCTGATTTTTTAATGATTGCCATTCTAACTGGTGTGAGATGGTATCTCATTGTGGTTTTGATTTGCATTTCTCTGATGGCAAGTGATGATGAGCATTTTCACTGGCCATCAGAGAAATGCAAATCAAAACCACAATGAGATACCACCTCACACCAGTTAGAATGGCAATCATTAAAAAATCAGGAAACAACAGGTGCTGGAGAGGATGTGGAGAAAATTGATTGAAGTTTTTTCGTTTGTTTGTTTTGTTTTTCTTCAACACTCAGAATATATCATTCCACTCTCTCCTGGCCTGTAAGATTTCTGCTGAGAAGTCTGCTGTCATACAATTGGGTCTGTCTTTATATATTATTTTCTTATTTTCTATTGCTTTTTTCAGAATTCTCTCTTTCTCTTTGACCTTTTAGAGTTTGATTATATGTCTTGGGGTATTACTATTCATAATAAAGCTCATTGGTAAATTTTGACTGTCCTGAACCTGGATACTTACGTTTTTCTCTAGGTTTGGGACATTTTCTATTATTTCTTTGAACACGTTTTCTACTCCTTTCAAAGTTCTTTCTTTAATTTCAATAGCTCGAATATTTGCTTTTTTGAAGTTGTCCCATAATTCTTTTCAGGTTTCTTCATTACTTTTTATTCTTTTTTTTTTTTTTTCATTTTTTCTCCTCTGCCTGTATTTTCAAATAGTCTGTCTTGAACTCATTGATTCTATGTGATCAATTCTGCTCTTAATGTTATGTATTGCATTTTCATTTCATCCTTTGTGTTTTTCAGTGCTAGTATTTCTGTTTTGTGTTTTTAAATCATTTCAATGTTTGTATTACATTTCTCTGATAAATTTTTTAATTGATTCTCTGTGTTTTCTTAAACAGCTATTCTGAATTCTTTGTCTGAGAGATCCCATACCTTCATCACTTTAGGGTTGGTCTCTGGCACATAATTTTTTCTGTTTGATGACATGATATTTCCCTGAATGTTCTTGATGCTTGGGAACATGTGACAATGTCTGTGCACTGAGGGATTGAGTATTTATTTTAGTCTTTGCCATCTGCCATTGTTTGTGTCTGTTCTTCTTCAGAGTCCCAGGCCTTCCAGGGATTCTAAGCAGATTGTTGTGTTCCCTGACCCTGTGACCACTGCAGCTGTGTCAGCAGTAAAAGACTCTCAAAGACCAGGCTTGTCATCAATCTCATGAAGACTCCAAGGTTGATGCAGCTTTCTGGCCCAAATGGTCCTTGGGAAGGCCCAAGGAGGGTGGTGGGGGTGTGTGGGAACACTGGCCAGGGACCTGGGTCTAGAAAACTATCCCAGTGGCTCAAATGGGCGTGCCTCCAGGCAGATCTCTGACCAGATGGAATTGATCCCCAACTGCAGCATAGAGGTTGGTGTTGAGACTGTGCCCTCTTGGGACCTGCTATGGGAAAGAGGTTAGTGAACCCACCTTCTTGGCTCAGCTGGTTGTGAATCACCCAGCAGGCCCCTGCTAAGTAAGGTAGTTCCTCAATTGCAAAAGGAGAGGCTGGAGCTGAAACTGGGCCCCCTTGGGATCTGCTGTGGGACAGAGGTTGGTAAGCCTGCAGAGAGGCTCAGACTCTTGGGCTGCAATATGTGAGTGAGCCTCCCTCTGAGTCCTTGTGTGAGCTGCTCTGAGCTGGGACCTCAGCTGGGGTTGGGGAGTCCTGGATCTGAGCCACAGGGCAACTTTTAGGTTCACTGCCAAGACCACTGTCAGTGGACAGACAACCCTTTCCAGCAAGCCCCTAGTGCATATGATTCCTTTTGGACCCCTTGGCAGATGATTTTGGTTGCATGCTCAAGACCAAATGGGGCTGTAGCCAAGCCCCTTGGAGGACTGAGTTATTTCCAAGTTTGATGTTTTTAAATCACTTAAATCATTTTATTTTGACTTTCCTGTACCTGGATACTTATGCTTTACTCTAGGTTTATTATTTTTAAAATATATTTTCTACTCTTTTCTAAGTTTCTTCTTTAATTTCAATAATCCAAACGTTTGCTCTTTTGAAGCTGTCCCATAGATCCTGTAAGTTTTCTTTATTCCATTCTATCCTTTTCAACAATAGAAATTCTTTTCTATTCTTTTCAAATCAGGAGCAAGCTTGGTGAATCAGCCACCTGTGTGCCAGTCTGCACTCTCAAAATGCTGCTCCAAAGTCTTGGGCTCCACTGGGGTTTCACAAACTTTTACCTGACTCTTGAGTTTCCTGCAGATAGACTTTTGACTCTGAAGGTGTGTAGAACTCTTGTTGTATGAGGATATGAGTAGGTTAGTTCCATTGTGCCATTTTTTTATGCTGTGTCTTCTTATAAGTTGTGTGCTAATATACATTCATGCCAGTATTCTGTTTTCAGACATGGTAAGAAAAATCAGAAAGAAAGAAGCCAGCATGACACAGTTTCTTATTTAAGCATCTAAAACAAAGTCCAGTTTGGTGCTCCAGACATGTGGAAACATAGACCTGCATTTCCATCATAGTAGAATTATTTGTGTTATTTAGAAATAGACTGAGTTGAATGCTTAGAAACATTTATAACTCAGCCCTTTAGCCATTCAGCAGTGACTCTAGTTAAGGATAATTTTCAAGCCAATTATCTATTTTGCACAATTTCTAACTTTTATGTTGGCAACTACTTAGCCATACACTATTTACTATATATTTTTTTTGAGACAAAGTCTCACTCTGCTGCCCAGGTTGGAGTGCAGTGGCATGATCTTGGCTCACTGCCACCTCTGCCTCCCAGGTTCAAGCAATTCTTATGCCTCAGCCTCCCAAGTAGCTGGGATTACAGGCATGGGCCACCATGCCCCGCTAATTTTTTGTACTTTTAGTAGAAACGGGGTTTTGCTATGTTGGCCAGGCTAGTCTCGAGCTCCTGGTCTTAAGTAATCTGCCCACCTTGGACTCCCAAAGTGCTGAGATTACAGGCATGAGCCACCATGCCTGGTCACTGTTACTTTATTACTTACTTTATTACTTGGTTATGTTCCCGAACTGTAAGAGTCAGAAGAAGGAACTCCCTAGTTGGACATGCCTCTGAATGCAAATAGCTGTATCTTCTCTCAGTTATTATACTCATTAGAGAATGCAAACAATTTAACATTTTTTCAACAGCACAAACCTAATTTGCCCTGAAAAGAAATATTGAAGCATAAGATCAAATTGAATCATTTTAGGAACACCATTAGTATATGCCTGAAAGTCCCTGTGTTCACTCTGCTGCTTTATTTAGATGCTCGGTTGAGAGCATTAAAATATGAAAGAAAAAGATATGGTTAAGAAATATAGGAAATTAAATATCATTAACTCATTTAGTATATGAAATAAACTTTATACAGATGGCTAGATAGATCAATAGTGATATATACATATACACATATATATTTGTGTGTGTGTGTATATATATATCTACATATATAGAGAGAGAAAGACATGCAAATACACATATATTTAATTTCACTTTTTCTCCATGGCTCACTCCATGGTTCAAAATAGATAAAGATTTTTTTAAGTAACTGAAAATGTCAAAACTGAAATGTAAATTTCTCTAGATTAAAAATAATAATATAAACATATATGTATATAAAAATGTACTGTATGTGTTACATGTACACTACATATGCATATATATAGCTATATACTATATATACACAAATAGTACTACATATATATCCATATATATGTACGCACACAAATACATTCATTCTGTTATGTATCTGGCAATCTAGGAATAAGGTTCTCAGTAAATCAAGTAAAACTTGGCTTAGCTCTCTAATCCATCTTTATTTCTTTTAGATCAAATGGCTATTCCAGCTAAACAGAAAAAGCTCCAGGCTGAGCCTCTCTTGGTGCCTGCCCACATGAATCCAACCATCTTCTCCACCTACATATATCTTGTCTAAATATGATTTCATCTTATGTGAAGTATGCTCTGATTTAAAATGTTTTCATGACACACAAATTGAAGGTCATTTACTTTCATTAACTTACTGCTAACCATTTTCTGAGGTGTAATTGACATGCCTTACAATTCATCCATTTAAAATTAATTCACTCATTTAAAGTAAAAGGTTTTTAGTGTATTCAGATAGTTGTACAACCATCGCCATAGCCAATTTGTTCTCTATTTCCCCAGCTTCCACCCTACCCACCTGCTGTTAGCCCTAGGCAAGCAGTAATCTTTGCATCTCTATAAATTTGTCAATTATGGATATTTCATATAAATTGAATCATACACTATGTGATATTTTGTGATTTTTTTCACTTAGCATAATGTTTTGAAGGTTCATCATGTGTCACTAGTTTATTTCTATTTATTGCCAAATAATATTTCACTATTTGAATGCACATTTAGTTAATAAATTTATTATAAACATTTCAGTTGTTTCCACTTTGGGGGTATTATGAATAATGCTGCTATAAACATTCATGTATAAGATATGCATGTGCATATGTTGTTACTTCTTTTCATATATATATATGTGAAATTCCAAACTGCTACCTAAGAGGCTGCCCAATTTCACACTCCTACCAGTAGTGCATAAGAGTTGTGACTTCTTCACACATGTTATCTATCTTTTTGACTATGGCCATCCTATTTGATATGATGTATTATTTTATTGGGTTTTTGATTTGCATTTCCCTGTCTAAAGATGTTGAGCATCTTTTTCTGTGTTTGTTAGCCATCGTAGATCTTCTTTAACAAAGTATATGTTCAGATTTTTGTGTCGTTTTAAATTGGATTATTTCTTTTTATTGTTGTTTTCATTACAAGTTTATTGTAAGAGTTGCTTATATAATATATTCTAGACACACATTTCCTATCTAATATATGGCTGACAAATATTTTCTGTTATCCTGTGACTTGTTTTTACTTTCTTGATAGTATCCTTTGAAGCACAAAAATTTTGAATTGCTTTTTTCTTTTGTTGTTTGTGCTTTTGATGTCATAGCCAGGAAACCATTGCCTATTTCAAAATCATGAAGATTTATTCATGTTCATCTAAGAATTTTATAGTTTTAACTTTTTTTATTTAGATCTTTGATACATTTTTATTTAATTTTTATATATGTTTCCAAAACATGGGTTCAGCTTAATTCTTTTGCATGTGGATCTGTAGTTGTGCCAGGAGGATCTGTTGAAAAAACTCTTCTTTCCCCATAGAGTAGTCTTGTCATCACTGCCACAAGTCAGTTGGCCATAAATGTGAGGGTTTGCTTCTAGACTCTCAATTCTATTCCATTAATCTGTGTGTGTATACTTATGGACTATCATGCTACTTTGATTACTGTACCTTTGTAGTAAGTTTTAAAGTCTGAAACCACGAGTCCTTCAAATTTTTTTTCTTTTTGTTTCAAGAGAGCTTGGGCTATTCAAGGTCCCTTAACTTTTTTACAAAGCCAGTTATGATTTTTGATGAGAATTACCTTCACTCTGTAGATCAATTTGGGAATATTGACATCTTAACAATATTAAATCTCCTAATCCATGAACACAGGATGTTTTTCAACTTATTTAGATCTTTAACTCTATTATGCGATGTAGTTTTCAGAGCATAAGGTTCGCATTTCTTTTGTTAAATTTATGTATGTGCTCTAATCTTTTTGAAAAATTGTAAATTGTTTTCCTAATTTCATTTTTAGGAGGTTCATTGCAATTGTGCAGAAATACAATTATTTTTGTAATTGATCTTTCATAATGCAAACTTACTGAACTCCTTCATTAGTTTTAATTTGTTTTTTAGTGAATTCCTTTCAATTATCTATCTACAGGATCATGTCATCTGCAAATGGAGATAGTTTTACTTCTTCCTATCCAATTTGGCTGCCTTTCCTTTTCACATTTTATTTCCTGATTGTCCTGCCTAGAACTTCCAGCATGGGGTTGAGTAAAAGTGATTAGGTGAACATACCTGTTTTGTTCTGGATCTTAGGGGAAGACATTCAGTCTTTCATAATGATGAATAATATTATTTGTGGGATTTTTGTAGATGCCCTTTGGCAGGTTGAGGAAGTTCATTAATTCTTAATAAAGGTAAATTTATTATGAAGAACAAGAGTCCAGCTGCTAACTCTCCAGTTGAAATAACAGAATAAGGGAACCAATATATTTCAAACCTAACACAATTGAGATTTTTCACATATACTAAGTGAAATCTCACACTGTGTTTGAAGTATCTCCTTACCCTTACTTAACAAATAAACCAAATCTCAGAAATTTTGTGCAACTTGCCCAAAATCATAAACACTGTATCAACAACAGTATTTGACCCCAAGCCTCTTGGATTTCAAGAAAAACATAAGCCAGTGTGAAACTGTGATATTAGACTTGACTAAAATGCTTTCAATGAAAACAAAATGAAATGATTCTTTCTACTGAACCAAATAACTTATAATTTGTTCCTTTTGCTATTGTTCTCTCAAGAGACCTGAAATTTTTCCACTAAACCACAACTTCTTTAAGATATAGCTTTTACTTTTACTACTATTACAGTATAAATATTCATTTTCTTCAATCTACTTCTTCAGTTCTTTCTGCTTCGAATGTGCAATGATATACATTTGTGGATTAAATGAAGAAAAAATATATATTTACTACAAAAACAAGTTGGCTTTCAATGGTGTGTCCTTTAACCGGTTTTATCTTTTCTAGTTTAAAGCCAGAGTTAATCTTAGCATTATGGCAATTTCTGGGAATTGTTAAAACGCACACATACATCTGCACACACACCCACACATCTTTTGATTTGACAATGGTTTTGTATTCAGACACAATACTTTCAGACAGAAGATGGTGCTGAAAATCATTTGGGAAAGAAACAATACATTTCTTTCTATTAAAAGAATGATTTTAAGTTAACATATTTATATTCATATTATTGTGTGTATCTCTAAAAAGTGTTAGCATGTAGTTTGAGGCCAGAGCACAAAAATCAGAGGGTCATCAGCCTGGTAAGGTGAATGGAATTTTATCAAAATGGTATTTGAGGAAGCAAATATTTAGAATTCAGTACTGTCCAAAGGTGGAGAATATTATCCTAAGGGAAAATTGCAAACAGAAGGAAGGAAAGGCAATCTTTGTGGGCTCCTTTTTAGCTGTCAACTTTTTATGTTGCCTGACAAAAATCACATGAAGATTTCGATCTAACATGTTCACTCTATATTTGGCAGAGTCCCTTGTCACAAGCTTCCTGGAGAGAACTCTGATACGATAAGGCTCCCTTACTAATATATATATGTGTGTGTGTGTGTGTGTATATATATATGTGTATGTGTGTATATATATATCACCATGACTAGTTATCACTGCAGTAAATGAGAGTCGAGCATCCCAATATCTGATTAGACAAAAAATGTATCTCATAATTTATTTTTTATACTTTCAATGCTGTTAAATAAGATGCAGAACACCTAATTCACTTAGAACATACATTTCAGGAAACAACAAACTTTGATTTATGTTCCTGAAATAACATTTTATTCCTATATCTTAAATCAAGTATTGAGTTTCTTTCCTACATTTGCCCTGCACTGAAAATTCATTAAATTCTCATGGAGCTACCCCCACAGTCTTCCATGGTGATTCAAAGTGACTCTAGCAAAAGCCTCAATATTAACGACATATTCAAGAAACCTCGTCTCTATGAAAAATACAAAATCCTGGACATGGTGGTTCATGCCTATAGTTCCAGCTACTTGGGAATGTGAGGTGGGAGGATGGCTTGAGCCCAGGAGGTGGAGGCTGCAGTGAGCTGTGAGGATGCCCCTTTGTCAAAAAAAAAAAAAGAAAAGAAATTAATCAACTTTTAGTTGATTCCTATCTAGAAATTATGAATATTTATCTTTTCCTTACTTTTCTGAATTTCATGTTACCAGAAAGGATGTGTGTAAGAAAAACATAATTTCATCATCACAGGGCGAGTAGCACAGGGCATTACTTGCAACATAAACCCAGGTATTGGGAATTTTCTCCTAGGTATGAGAAAAAATTTCATCACTGAGTGCTAAGCTCCATGGTGAACAGGGCTCGTCTCACAGTGTTACTGACCTGTATCTCTTACGGAGTCAGATATATACTGAACAACAACAACAAAAATGTTTGTTAATTGAGCTGAAGTAGCTCAGGGTTACTTTTTCTTTTAGATCTTATGTTTCTTTTTGCTGATAAACAAGGATAGAAAGTGGTGTATAGCCTGTCCTCAGACAGTTGTGCTAAACAAACATTTCTGTTTTTCAGGAACACAGTTTAAATACTACCCTGTGAAAATTTATTCTGAAAATGCAATAATAAGAGAAATGGAAAAGCTAAATTTGAAAACATGCAGAGGATCTGTCGTTCCAACAATTTGTACTCTACTATTTTACTTATCTACCAACACAAGTCTTTTATCTAAAGGGAAAAGACAAGTGAAGAATGTTTGATACAATGTTGTTTTTTGCATAGAGTGAGCGCTAAACAATATCTAGCACAATAACAAATACCAGGGTCAAAGGGAAAATGGAAATGGAATAGCTTTTTAAAAAGGTTGTTGAGATTGAAGGATGGTCTCTTCAATAAATGATGTTGGGAAAACTAGGTATCTACATGCAGAAGAAATAACACTGGACTCTTATCTCACCCCATATAAAAAGTATAAAAAATCAACTGAAACTGGGTTATAAAGACTCAAACTTAAGACCTGAAACTGTAAAACCACTAGAAGAAAACATAAGGGAAAAACTTCTTGACAATAGTCTTGGCTAAGATTTTTTAACATGACCCCAAAGCACAGGCAACAAAAGGAAAAATAGACAAATAAAATTACATCAAACTAAAAAGTTTCAATACAGCAAAGAAAACAATCTACAAAGTGAGAGACAACCTATGGAAAGAGAAAAAAAATATATAAATGATATATCTAATATGGGGCTAATATCCAAACCATATAGAGAACTCAATTTATCAGCAATAAGACAACCTGATAAAAAACGGGTAATAGACGTATCTCAGTAGAAGACATACGGAAGATCAACACGCATATATAAAGGTGTTCAACATCACTATCAGGGAAACGCAAATTAAAACTACAATGAAATACTACCTCGCACCTCTAAGAATGGCTTTTATCAAATAGACAAGATAACAAATGCTGGAGAGGACAGGAGAAAAAGAAACTCCTGAACACTCTTGGTAGGAACGTAAATTAGTATAGCCATTATAAAAAGCAGTATAGAGGTTCTCCAAAAAATTAAAAATAAAACTACCATATGATCCAGCAATTTCCTTGCTCAGTACACATTCAGTTGAATTGAAGTCAGTATCTAGAAGAGATATCAGTGCTGCCATGTTTATTGCAGCATTATTCACAATAGTCAGAATATGGATCAATCTAAGTGTCTATCAACAGATGAATGAATTTTAAAATGTGGTATATATACCTAATGAAACACTATTCAGCCTTAAGAAAAGAAGGAAATTATACCATTTTCAGTAAAATGGATGGACTTGGAGGATATTATGCTTCACAAAATAAGCCAGAAGCAGAAAGACAAATATTACATGATCTCTTTTATATGTGGAATCATTAAAAAATAGATCTTGTAGAAGCAGAGAATCGCATGGTGGTTATCAGAAGCTAGGGGAGAGTGCAGGAGTAATGAAATGGGAGACATTGGTGAGAGAGTACAAAGTTTCATTTGACAGGAGGAATAAGTTCAGGAGATCTCTTGTACATTGTGCTGACTGCAGTTAATAACAATATATTGTATACTTGGAAAATGCTAAGAGAGTAGAATTTAAAAGTTTTCATCACATAAAAAAGATAAAGTGTGAAGTGATGGATATGTTAACTAGACCAACTTAATCATGTTACTATGTATACATGTATCAAAACATCATGTTGTATACCGTAGATATATGCAATTTTTCATTTGTCAATTTAAATAGTTAAAAATAATAAAATAGGCCGGGCGCAGTGGCTCACGCCTGTAATCCCAGCACTTTGGGAGGCCGAGGTGGGCGGATCACGAGGTCAGGACATCGAGACCATCCTGGCTGACACAGTGAAACCCTTTCTCTAATAAAAATACAAAAAATTAGCTGGGTGTGGTGGCAGGGGCCTGTAATCCCAGCTACTCGGGAGACTCAGGCAGGAGAATGGCGTGAACCCGGGAGGCGGAGCTTGCACTGAGCCGAGATCGCACCACTGCACTCCAGCCTGGGCGACAGAGTGAGACTCCATCTCAAAAAAAAATGATAATAATAATAATAAAATAGGATGTTCTTTCAAACCATTCAACAATTCTAGAGGTCAATTTGGAAATATTACCAAAGTTTTAAAAATATCCTTAATACTACCACATAACGCCATTCATAGGAATTTACCCTAAAAATACAGTCAGTTTCACCCAAAGATCTCTTCTTCCTAATAGCAGAAAATCAAAATGCTTGGCCACAGGAGATTATTTCCCTATTATCATATAATCATTAAAACCATTATTTAAAATGTACACTTATATGTAAAATGATAAGCAACCTATTGATATATTAAGAAAGGCAAAACAATAGTGTTAATAGTGATTTGCACTAAAATCACTTTGGAATTATTATAAAGAAAATTGTGAGAAGTTCATAAATTATGTCTATAATCAGAAATGTATGAAAAAAATCAGTTATCTTCAGTACAAACCAAATTGCATAAGAAATATATCATCTGAAAATATATATAATATTTTATAATTGAAATTGTGCTCCATGAGAGCTGGACTTTCGTTTTATTTATATTTGCTTTCTAAGCATCTGAGCCAGTGCTCAACCCATAGAAGATGTTAAACAAACGTTGTACGGGTTAACATATTCTGTTGATCAATCAGGGAATGAACTGTCAATTCTCCTCTCCTGAAATTCTGCGCAAGTTTAGTTTACTTCTTACAAAGTAAATCACCATTTCATAAAACACCCTCCCTCTCCAGTAGGGAAAAAAATGAAATACTAGGGGACTCCAATTTTTACATATTTAAATTTTATCCTTCCAAAATATAAAAGAAATGCACCTCATCTTGGCCTAGTTCAAGTTTCAGAAATGATACCTAGTGAAAAGAGTACATCTCAGTCGAGCATGAACTAAACCCTTTTGACTCTACTGACTTCAGTTACAGGTTTGTCTCTTCACTTGCCCTTACTAAAAATAACTATTCTAGTCTGCTCATATTTGTATAACCATAGGTAGTAATTTGAAAAAATCTAACTCATGGCCATCTATCTTTAAATATGAAAGTAATAAATTCTCCTTAAGCCAACATCACGTAATGAAATAAACTTTTAAAAGCAACACACACAAACTCACACACAAGATTTTTTCTGACTGGTTTAGAAAAAAAAAAACAGAATTCACCCTTATCATTCAAATAAAACAACATAAGCAGTACAATAATATTATAATACCAAGTATACATTCAGTAAAATTAATTTATATTTTAAGGATTTCTACTCAATCAGTATTTTTTAAAATAATATTTTGCTCATTGTAACACATTTTCTAAAGCATGAGACTGCTAAATGTATACATTAGGTCTATGATTTCAAATGTTGTCTCCAAGAACAAAAGAAAACATAAATACAATTCTTGGGGAAAAGGTAAGCTAATGGAAATTGCTTATTTCTGAATTATTTCACTAGCTGCTCTTCATACAGTATCTGACATCATTGTGAAGACCATCTCTCTCAGCTGTAGGCACAAAATGATGTCTCCAGAAGTACCACTTAAACCAAGAAGTTTCATGTAATAACAAAAGCTTATAGATGAAACATACACAATGCTCCAAGTTATTCCAGAAAATTTAGATGTTGATGTCTTCACCAAGAGAAAAGCATAAGAAAATAACAAGTCTTAAACCAGAGACAAGTTCAGTCACTACAGTGCAGAATAGAGCATTTCTGGTGTCTATAAATTTTATATTTCCCACAGGGATTTCCAAGATAAAAGAATGAGAATCACAATTCTTTGAAGAAAAGGAATGACCTGTTTCAAAATTTTGTATTCCTTGGCAAAGTTCAACAACACAGAAGGAAAAAAAATAAGAAATGGAGCACAGTTACTATTGTGTGACTACAGCATTCATCTCATCTCTGCTGAACTCCTATTCTCATTTCATGTCCTCTTAAAAACAAGAATTAGACTCTTACCTCCTCTATCACCAGGATCTGGAAATTAAAGACCTATAGAATCTACAACCTTATATTTTTGTTAAGAAAAAAGAAGTACTCTTTCACAACTCTATCCTCCAGAGGACTGAAGCTGTTAAAGGAGTTACTATTGTTGTACTCCATTCCACAACTTCTAAAATTCATGATTTCTTTCTTTATTAATTTAATAAGTATCTATAAACTGCCTGCAATATGCTGAAGTCTGCCCTACACTAGGAACACAGTAGTTAAAAAACACAGAGTAAAATACACCAAAAATAATCATCATCATCTTAAGTAAATTACATAACACATTGAAAGGAGGTAAGTGTGCCTTTTTTTTTTTTCAGTACAAAAACAAATCCAAGGGAGGGGTTAGAATTTTAAAAAGTAATTACTATGGTAATGTTCCCTAATAACAGGACAACTGGACAAGAAAGGAGGAGATGAAATGAGCCATGTAGCTATCTGATGGAAAAACATTCTAGGCAGAGGAAAAAACGAATGCAAAGTCTATAAGGTGGGGACATGCTGGCAGGTGAGCAAGTGAGAGAGTACAAAGAGATGAAGCTGGGAAGATAAAAGAGCCCAAATCATATAGGACTTTGTAGACCTTTCATCAGGATGAGGACGTTTCCTTCCATTCCTCGTAGGCTGAGAGATTTTATCATGAATGAATGTTGAATTTTATATAATACTTTTTCTACATCTATAGGGATGATCATGCTTTCTTTTCTTTTTAAGACTGCTGATATGGTATATTAAAGCCATTGATTTTGATGATGAAACTATCTTGCATTCCTGGCATAAGCCCCATTTGGCCATGATGCATATTTTAAAATATATTTCTGGATTGAATATGTTTAAATTTCTTAAGAAATTTTTAACTACATTTATGAAGGATAATGACTGTAATTTTTATTTCTTATATCTTTGGGTTTTTTTAAGTCAGAGTGATACCAGTCTCAGAAAAAAAGCTTTAAAATGTTCCTGTCTCAAATGTCATTCAACCCGTCAATCCCATTACTGAGTATATACCTAAAGGAATATACATTGTTCTATTATAAAAATACATGCATGCATATATTCACTGCAGCACTGGTCACAATAGTAAAGACATGAAATCAACCTAAATGGTCACAATAGTAAAGACATGAAATCAACCTAAATGCCCATCAACGATAGGCTTGGTAAAGAAAATGTGGCACATATATACCATGAAATAGTATGCATCCATAAAAAGGAATGAGATCATGTCCTTTTCAAGGACATAGATGGAGTTGGAGGCCATTATCCTTAGCAAACTAATCAGGAACAAGAAACCTAATACTGCATGTTCTCTCTTTTAAGTAAGAACTAAATGATGAAAACAAAAGCACATGGACACATAGAGGGAATAAGGCACACTGTGGCCTATTGTAGGGTGGAGGGTGGGAGGAGAGAGAGGATCAAGAAAAAAATAACTAATGGATACTAGCCTGAATACCAGAGTGATAAAATAATCTGTACAACAAACCCCCATGAAACATGTTTCCCTATGTAACAAATCTGCACATCCTGCCCATATACCCCTAAACTTAAAATAAGAGTTAAAAACAAAACAAAACAAATATTTCTGCCTCTTCTATTCTTTTGAAGTGTTTATGTAGAATTTGTGTGGAATTAGGTAGAATTTTAAGGTGCTAAGCTTGTGGTAACCTGTTACACAGCAATAAAAAAAACCTAATATATTTTGTAAGCTTTCAATTTATAATTTTTGAAAATTACCTTAAGATTCAGTACATTGTCAACTTGATTAATGTTTCATGTGTACTGAAAATCATGTGAATGTAGTAATTGTTGCATAGATTGTTCTATAAATATCAATTGTATGAAGTTGGATGATAGTGTTGTTCAAGTCTTCTATATTCTTTCTGATATTTTTATCTATTTGTCCTATTAATCATTGTTAAAAGGGTTTTGAAGTTGCCAACTACCTAGCGATAAATTTTTCTCATTCTGTATCAGTCTGGTCAGGCTGCCATAACAAAATACCATAGACTGAGTGAATTAAACAACTGAAACATATTTTCTCAAAGTTCTGATGACTAGAAGTCCAGGATCAAGGTTGCAGCATGGTTGGTTTCTGATGGAGTCTTCTATCTCGGATTAAAGACAGTCACTTTTTCCCTGTGTCCTCACACTGCTTTTCCTTAGTGCATGTGTGCAGAGAGAGTGAAAGAGAAAGCTCTCTGTGTCTCGTCCTATAAGGAAATGAATCACATCAGATTAGGATCCTGTTCTTCTGACCTCAACCTTAATTACTTCCATAAAGGCCTCATTTCCAAGCACAGCCACACTGAGAGTTAATGCTTCAAAATATAAAATTTTGGGAGACAAATTCAGTCTATAGCAAGAGCTCCTTTCAGTTCTATAAATGTTACTTTATTTTGAAGCTTTATTACTGAGACCTTAAAATTTCAGAGTTTTAGAGCATAGTAACCTCAGCAAGATGGTGAACTAGGAAGTTCCAGGCTCTCATCTTCTCACAGGAATACCAAGTTAGCAAATAAATACAGAGAATAACAACTTTGCAAAAACCCTAGAGAGACCAGTTAAGAAGTTGTTAGATCCAGTTCAATGTATAACCAAGAAGGGATTCCAGTGAAAGAGGCAGGAAAATGTGCAGCATTTCACAAAACCATATATGCCCTGCCTTTCTTCAACCTAACACTGCTACCCAGAGGAAACTTTCCACACCAGGGATTCTCCCTTTGAACAGAAATAAAAGAGTGGACCATTGTTCTGACTAGTCTGTGGCTCTCCGAAGAACTGGTATCTGTCTCACCTGACTCAGAATGATCATGAGGCTGTAGATCTTTTTGGAAGTCTATGAAAACAGACACAATTATGGCAGCATATTAGAGATGTAATTCCACAGGAAGATGCCAGGTGAAACAAAAGAGAAAAAGCAGGAACAAGTTGATTAGGAAATTTGTGATGACTAAAAGTATATACACAAGCCCAAAGAAGATACTCCAAAGATGTCTGATACGTTCCAGATCTCTAGATATACTCGTCAATGAAAGTGTCCCCCTGAACAAAGCCAGTCTGTAAAGACTGGGTGAGACAGTCTTCACTGGGTGAGATGATTGTTTTAAAATGTCAAGTCTCAGCAACAACAAAAATGACAAGACATGCACAGAAGCAAGAAAATATGACACGATCAAAGAAAAAAGCTACAGAAATCATTCCTAAATAAAAACAGATCTATGAACTTCCTGACAAAAATCATAAAATAACTATCATAAAAATGCCCGGTGAGATATAAGAAAACACAGACAACTAAATGAATCAGGAAAATGATGCATGAACAAAATGGGGATATCAACAGAGATAGAAATGATAAAGATAAATAAACAGAAATTTTGGAGCTTAAAAATGCAGTAAGTAAAGTGAATAATTCACTAAAAATCTTCAATAGCAGACTAGATAAGACAGAAGAAAAAAAAAGTCAATGAACTTGAAGACAGATCATCGGTCAGAGGAACAACAACAACAAAAAAGAATGAAAAAAGTGAAGATAGCCTAAGGGACTTACAAGTCAGTACCAAGCAAATCAATATATACATTACAGATGTATCAGAAGGAAAAGGGAAAAAATGATTTGATACACAAATTCAAGAAGCTCAAAAGACTCTAGCCACAATAAATCTAAAGAGACTCACACCGAGACATATTATCATCAAACTGTCAAAAATCAAAGACAAAGAATTGTGAAATCTGCCAGGGAAAAGTGACTCATCATACACAAGAGATATAACACAAGATTATCACAGGATTTCTTAACAGAAACTTTGCAGATCAGAAGGAAGTACGGTGACATATTCCAAGTGCTGAAAGAAGAAAACACCCTGCCAACCAAGAATATGGTATCCAGAAAAACTTTCCTAGAAAAATGAAGGAGAAATTTAGACTTTCCCAAATAAACAAAAGCTGAGGGAGTTCATACTACCAGACCTGAGCTGCAAAATGCTAAGAGACACCTTCAGGTGAAACAAAAAGATGCTAGACAGTAACAGAAAATCACTTGTAAATAAGTTATTCCATAAAAATAATACATGGACAAATATGGTAACCTGTATTAACGTAATCTTGATGCACAAATTCACTTTTAATTTTTATAAATAAGAATTTAAATGATAAAAACATCTAAAACTAACTGTAAATCTTTATGATGAACATACAATATATAAAAAATAAGTTGTGATGACAATAACACAAAGTGGGGGAGGTAGAGCTATATAGGAGTAGAGCTTTTGTATGCAATTGAAATTACCATCAGTTTAAAATGAACTGTTATAACATTAAGATGCTTTATGTAATTGCAATGGTAACTACATTTTATAGAACATACAAAAAAGGAAAATAAGAAGGGAATCAAAGCATGTCCTTGTGAAAATGTCAATGAAAGAAAAAGAAAGGCAGAAAGAGTGAAAAGGAGGAATAAAAAGTTATAAGACATAAAAAAATGAAAATGGTCATAGTAAGTCCTGCCATATCAGTAATTACATTAAATATAAATGGATTAAACTTCCTAATCAAATCACAGATTGGTTTGCAAGAACTAACTTTACAATTAAGGACACACATAGCTGACAGTGAAGGGAGAAAAAAATAAACTTCCATGCAAACAGTGACAAAAATAGAAGAGAGTGGCTCTATTAATATCAGACAAAATAAAATTTAAGTCAAAAACTGTTACAAGAATAAAAGAAGGGCATTATACAGTTAAAAAAGTAAATTCACCAGGAAGACACAATAATTATAAATATTTATACATAAAAATAAGAGCTCCTAAATATATGTAGCAGACAGAATTGAAGAGAGAAATAAATAGCAAAAAAGTAGAAGACTTTAATAGACCTACTTGCAATAATGTACAAAATAACAAGATAGAATGTAAATAAAAATAAAGAAGATTTAAGCAACACTATAGACCAGTTGGACCTAATAAATATACTTAGAATAATCCATCCAACCAAGCAGAAGCAGAATATACATTCTTCTTAAGTACACATTTGACATTTTCTGGGATAAACCACATGTTAAGCAACAAACAAGTCTCAACAACCTTTAAAAGACTGATATTAAAGGATGAGTTTGTGTCCTTTGTAGGGACATGGATGCAGCTGGAAGCCATCATTCTCAGCAAACTATCACAAGAACAGAAAACCAAACACCGCATGTTCTCACTCATAGGTGGGAACTGAACAATGAGACCACTTGGACTTGGGAAGGGGAACATCACACACCGGGGCCTATTATGGGGAGTGGGGAGGGGGGAGGGATTGCATTGGGAGTTATACCTGATGTAAATGACGAGCTGATGGGTGCTGACGAGTTGATGGGTGCAGCACACCAACATGGCACAGGTATACATATGTAACAAACCTGCACGTTGTGCACATATACCCTAGAACTTAAAGTATAATAATTAAAAAAAGAAAAAAAAACAAAAGACTGATATTATACAAAATATAGTTTCCGATCACAAAGGAAAGAAACTAGAACTCAACAGCAAAATAAAAATTAGAATATCCACACATATGTGGAAATTAAACCATGTGCACTTAAGCAATGGGCCAAAGAAGAAGAAGAAAAAAAAGGAAAACACTATGAAACAAATAAAAACAAAAATACAGCATATGAAAATGCATGGGATGCAGCAAAAGCAATGGTAGGAGAAGTGTTTATAGTTATAAATGCATACATTTTAAAAAGAAGAAAGAAAACAAAAAACTCAAATTAACAACTTTACAACTCAAGAAAGTAGAGAAAAAAGAACAAACTATACCAAAAGCTAACACAGAAAGAAAAGAATAAAGATTAAGGCAGAGATTAATAAGGAAACAAAAACAGCTTTAAAAATAGCAGAACTAAAAGTTGGTTCCTTGAAAAGATCAACAGAATTGGCAAATTCTTAGCTAGATTAAGAAAAAATACAAGACTCAAATAACATAAATCAGTGGTGAAAGCGGGTGTTATAACTGATCCCACAGAAATAAAAAAGGGACTACTACAAGCAAATTGTATGATAACAAATTGAGTAACCTAGGATACCCTGATAAATTCCAAGAAATGCACAAACTACTGAATCATGAATACATGACCCTTATAAATCAAGACTAAATCATAAAGAAATAGAAAATATAAACAGACCAATAATTAGTAAGGAGAATGAACTAGTAATAAAAAATCTCCCAACAAGGAAAAGCTTAGGACCAAATGGCTTTACTGGAGAATTCTACCATCCATTGAAAGGATAATTAAGACCAATCTTCCTCAAACTTTTACAAAAAATGTTAAAGAGGAGGAACCTCTTTCAGTCTCATTCATAAGGTCAGCGTTATCCTTTTACCAAA
Organism: Macaca mulatta; assembly: GCF_049350105.2. Taxonomy (NCBI): domain Eukaryota; kingdom Metazoa; phylum Chordata; class Mammalia; order Primates; family Cercopithecidae; genus Macaca; species Macaca mulatta. The sequence continues at coordinate 22,292,111 of NC_133408.1, read as the reverse complement.
ACCAGACAAAGACACTATAAAAAAAAAAACTACAGACCAATATCCCTGATGAATCTCGATGCAAGAATCCTCAGCAAAATACTATCAAACAATTCAACAGCATATTTAAATGATTGTATGCTGTAATCAAGACGCGTTTATTCTTTGAATGTAAGTATGATTCAACACATAAAATTCAATTAATGTAATACACCACATTAACAGAATGAGAGACAAAAAACACACAATTATATCAATTGATGCAGAAAAACATGTGACACAATTCAACACCTTTTGTGATAAAAACACTCAACAAACTAGGAAAAGAAGGAAACAACTTTAACACATCATGCTCACTGATGAAAATCTAAAAGTTCTCTATAAAAGATCAGGAACAAGACAATAATCTGCATTGTTACCAATTATATTATACATAGTATCGGAAGTTCCAACCAGAGCAATTAGGCAAAAAAAAAAAGAAATAAAAGACATCCAAAGTGGAAAGGAAGTAAAATAATCTCTTTTTACAGATGATATAACCTTAGAATTAGAAAATCCTAAATATTTCACATACCAAGAAAAAGCATGTTAGAATTAATAAGTACATTCAGCAAAGCTGACTGATACAAAATCAACACACAAAACTCAGTTGTGTGTCTGTGCGTGTCATACACTAACAATGAACAATCTGAAAAGGAGATTAAGAAAACAATTTCATTTACAATAGCATCAGGAAAAAAATAAATTCTTAGGAACAAACTTAACCAAGGGGTTGGAATTCCTGTATACTGAAAACTACAAATATTGCCAAAAGGAAATAAAGGAGACACAAATAACTGATAAGTTTTTAATATGTCCACAAAAAGCGATCTTCAGATTCAATGAAATGCCTATCAAAGTTGTAATGGCATTTTTCTGCAGAAATATAAATATTTATCCTAATATTCATATAGAATCTCTAGGTACCCTGAAAGCCAAACAATTTTGAAAAAAAAAAAAAAAGAAAGAACAAAATTGGAGGACTCACACTTCCATATTTCAAGAATATTTACAAATTACATATTTACAAAAAAAAAATTACAAAGCCACAATAATCATAACAATGTGGGATTTGCATAAAGGCAGACATACAGACCAGTGGAATAGTATTGAGAGTCCAGAAATAAACCATTATGTATATCATCAAATGATATTTGACAAAGTGCTGGTACCACTCCATGGGAATAGGACAATTTGTTCAACAAATAGAGCAAAGAAAACTAAACATCCATGGGCATAAGAATAAATCTGGACCCTTATATTACACCACACACAAAATTAATTCAAAATGGATTAACGATCTAAATGAAAGATCTAACACTATAAAACTCCTAGGAGAAAACAGACAAAAAGTTTCATGCTAATTGGGTAACATTTTGTGATGTGGCACCAAAAGCAGTCAATAAAAGCAAAAAGCAGACAAATGGAAATCCATCATAGTTTGTAACTTTTGGTCATTAAAGAACAGTCAACAGAGTGAAAAGGCAATCTATAAAATGGGGGAAAAGTAGAAAATATGTGCAAATCACAGATATCTCATAGGGGATTCATATCCAGAATAGATAAAGAACTCCTATATCTCAACAACAAAAAATCTAACCCAATCACAAAATGGGCCAAGGGCGTGAAGAGACATTTCTCCAGAGATGCTATACAAATGGCCAGAAAGCATATGAAAGGATGTTCAATGTCACTGATCATCAGAGAAATGCAAATCAAAACCACAGTGCAATATCACTACACATTGATTAGAATGACTTCCGTCATGAACAACAGAAAATAACAAGTGTTGATGAGCGTGTAGAGAAATTGAGACCTTTATATAATTTTGGCAGAAAATCAAAATAGTACAACCACTATAAAAAATGATATGGAGGTTCTCAAAAAATTAAAAGTAGAACCACCTTATGATCCACAATCCCACCTCTGGGTACATATTCAAAAGAATTGAAAGCAGAGTGTTGAAGATATATTTGCACACTGTTTATAGCAGCACCATTCACAATAACCAAGAGATGAAAGTGACCCAAAGGTTCATGAAGCATTGAATAAACAAAATATATTACGTACATAGAATAAAATGCTGTGCAACTTTAAAGAGAAACGAAATCTTATACTATGCTATAACATGAATGGAGCTTTAGGGCATTATAATAACAAAAATAAGTCAGTTTTTTTTTTTTAAAAGGACAAATAAATACTATATGATTCTACTTATATTAAGTATTCAATGTTGTCAAATTTATAAATAGAGAATGTAGAATAGTGGTTACCATGAGCTGGGGGAAAGAGGTAAAGGGGAGTTGTTATTTTAATGGGTGTAGTTTCAGTTCTGCAAAATGAAAAGGTTCTGGAAATCTGTTTCACAATGTTGTAAATATAATTACTCTGAAATTATACACTTAAAAATAGTTAAGATGACAAATAAAGTTGTAATGCCTTCTTTTGTTATTATATAAAAAACGTTTTTCATATGATAATAGTCTTTGTTTTGAAGTTGACTTTGCTGATATTAATATAATCCTTCCATCTTTCTTTAAAATGCTATATGCTTGCACATAAATTGCTTTACATTGATGTATTTATATGTAAGGTGGGTTTCTTACAGATACCACATTGTTGTGTCTTTTATCTAAATTGATAGATTTGCCTTTTGCTAGGGTATTTAAATCATTTATATTTAATGTAATTATTGATATAGTTGAGCATGTTGATTTTTGTTTTCTATTTGCTCCATCTGTTGTTGGTTCTCATTATTCCTCTGTTTCTACCTTCTTTTGTACTAATTATTATTTTTATTATTTTTCATCTAAACGGTTGGCTTTTTAGCCACATCGCTTTTTAAAGTTTTTAATGATTGCTCTAGGGTTTATAATAAACAAAATGTTAGCATATTCTACCATCAAACATTTTTACACTATTCATGTATACTTCAATTTCTTTCTTCCCATCCTTTGAACTATATCTTCATACATTTTACTTCTACATTTGTTATAACTCACAGTGCTTTGAAAGTCAATTATTTTGGTCTTTGAAAGTCAATGATTTTTAAAGAGTTTAACAGTGACAAAAAATGGCTTTCATCTTTTTCCATTAGATCTCACACTCCTTCTGCCTGAAGGATGTCTTTTAACATACCTTGTACTGCGGGTCTCAGGCAAGAAATCCTCTCAGCCTTTGTTGGTTTGAAAAAGTGCTTATTATGCCTTTGTTTTTCAAAGATATTTTCACCAGGTATAGAAGCCTGGGTTGATAGTACTTATTGTTTATTGCAGCATTTTTAAGATGCGCGTTCAATTGTCGTCTGTCTTGTATAATTTTAGGTAAGTCTGATGTGTTTCTTACCCTTGTTCCTCTCTGTACAGCACCTCAACCGTCCCAATTCAGGCTGCCTTTAAGATGTATTTTTCCCTTAATCTCTCATTTTTAGCTAGTTGACAGTGATGTATCTAAGTGTAGGAGGTTGTTTTTATTGTCGTTGTTGTTGCTTTTGTTTTGTCTTGATACTTATTTTTTAGGGGTATCTAGTCTTTTTAGACCTGTAGTTTCTCATCTTTCACTAATTTTGAAAAATGTGACTTGCATTATACCCGTCCTCTCTGTCCCTTCACTGTCTGCCTACTAGATTCGTCTCCTGTCTTTGGATCAATTTTCTTGACCCAGATCTCAGATTTTCTCATAGTATGGGCTCAAGACTTGGCTCACACATCTAAATTCAGCCACTTCTTAGTATAACTGCTTTTTGAATCTCAGTTAGTGCATGTGATGCACAGGTTTCCAGTGAATTATTTGACCCCAAAAGAATATCATAGCTAAATGCTAAGGTTGCTGGAAAAAAAAAATCACATTCTCAAATCTTTTTTTTTTTTTTTTTTTTTGAGATGGAGTCTCCCTCTGTCACCCAAGCTGAAGTGCGGTGGCTGGATCTCGGCTCACTGCAAGCTCCGCCTCCCAGGTTTACGCCATTCTCCTGCCTCAGCCTCCCCAGTAGCTGGGACTACAGGCGCCCGCCACCTCGCCCAGCTAATTTTTTGTACTTTTAGTACAGACGGGGTTTCACCGTGTTAGCCAGGATGGTCTCGATCTCCTGACCTCCTAATCCGCCCGTCTCGGCCTCCCAAAGTGCTGGGATTACAGGCATGAGCCACCGTGCCCGGCCCACATTCTCAAATCTGTATTAGATGATGTAATCTTTAGGACAGGCGCGGCAGCTCATACCTGTAATCCCAGTACTTTGGAAGACCGAGGCAGGCGGATCACCTGAAGTCAGGAGATCAAGACCAACCTGGTCAACGTGGTGAAAACCCATCCTACAGAAAGTACAAAAATTAGCCAGGCATCGTGGCAGGTACCTGTAATCCCACCTACTCAGGAGGCTGAGGCATGAGAATCGCTTGAACCCGGGAGGTGGAGTTTTCAGTGAGCCGAGATCGCATCACTGCAATCCAGCCTCTGTGACAGAGAGAGACTCTGTCCCCCCCCAACCCCCCCCCAAAAAAATCACATAATCTTTTCCAAGGGATCTGCTAGTTTTATGTATTCAAATTGGCCAAAGCCCTTTTTGTAGAATCTACATAACTGATAACAATTTTTTTAAAGCCCATGAGTAGAGAAATCGGTTGCTATCCTAGGAATGCCTGAAATTTATTACCAAATACTGATATCCAAAGGGAGAGGTTAGGTTATGCTTGGAAATAAGTAACCCCAAAATCAATGGCTTAGAACAATCACTTTTGCTACACCTTGCTCTGTTGTACATCACCCTTATTCAGGATCTCACACTGCATTTCAGTGCTTCCACAATCGTCAAGACTGGAAAAAAAGGAATGTGTAGAATTATGCACTAGATGTTAAATCTTCCACCTGCAAGTGACACCCATCACCTCCACACCCATGTTAGTAATCAAAATAAGTCACACAGCAAAATCCAACTTTGAGGGATGCCAAAAGGGAAATTTTTGGTGAAAAGCACTAATAAATGACCATAATACTAATTATTAATTTTCCACAAGTTAAAAAACAAGTCACCAAAATTTTCATCATTACCCTAATATAACAATAATGACTAAATATATGCAATATTATTTTCAATATTTGCTCAGTCAACGTCTGTAATTACTATTATCCCTTCCTAAATTTAAAAAAAAAATTCTTATTTTTTTCTATCTTCTGTATATTCCAATGTTTCGTAGGGAATTAAGTTACCTCTGGGAACTGTATTTCTTCTGTCTATCATTTTTCTTTTAAGAAACCAAAGATTAATGCCTCTGGGCATAGCATTTTGTGATCAGATGTTTTAATTTCTAAACTGTCTGTTTCACAAGACACAGCTTCCCTTCAGTGTTTTTATTTTCCTGCCCTGACAACTGTCTGATTGTTTCTGGCATCTGTTTCTCTGCCTTCCTCTCTTAATGTAGACACAAATAAAGCCTTGAGGGTTTGGCAATGCCTCCATCTGGTATGAATCCATTGTTCTTGCTGTGTTTTATTGCTGGAGACCCTGAGAAATCATGAGTTACAGGACAATGCATTGACTGGGATCAGACATCCAGAAGGTAAAATTCATATTTTCTGATTCAACGAGATGTTGGGGAAGGAAATGTATTGTTCAGTGTCTGGAACCTATTTTGACAAGCTCCTACTTTAAGGAAAACGTTTCAGAATTGAAAAGTTTGCTAAGGATATTTGCACTTCAGTTCATCTTAAGTAGTTCAGGGCTTAAGATTTATCAGACTTTCTCCATCAGCACTAGTTTTGGATTTTATTTTAGCATTTGGAGAGTTAATGATACTGTAACCAATTCTTCATTACACACACACCTTATTCAAATATGTGCATCATCCACTCTGTCTAGTGTGTATGGGGGTGTGCGTGTAACCTCAGCATGGTCTCTTCATGCTTCATAGAACCAACCCAACCCGATCTTTTTCGACTACTCTATAGATAGATGGCAAACCTAACCTCTGGGAATTATTTCACATGATTTATCTTACTAGGCTTTCCATTTTCTCCCTGTGTGTTTCCTCCACATCATTTGATTTTCAATGTAAAACTAGAAGAAAACATGATGCTTTTATTTCTTAGCTCTGTCTCAAGAGGGCATTTTAACTGATTTCCCAGGGATCTGAGAATATTTTGCAACAGAGTATATTAATCCTCAGCCACAAAGTAATCTAATGGTTTGGTTTTACATTTTTATTATTTTTAAAATAATGAGATAAAATAGAAAATCTTCAAAACATTATTCGAAATCAAAATTAATACTATAAACTATGAACAAAAATTTAGAGTATTTTTATATGTAATGTACATATGTATAATTTTAATAATAAGTTTTATTCTAATTTTTTACAACTATTGCATCATATATATTTTTTAGCACTTGGAAGTGCCTGAGAATCACTAGAGAATTTTATACCAACTTTGACTCATCTTAGGACAATTGTTCATCTTTTAAAAATTTATGCAGAGTCATTTTCCCTGGCTTGTTTCTTTCCTACAATCATGATTGGTGGATGGAAACATTGTCCCTGACTCCACATTTGAGATCTGTGACTTTCACATCATTGCAGGGACTCAAAAAATTATCCTTCTTCCACCAAACTTTGTTCAATAATAAGTGAAAAACTTTCTGCTTTTCTCCATCATCCACAACCTGCATGTGAATTTGTCATACCTTTGCAGGATAGTATTCTCATCTAAGGGCCATTTCACTGGCAATTCCTTCTGCCTCGATATCCGCATAGAACATTCCTTTTTCCTTTAAGACTTTGTTCAAAAGCCAACTTCTCAGGGAGACCTCTCTTATCATGCTTTAAAATTGCTAACTTTTCCTTTTCTCACATGTAAACCACATCACCGCTCCCATGCTGCCAATTTTTTAAAAATTGTACCTGTCACCATCTGTATTAGTTCAGGTCTTCCAGAAGCAGGCACCAATAGAGAGTTAGAAACACAACAAATTGATAGAGGGTATTGCCTGTGAAAGACACAGGAGTGAGGATGCAGGAGTTTGTAGGGGAAGCCTTCAGAACACAATACAGGTCTGACTTGTTTTGGTGGTGATATGGTTTGGCTGTGTCCCCACCCAAATCTTATCTTGAATTGTAGTTCCCATAATCCCCACATGTAGTGAGAGGGACCACTGAATCGTGAGGGCAGTTACCTACATGCTGTTCTTGTGATAGTGAGTGAGTTCTTACAAGATCTGATGGTTTTTTTAAGGGGCTTTTCCCCTTCTCCTCGGCACTTCTCCTTGCTGCTGCCATGTGAAGAAGGACGTGTTTGCTTCCCCTTCTGCCATGATTGTAAGCTTCCTGAGGCCCCCAAACCAGGCCAAACTGTGAGTCAATTAAACCTCTTTCATTTATAAATTACCCAGTCTCGGGTATTTCTTCATAGCAGCATGAGAATGGACTAATATGGGAGGAAAGGAGGAAAGAAGTAGAATTGAACAAGAGCTTCAGATAAACTGCAACTCAGAGAAGTTCTCAACTAACCAAGAGAGAGCTCCAGAGCAAAGATGGCTGCTAGAGAAATCCTGTATTGGGCAGCAATGGATACAACCTACTCCCCATGACTGCCCATTTATTGTCTAGAGCAGTCCCTCCAACGAACTCAGGGCTGATGCACATTCCAAGGGCACTCTCTCTCAAACCTGTTACCTGACTGCAGTCCAGGCAGGTTTTCTCTTGAAGAAAGATCAGATTGGCACACATCCAAGATTGCCATACTTTCTGAGTATACATCATGTATTTATTAAAACTTTTTGTATGCCTTTCCCACTAGCACCCAGTAGCTGCTCAAAAAATGTCTGTTAAGTAAATGAGTGAATGAATTTAAAAAATGAGTCCAGTAGATAAAATAAATGTTGAAGGGACAACAATTAATAAGATAAGATTCTGAGTTTCCTTAGGACAGGTATCCAACCACTGTTTTTGTATTTCCACAGCTTTGCACATTGCTTGATACAAACTCAATAAATGCTGACAACTATGTAAATTAATAAATGGTATTTTAAAATCACAATGAAAATATTTCTTTTTTGAAGATGCAAGTAAAGTAGTAACTGAATGCTTTTACTTCTGTAACGTATCTGTTTTTATGAGTAATGCCATAATATTTCACAGTTTCAGTTATACAGTGAATCGATTGTGGAAGCTGTCTCTCCAAAAGAAATGTAATATTACCTCAGGAAGCTAAATCACATCTTATATACACATGTAATTGAGGGGCAAAAGAGCAGCTTCCCTCTTAGAGGGAAATAAAATCTCTTGGGGATAATGTACTTAAGTAGACAAAACTTATGAAGTGGCTTAAATCATGCTGTATGTGGATTACATGGTAAAGAAAGATTGCTGATGGGATTCAAGGTCTCATGCCTTTGGGCCAACTGTGTTCAATTAAACTAGGCTTCTTAGGAAGGAAAATATATAACAGTAAGAAGCCCATGGGGCGGGCTGGGAATTCACTGATAAATAGTACGCTGAGCTTAATAAATAAGATAAGGATTAAGAGTAGACCTGAAACTGAATTGTATTTTTGTAGGTTGTGCACCTCAGAGTTCTGCTGTACAGAGCAATGCGTGGTGAAACATACTGTGATCACGTGGGCACAGATGGTACAGAGCTCACAAGTCTAAAACTGCAAGGTCTTTAACAGTAAACCCATCACCATAAGAAAGAAGTCAACCAATCACCTCTAAAATATGCTGTGTTTCTGCCTTATGTTTACTAAAGGAAACTGGGAATGCATGTGAATAAACGTATTGTCATGTTCCAATCACCTGTAAACAGTTATTTATATGCTTAACCAACCCTTGACTTATAAAATGTCATTTTCATAATGATCCACATGTTTCAAGACTTTGGGTTTGTAATAAAATTATAATATTATTGTAATAAATTTACAATATTATAATTGTTCTATGTGGTTGATTGTGTTGTAATTTAAATCCACATTTAAGAAATTCATTTGTTGGCCAGGCGCAGTGGCTCAAGTCTGTAATCCCAACACTTTGGGAGACCGAGACGGGCGGATCATGAGGTCAGGAGATCGAGACCATCCTGGCTAACACGGTGAAACCCCGTCTCTACTAAAAAATACAAAAAACTAGCCGGGCGAGGTGGCGGGCGCCTGTAGTCCCAGCTACTCCGGAGGCTGAGGCAGGAGAATGGCGTAAACCCAGGAGGTGGATCTTGCAGTGAGCTGAGATCCGGCCACTGCACTCCAGCCTGGGCGACAGAGTGATACTCCGTCTCAAAAAAAAAAAAAAAGAAATTCATTTGTTTTAAAATATTGATAATTCACCTGGGCGTGGTGGCTCATGCCTGTACTACTAGCACTTGAGGAGGTTAAAATGGGAGGATAGCTTGAAGACAGGAATTCAAGACCAGCCTGGGCAACAAAGCAGGACCCCATCTCTACAAAAATTAAAAAGTCACTAGCCAGGAGTGGTGGCGCACACCTGTAGTCTCATGTAGTCTCAATCACTTGGGAGACTGAGGTGGGAGAATCGCTTGAGCCCAAGACTACAAGGCTGCACTGAGCCATGATCATGCCACTGTACTCCAGCCTGGGCTTCAGCACAAGGGCAAGACTATCTATCTATCTATCTATCTATCTATCTATCTATCTATCTATCTGTCTATCTGTCCATCATCTATCTATCTATCTAACTAACTCTATCTGTCTGTCTATTTATCTATCTGATAAAAGAAAAAGTTCAGCCGGGTTAAATTTAAAGGAGTTTAATTGAGCAATGAATGATTCATGAATCAGGCAGCCCCCAAAATCACACCAGATTCACAGAGACTCCAGGGGTCCCTCGTGGTCAGAACGAATTTATAGACCAAAAAAAGGTAAAATGACTTAGAGGAATCAGAAGTGAGGTACAGAAATAGTGAGATTGGTTACAGCTCAGCATATGCCTTATTTGAACGAGTTTGAACATTCAGCAATCTATGAGTGGTTGACGTATAGCATCTGGGATTGTCTAACACTCAGCCTTTGTTATAGGTGTGTACTATTAAGTTAGGTTTTCAATTATGTTGGACTATTAATCTAGGTTAGAGTTCATCCACAAGGACTCAAATAGAGAAGTACAGAGTCCTTCTCAGGCCATATTTAGTTTGCTTTAACATGTGTGCGTGTGTGTGTGTGTGTGTGTGTGTAACAAATATATAATTCTCCTTAAATTAAAATTATGGGAATTTACAGATTGGATTTTACTATCTACACTCATAGTTGCTTGTCAAAAATAAAACAGATATAAAGATTTCCCTCAAACCTGAAGACAAAATAATGTAATTTTCATCTAAATTATCTACGTTTTATAATGACTTTAGTAGAAAGGTTAAAATAAGAAAACTTCTCCCCCCAACTAAGTGAACTTTTTCTCAAGACACACTTAATATACTATTTAAAGAATACAACTTCAATTTTTAACTTTGTCTCCCACGAATGATAGTACCAGCTGAATTCAGTACAATCTCTGCCTCAGGCACACTGTGAATTTGAAGTCCTTGCAATTTCTCATTCTCTTCAAGTTAAAAATGGACTTGAAGTGTCATAAGAATTTTAAACCTAGATAGAAACTGCCTAGCTCAGCAATTACTGTGCCACCATGTCCTAGGCAAGATTCATCTAGAGAAATTATCACAAATGATTTTTATAAACCTGTAATTTAAAATAGCACACTTTAAAATAATAAAAATTATAAATTAAATTAAGCATTATTATAGAAAATCATTGGCACGGTTGCGGAAGATAATTTAATCAGTCTTCATTTTTGGGAGGTTGCAGTGAGCCAAGATCTCACCATTGCACTCCAGCCTGGATGACAGAGCGAGACTCCAACAAAATCAAAGAAACAAACAAAGAAAAACAAAAAAACATACAATATACATAATATACAACTATGAATGTATTACAGTCCATAAGCAGATATACAGTACAATTAAAATTTTAATGACATTTAGCTAATTAGGAAAAATGTCTAAAAAGACTAATTCTTAGAAGGGCAACAATGAAAAAAAGTTGAAAAATACTGTATTAAATGAACCATGTAAATTCAGGAGGTAGAACTTGAACACAGATTTTTCTGATTGAGCTAGATGTCATTTCCTTTATGCCATTGTCTCTTCAGCAATTAAAAGAAAAAAGAGAAAAATTTTACAAATGTGTCTTCTCTGAAACAAAGATAATTCAGAAGCTATTTTACCTGAAGATATTTCTTTGTGTTTTGTCTTTTGTTTTCCTCAACCACTCAAAATTTGCTAAGATTTTATACATACACATACACACACACTATATATACAGCTTATTTAGATGAACGCTAATGACATGGCTAATCCACTTTACATGATGAGCAAGCCGATATAAAGTTTATCTTTATTTGTATTTAATCACTTAATTTTAAACACAATCATATGGGCCAGGCTTTACGGATGCCTTTTTTTGGTATGTAGGGAGTTGACAATGGTAATTATCTGATTTGCTCCAACAAAGTTAACCTCAGCTGAGGATTTCCAGCCCGTTAACAATCACCTACAGTTTGCAGCACAAATGGATCTCCCACTGTCAATTCGGATTAGCGCTCTCCTTGGCCTTTTTGAATCATTCCCTGACAAAAAATCAATTGGTAGAACTGCATTACAGCTGTCTGTCACCCATTTGAATCAGCTTCATCATGACCATTTGTCAAAACTAGTGCCAAATACCTTAGAAAATTTGACAAGATAATGGTAATGGCTGCTCAACATTCAGTGTATGGGAGATTTGTGCAGCAATCTCCATCATAAAACATCAACACTACGGAATACCTATGTGAATTATTATATGTAAAAAGCAGAACTCAGTGTTTGCTATCTGGAATCTAAATATGCATGTGAACTTCAGCTAAACAATGAGGGAGAACACTTAGATCCAACTTATAGGATCCACAGGCAAAAGGCACAGTGAATGTGCAGGTTTATGAGAATGAACATATTTCCTTTTTAAATCTATAATAGATTTTAAAAATTTAAAAACACCCAGTAATCTATTAAAGCAATTCCCAGGCAGTGTCAAACATCCAATGAACTTTTACACTTTGTATGGCATATTGTTAATGATTGGTAAACGTTTTTGACTGATTAAATCATTTTCATTAAGTCGATCTGCGTTAAACAGTTTACCCTTTCCTTTGAAATCACATCTTCTGGTTGAAAAGCTAAGAAATCAGTATTTAAAAAAAAAAATTTAAATAAGAATTCTTGTTCTGTGACTAAATAAAAGTGCAGGGATTTAAGAAAGAAAAGTGAAAATCAATGCTTTAAGCTTTTCAGAATTGTAGCCTTATGCAAGAATGTACAACTCACTGTCCCGTATTCACAGTAAGGCCCAGTTTACTAACATCAATTACTTAGTTTTTCCTTCCCTTACAGTCTACTGGCAGAGAAGCAAGCAGGTTCAAATACACACTCTGTGTTAGGGATAGTATAAAATTTCCACAATATTAACCAACATGTTTTTGGTGGTGGTGTTTTCCCCGCTAAAATGCCTTTTATCCCACATCCCTTCCTCCTTGTCCAGGCTGCTTTTGTCTCTGGGAAAGCATGACATAGCAAGAGAAAGAAACATGGCCTGCCCTTGCTTTTAAATGTACAAAGTCCCTCTTCTGGAATAAATCAAAGGGACTCCTGTGCAGGAAATACAAGTGAGAAAATATGTGAGAATGTGAGGGAGAGATTTTGAACTGTATAGATGTGATAAACATTCCCAGGATAGGAGCAGAGGAAAGTTAGAGGAGATATAAAAGCTGAGTAGATGCTGTGGGTCCCTGAGTAAGGACACTTGTCCACCCAAACTTTTAATGTGAGCTTGGGAAGAGGGGAGGCAGAAAGGGCTTAAGGTGTCTGAGGGTAGAAACTACCTGTCATAAGACCGGGCACGGTGGCTCACGCCTGTAATGCCAGCACTTTGGGAGGCCGAGGCAAGCTGATCGCCTGAGGTCAGGAGCCTATCCAACAGGGTGAAACCCCATTTCTACTAAACCTACAAAAAAAATTAGCCGGGCATGGTGGCGTGCACCTGTAATCCCAGCTACTAGAGAGGCTGAGGTGGGAGAGTCACTTGAATCTGCGAGGTGGAGGTTGCAGTGAGCTGAGATTGTGCCACTGCACTCCAGCCTGGATGACAGAGTGAGACTCCATCTCAACAACAACAGCAAAGAAAAATAAAGAAAAGAAAGGAAACAAAACTACCTGTCATAGACTGGGTGGGTGGCAACTAAATGCCATAAATGCCACCATTTCCTGGTGCCTTCTTGCTGTGTCCTCACATGGTGAAAGGGACAAGGCATCTCTCTGGTGCCTCATTTATAAGGACATGAATCCCATCTATGAGGGCTTTGTCTTCATTCTCTAATGGAAGAAACTTTCTCTTCATTCTCTAATGGAAACCTCCCAAAGACCGCATATCATCGCATTGGTGATTAAGTTTCAACAAATGAATTTGGGGGAGATACAAAAGTTTTAAATTTAAAAAATTTAAAAATTTTTTTAAAAAATAAATTTGGGGGAGGTACAGCTCCTTGGTCCATATGCTCAGACCATAGCAATACTTTTCTCGATTTGCCCTTTTTCCTGGGTAGAATGCCAGGAAGCAATGAAACCCCAGAGGACAAATGGCTGGGGGATGTATTAAGGCAGACAGACTGAGCAGCCTCAAATAATTCCCGGTGCCTCAGCAGAAGCTGCAAAATAAATGGGTTTCCCTGGTCCCTGAGTGTAGCATGAAATGGAAAAGGACATCAGATAATGTCACAGAGGGTCCTGAAGTCCAGTGTAGGGCAAGGGAGCAGTAGAATGATCTCAAATTATCAAGAAGTCCAGAAACACTTTACAGATAGAAAAGCAAAAGAACACGGTGATAATCTGAATAGACCAAAATTTGTAATCAGTTTATAATTCAAAGGATAGGTGAGGACAGGAAATGCCATCTGCATACCTTGTCTGACCTCATCACCCTTCCTTGACAATCACCAACCTATAGTTCCTTTCACAAGAATTTTCACAATGATTTCACAATCTTTCCTTTCCTTTTTTTTTTTTAAATAAGAGTAGACCTGTGGGTAAAGACCGGGCTCTCTCTTCTCTCATTCATTCTCCGATGTAAAGGAACAACATCAGATCCAACTGATCTCATTCACAACAAATGTTCTAAGCTTTCATGCAAATAACTACCATCCTCTCCTTTATTTACTAACTTCTTCCTGACCTGCAGGTACTGGACAAAAAGGGAAAATAGAGGAAAAAGAAGGGTTAAGACTGGGCAGCGCTTTTTAGGCATGTTTACCTCCATAACAAACATTATAACGAAAGTGAAGAATAAGAACATAGATTTTGTTTCGAAAGTTTTCTTCAATAGTTTATGCAAATTTCCAAAGGAAAAATATTTTTATGTAACCTTCTTACTCAGGAAAGGTCATTCTGCCTAACAGGGAAAAAATGTATATGTGACTTGAGCTGTCTGTTAAACAAATAAAGTTGTCTGTTAAACGTAAATGGGGGAAAATGTACATGTGACTTAAGTTGACTGTTAAACATAATTTTTTGTTTATTTGTGATAGAAGGAATAATAATTTACTAAGCATTATTAAAATTTAGGAAGAAATGAGTTTGTTCTGGGTTATAAAAAACAGAACTCAGAAAGATTCTACATGTCATACCAGCAGGCAATAGAGCATTAACAAATGCAACTGTCCACAACTCACAAGCTCTACTTCCTTTATTTTTTTTCTGTTTTCCAATTACCTCCTTCATAGAATTTCTCATTCATTAATGTGGTCCAGTACCATATTATCAATTCCTATGTCCCTGAAGCAAATTCAGCAAGTAATCCATTATGCTTAAAGTGGGAGTAAAATATTTTTATTTATCCACAGAAAGGCTGGAACATTCTTTGTTTACTTCCTCAGACACCCCACTCCTATTTATTTTCCCACAGAAAGGCTGGAGCATTCTTTGTTTACTTCCTCAGACATTCCACTTCTATCCATTTTTGGAAAAGGGTACATAACATGGAATCAATTTTCGCATTCTATCCTTTGTTCTAGGTAGTGACAGGGCCAGTTTACAACAAAGCGTGCTCATTTCCTCCTTTCAGAGTCTCCACATTGAGCCCACATGCAGAACATGTGCTCTCATCATGCCAATATCCTTCTGCAGAAAGGTGTGGAATGGAGCAAAGCCGTGTGCTAAGATCTGCCCAGGGTAAGTGTTCATTCTCTCAGGCTCCCTTTGTCCACTGCTCTCTCAAACTCTTTTTAAAGCATGGCAAGTAAAAATGGTGAATGTTTCTTTCTGACTAATGTTTTTAAAAATCTCAAATACTTTTTATTTACTCAATTTAGGTTTTAAATACCTAAATTTAGAAACTTCTATATTTATTTCTAAATTAGCTTTCTATTTTTTAATATGGTAGCAGGAATTAACAGGATACATGGTAGGTCTTAAAGAGAGATTTTCTATCTTAAATGCAGGAATAAATAAGCATTTATTGCATAGCATAAATTTTCCATGAATATTTTGATAAAGTATAATCAGAAATATAAGTTCAGTTGCCCTAGAAACATCTGGGTAGCTGAAGAGTGACTCTAAAAAGCAACAAATAATAATAATTAACATTTATTAAGCATTCTTCCTAAAGGTAAAAATGTATTATCTCATTTAATCTTCATAATAAACCTATAGTTAGGTACTATTATTTCCTCATTTTGCTGGAAAGGAGACTAAGAAACAAAGAAGTTAGGTAAACTTTTCTTATAGTTAGGAAGAGAGAGAGCCCGGACTCAAATCCCTATCATCTTGTTCCACAGACTATCTTTAACTAGAGTGCCTCTAATATAGAACAAGTCAAGGCCTTCAGCTGATGCATCAATAAGACCAATAAGATAAAGAGGCAGAAAATGGATATACAGGTGATTGGTAGATAGATAGATGGATAGATAGATAGGTAGATACATAGATAGACACACACATACATATATACAAACATACATATATAGATGATTGATTGATAGAGAGATAGACAGATATTTAGAGAATGGATGGATGCAGAAAGAAAATTGTGATGATGGTGATAAATGGATATGGATGGATGGACAGATGGGTGGACAGACAAATGAACAGAGAGATGGACAGAAAAATAAAAGATAAAAGATTGATCACATCCCTGTTTCCAAGGCTGTAATTCAAGCTGGCCCACAGTTCAAGTTTCACATGACTCTTGGAATTTGTATTTTTTCCATTCAAAACTCTCTTCAATATATTGTGCTAGGAGCCACAGACACAGAGATGTCCAAGAGGCTAATTCTGTCCTTAAGAGTTCACAGTCAACAAGGGAGGACAGAGAAAAAATAAATTGTTATTAACTGCACAGCAAATATAACAGAAGTAAGCCAAAGCCAAAAAGGGGAAAATAGGGGCAGAAAAGAGAAGGAGAAAAAATTCAAGCTTCTATAATGTTGCTCTTACAAAATACCATTCAAAACTGAGCTCAAATCTGTATATGTGAAATGTCTAGGCTGATTGAATAGGGAGTTTCCATTTTCAGTCTCTTGGTCAGGCTGGGAACAGTAGACCTGAGGTTGTAAGGTATACAAATAGTACAGGAGCCTGGGAAGCCAGTTTCTGTGCAGCACATTGCTCAGAAGCAAGGATTTGGGCCAGACTAATCTAATTTAACTCTTAATTAACCCTCATCTCACACTTAAGAAATCTGTGGACTCAGTAAAACTAATGATAGTTCAGTAAATGTATACTGATACTGACCTAAATCTTATTCCCAACTTGAATCATGTACAGCTCCTTTTAAAAACCAAACATCATTTTCCATCAAACACCTCTTGAATTTAAATTATAACTCATATTTCTGAATGTTTTCTAGGTGTCATGTATTATTTTAGGTACTTCACAAGCATTGTCTCACTTAAAACTCACAATACCTGTGTTGAATTTCTACTACTTCCTTGAGGAAATTGAGCTACTGAAAGGTAAAGCAGAATGCCCAAGATCCCAGAGCTAATAGATGGTGAAGTTGAAATTCAACCCCAGATGGTCAGATTGAAGAGACTATACTTGAAACCATCTTACTATAGTGCCCCAGCACCAAAAGCATCTTTGTTAAAATAGAGCATGTTACTCTATTTTAGATCAAATATTTACCCCAGAAGTTACGTTTGAAAGCATGGGTCACTTCTAAGCTTGGCTAGTTGTAAATAAATACTTTTCAAAGGAAATGATCTAAGTCAGTTCCTATTCATATCACTGAACCAATTCTGGTTTAAGGGATAGCTCACCAGATACAAGTTCAATGAGTAGTAAGAAAAAAATCCCTATGCAAAAGTTGCTGTCTGATTTAATATAATTTTTTTTAAATTTCTGTGTATCTCTGTTTAATGTTACTTGGCTTTTAATAGTCCATCAGGAGGAATGATATTCAAACACTTTCAAATAAATTTTTGTAATATGCACATGTAGATAAGAAGACTATTTCACGAATATCTAACTTCCTTATTTGTTACTATCACCCACTACTTTCTTTCAAAAAAACAAAGTTTTCTGTGTCAAAGGAGGTGTTTTATTTTTACCATGCTCAGGATATTAGCACAATCACATCTGTTTTACATAGATATTGTCATATATGATCAATATTTGTACTAATAATGTAGTCAAAATTATAATATTGTTTTATGTTAAAACAGTTTATTACAATAATTGTTAATATTTTCCTTTAAATTGTACTTCCTACTTGTTTGGAGGCTTTGTGCTATACTCTCTTTATGTGCATAACAAGAGAATAAATACATTGTTATATTCATATAACAGAATACCACTCAATGATTAAAAAAAAGAAATGAATTATTAATTGACACAAGGACATAGATATATTTCAGAAACATTTAATGAAACACCTTCAAAAGGCATTTGCTGGAAGAAAACACACACACATGCGCACACACACACACACACACACAGATTCATACCACATGACTGCATTCATATGACCTACAAGAATAATCAATTTATGATAATGGAAGTCAGAAAATGGTACTTCTGTGGATAGAGAAAATTGACTCAAAGAGCACATAAGAGATTTTTTGATAAAAATATGTTTATTGGGGTGGTGGTTATGTGGATGTATATAATTGTCAAAGGTAATCCAATTGAGCCTTTAAGATCCATGCTTTTTTATTATTTGTGCTTTTTTCCTCAATAAAAATAAATAAATAAAAGGTATGTCTGCAAAAACATGTACACAGTTCTATGAATCCTTTCATGCATATTGATAATACAGATATACCTGTCTATTTATATCACTGTTTCTTAACCTTGGCACTACTGACGTTTTGGACCAGATGTTTTTCTTGCAGAGTGGGTGGAGAAAGCTGTCCTTAGCATTGCAACATGTGTGGCAGTATCCCTGGTCGCTACCCACTAGATGCCAGTAACATCCCCAGGTTATGATAACCAAATTTTCTTCAGACATTGCCAAATATTTCCTGTGATGGGGTCAGGGGAAATTGACCTAGCTAAGAACCACTGATCTATCTGTATATGTACACAACAAATCCTACCTAATGGAATCTTTACCAGAATGTGCGTAGTGATTACCTTTGGATAGTGGGAATATAGACAACTTACATTCTTTTTGTAAATGTGTTTCATGTGTATGTGTTTATACACACACACATACAACATATATCATTTCATCCAAATATAACATATATAATTTTAAAATCTAAATAACTTAAAAATTAGCAGAATCTTGTGAAAGGAAATTAAATCTTGGGACCCAAACTCATTAAGCCAAAGGAAAAAGTTAAGCTGGTAACTGAGTCGCGCAAACCTGCCTCCCTCTTTGGGTTCCTAAATAAGATGGCTACAAGATGAAAAGGTACATGCCTACCCCATATTTTGCTCACAAGGAAATTCCTAGTTAGCTCCAAGATCTTTACCCTAATGTGTTTCTCTTAAGATTTCACCATGGCAATGTAAATTGATAGCTTAGCTTTATAGGTGCAGTCACCCCTCTGCCCACCAGACACAACTGCACGTCTGGTTGTTTCCCTGCCCTATTTTGTCTATGTTATCTTATTTTAAAAATGCAGATTATCTGCATTTTTCCTATGCCCCATTTGTCTATGTCATCTTATGTAAAAGTGCAGATTCACCAGCCAGACAAAGGCATGAATGAGCATTTTTTGCTACTCCCCCTTTCATGGAAATTGTGTATTTCTCAATATTCCCCCTTTCTCCTTTAAATTTGGGGCCCTCAAAATCATCTTTGGAGAAAGGCGTAGACCTGCCTCCCAGTCAGGTTCACGTCCTTAACTTTGGCAAATAAACTTCCTAAAATGATTGATACTTGTCATTTTTCTCAATTGACAATCTCTCATGGGAAAATTTTAACACAGTTCATTTCTCCATGTTGCTCATTTGCCACTCCTTTTTTTTTTTTTTTCCAAGACAGAGTTTTGGTTGCCCAGGCTGGAGTGCATTGGTGCAATCTCGGCTCACTGCAACCTCCACCTCTCAGGTTCAAGGGATTCTCCTGCCTCAGCCTCCCAAGTAGCTGGGAATACAGGTGCACGTGACCATGCCCAGCTAATTTTGTATCTTTAGTAGAGACGGGGTTTCACCATGTTGGCCAGGCTGGTCTCGAACTCCTGACCTCAGGTGATCCGCCCACCTCTGCCTCCCAAAGTGCTGGAATTATACTTGTGAGTCACTGTGCCTGACCACTTATTTGCCACTCTTGTGTCTCCACCTGACTTCTGCCCACATCTCCATGGACATAGATAATCATGAGTGGCAGAATCGCTAGAGATGAGATTCTGTAAGGCTTACAGCAGCTGAAGATGGCAAAAACCACAGAATAAAAGCAAGGACAGAGCAGTTGTGATGCAGCTCTGGAGCCAGGCTCTGGTATTCCCCAAAGTAATGGGGCTCAGAAACGGTTTATAAAGTTGGAATTTGGAGTCATGGTCTGAACAATGCAAGCAAGTAAAGAACAAATGGGGCAGAAAGAGGATAGATGATGGTGAATCTTCAAAGATTAACCTTTGAAGTTTGCTATTTTAAGAGGCAGCTGACCACTTAGAAAATGAGTTATTTCTAATCAATAGAAAAGAAATACTGTGAAAACATATGTATCTGAAATGAGCATGAGGCCTTCTCCATTCATTCAGCACAATTTTGGAGCTTTGATTTTGCTCAGGGCTCTCTGTAATTCTAGTCTGTCTCAGTGCCTGGCCAGTTTCAGAACGTTTTCTGTTTATCTCCCGTATCTTGTTCTGAGCTCATCCCTAAGACATCACAAGAGATATTGATTTATTGACTTCTGGACGCATAGTGTTCCTTACAACATGCCTGTCCTCATCCTCTGACATTTTCTTCTCTGGTCCTTTTGAGCAACCATCCACTGACCCAATTTAATCCCCCATGACCCTCCTATATCAAACTGCATAACGGTATAGAACAGGATGGTCACAATGTAACATGGAGATTTTAAATCCTCTGTAAAATATAGAAAACAGTAACCAAATAAAGCAAATCAAAAGTTTTTTAGGTAAAGAAACCTGAAAACTAACCTGTCTATAAAAGGACCATAGGAAAGTTATCAGAGGAGTGTGAACCACTGCATTTTGAGTGAGGGCTAGGAAAATGAGGCTGAGACCTGCTGGTCTGCATTCGCAGAAAATTAGGCATTCCTAGCCTCCAGATGTTTACTGTTAAAGGAACAAACTAATAATATTTATTAAACAGACCTGACTTGGGAGTGTCCAGATATCTCAATATCTGGAGAACAAAGGCATTCCTAATTTTCCTTTAAAGATAATAATATCAGTTCTTTAAAAATATAGTATTTAAGAAAATTAATCCTTTATCACAAACTCTTGTAGCAAAATACATCTCCCCATATATACAAGCATTGCTATCTACAGTGAACGCATTCCTCCTCTTACTTTTAGGCACGCCCTACTCTGTCTATGGAGTAGCTGTCCTTTCACCACTTTACTTTCTTAATAAGCTTGCTTTTGCTTTGTACTGCAGACTCTCCCTGATTCTTTCTTGCATGAAATCCAAGAACCCTCTCTTGGGGCCTGGATCCAGACCTCTTTCCTATAACAAAGTGATATGGTTTGGCTCTGTGTCTCCATCCAAATCTCATCTTGTAGCTCCCATAATTCCCACATGTTGTGGGAGGGATCCAGTGGGAGATGATTGAATTATGAGGGTGCGTCTTTCCCATTCTGTTCTTGGATCTTATGAGATCCAAGGTTTTAAGAAATAGGAGTTGCCCTACACAAGCTCTCTCTTTTTGCCTGCTGCCATCCATGTAAGATGTGATTTGCTCCTCCTTGCCATCTGCCATGATTGTGAGGCCTCCCCAGTCATGTGGAACTGTAAGTCCAATTAAAACCTCTTTCTTTTATAAATTGCCCAGGCTCTAGTATGTCTTTATCAGCAGCATGAAAATGAACTAATAGGTAAAGAGTGTTGATTTTAGGCAACTTGCTTTTGCTTAGTACAAGTTACTAGAAAGTGAGCAGTAAGTTGGAATAACATAAGTTCTGATGACAGGACCCTGTCATCTTCATCTTAGGACCTCATAATAGTTACTGCTATCATTTGAAGTAATACAAACACAATAAAGAATTATTTATTTTAATTATAAGGCAGATTTACATAAATGGTACTGGAAATGTAACCTTTCATTTCTTATCTTAACCTATTTAAATAATGAGATCACGAAATGAATCTCTAATGCTCCCCTCAATTCTATTGATCAGTATCAATAATTTTTAGTGAGGTAATTTCTCATTTTCAGATCCTGCAAGTGTTTATTTAATTAAGTCAGATGGTTTTATCTAGCTGATCTAATTTATAAAAGCATCATTTTTAACAATAAGTAGGATTTTGGTAATACTTTATTGTAGTGCTCCATATATTATCTAAAAAAGCTCATCCAAAGAAAAAAAACTAACATTACTCTATCATATTTTCTGTTTTTGATAAACAAAAACTTAAAAACTAATGTTACTCTATTAACTTTTCTGTTTTCAATAAACACAAACTCTTAAGAACTGATTCAAAAATAATGTAGCGAAATTTTTTAAATAGTTATATTCATTAAGGCATTCATAAACTCTTACTCTAATTTCAAAAATCATCATTTTGATTTTCTCTACCACAAAAATGAAAATGTATTGAATGCTTTATCATCAAAATTACATGTAAAAAATATCAAGGGTTTAGGGTAAAGTTAGAATATATTTCTACACTAAGGTATTATTTGGGATTTTTTTTTTTTTTTTTTTTTTCAGGTAGAAATCATGTTTCCTTTTAATTGAATACTTAATTCACAATGTTTCCTCTCTTCCTGCTACTCTGGTAATAATTAGGTCCCCACCTCTCAAGAACATTGCACCTGGCCAGACTGAGAGCCAGTGTGAACATGGGCCCCAAACCAGGGCTTTCGGAATAACAAGGAACAGCCAAGCCAGCCTCTCCCTTCACTTAGAAAGGGACTGTGAATGCGAGGGTCCAAATCTTCACCGTCTAAACACAGAAAACCAGGAGCTCAACACCAACATGGAAACCAAAATGTATCAGGAATGAAGTGCAGTACCCCTTCACATACTCAAGGTCAAGATGGGTTTGCAGAAATCGTATCTGACCATCTGGCCTCTGCTAGTAGATATGGCCCCACCCCAGCATTTTTAAGAGAATATGTTTTTGTTTCTATACTTGTATTATTTTCCCCAAGGGGTATAAAATCTACCAAAAGGAATATAATGAATCAGAATAAATCAGCTCACTCACAAGAAACCTTCCTGGGTAATGGTTTTTAGTTGCTGAGCTTATTCAGCACGTTATTTAAAAGTGGCAAAATTCAGGGCAATCTGAGAAGAGAATTCAAAAGTGGCAGCTACAGGTTTAGGTAGGACACACATACATACAACCCCCATTTTTTTCAGTGTATATGTCAAGAGGTCAAGACCCCTGATCATCAAAATAAGTTATTTTGTATATTACAGTGCACAGGACAACAGAGGGAAAGACACTTTCCTGGAAGGTGACAACAAGGCCTTTTTGCAAAAGGTCCACTCCAAAAGGACTGGAGCCCAGTGCCTTGTGGCCTTCATTAACTTGACCCCTCCTCTTCTTTGGTTGCAGTGGCCTCAGTGGGAGCTGTTTCTTCTACTTGTTCTGCTGGCTTCTTCTCCCTTTCCTCTTCCTCATCCTCATCCTCTTGGGGATAGAGGTCTGGGTATTTCTGCATGCATTCCTGCATGGCCCGGAACTGGTCTACACAGTCTGACCCCTTGATCTCCTCCGTGCTATAGTGGAAGCAGGAAAAGGCTGACTTAAACTGTTCTCCACAGGGACCGCTGGCCATTCCCCCAAGGCATGGGCAGTTCCAGTTAATGTTTCCATTTGGCAGTATCAATCCGTGCTCCTCGTATGGATCATTGGGGTCATCGGCCACCAGTTCTGCATTGCTTGGAGTTTCATGATCTTCTTTGGTTACAAATATGATTCGATCCTTCCCTTCCTGCCGGCAATAGGACATGGCTGCAGCCCGTCCCTGAGACCTTGCAGAAGCGGCAGTGGCGGTAGCTGCAGCTTTACGCCGTGACCTCCTCTCCTCAGGCAGGGCGGGCGCCCGGGATTTTTTTTAAAAATAGGTCTTTTACAACTCACAAGAAACTTAGAATTGGAAATATGAATGGAAATCTTTTTTCCTCAAAAATGAGAAATGGATTATAAAGAAAATGAATATAAATGCTAATTCAAATATGAAGCTTTTGCTTTTGAAAATATCATTGAATGTTCTGTATTTAGGAAAGATGATTTAATATTTCTTGAAATATGTCCTTTAAATAAAATAGTTTATAATGTTCTCACTCTTTACCATATCAAAGCAAAGTAAATCTCAGTGCCCTATAAAGTTATTATTTGCTTGATTAAATCCCAACTATGTGGAATAATTTCAATTTGGACAACATACATTGTCTTTCTATGATAATATATAATATTCAAAAACACAAATGCCATAGTTTATCCTGGCCAAACATTTAACTCCAAAGGTTTATGCATTTCTGAATTCTAAAATCTCCTTGTATAACTAATATTACTAACATTCATTTTATTGAATTCCAAAAATAAATCTAGTTATTGCCAAAATAGTGATTTCTAAATATAATTTATAACCAAGAAAATATGATCATGGAAAACTGAAAGGATCAAATCATTTGATCTTCTAAACAGCTATGAACTTTTAAGAAAAAAAAGTATTATATTTAAAAACAGAAAGATAATCACATTTGAATTGGTTTCTGTATATTTCTGATACAATTTAATATTTAGAGCTTTTAAACTATAACCGCTCATACATATTTTTACAACACCATATTACGTAAAAGTAAATATTTCATAATCAAGTCTTTAAATTGTCACCAGGGACTCATTTCAAAAATGATATGCTGATTTGTAAACCAGTGTTTTATCTGTAAACTGTTTTCAAAGTTGTTTAACTATTATATTCTGGTTTTTAAAAATAGTTCACAGTATACTTAATAATGCTATTGTCAAACAACATATTGCTTGTCTTTAAAACATAAGCATAGCTTTTAAAGTATATTCCCATTTAACAAAATAAAGTGAACCCAGGTAGCCCTTATATGTGTAAAAATTACACATATCATGTTTTTTTAGATTTAAAAAAAAAAAGAAAAAAAAAAACCTGATCCTTTCAGGATATCTGAGATTCACTGCAAAATAATCCAGTATAAGGAGGGGAATAATAGATGAAGTAAGAGTAGCCATGAATGGATCATTAATGTCAGGTATTGAATACATGGTCGGGGGGAAGAGAAACAGGACTATACTATATTTGGTACCCTTTTGTATATGGTTGACAGAAAAAGTTTTAAAACTGCATATAACTTATATGGAATCTATGTTCTTGTGTTATCTTTACATTTTTAATAATTTTTATATATTTGTATTTTAAAAACATATTTGTCTAAAAAATTTATTATGTGATTCAAATAATTTTCATTATTTTAATTTAGAAGAAAAAATATCTGTCAGAGTTTCTTTACTCGCAAAAGTGCCTATTTTAGCTTTTCATGTATGGACAATTTTTTTTCTTTACAAGGGAACCAGATCTGCCTAAGAAATGTTTCAATAAAACATTTGCTCCAAAATGATCTTTGACTCCAGGTCTCACATCCAGGTTATGCTGATGCAAAAGGAGGGTTCCCACGGTCCTGAGCTGCTCCGCCCCTGTGGCTTTGCAGGGTACAGCCTCACTCTTTCACGGGCTGGCATTGAGTGTCTGCGGCTTTTTCAGGCACACGGTGCAAGCTGCCAGTGGATCTACCATTCTGGGGTCTAGACTACGCTGGCCCTCTTCTCACAGCTCCACTAGGCAGTGCTCCAACCCCACTTTCCCTTTTGCACTGCCCTAGCAATTGTTATCCGTGAGGGCCCCACCCCTGCAGCAAACATCTGCCTGGGCCAAAGTTTCCATATGGCTTCTAAAATCTAGGCAGAGGTTCCCAAACCTCAATTCTTGACTTCTGTGCACCCACAGGCTCAATGCCACATGGAAGCTGCCAAGGCTTGGGGCTTCCACCCTCTGAAGCCGCAGCCCAAGCTGTATGTTGGTCCCTTTCAGCCATGGTTAGAGTGGCTGAGACACAGGGCACCAAGTCCCTAGGCTGCACACAGCATGGGGACCTTGTGTCCGGCCCACAAAACTACTTTTTTCTCCTGGGCTTCTGGGCCTGTGATTGGAGGGGCTGCCATGAAAGTCTCTGACATGCCCTGCAGACATTTTCCTCATGGTCTTGGGGACTAACATTAGGTTCCTTGCTTCTTAAGTAAATTTCTGCAGCCGGCTTGAATTTCTCCCTAGAAAATGGGTTTTTCTTTTCTATCACATAGTAAGGATGCAAATTTTTCAAACCTCTATGCTCCGATTCTCTTGTAAAACTGAATGCCTTTAACGGTACCCAAGTCGCCTCTTGAATGCTTTGCTGTTTACAGATTTCTTCCACCAGATACCGTAAATCATCTTTCTCAATCAAGTTCAAAGTTCCACAAATCTCTAGAGCAGGGACAAAATGCCGCCAGTCTCTTTGCTAAAACATAACTGGAGTAAAAAGTCACCTTTACTCCATCCAGTTCCCAACAGATTCTTCATCTCCATCTGAGACCACCTCAGCCTGGACCTTATTGTCCATATGGCTATCAGCATTTTGGATACAGCCATTCAACAAGTCTCTAGCAAGTTCCAAACTTTCCCACATTTTCCCGTCTTCTTTGGAGGCTTCCAAACTGTTCCAATCTCTGCCTGTTGCCCAGTTCCAAAGTCGCTTTCTTTTGGGTATCTTTTCAGCAACGCCCCACTCTACGGATACCGAATTACCGTATTAGTATGTTTTCACGCTGCTGATAAAGACATACTTGAAACTCGGAACAAAAAGAGGTTTAATTGGACTTACAGTTCCACATGGCTGGGGAGGCCTCAGAATCATGGTGGGAAACAAAAGGCACTTCTTACATGGTGACAGCAAGAGAAAAATGAGAAAGAAGCAACAGAGAATATCCCTGATAAATGCCCCTGGGTCTGTCCCACAACACATGGGAATTCTGGGAGCTACAAGTTGAGATTTGGGTGAGGACAAAGCCAAACCATGTCAACTAGTAACATAATAAAACCTAAAGAGGTAATTTGCATGGACATCTCACTGTGACCACAGTCTTCTTTATGTCTATGTCTCCTTCAGTCCTCTTAACAATCTGAGGTCAATGTTATTAGGAACTCTGTAGTAGGATAATAGAAAAGTACAGGAAAGCTCAGAGAAATTATTTACCCCAGAGCTCACCATGAGGGATGAAGCCAGAAATCAAACTCAGATCTCTCTACACAAAGCCCCTATTCTAAACACTGTAAGGAGCCACATTATTGACCACCAACATATTACTTTCTATAGGGAATAAATTATTAAACTCCATATGATTTTTCCCAGAAATAGCCCAGCCACCCCATGCCTAGTTATTCACTCAAGTAAATTAAAAACTTATGTTCGTGTAAAATTTGTACACGAATATTATTAGCACCTTTATTCATAGTTACCTAAAACTAGAAACAACCTAGATGTCCTTCAACAAGTGAATGGATAAACAAACTACAAGATGACCCTATTAAGTAAAAGTATTCAAAAATATAAAAGAACGAACTAAATTCACACAAAAGTGAATACAATTTAATGTTTTTTTACTAAGTAAAAGAAACCAAGCAAAAAATATTTACATATTCTATGACTGTTTTGATGTTACATTCCAGAAAATGCAAAACTACATGAATAGGGAACAGATCAGTGGTTGCCAAGAGTTGGAAGTTGAGGTAACGGGGCCATGTAGAGCTTTCTTAAGGTAATAGGACAGCTCTGATTGGTACTGGTGGATACATAATTTTATGCATTCATCAAACCCATAGAACTATACAACACAAGAGTACATTTTATAAAATTTAAATATGTAAATTTTTAAAATATCTATCAACCAAGGTGTGAGGAGAACATAAGAAAGAATGCAGACTGTGACCAGTAAAAATAACTGTATTAAATTGCAGGACATAATCTCGCTGAAGAGGTGGGGAACAATTTCCTAAGTTACTTTGAAATATAGTGTTTTGAGGTGTCTCTGTAAGTCCCAAGACATAAAAACCTGTACACAAACATTGTATTTTACTTGAGAAATTGTTTCTTACAGCAGCACATTTTAACAATCTGAAAATGCTTAATATGTATACTAGGGTTGAACAAATAAGTATATTGTTGATAATGAGAGCCATTTTTCTCACTGTAGGATTAAGAAGCTACAAATAAGCAAAATGGGAATCATAGAATAAAGTTGTGGTGCTGAGCTGAAATTGATTATATCAATATGAATTCATGTTTATTTTCATAAATAGTCCATTAAAGAAATAAATATTAATCTGTGCCTATACATGAGTTAGCAAACATTTAACATTTTCTAGCTCTGTCCTCTGAAAGGACCCAGAAACACTGAAATCCTAGCAGCAATGAGCACACCTAGCTCCTAAATATTGTTTTTTGTTTGTTTTCTGTTTTTTGTTTTGTTTTATTTTGTTTTTTTGAGATAGAGTCTGGCTCTGTCACCCAGACTGGAGTGCAATGGTGCAATCTTGGCTCACTGCAAGCTCCACCTCCCAGGTTCATGCCATTCTCCTGCCTCAGCCTCCCAAGTAGTTGGGACTACAGGTGCCCGTCACCATGCTTGGCTAATTTTTTGTATTTCTAGTAGAGACAAGGTTTCACTGTGTTAGTCAGGATGGTCTTGATCCCTTGACCTCATGATCCGCCCACCTTGGCCTCCCAAAGTGCTGGGATTACAGGCGTGAGCCACCGTGCCTGGTCTTAAATATTGTTTTCTAATACCACACTCCAAACAAAAGAAATAAGTGCTATCTGGAGAGATGGGGCAATTACAATAAAAACAATTACAACTAGACCTAAGAAATGATATAGGTAGCAACACAATAACAGTGGAGACTTCGAACTCCACTGACAGCACTAGATGGGTCATCAAGACAGAAAGTCAACAACAAAAAAAAATGGACTTAAACTATAGCCTAGAACAAATGTACTTAACATATATTTATAGAACATTCTACCAAACAACTGCAGAATATACATTCTATTCTATTCATCAGCACATGGAACATTCTCCAAGATAGAACATATGATAGGCCACAAAACAAGTCTCAACAAATTTAAGAAAATCAAAATTATAGCAAGTTCTCTCTCAGACCACAGTGGAGTAAAACTGGAAATGAACTCCATAAGAAACCCTCAAAACCATGCAAATATGTGGAAATTAAACAACCTGCTCCTGAATGATCATTGGGTCAACAATGAAATCAAGTTGGAAATTCAAAAATTCTTTGAACTGAATAATAAATAATGGTGACACAACTTATCAAAACCTTTGGGATACAACAAAAGCAATGCAAAGAGGAAAGTTCATAGCATTAAATACCTATATCAAAAAGTCTGAAAGGGCACAAATAGCCAATCTAAAGTCATGCCTCAAGGAACTAGAGAAACAGAAATAAACCAAACCCAAACTCAGCAGAAGAAAATAAATATCAAAATCAGAGAAGAACTAAATGAAATTGAAACAAAAAAAAAACACAAAAGATAAGTGAAATATAAAAATGGTTCTTTGAAAAGATAAACAAAATTGATACATTAGTGAGATTAACCAAGAAAAGAAGAGAGAAGATCCAAACAAGCTCACTTAGAAATGAAACGGGAGATATTACAACCAATAACACAGAAATACAAGAGATCATTCAAGGCTACTATGAACACCTTTACATGCATAAACTAGAAAACCTAGAGGAGATGGAAAAATTCCTGGAAATATACAACCCTCCTAGGTTAAACCAGGAAGAAATAGAAACTCTGAACAGATGAATAACAAGCAGTGCGATTAAAATGACAATTTAAAAGATACCAACAACAACAACAAAATTCAGCACCAGTGGGATTCACAGCTGAATTCCACCAGATGTTCAAAGAATAATTGGTACCAATCCTATTGACACTATTCCACAAGATAGAGAAAGAGGGAATCCTGCCTAAATTATTTTATGAAGCCAGTATCACCCTAATACCAAAAACCAGGGAAGGACTTAACAAAAAAAGAAAACTACAGACTTACATCCTTGATGGCCAAAATCCTCAACAAAATATTGGCTAACAGAATCCAATAGCATATGAGAAAAGATGATCCACCATGATGAAGTGGGTTTCATACCAGGGATGTAGGCATGGTTTTAAATATGCAAGTCAATAAATGTGATACACCACATAAATAGACTCAAAAACAAAAATCACATGATTATCTCAATAGATGCAGAAAAAGCATTTGACAAAATCCAGCATCTCTTTATGATTAAAACCCTCAGCAAAATTGGCACAGAGGGGACATACTTTAAGGTAATAAAAGCCATCTATGACAAATCAACAGTCAACATTATACTGAACTAGGAAAAGTTGAAAGCATTGCTCCTGAGAACTGGATGCCCACTTTCACCGTTTCTATTCAATATAGTACTGGACGTCCTAGCCAAAGCAATCAGACACGAGAAAGAAACCAAGGGCATTCCAACTGGTAATGAGGAAGTCAAACTGTCGCTGTTTGCTGATGATATGATTGTACATGTAAAAAACCCTAGAGTCCTTCAAAAAACTCCTAGAATGGTAAATTGAATTCAGCAAAATTTCAGGATCAAAATTAATGTATGCAAATACGTAGCTCTGCTATACAACAACAGTGACCAAGCTGAGAATCAAATCAAGTACTCAACCCTTTTACAGTAACTGGGAAAAAAAAAAAAAAAAAAAAAAAAAAACTTAGGAAAACTACAAAACACTGCTGAAAGAAATCATCAATAACACAAACGAATGCAAATACATCCCATGCTCATGAATGGGTAGAATCAATATTGTGAAAATAACCATACTGCCAAAAGCAATCTACAAATTAAATGCAATTCCCATCAATATACCACCATCATTTTTCACAGAACTAGAAAAAACAATCTTAAAATTCATATGCAACCGAAAAAGAGCCCACATAGCCAAACCAAGACTAAGCAAAAGAACAAATCTGGAGGCAGTACATTACCCCACTTCAAACTATACTATAAGGCCATAGTCACCAAAGCAGCATGATTCTGGTATAAAAGTAGGCATATGGACCAATGGAACAGAATAGAATAGCCAGAAAGAAAGCCAACTACTTACAGTCAACTGATCTTTGAAAAAGAACAAAAAGAAAAACTTGAAGTGGAGAAAGGACACCCAATTCAACAAATGGTGCTGGGATAATTGAGAAGCCACAAGTAGAAGTATGAAACTAGATCCTCATCTCTCACCCTATACAAAAATTGACTCAAGATGGATCAAGGCCTTAAATCTAAGACACCAAAACATACAAATTCTAGATGATAACATTAGAAAAACTCTTCTAGACATTGGCTTAGGCAAAGACTTCATGACCAAGAACCCAAAAGCAAATGCAACAAAAACAAAGATAAATAGATGGGACTTAATTAAACTAAAATACTTCTGCACACCAAGAGAAATAATCAGCAGGGTAAACAGACAACCCACTGAGTAGGAGGAGATCTTCACAATTTATGCATCTGACAAAAGACTAATACCCAGAATCTACAAGGAACTCAAACAAATTAGCAAGAAAAAACAAACAATCCCATCGAAAAGTGGGCTAAGGACATGAGTAGACAATTCTTAAAAGAAGATACACAAATGGCCAACAAACATATGAAAAAAAAATGTTTAACATCACTAAGTATCAGGAAAATGCAAATCAAAACCACAATGCTATACCACCTCATTCCTGCAATAATGGCCATAATCAATAAATCAAAAAATAATAGATGTTGACATGTATGTGGTGAAAAGGGAACACTTCTATACTGTTGACGGGAATGTAAACTGGTACAACCACTATAAAAAACAGTGTGGAGATTCCTTAAAGAACTAAAATTGGATCTACCGTTTGATCCAGCAGTCCCACTCCTGAGTATCTACCCAGAGAAAAAGAAGTCATTATATGAAAAAGATACTTGCACACACATGTATATAGCAGCATAATTTGCAATTGCAAAAATATGGAACCAGCCCAAATGCTCATCAATCAATAAGTGGATAAAGAAAATGTGGTATACATACACACTACGGAATTCTACTCAGCCATAAAAAGGAATTTTAAAAAATGGCATTTGTAGCAACCTGGTTGGAATTGGAGACCATGATTCTAAGTGAAGGAACTCAGGAGTGGAAAACCAAACATCGTATGTTCTCAATCGTAAGTGGGAGATAAGCTATGAAGATGCAATGGGATTAGAATGACATGATGGACTCTAGGGACTTGGGGGAATGGTTGGGATGAGGGTGAAGGATAAAAGACTACACACTGGGTATAGTGGGTGCACCAAAATCTCAGAAACCACCACTGTAGGACTTATTCATGTAACCTAACACCACCTGTTCCTCAAAAACCTATTGGCATAAAAATTAAATTTAAAAGAAATTTTAAAAAGTTTTATTGAGGCATAATTGACAATAAACTATAGATACTTAAAATGTAAAATTTGAAAAGACTGGGCATATGCAAACACCCATGAAACCATCACCGCAAACGTAAGTATATCGTTTATCCCCTCAAATTTTCTCTTGCTTCCCTGTAATCATTCCCTCTTCCCATTACTTGCTCCTTTCCTTGAGCAAACACTGATCCCTACATGGTGTAATATTTTGACCTATGATACATACCAATGTCGTGTATTTAGACCCAAAACATAGAAGTATCACAAAAATTTGATTTTTTTCTTTAAACAAAATTTACAGTTGTTTCATTGAATGTAAATTCCCTCTTCTAATTTTTTTTAACATAAAAGTGAACCCACGTCTATATTATGAAGTATATAATATAGTGTGTGTGTGTGTGTGTGTGTGTGCGTGCAAGATTACCCACATTATAACAAATTGTAAGGGTTCCCTTTTCTAATACATAACAATTCATAATTACTGTGTGGTTTTTAGGGCTTGAGTAATATGTTTGCAGTCCAGGTAGTAATTCAGTTTGTTTGCCTGGCAATTTGAGATAACTGCACCTGCCAACAGAACTCTAGATGTCACTCATTCTGTCACTACACTAGTATTGCCAGTACTATGACATCATGGCATTGCTTTTTCCAATCTACTTTCCAAAAATCACTTTCTACTTTTTCTTATTTCTTGCAGGAAACTCCAATAGTGTTATCTGCTTGTGAACAAATATATTCTTTTTTTGATGCCATCATGATGAAAAAAAGATAATGTATACATTGCAAGTTGAAATGCTTCTAAATTCCTATAGAAAAATTAGACAAGCCTAGCAATAATTTTAACAAGGATTAGATACAAAATAAAGGACATTTACAGCGTTTTTCACGTTTTTAAACAAATTCTTTGATGAAAAATAATGTAATTTCATACTCCTATAATGTTTTAAATTATGCTTTACATCTGTATTTTTGCTAAATATAATCAAATATTGTTCTCCAATAACTCTATAATGTTACTTCAATATGGAAAGTACTGAATCTGTACCTCCAGAGTTGAAGCTCCTTCACCAATACAGCAAAAAGTGTCAATAAGTGTTTGCTTCCATTCTTCCTATTATCAATGCTCCTTTTACCAACGTACCTGAAGTCACACTTCGTAAATAAATGTTCTCCCATTCTTTCCTACTTTTATCTTCTAGGTTTTTTATAAATATGGTTCTAACTAAGGATCTCTATTATATATAAAAGAGAGTTTAAAAGCATGAGCTTTGACATAAACTTGGTAGAAAATATTTGTAAACCATATATCTGACAAGGACTTAAAATTCAATATATGAGAAACTGACATGACTCAATAACAAAAAGGTAAATAACCCTATTAAAAAACAGGTAAAGGACCTGAATAGACATTTTTACAAAGAAGACATTTATAAAATGGCCCACAAGTGTATGAAAAGGTGATCAACATCAGAGGAAATACAAATCAAAACCACAGTAAGGTATCACTTCACACTCTTAGGGAGGCTATTGTCAAAAAGTCAAAAGATAACAAGTATTGGCAATGGTATGGAGAAAAGGTAGCCTTTGTACACTGTTGTTGGGGATGTAAGTTAGTATAACCATTTTTTTAAGTATGAACATTCATCCAAAATTTAAAAATAGAAATACTACATGATCCAGCAGTCTCACTTCTGGGTTGACCTCCAAAGAAAATAAAGTCATTATCTCAAAAACATGTATGAACTCCAATATTCCTTTGCAGTATTATTCACAATAGCCAAGATATGGAAACAACATAAAAATTTGTCAACATATAAATGAATAATGAAAATGTTGTATATATACATGTCTTATGTAAAATGAAATATTATTAAGTCTTTAGAAAAAAGTAAATCCTACCATTTGCAACAATTTGCAAGTCAAATTTATAGTAATAGAGAGTAGAAAGGAGGTTACAGGAGAGAAGGAAGTAAAGGGGAGATATTGATCAAAGTTCATGAAGATAGATAAGATAGAAAAGTACTAGAGACTTAATGTAAAGCATGGTGACTATAGTTAGTAAGAGTGTATTATATACTTGAAATTTACTAAGATGGTAGATCTCAAGTGATCTCACCACAAAAAATAAAATGGTAACTGTGAGATGATGAATATATTTATTAGCTTGATTGTGCTAATCATTTCACAATTAGTGTGTATATCAAAACATCACATTTTATAAAATTTAAGGGTATGCCCTTAAATACATATAATTTTTGTTTGTCAATCATACTTCAATAAAGCTGGGAAAAAACTTGAGTTCAAATTTCAGTTCCACCCTTTACTGGCTTTACAACTTTGGCCAAATACTTAAACTTTCTGTGCCTTAATTTTCTCTTTTGTAAAATATGGAACTTTAGGCATAGAGTAGCTATGACATTTAAGTGAGATAATGTATATGAAAGAGTAAGCAGTGCCTATCACATAGAAAATAGAAAATGATCAGTAAATTACTCTAGTCATGACTACAGGCATAATTACTGGTTATTAATTCGATGGAGAACGAGATTTATATTCAGATGTGATAATGCTCTTATCCAAACTAGAGACAAAAATACAGGCAACATTATATTTTACATTTTCCAATTCGAACATTTAAAATGTTACAGCAAAAGAACTAAAAATAGAAACCTTCACATGTGTGAATCTTTTCAAAAAAGTTTTAAAGGAGGTCAGCAAGTATTTGACTGAATGGACTAATACGAAAGACCACATGAATAAATTTCTGAGTCAAGGACCACATTTGAGCATGCTCCTGAAAAAACACGCAGTTGCAATAGAGTCGGCTCTGCTGCCTCTCACCTGCTGTGAATGGATCATAATGAGCGGGCACATAAAGGTATCCGATAATTATAAGTCTTCAGGATCTAACTTCTTATTCATCTCTGGCAGCTGTGTTATCTGAAAGTATAATTTTTATGCCACCTGCCGTGCAGCAGCTGAGTATTTCTGGCTTTCGAGGTAGGAGGCTTACAATTCACACTGTACTGTGCCTGTCCCCTGGGGTTACAGTGAATTGAACTAGAACGGTCCCATGTGAAGAATAAAATATTGTGCAGTGAATTCTTTAGTCTCTACTTTAAGATAGGTGGCTGCACTAACTTTAAACATGTTGCCTCATATTCAAAGGAGGACATTTTACAGAAAAAGGACATTTTAGTTCATACCGAAGAGGAATGTAAATATTATGGAAATGCGAACACTATATTTACTTTTCCTCATTTTTATTAACACAAAACTATTTGAATTCTAGTTCTCAAAAGGCTTTTCAGTTAATATATCTAACATTAAAAATCAAATCTAGTTGAGGGCCAGTAAAACAAGTCATCAAAATGTACATTCTAGTTATCCAGATAACTGAGTTCTTAAAAACTCTTAAGGTTCTTAAAAAACTAAAATTCAAACTTTCAAGAAAAACCTTTAAAGTGTTTTCCTTAAACAAACTTTTTTTTTAATCCCTTCAGCCATGGTGTATTCACGTATAAATGCTAGTATATATGAAAGCCTCTTATTTTATAAAACCAGCATAGAAAATGATTTTATAAATGTGCTTTGAAATCTCAACTTTTTATTTTTCCCCACAATCTTATAAAAACATAACAAAGTATCTATAAATCAATGGGGAAACTACATGTTAATTTAATCAGTAAGATAAATATTGAATCCTTTGTTATCTTATTTTATCGGATATTTTTTACTTCAAATGTCAGCAATTCAACATTTATTCCAGTGGATGCGATCAGTAATGTAAGCCTTCAAAAGAGGAGACAATCAAAAAAAGTATTTTCATTATATTCCCACATTTATATTTGAAGAGGAGTGTGTATTTACAATGCTGGAAAACTAGTGACATTCCTCAACGTTTCTCTGTATGTGAATACATCAGAAAAGAACCTAGAATTACCAGTCTCCCTCATTTTCGGAGCTATTTTCAGTTTTACTTCTATGTAAAAGACTTTTGTTGTGCTGAATCTAATCTTATTAAGAGAACTCGAAAATCTTTACTTTCTAATAAAAGATTACATGCAATATAAACAGAAACAAAATCATATAAGACTTTCCCAAATTTTGGAGAACTGAGAAGAGAGAAACTCAGAGTAAAACTACGTTATCTATTGTCTAATTATGCTTATGAGAGCTTAAATACTTGCAAAAAGCAAGTTGTTAAACATATCATAGAGTCAAAGAGAGTTAAAAACCATCTTCATTACAAAGATGGCAAAGCAGTCAGGCTCATGTAGACGGTTGTTGTACTAAGGAACTTTTATTTAATCTGTTTGACACTAGTCAGTTCCCACGTGGTTCCTTAAAACTGATCATACTTGCTAATGTTTATTTATCAAAACCCAAAACCTAAATAGATGAAAAATATGCTTATAGGACATTGGGGATGCCAACAAGTTTGAGTTGCCTCCCAAAAGTCCAGGAACCTAATTTAGAAACTTCTCATACCTAAAACTACCCTTTGGTCAAGGTGATTCAAAGATTCAGTGTTTTTTACCACAGTAGCCCACATTTAACAAAAAATTTTAGACATCTTTTTCATAAAACGTTTATTCTTTGCTAACCTAAAAGTCCTTTTAATTGTACTCCTGCATTAAAACAGCATCTCATGTAAGAATAAGGCAGCTGACATTTTTTTTAATTTCACAGTAAATAATCGTATATTCTTTTTCCTTTAGTTTAGTTAACCATTTTCTTTCTTGTTATTTCACACTGATTAAAACAGAGCTAAAGATACCAAAAAATTTAATTTAAAAAAATCTGTGTGGATTAGAAAGTAGCAAATGTTTGTCCATAGGCTGGAGACAAAGTAGTATGTCTCCTCCCTGTAGTGAAACTCCAGTCTCTGAACAGTGGGTCCAGAAACTGTGTATGTGTGTACCCACACCTAAGCTACTGTTCAGAAAGGGCCTGTTTTTACTGTAGCTA
The DNA here is from genome assembly GCF_049350105.2 of Macaca mulatta. NCBI lineage: Eukaryota > Metazoa > Chordata > Mammalia > Primates > Cercopithecidae > Macaca > Macaca mulatta. The sequence continues at coordinate 22,254,893 of NC_133408.1, read as the reverse complement.
AACTTTCACAGCATTCTGAGCAGAGGGGCAGAGAGAGCCTGGAATTTTATATTACATTTAAGCCTAGAGATGGTAAAAACCATTATTAAGTATATTTAATACTTGAACAACATGGGGGTTAGGAGAATCAACCATCCAACACTGTTGAAAATGCATGTAAAATTTTGACTTCTCAAAAACTTAACTAAGAGCCTACTGTTGACTGGAAGGAAGCCTTGCCACCAAATTAACATATGTTTTGTATATGTATGATATACTGTATTCTCACAATAAAGTAAGCTAGAGAAAAGAAGATGTTATTAAGAAAATGTTAAGAAAGAAAAGATACGTTTACAGTGCTGTACTGTGTTTATCAATACCGTAAATTTACACCACCTTTTTATAAGATCAATCATCTGCCTGAAATGGTAGATAACCACAGCTGCAGACCTCAAACTAAAGTACATATCAAGTGATTCAACTTTTTATTGTAATGTCATGACTTTTCTCTGTTTGGGGGAGCACTTCTAGTATCACTGGTAGCACCTCGTATGAGTCCCATGGCATTTTTCAACGTTTATGATACTGCACTAAACACAATGGGAAATACCTGAGAGCTTCCAGAAATCCCTTTTTTCTATAATAGGCAATTTACTGGAGAGGCAAACTGCTCACTTGGACATGATTAGCCTCGCCTTGGATACTTGCAACACTGAGCTCACCACAATAGCGACAAAAAGTGGCTATCAAATTATTATACTAGCACAAAATATACTACAGAAAATTTTATGAAGTTATGATTTAATATGGTATCTTTCTATTTATTTACATTTTCTCCATTATGAAAGACACCATGTATGTTCTCTAAGTATTTGTGTGCATACGTTTTGATAAATTTTAACTTTTTATAATAGGTTTTATGGTAGTAAATGATAAAATAGACTAGAACCTACATCTATTTTATGCATTAATGACATATCTTTTTCTTAATTTGATGATATTTCTTTTTTTTTTTTTTTTTTTTGAGACGGAGTCTTGCTCTGTCGCCAGGGCTGGAGTGCAGTGGCCGGATCTTGGCTCACTGCAAGCTCCGCCTCCCGGGTTCACGCCATTCTCCTGCCTCAGCCTCCCGAGTAGCTGGGACCACAGGTGCCCGCCACCTCGCCCAGCTAGTTTTTTTTTTGTAATTTTTAGTAGAGATGGGGTTTCACCATGTTAGCCAGGATGGTCTCGATCTCCTGACCTCGTGATCCGCCCGTCTCGGCCTCCCAAAGTGCTGGGATTACAGGCTTGAGCCACCGCGCCCGGCCTAATTTGATGATATTTCTATGCTATGCAGTTTGCAAGTTTTTTCAAATCTTTGTTAATCTAAAAATAATACAATCTCTGTATTTACTGAAAAAAAATCTACATATAAGTGGGTCTATGCAGTTCATATTCACGTTGCTGAAGGATCAACTGTATTTACCATCAAGAACATAAGGTAAGTCATATTCATACCTACCCACGAATACATTAGCTGTGCACAAAGTTAAAAGGAGGTATGTTCCAGTTGTTGTGGGAGTTCACAGAAGTAAGATTCTGGGAAGAGTCCATAAAAAGTACAATGGTTGATTTTATATGGCAACTTGGGCCATAAGGTTCCTAGACATTCAGTTACATTCTGTTCTAGGTGTGTCTGTGAAGGTATTTTGGGATGAGATTGGCATACAGCATATGAATGAATCAGGAGATTAAATATTTAAAACGCATTGCCCTCCCCACCATGATTGTGCCTCAACCCATCTTTTGAAGACCAAAATAGAACAAAAAGCCAGAGAAGGAGAAGATTTGCTCTTTCGACCTGACTGTCTTCAAGCTGGGACATCAGTCTTCTTCTGCCTTCCAACTTAGATGGAAATTTATACCATCAGCTCTACTGGTTCTCAGGACTCAGACTGGAGCTCTCCTGTCAGCTCTCCTAGGTAAGGAGACCCAGATCCCTCTCCCGTAACACACCCCACTTCATGTGCAGATTTCATCTGCTGTTCGTTGTGCTACCCTATGGGAACTGGGGTTCAGGGAGCTGGTGCAATTGCTGATACTCTGGCCATTGCCATTCCTGTGAATGAAGAGTCCTTTGCCTAACCCAGGAGTCTCCTCTCTCATGTCCACATCTATTAAGCTGTAGTTGACTAAATTGTTAGCTTGAATGTAAGGTAAAATCTCAGGGCCTTCCCAGTTCTTGACAGGTACTAACTAGTTACTTCTTTCTATTATTCTCTATTACATTAGTTAGAATGGGCTAAGCTAAGCTGCAGTACCAAAGAATATTTTAATGCAGCATCTCATCCAGACAAATTCTGCAGTGGTTCTAGATGAATCTCCAGAGCATCTGTCCTCCACATGTAGACTCTACCTCTGGCTGCTTCTTTCTGATGTTTTCTCCTTATAAACTGTTGCTGCCACAATTTATGAGAAATAGCTGGCTGGGAAGTTGAACTTCAAAAACCAAATGCTTTCCCCCATGAGTGTCATATGTCACTCCCTCCCACGGTCATTGGTCAAAGGAAGTTACCCAGGCACAGCTAATATTAAGGAGTAGGCAAGTGCAATCTCTCCATGTCCCTGGAGGTAGAGGAATGAGATTAACATATGAATGTTTCATATTCAATGGAGAAGAATATTTATAAATAGTAAAAGTGGTTACTATGACTCTTACATTATTTTTTATTTTACAACTTTAAGCTCTTTTTAAATTTATTTTACTTAATTAATTTTTAGGGTTTCTTGCTTTATTGAGGTATGACTGATAAATACAAACTGTATATATTTCACATGTACAACGTGCTGTTTTGATATATGTATACATTGTGAAATGATGACCATAATCAAGCTAGTTAATGTATCCACCACCACCTCATGTAGTTACCTGTTGTGTGTGTCTGTGATGAGAACACTTAAGATCTACTCTTTTAGCAAATTTCAAGTCTATAATACAGTATTATTGACTGTAGTCATTATGTTGTACATTGGATCTCCGTATTTATCCTGCATATCTGAAACTGTTCCCTTTGGTCAACATCTCATCATTTCTCCCACCATCACCCCCCAAGTTCCTGGCAACCAACATTCTACCCTCTGCTTCTATGAGTTTGACATTTTTAGATTTTAAATAAAAGTTAGATGATGTAATATTTGTCTTTTGGTGCCTGGCTTATTTCACTTAGCATGACGTCCTCCAGGTTCAACCACGTTGTCAGAAATTTCAGGATTTCTGTCTTTCTTGAGATGGAACAATATCCTATTATGTGAATGCATCACATTTTCTTTATTCATTCACTCATCAGTGGACACTTAGATTGTTTCCATGTCTTGGGTATTGTAAATAATGTTGTAGTGAACACAGGAGTGCAGATATCTATTTGAGATACTGATTTCAAAAAGTTAAAAGTAGAACAATTTTTATGATCCAGTAATTTCACTGCTGGGTATATATTCAGTGGAAATTTTTAAGCTTCTTGTGGGCAGAAATAGTCTTACTCTTTTAAATAATTCTCCACAATGTCTTACACAGCAGAATCACCTAAGCATTCGTTTTACTGATTAATTTTTATTTAATCTAAAAAATTACCATCTTTATAGAGTTATAAGAGGCAGGCAATAACAGCTGAAATCAGAATAATCAGCCCTTTGAATTACAGCCTTGAAGATGAATGTCTAGGCTATGTAAGCAGATTGTTCACAGTAGAGGGTGAGAAACAGGGTAAACCTTTCCCATATTTTGGTGTGATTGATAATAAGCTGAAATACTAGCAGATCTAGGGCTTGTCTAATGGTAACTCTGCTTTAAACCTAGAATTTCATTATTCATCTTTAGGTCAATGTTTCCCAAAGTGCTAAGATATGAATAGGTGTCATATGGCAAAGTAAGGGTCTGTGGTCAACTAACTTCAAGAAATTCTGGGCTTCACAAAGTTGAAGAGGTCTATTTACTGCAGGGCTTCTCAGAGCCTCCAACATGATTTATTTAAAGCACTCTGTGAATTAATTGAGGAAGATATACTACTTGCTAAAGTATTTATGTGGACATCTTAGCTTGTGTCGTTCCCAAAAGCAGAGATTGTGTATTTGGGAAATGATCTCAGGGAGCAGGTTTGAGGAACCGGAAGAGTAGAAAAAAGAGATAAGCAAAAAAAAATAACTGATAAGATTTGTATTACAAATGTGTTGTTGTGAGTAACTAGGGCTAGGTTTATCTGGGAGCTTCTGAAATGGCTTATGAAATGAGACTAAGAACTCTGCAACGTGGCAAGCAAGGGGCAAGCACTTATCAATTCCCTCCAGGCCTAGGGTAGCCTCACAGGTATTGTCTTCCCCACATTTCCAGTGTTTGTGTATGTGAGCATAAAGTGTGTTCTCTTAGACCTTACACTCTGCATTACAAGGGAGCCCAGAGGATACGGTGAGAGGCATGTGGAACTGGCTTGAGGAAGGGGTACTGCCTGGTTATACTTATTCTCAGCCTTTCAGAGCTCAAAACCAGTTGCTGCAGCAGCTTCTGGGAAAAAAAAGTTAGGACCAGAATGATTTGCAGTGGTATACAATGGTTTTTAATAAAATGCCAGGCATCTCTTTTCAGAAAGCATTCTACAAAATTACTTTGGAAAAATCTAATGAAAGTTTCCTCTACTATAAAAGTAGAGGAAAAAAACTACCATGCAAGTTGAAGACATAACAAAATATAGTATATGGCTAACAAATGTTCTTTTTTTTTTTTTTTTTTTTTTTTTTTTTTTTTTTTGAGACGGAGTCTCGCTCTGTCCCGGGGCTGGAGTGCAGTGGCCGGATCTCAGCTCACTGCAAGCTCCGCCTCCCGGGTTTACGCCATTCTCCGGCCTCAGCCTCCCGAGTAGCTGGGACTACAGGCGCCCGCCACGTCGCCCAGCTAGCTTTTTGTATTTTTTAGTAGAGACGGGGTTTCACCCTGTTAGCCAGGATGGTCTCGATCTCCTGACCTCGTGATCCGCCCGTCTCGGCCTCCCAAAGTGCTGGGATTACAGGCTTGAGCCACCGCGCCCGGCCACAAATGTTCTTAAACACAAAAAGGTACTTTAAAAATTTTGTTAAGATGATAGATCTTATGTTAAGTGTTCTTAACACACACATGCATGCGCGTGCACACACACACACACACACACACACACACAAACCAAAGGGATACACAGAAATTTTGGGAGGTATTGAATATGCCTATTTTTTTATTGCTGTGATGGTATGAGGGATATTTGCATATGTCCAAACACATTGAATAGGACACATTAACTATGTTTAGTTATTTGTAAATATATAGAGAGAGACTGCATTTGTATTTGTGTGTGTGTGTGTGTGTGTGTGTATGTGTGTAGTGTAGGCCATACCCGCACTTTTTCAGAATTTTTAAATTTCTTTTTCAAGTAATTCTAAGTATGACCTAAAAGGTAAAGGACTCACATTCTGAAGCAAAACAAACCTGGTTTAGTAATAATGACTCTTCCTCGAATTTGAAAGCAAATAAAGTTGTAAAGAAAATTCTAATTTAAATTCTGAGCAACACTGTCTGCAGCAAACTGTTTATAGTTGTTGTAAAATGCATGAAAATCTGTTTGTTTTTACAAATAATATCTTATTTTCTATAAAAATCTTTCTATCCTCAATTCTTAGGTTTTTACATTATAAAGACATTCATGGAATCTAATAAGATTATTATTACTTCCACAAGTGTAACATCTGTAGCTCAATTAAAAGCAAGACTACAGAAGCACCATTCAACAATACAAGCATTCTCAAGTTGTGTACATAAGGATAAACATCCATTAAGTAATCAGCTTAAAAGAGACGTGCTATGAGGGAGAAACAAGAAAACAACAATCAAGAAAGGCAGTTTTAAAATGAGAGAGAATGATAAGTTAGAAAATTGACTTCTAATACACTAGGGTAGGCAATTTTTTTTCATACATATATTTGAAGTCCTTAGTACTGTTTTTTTCTACATATTTGACCAAAAACTTATTTTCTTAATGTTTCTAATTATTTTCTCCTAAATATTACATTGAAACGTAGTTTTCAAAATGAACTTTGTCATTGAGTCAGTTTGGAAATGATGGAAAATGGAACAAGACCATCATTAATTACGTGTTCCTGGATGGTTTAAGTGTTCTCTTTCCTCACCTGCCAGATGGCAGTAATAATGCTTGCTACCTAAGAGGGCTATGGAATTCCCAGGTGAATGGTGTTATGTGAAAGCAATATACAGTTACTGTCTCCAGAATGTTGGTCAAATACTTTCCTCCAGGTAGTAATGAAGTTGTTTCCTTGTCATTGTGTTTTTATACCCATGAGTTTGAATTGAGAGCTTTTCATTTTTTTCAAACCTAATATCAAATATACTTCTTACTTTAACCTATGGGCTAATATACCATTTGATCTAAGTCTGTTTTCCATATCCAAATCTATTGTATGTGTGAACAGAATTCCACAATATCACTGACAGTAAACATTCAGACTCTGAAATTCAAGTTTCAGAAATACATTCAACTAGGTGTTTCAAGATGTAAATTTTCAATGCTGCAGCCTGCATTAGTGTCGTTCATTATAATTACAAAATACTATTGTTAAAGAAAAATTGCACCTGTCAAGATGAGCAAACAGAAATCATTATTCCAACACCATTTCCAGCAACAAGGGAAAGAACACAGACCAGCTCCTAATATTCAGCTCTGCTAAAACAAAGGGCCAGAAAGGACATGAATAGGTCCTTTTCAAAAGAAGACATACGTGCTGCCAATAGGCATATGAAAATATGTTCAACATCACTAATCATTAGAGAAATGTAAATCAAAAATCACAATGAGACACCATTTCACACTAGTCAGAATGGCTCCTAATGAAAAGTCAAGAAATAGATGCTGGCGAGGTTGTAGAGAAACGGGAATGTGTTTATACTGTTGGTGGGAGTGTAAATTAGTTTAACCATTGTAGAAATGTTCAGTGTGGTGATTCCTCAATAAGTGAAAAACAGAACTACCATTCAACCCAAGAATCTCATTACTGGGTTTATAACCCAAAGAAATACAAGCTGTTCTATCATAAAGACAACAGGCACCCGTATGTTCACTATGGCACTATTCAGTATAGTAAGGACATGGAAACAACCTAAATGCCCATCAATGGTAGACTGGAAAAGAAAATATGGTAATATTCAGCATGGAATACGATGCAGCCATAAGAAAGAATGAGATCATGTCTTTTGCAGGGACATGGATAGAGCTAGAGGCCATTATCCTAAGCAAAGTAATGCAGAAACAGAAAACCAAATACTACTTGTCCTCACTTATAAGTGGGAGCTACATGATGAGAACACATGGACACAAAACAAGGAGCAACAGATACTGGAACCTACTTGAGGATGGAGGGTGGGAGGAGGGAAAGGATCAGAAAGAAAAAATAACTATTGGGTACTAGGCTTAGTACCTAGGTGACAAAATAATCTGTACATCAAACCCCATGACACAATTTACATGTGTAACAAACTTGCACATGTATCCCTGAACCTAAAATAAAAGTTAAATTTTAAAAAGAGCTGGGGTAGGGGGATGTTAGACTTTCTCTGTTTGCTAATTGGCTTTCCCCACTGGAAAAGAAAACTGGCAAAAGGCTTTTTAGAAGATTTACATCTCAAAGGGAAATAGAAAAAAATGTAATTACAAGTTTTCTAAAGTGAATGGTGAGGCCTAGAGCTAGGAAGAAACCTGTCTAAGGTTTCATCAAGCTGTGGGAAGAGGAATGTGAAAGCTGTCTTGGTCACTGTCAATGTGCAAAACTTAAGCCAATTTTATCTCCTGTCCTCCAGGCATTGTGGCACGAGCCTGTAATCCAGGTTACTTGGGAGGCTGATGTAGTAGAATCGCTTGAACCCGGGAGGTGGAGGTTTCAGTCAGTCTATCTTCAATGAGTCAAAACACAAAATATGTTTGAAAGGTCACTTGTGGAAAACACTTGCTAAGAAAACAACCCTTTGTTTTGAAAACTAGTGAGGGGAAAGGAATCTGGCATTCACTTTGCCTTTCCTATTGTAACTACACAATGCTGGATAACCAGAGAGTTAATGAAGTGAATTTTTTCTTTAAACAAGTATTCCAACTAGTAAATCAAGGAGAAATTAAAGAATCTGGTCATTATCTTGTAACGCTAATGAATGAATGGATCTAGTCATTGAGTCTATCAGTGACTGCTAGTGTCACAAAAAGGAAAAAAATCAATCATTAAGTTTCTCCTGATGGAAGAAAATATTGCCATCTATGAAACCAGCTTGCCAAATAACTAAGCCTGAATCTCATTAAACTTCTAGGTCAATCCGTCAATAAGTAGAAAAACCAGAGGACAGAGGTACATGTAACACTACAATAGGAAGAAGAAACCAACAAACATATGTATATGGGGACAGATGGAGAGAGAGAAATTGTGAGAGAGAAAATAAACCAGGTTTAAAATGCTTAGATATATAAAAAAGTACAAAACCAAATTACAGTGTCACTTATGTGGAAAATAAATGTCAGCAATAAATTAGCAGGAAGCCCAAATAGTGGTAACTTTTGTTGGGAGTGGCAGTGGTGAGGTTTCACTGTGCTGGAGGGCCCATGGAAAGTTTGTGAAACGGCTGGGGATGTTTAATCTCTTGATTTGGATGGTGGTTACAAGGATGCACGTCTTACAGTTCATTAAACTGTGCATTTGTTTTGTGTGGTTTTCTGACTTTATATAATATTTGACTATTAAGAATATTAAAATTTTCTAAAATAAGTTTAGGAAATAATAGGTTAAACACCATTAAATAGGTTTCTTTAATGTAGTTGCTCTTGGGCCTCGAAAATGCTATTGCATATTGTAAATTGTTAACAGTGAATTAGCTTGCAACATTTAACAATCTAATTTGGCCAAGGACCACTTTTTTCCCAAGACAGCTTTTAGTAGTTCTCAGGACACTAGTGTTCCCTGAAACACAGCTCAAGAAATGCTCCTCTATGTAATACATCCGTGTAGAAAATTAGTATCCTGGGTCCTTTAAAAATATATATATTGTATTGAAATAGCAATTATCTAATAACAAGGACTTAATTTACTAAACACTCAGTACACACCATTTTAAACACTTCATGTTTAAAATGCCGGTATAACGTTTTATTTCAACTGAGAAAATTCCAGTCATTGCCGTGCATTGGAAATAGAATTGCAATGACTGGTTTTCTGGCACTATCCATTGCTTTCTTGATTATTAAAATAGAAATAATCCTTTTCAATAGGAACAATGAGCCTATGGTTTAATAGGAGAATACAAAATTAAGGTCAACAAAATTAAAATCTCATAATTATTGTAGTTTTATAATACACTTTTGTTGAATACTGTAAAAATCGTACCTATGAAAAGTTCACTTAATTTATACTACTTACTCCCATTAATTATGTTCCACCATAATGTCTCATCATGCAAGATGAAGATGACAAGTTTTAAAGGAAACTTGCAAAGAGTGCAGGAATCCAAACTGACCTCCCCATATGCAACCAAAATTTTCTGCCAATATGTTGTGTGTTCCATCAAGACAAAGTACATTTAGGAGGTAAGATAGTCCCAGTATAGGCCAGGAAGGTAGTGTAGAGGAGATATAAATGGACAGGAATGCTGAGAGAGGTGAGATAATCTCAGTATATGCTGAGGGCACTAATGCTATGCAATGTGGACCAGATTTAAATGAACAGAGGCCCTGGAGTCTAAGCTAATGCTCCTTCCAGGGGACAGGTTTCCATCACTAAAGACAAAGAAATTATTCGAACTAGTTAATTTTTTAAGTGGGGCTTTTTGTTCCTGTTTTGCCCAAAAGATAAGGGCAAGTAAGCACTAGGAATTTTCAGTCTAAGTTTGTTTTCCATAAAATCAAAGTATTTGAGAAATTAATTTTTTATGTTAGAAGTAAGAAATTAATATGAAGAAGGTCATGTCAAAAGAACTCTCTGAAATATAAAATTAGATTATGGGTACCCAAGTGGTCTTTAACACCATTTTCTATTGTGCCACAGAGTGATAGTAGGCCTCTCAGTTCCTGTCCCTCTTTTAAAAATCTCTATAAAAATGTCCCTTCTCTTTATTATAAAAAGAAATTCATATAATAAAAATTGTAAAAGCCTTGTTTTAAAAATACAATTCATCTCATCCATTATAAGTTTGAAAATTAACTGTATTAAAGCTTTGCCCTATCAAAGTGCTTAGGGAGCCAAGCGAGGGGATTACCTGTGTGAGGGAAAGCTTTTGGGAATGAGATCTGTTAGATATATCCAGGTTACCAGACCCTACATGTCAAACTACAAAAGTGTGTGAATTGTGATGAGGTATGGCCTCATTTTACTAACTTAATATTGACTACTAATGTGAGGCAAATGGTAGTGTTTGACTGAGTTTTTTTTCTTTCTTTCTACTTCAAAAAACAGTATTAGTGAGCCATTAAACAAAAACTAAAGTCTACAAAAGAGATACACAACTGTCTCTAAACCCTTTATTACTATGCATAATTATAGCAAGTATTAAGTACATTATGAAGCTAAACTAATGCACTTGTAACTATGATTGAAACCATTTCAGAAGTTGTTATAATGAGTTAAATGCATTCATTCATTCATTCATTCATTCAATAAATGTTTACTGAGAGCCTTCTAAATGCTAGACATTGAGTGTGCTTGCCACTGGGGATCAACAGAAAAACAAACAGCATCGTTCTTGCTCTCTAAGAACATGAAGTCATGAGAGAAAGTCAGAGGAGTAAAGACACAATCAGTATTCCTTTAAGCAGTGAGTGCTGCAGCTGTAGAAACACAGTGTATCTAGGAGTGTCCAGTGCCCAGGGAATCTAACTAGGACTTTACAAATGAGAGGAGACTCCTAGAGAAAGTGTCTTCTGGGTTAAAAAGGAATTGACCAGGCAAAAATAGGACAGAAGCACTCCACGCAGGAAAAACACGTACAAATCCTTTCGGCAAAAGAGAGTGGGAAGTATTTGGGTGATGGGAAAATACTAATCAGCTGAAGCCCAAGTGGAAGGGGGTTGGTAGAGAGAGGAAATAGAGGTGGGCAGAAGGGGGACAGGGCTCCTTGTGATGCTTGATGCTCATCCAGAGCGCCATGGGGATCCCCCCGAAGATTTACATGACAGTGAGTTAGTCCTTTTTTTTTTTTTTAACTCAAATAGCCACTTTACAGACCTACTATTTGTTTTAACCCAAAACATGGTTTTTAAGAATGACTCTAGACTTATCTTGTCTCTTACTGTATACTAGCAAATGGAAAGAGGCATAAATGAACACATTTTAAGAAAAAAAGGAAAACGACAAGCTTAATGGGGAAGACTGATCCAACATAAAGTAAGTCCATTGACATAGTAAGCATCTTTTTAGCTGGACTTAGAACATTTTGTTAATACTTTATTTAGTTATATAAGTATTTTGTATAATCATTTCTATCATCTCTCTATTCCCTGGATTTAACTTTATTTCTGACTGAATCATGTCCTATAATTAACAAGATATTTGGGTGTTTCTTTCATTACAGCATAAGAGCCTTTAATCCCACAATCAGCATAATAACATAATGTTTAGGTGATACTTTCAAAATGCATCTTTGAAAAGAACATGAAGCTGAAATTTTCCATGGTATTAGGAAATTTAAGGTAAATACATAATGTTCTCAAAAAGTATTTCAATTTACTCAATTTTCCAATTTATTCATTTAGAGAGTTCAACTTGTTAATCAATAAATGGTGCAAATAAAGCCGATAACAACTTCAATCTCGCTATGAATCAGTTTCTCCGCATTACACAATTTCTGATTCAGTGTTATAACTGCACCATAGCTTCACACACACAAAAAAAAAAACTGGAGAAAATTGATGCCTTCATTTAACTTATATTTCTAATAGGACATTAGCTCTCCCTGATGAGAGGGCAATGGAAACAGTGCATCATATAAGCACAGGGCCCCAGTTGGCTTTGTTTTAACTGAGACATTTTTAAGTGGGTTTGGAGCTAAACCTAAGAATACAAATACCTTTTAAAAATATAATAAGGGTGAGAAATTATTTCTCTTTCTGATATAACAGTGATTTTGTAAAATAATTTATTAAACGTGTAGACTAACTTTTCTAATAATTCTACAGCATTTCTAGAACATTGGCAAACCATACCCAAAAGGGTCGAAATATGTTACAATTCAATATACACATTGCTACTATTAATCTTCTAAGCATAAAATTTCCCTAATATCTATGTCAGTGAACAGACTCAACATTTTTATTCCAATGACTGTACTTACAGCCATCAAAATATTAAGCATTAATTAATTAAGTCTTAAAAATCCCACTCTGTTCCAGGTTTTAAAAAAAAACAACATAATAAAATAAAGAAGACTCAGTCTCTGCCCTTCAGATAGTTGAAGTGACAGACACATAAGCAGAGCTACAGAACAATGTGCCCTCACAATCAGAGGTGTGCATAGGCAATGTGAGAGCAGCGTGTAAAGGTAATTTTTGTCCCATCATCTCCATTTATGTTCAGCTACTTAACATTTCTACTATAATTTACCTAATGTTTTAAAATATTTAAATTACTTGCTTTTTATTTAAATACATTGCTTTCCGAATGAAAAGTTACTTCTCTACTCCATCATCATCACTTGCCATTAAAATAAGTAATCATATGAGTAGGTAGATAGACATTTATAATACACAATTTTGCATCTCTGAAATATCTCATTTTCTACATTTTAAAATTTGAATAAATAAATAGGCCTCCTTCCTTAAATGATAAGAATTAAATTCAAGATTTAACAAACAGTAAGAGAATGGAAAATTTACAAACATTTACTGCTCATTGGCCCCACGTCAGCAGTCATAAAGTGCATTTGTCTACTTGACCCCTTTGGATAAACCCAAATATAGAAAAAATGACATGTTGTGTTGCGTACAACCAGCTTATCCTGGAAGCAAACATGAAAGGTCAAAACTTGCCCCCCAGTCCCATTTTCAGGTCTTGTTCTTCTGCTCATTCTCCTACAAGGAATGGAATGGTAATTACCCCCATAAGTAAAGTACAAAATAGCCAAAAGATATGGAAATAATTTTCGTGACAAGGATAACCTAAGGAGAATATTGCTGTACCAGAAATCCCTCAGCTCCTCCCCTTTTATTTAATCTTTCAGGAAATTTGTTTTCTTTTTAAAATATTGCTCATAGAACAATTTTAATTTGTTAAAAACATAACATCACAAAATAATGAACTCTAAACTATTTGGAAATATACAGATACAAAATGCTTATTTCAGTCCTCCGTTGCCATCTTTCAGGAATAATTAATCTATAATTTTTTATCTCCCTAGATGTTTTTCTACATTTACATAAAAATAAATACATATATTTATATTATCTATACATACATATCTACATCAATATAGGTAGATGATACAGATACAAGTATAGATATAGATGTATAGATATAGATAATGGGAATATATGGTCAAAAACAGTTTCTATTACTTATATTCAAAGATATCCAGGAGTGCTTACTGAAAATTGTGGAACCATTTATTAAATGGAATTTGACAAATTAGAATATTAATTTAAATTTCATTAAATGTATATTTTGATTTTAAAATATTGCTATCTTGATCATGCAAGTCTTCCCATCTAAGAACTTGGTCTGATTCAGGTCATGTTTTTTGACCTTTCTGAGAATTTTAGAGCTTTCTTTATGTTAGAAACTTTAACAATTTTCTGGGGATTTCACAGTTCTTGTTGGTTCTTTAAATGTAACTTAATTTCTGTTCCATATTTTAAAGTTTATTACTGGTATAAATAAAGGACTAATATTTTTATGTATTTATCATATAGGTAGTATTATTGTAACCTCACTCACTAATTCTAATATATTTAATTTTTTTCATTTTCTAGGAATATATACATGTATTTAAAAATACCTTTGTTTCTTTTTTCTAATATTTAATGTTGCTTTGATTTTTACTTAATGAATTTTGGTAGCTTATCTGATCCATTTGTAACCAAACATAGATGAAAAAATCTACACAATTTCTTTAAACATATTACATGGGTTTTCAATACTGCCTGGCAATCTCATTTCATTTCTTCAGTTCATCTCTCCCCAGTCTTTCAGATGATTATTGCATACAAACATATCTATTCTCCAACATCTCACCTTTCTAATTTTTAAGTAATGACTTTGAGGCATATTTTAACAAGAAAATAGAAGTATTTTATAAGATATTTATAAAATATCTACCAAATATCGAATATTTATAAAAATCTGAACATTTATAAAATATCCACCAAAGCTCTTTCAGCTAATTCAAAATACTACTGTGTCCACTTTTCTTCCCATTCACCTTTTTTTTTTTTTTTGAGACAGTCTCACTCTGTCGCCAGGCTGGAGTGCAATGGCATGATGTCGGCTCACCTCCACCTCTAGGTTCAAGCTATTCTCTCGCTTCAGCCTCCCGAGTAGCTGGGACTACAGGTGTGTGCCACCAAGCCCAGCTAATTTTTTTTTTTTTTTTTTTTTTTTTTGTATTTTTAGTAGAGACGGGATTTCACCATGTTGGCCAGGATGGTCTCGATCTCTTGACCTCGTGATGTGCCCTACTCAGCTTCCTAAAGTGCTGGGATTACAGGCATGAGCCACCGTGCCTGGCCCCCATTCTCTCTTAAACCTACTCTAATTAGGCTTTCATCCCTACTGCTGCATGAAACCACTCTCATCAAGAATAACCAAACCTCCCTAGTTTACATTAAATAGCTCTTAATCCTCACCTTTCTTGACCCTCACAGCATCCTATACAGTTGTATGCTCCCTCCTCTTGGCCCATTGTCTCTGCTTTGTGTGAGACGCACCACTCTCAGCACTCTTTCCTTCTACTTGACTGCCCTTTCCTCTCAGCCTTCATTGCTAGCCCTTTGTCTTCTCCCAGTCCTCTAAATATTGGCATATCCCAGAGCTCAGTCTACAGCCCTCTCTCTTCTCTTCCCTACCCACTCTCATTTTCCAGATGGTCTCATGTAGTCCTTGACTTTAATTACCTACATTTATGTCTTCAATCCCAAATTCACCTCTGAGATGCAGAATCATGTGTACAATTGCATGCTCTGCATTTAAGCTTGGATACCTAATTGATAACCAGCTATAAGCCATCCAAAACATAATTCCAGATTTGACCCTCTTCCCAATCACATATACATGTCTGTGTTTTGTAACTAGATAGATAGACAGATAGGCAATGCACACCAAGTCCGACCACTCTTACCACAACCATCTCTACTTTTCCCCAATAATCTCCTAATGGATCTCCTTGCTTCAACTCTTCCCTTTCTACAGTAGCCAGTGTGATCTTTTAAAAATACAAATAAAATAATATTATGTCCCCCAACTGCCCTTCCCATTAAACATAAAATAAAATCCAAAGTCTTCTTATGGCCCGTAATGATCCACATGAGCTTCCCTTTCCCCAACCCTGTACCTCATTAAGCTCATTCCCTACTTCTCCTGCTCACAATGAAGACTACACTGGCTTCGTTGCTATTTCTAGACAAATAAAGTTGAGTCCGGATTCTGGGCCTCTGTGCTCACCATCTCTGTGTCTTGAAAATGCTCCCCCCAGTTATATTCATGGCTCACTCCCTCGCTTTGGTTGGGTCTATATACATAACTGTCACATCGAAGAGGGGGCCTTTCTGGTCATGCTTTCTAAAGTACATTCCCCACACTATCATTCTGTGTTACTTTTCATCATGGCCCTTATCACTTCCATAAGGCACTCATTATTATTTTATTGTTATCTCTCTCTTTATTAGAATACAGGCTCCCTGAAAACATGAATTTCCCATCTTGGTCACCACCATATTCTTATCACCAAGAACACTAAATGGCAGATAGTAGTCAATCAATAAATGAGTGTTCAATGAACGAGAAAATGTTTAAAACTAAGTTGAATAAAATTTGTAATACAAAAATTGATAATACCACTACTATTTCTGTCTTTAGCTAACTCCCATACAATTTACCTTGCTGGGTTTTGTTTTATTCCTATTTAATTTAGTTAAAGTATTGTGAGTAATAGTCTCCTTGCTTCTACTCTGTTAAGTTTCCTGAAATACTCTTGCAGCCCCTGTTTATAGGATAACATTAGTTTTCTCCTTTACCTTCACATTTAAATATATTGGAAATTTTTTGTTATATCACCTTTACATTGTAGGAATAAATTGTTCTTATCCATAAATATTTATTGTTATGGAATCTGGCTTTATTGTTACATTCACCAATTGATATGATTTTCTTCTTAACCCTCTTCATGAGAGCTATTAAATGTAGAAATAAAATGATATGGTTTGGTTGCGTCCCCACCCAAATCTCATCTTGAATTATAGTTCCCATGATCCCTATGTGTCGTAAGAGGGACACAGTGGGAGGTAATAGAATCATGGGGATGGTTACCCTCTCCTGATAGTGAAAGAGTTCTCATGAGATCTGATGGTTTTATAAGAGGCTTTTCCCCCTTTTGCTCAGCACGTCTCCTTGCTGCCACCATGAGAAAAAGGGTGTGTTTGCCTCCCCTTCCACCATGATTGTAAGTTTCCTGAGGTCTCCCCAACCATGCTGAACTGTGAGTCAATTAAACCTCTTTCCTTTATAAATTACCAAGTCTAGGTATGTCTTTATTAGCGGCATGAGAACAGACTAATACATTACAACATCCTATTTCTTAGGGCGTTTCCCAGGACAGTGTTGATTCTTAGGCATTTTATTCATTTCAGTAAAACTAATTTATTAAATAGGTAATTTAAAAATATCTGAACTAATATCTATATATTGAATATATAATCTAAAAATAGCTACCTTTCTAAGTTGGCCATATAAATAATTTCATCTAACTGACAATATTCTTTCTAGGTCACATGATCTGATTTGGGATTCAAAAAAACAATGTCAGATACTGCAACTATATCATGGTAGCCAGAGAACAAAGTTCACATTCCATGCTTCTTGGATTTGGACAGAGCTCAAACTACATAACTGAGACCTCAGAGCTGAGATATATCAAAGACCATGGATTTGAGTCCAGATTAACATGTTCTGCTCAAGCATCCTCATGATTTAAGGATTATTTTTATATTACAAAAGACCCCATTTTTCTTTAGCAAATATACCATAAGTCATATTTAAAGAAAAGCACATAGAGCTAGGTGGATGTTTACAAGAGCCCTTTGAGTTAAATCCAAAATTATTAGCCTTTCTGCTGTATGCTTATAAATGAAGCATAGCACAACATAATAGCGAGATTGACCACAATTAGGTCCCTGAATTAAAGGCAAGAAATAAGACGTTTTGACAGCTCTGGAACATTGCATTTCACGGGGCTCAGTGCACAGCTAGGTAACACAGGTGTTGCCGTAATTGCAGTACAATGGGAAAATTCAGTGCTTAATTGCCTTCAGATTCTCTCATGTGATGGATATAAAATCAAGTGCCGGCATTGTCTCCCTGTCATTAAGTGAAACACAACTAAAAACATTTTGGAGTTTAACTGTCCTACACCAGAATAAGAGTATATGTTGGACTTCTTTCTCAGGCAGTCATAGTTTCTGTAACTATGTACCAGTCTTTTCACAAATATAGAAAAAAATACTTTAAGCGTCCTTGTTGACAAAATGCTTTAAAAATATTTTAAGAGCCCTGGTTTACATTGTCAGTAATATCCTCCCTTTCTCATATTAAAACAGTGCATCCAAAGTCTGCCATTTCCTTAGCAAGGCTGGGAACATAATCTTTAACAATGTGCCAAGATGAAAAAGAAATGTGGTTATTTTTGTTGCTTCTTTCACCAGAAGAAAAAGGAGAAGAAAGAGGAGGAGGACAAAAATGAGGAGGAGTAGGAAAATGCTGCATTTTGTAGCAAATTGTGAACGTTGTATTTACAAACCACACATGACTTTATATTCTGGGATAGAGAGCAGTTGTCATCCCAGGGATTTCTGGAAATATAGGCTGAATCCCAAGAGTGGCTCTGGAAAATACTGGGAAGACAGCAGATGAAAATTACTACTGTGAGGAGAATGTAAATGACACTGTGAAAATGCCAGATGTAGACAGACATATCCTCTGTTGAAGAGCATCTGCCTGCGGAGAAGACAGGGAGTTTCATGTGAGCACAGTGAGGCAGCTATAAGCACTCATAGCCACTTCTTCTTCTAGCTGGCCTTACTGAGAAAACCTCAAGACTGAGCTCCACGGAGCCATCTGCATCCACCCAACTGAAAAGCGGGAAGACTAACTCCACACAGGAGCCCCTTGGCTTTTGTGGTCCACATTCATAAATCCCAAGGATTCAGAGCAATATTCTTTCATGTACTGGGGAAAATACTATTCTCAAACATACTCAACAATAATGTTGTAAAACATAAGGCTAATGAATGCATTGTCCTGATTATCTACAGGAACTTGTAAGACTGTTCTTCAGGTGGCCTTGGACAGACCCAGTTTTCCCCATTTTCTCACTTGCAGTTCTCTAGAATAACCATAGAATGTGCTGGAAATGCAACATCCTGAGGTAGAAAGGAACTGGCCAGAACAGCCCAGGCTCTGTTCCAGTCCCCCACCCTTGAACAGGATGTCCTTTGATGCTTTATCACAGCAAGTCACATGACCCTGAAGTGTATAATCCTGCACAGGCAGATTTTCGGGCTTCCTCATGTGCAATGCAAGCAGGGCATATGCACTCAAGACTGCATCCATCCCAGAGGGCTTTCCTGAGCCTCGAGCAACTGATTCTCAATGAGTCCTTGGTTTCTGTTATCCCTTGCTGCCCATCTGTAAGTCATAAACCCGCTTCATGCAGTTTGTTGCATATAAGAACGTTTTGTCTCACTGGACTTGAACAAGTTGTTAACCAGTGCACAGTGGACCTGCTTCACAGAATGTGAAGAGTCCAAGCCTTGGGGGTGATGTAAAGCCATAAAGCACAGGTGATTGTCCATGGCAATAAAGACTATGTCTTAACATTTAAAAGCTATTACAGACATAAACTGGAACAGAATCTATATCTGACCCTTTAAGGGGGCACCTATGTGAAGCCATTTGCTGCTGGGGACAGCTTTATACTTTAACCAAAAATTCAAAGAAAATTCATCATTTCCGTGTCATTTCTGGAGGCAACATCGTTTTCCTACTCAGATGCTCTTCCCAGAAGGCATCATCTGTAGCTTGTGATCTGTGAACTGTACATGACAGGCAAACTGAATTCTCTTTAGAATTATCTCTTTTCAGAGGGGAAGATCCGTAATGACCAAACAAGTCATGGTTTGGTGCAAGAAGCACCCTGCTACCTCACACTAAGGATTAAATTTGTAATTTTTCCTTGTCTGTGGCCACTAACTATTCATAATTCTGAACCATATCTGTAGAATAATTTCTATAGTGGAATTATTTTATTACCAATTGTTGTTTTCTTGATTTTGGCCCACAGAAGCAAATCATAGTGGAAGAGAGAATGCCACCTGGAGGTGGGACCCAGTCCAAGATAAACTAGAATGTTTACTTAAGACCTTGCATAAACAAGCATGTTTACTTAAAACACTCCATTATTTTTTGTTTGTCTGGTTTTGAGATGGAGTCTCGCCCTGTCAAGAAATGACAGATGCTGGCAAGGTTGAGGAGAAATAGGAAAGCTTTTACACTGTTGGAGGGAATGTAAATTAGTTCAACCATTGTGGAAGACAACGTGGTGATTCCTCAAAGATTTAGAACCGGAAATACCATTTGACCCAGCAATCCCATTACTGGATATATACCTAAAGGAATATAAATCATTCCATTACAAAGATACATGCATGCATATGTTCATTGCAGCACTACTCACAATAGCAAAGACATGGAATCAATCCAAATGCCCATCAGTGATAGACTGGATAAAGAATATACAGTACATATACAGTACCATGGAATACTATGCAGCCATAAAAAGGACCAAGATCATGTCCTTTGCAGGGACATGGATGAAGCTAAAAGTCACTATCCTGAGCAAACTAACACGGGAACAGAAAGCCAAACACCACATGTTCTCACTTATAAGTGGGAGCTGAACAATGAAAACATATGGACACAAGGAGGGGAACAACACTCACTGGGGCCTGTTGGAGGAGCAGGGAGGAAAGCATTAGAGAAAAGAGCAAAACGCATGCTGGGCTTAATACCTAGGTGATGAGTTGATAGTTGCAGCAAACCACCATGGCACATGTTTACCTGTGCAACAAACCTGCACATCTTGCATATGTACCCCAGAACTTAAAAAAAAAAAAGTAAAATAAAATAAAACACTCCATTAGCATGGAATTCAAAAAGTTGAGGATTTAAAAGAGACAATTATAATACAAAAGAGATGGAAAAGTTATGTTGTGTCTCTACTGTTCAGTAATCACCAGAGGCACCCAAAGGCAGAAGCTCATACCTCACTGTGACACTTAAAATGGTCCACGACTCAACCCTCTAGTCATTCCTGACATGAACATTAGCCTGACCAGTCTTTGCATAATTCCTGAAGTTCCCCTGTGGTAGGATGGCAACTACTTATTCCCCACTCCTGATTTTGCCTTCCACATGAAGGGAACTCTTCTAGCTACAAGAAGCCTAGCCTTTCCTCACCCTTTTGCTCATTCCTTTTCCTTACAAAGAGGAAAAATGTACTGATGCTGAGATTAAGAGTAATCAGTGAGCTACAACAGTCCAGCTCCTTTCTGCTACCTGCAGAACACGTACTTTTCCCTCTTTTGCCCCGTATCTTAAATTTCAAAGGACCCTGCCCCCATATGAGGAGGGAGTGGAGTGGACTGGGATGGAGTGAGAACACTTATCTTTGCTGACCCATTTGGGGATTTTAGTTTTAGAAAACCTTTGACCACGCAAGGGACATTTTGTTCCTCCATGCTTTACTGCAGTCTTACTTTTCAATTGGGTCAGAACACACAGAAGAAGTAGGGATGCTATTTTGAGGTCACCTCAAAGACCACAGGACTATATTTGTTCACAACTTCTTGTTCCAGGAGTTTCTGCCATCTGGAAGGTACTTCCTCATTCTGTTCACCTTTTCCAAATGTATGCACCGTTCAAGCTATTTTTCAAGTCTTAACTTCAACCACAAAATGTTCCACAGAGCAGCTGTGATATTTAAATAATGTAATATGTGTGAAAGCATTGTGTCTGGGGCAGTAGGTATATACTAGGTGTGACTTTTCTTTTTCCTTCTTAGTCACTCAAGTCTATATCAATCTTCACCATACACTGCTGGTTTGAGTACCAAGAGGTGCAAATATCTAGAAATCAGTGAGATGTTGTATCTAAAGAACCATAAAATTAACCATGCCCTTTGAGCCAAAGTTCCACTTCTGAGAATGTATGCTGAGTTAAAGCTGAAACTGGCAAATATTTATACCCCAAGATATATGTTATATTGTGATCAATAAGGATATAACTAAGTAAATTGTGGCACAGACATATAATGGATTATTTTGCAACATTTAAGATTATACTAGTAAGTTTCTAAAGATAACACAAAATATTTCTATACTTCTGCATGATCTTACCTCATAGTAATCATTCCCTCTCCTGAAAAATAATATATAGCTTTATTTGTCACTCTCTTTGCTGTGTCATTCTTCAGCATTATACTTTAAGAGGATTTTTTCACTATTTTCTATCATTATAATCATCATCATTGTTATCACCATAAAACACAAAACCACATGTGCTGATGTTACAGGTGTTACAGTATGCGGATATTCTCTAGAAGTTTACAGTACAAAATATGCAACCACATCACACAGTAAAAACTCAATATGTATTTGTGAAGTAGTTGAGTGAATGACCTAAACTGATGTACATATTAATAATAAAGGTACAGGTATCAAGTTCATATTTATGTACTACCTGAGTAAATAAATGAATGATTAGAGAATCATCTCTACTCTCTAATTATATATCAGTCATTCATTTTGTTTTTCACTTTATTCTAGAAGATGCTAATTTCATGTCCATTTCCCCAATACTTCTCATATGTTCATTTTATGAAACAGGAAATAATCATTCCCTTACCACTCACGATGCCTTCGGCAACATCGACTCTAAAGTATGAAATAGAACACAATTTCAAAATGAAACAGGCAATCAGGAAAGTACCAGGTCATGACCATAAAAAACATTCATTCTCCCACTTCAGTATAGCTGCACCACACCATTAGTATATACAAAGTGCAAAAAATGTTCTCCTTGTTGCCTCCTGCAATTGGAACTGATAGATCATTTACCTCCAAAAACTTTACATAAGTCTATTCTCAAGTCAAGGTTTTAGATAACCAGTTTTTTTCTTTTCTTAGACAGAGTTCACATAGACAAAATAATCACTCCCAAGTAGCTAATTCTCAGATGTATTATGAGACAGGTATAAAGAAACTAATGTACAAGTATTACAATATTGAACAAACAAATCAAATTTGCCATAAATCTCCCTATTTAAAAAATGTCAACACTTTCATGATTCACTTTAACTGTAGTGGTATCAAGTTGGCATTCCTCTTGGATACTCTTATTCCTCTCATATTACTGTAAGTGACTGATGATATGTATCAAGAATCAGACCATGTTGTAAAAACATGCACACAAGTACCATAATAAATTTTATTTATTTTGTAACCATGAAATACTACTCTATTCTTTAATCTTTTGCTTTTTGTTTTTTTGTTTTGAGACAGGGTCTTGCCCTGTTCCCTAGGCTGGAGTGCAATGGCACAGTCTTGGCTCCCTGCAACCTCTGCCTCCTGGCTCTATTTTTTAATCTTACTTGAACCTCATTATGTTATTAACCTCCCTTTCAAATCTAAGAAAGTATCTTTAAAATGGTATACTGACCATGAACAATATGCAAATGCTAAGACCTATATGATGTGATCTGGAGTCCCCTGCTGTCACGCAGATGTCACAGTGATTGACTTCCTGCTCCTCCCAGATCAGGTTTGCTCTACTCTGAGGCTTATCTTATCTGTCCTTGTTACTTCACACACTGTCCTGTGCAGAACCACATTCTTCATTAACGTCTCATTCCCCAGAAAATTTTTTTTCAGATAAAGAGCATTTCCTGGAAGATTGGGGCACTTGAATGAGCCAGCATTTTCTACATCTTCAGGGCTTTGTAAAGCCTAAGACAACTCTGACGAATCGCCTTAAACATTTGTTGCTGAATTACAAGAAAATTTAGTGTGCATGAAGAACAGTTTCCAGATTTTAATCCATGAGTTAATGCATTAAAACACCTTCGATTTCTGAGACCCCTTTAAAGTATGAGGAGCTGACTGAGAATTGTGAATTGTATGCATATTCTAAACTTTAAAAAAGCTATTGACAAGATTTTCTTGGTGAATAATTTTTCCATGACTGCATCACTCTTTCCAAAGTAGAACAATTTTTAGGTTAGCATTTTTAATACTAAGTATTAGACCCTGAACATTTTATTTGTTCCATATGGTATTCTGGCCTTACTGTGTCTTTGAGGAATTTGTGCTTCAAGAAGAGTGGGCTGAAACAGAAAAAAATACCACCTTCAAAATAAAACTGATACTAACAAAATTCGTGGAAGGATATGTAAGCCAGATGCCAACTTGATCATTTGCATTGAGAATTTCAACTACTAAGGAAAGCAAATTCTCATATCCACTATGTAGTATATTGTTCACCTATGTGCATAAATATCTACCCTGAAAGACAAATTGTTATCAAAAGATTGCTTGGTAAGTACGGACACAGAGAAATTAGAATGAGCTGTGTGATCTTTATGTTGATTTCCTCAAGCATTGACCATCAAATGTAACTTTTTACAGGCAGATTCTTGGGTTTTTGAGTCAGAGTCTTCTTTCTGACTCAAATGTTAGAGGTATACTGGAAAGTCATTATTGTATTTTACTTTGAAGATCAGTTCTCGATTTTCTTTCAAATAGAGAATAATGCAATGTATTAAATGTGGGGCATTTTTAATTTGTTGGTTTGGTTGAGGTTTAATTTTTATAAATCTTTTCTGACTAAATACATTCTTACTGTACCTTGAAACACTATATCTTTTTATTAGTAATGATTTGGGAATTTTTCTATAGAGAGTTGAATTTTTTTTACTGTATCAGTAGTTCTTAATTGATTTTATACCTCAGATACCCTTTAAGATATAATAACATTACGGATAATTTTCCAAGAAAAACAAATATAGTAAATGCATACAAAATTTTGCATACTCCTTAAGTGTTTGATAGGGATATGAAAGTTCATTCATGTAGTGCACATTTGTCAAACCTGAGCTATTTTATCTATCCAGACCATATCATACTTCTATTTACTATTTTCAGAATGAAACAAAATTTTAGAGACACAAAAAGGCAAACATGCAACTCAACTTCTACATAATTTGCCAAATGCAGTGCCCGGTCAATGCTAGGATGTCATCTGAAGGCAGCAGATTCGGTCAGAGAAGGTGCCAGGCCTAAGCTGCAGAGCTGGCTTTGAGGATGGGAGTGGGCAAGCAACAGAGGATTTTATCTGCGGCTGGTCTTAATCCTCTGAATAAAGCATAAGTTTTGGTCTTGATGACTCATGTACCTTAGGGCTTTATGGACCAGGAAGGGCAGATTTCACTCAATTCTATATAAAAATAGAAGCAAGCAGATGCAATCTCCAAACAGAGTTCTTATTAACGACAGTCAGTAGACAGTATACGTTCTCCTTCCTTGTTGTGGTAACACTGCCTGTTTTTGGAAAGAACACAAAAAACTTGATTCACTTTGTTTAGGAAAAATAAGCAACAGTTACATCCCATTTTCTTCCCAGAAAATGGTGGTTTCAGATCTCTAAGCCCAGGTAGGAGATGTTCTAAGGTCTTCACAAAAGCTGCTGCTTTTCTTAATTTCACACAGAGTAGACATAATTTCAACTTTGGGAGATACCTTATTGTCATCCTTATACTTCATTTTACTCTTTATTTAAAAAAACAGTAATATGTAAATATGGTGTGTTATTTCCAAATGGATAAAATAATAGCTCTCAGATGCTTCATGTAATTCAATGACGTAATAATAAAATATATATTTCTCTTAAATGAAACAACATAAGCCTTGGTAATGATCATGGTGTATAGGGCGGTGAGACAGATTGGCAGGTTATTTGTAAATGCTTTTTAGAGGGCATTATGCTGGATTTTTCTGCCTCCATATTTCCCATCACAGTATCTTATTTGTAGATTTATGTATTGATTTATACTGGAGTGCATTTTATCACTTGCATCTATATCTGATCATCTGTTTGCCTGCTAATTCTGCAGCCACTCTCTTTCACAGGGTCAGAAAGCTATATGTACTCTTTCCATTTCACATTTTTACTGAGTCGGGTTTGTTATCTTTTAAAATTTGATTTGCTTTTCTTTCTTTTTTTTTTTTTTTTTGTTGTTGTTGTTAAGACAAGATCTCATTCCGTCACTTGGGCTGGCATGCAGTGGCATGATCTTGGCTCACTGTAGCCTCAACCTCCTGGGCTCAAGGGATCCCCTCATCTCAGCCTCCTGAGTAGCAGGGACTATAGGCATGCACCACCACACCCAGCTAATTTTTTTTTTCTTTTTCCGGTAGAGACAGGGTCTCACTATGTTGCCCATGCTGGTCTCGAATTCCTAGGATCAAGCAATCCTCTCATCTTGGCCTCCCAAAGTGCTAGGATTACAGGCAAGAGTCACCATGCTCAGTCTTTCTTCTCTTCCATTTAACTTAGTAGACCTAGCATCCTTTAGGACTCTGGTATTATGAAAGCATTAATTGCTTTTTGTTTGGGAGTTGTAGAGAATTCTGTTCACTTTCATGTTTGCTTGTCTACATTTCTATTAGATTGAACTACAGGAAATTGCCATTTTTTGATAAAATATGGTCAAATGCTGGCAATTTAAGATGGCTCACCTGTAATTTGTTATGCAGATTTTTTAAAAAATGGAGAACTTTGTGAAACAAATGTTGGCAAAATGCTTAACACATAAGGGCTTTTACATGCTATCTATTATTACTATTATATAAAACAATTCAGTGCTATCTATAAAAAGAGTCTGATATGACAGCTATTCTCAAGTGTGTTTGTGCAATGCTCAAGTAGCCACTTTATAGTGAGACCTCTAGGGATGCAATTTTAACATTCCATAGTCATTTTAAAGTCATTTTTAAATTGCCAGGTTTGCATGTTTTTCATCTTTGGCCTACTTATTCTATTTTATCTGTACATAGTTGTATTCACAAGCTGTTATCCTCTCTACAATAACATCTTGCAGGAGCATATAAGTCCTTAAGAGCAAAAGATAGAAGAAAATGTAAAGATCTAGACATATTAAGTGTTTTAAAATATCATGCTGCAAACGTATCAAATACTTTAGTTTATCATTATTTCTGTTCAAATTGTGTGGATCAAATCTAAAGGCTAAATCCTCTTCAAATCCCCTTTGAACTATCCCCATGTTCTTAACTTATCTCAATGTCATTATGATTTTTTTAAGAAAAATAAGTCTCAAAGAAAAATACAGAGAAGGAGCAGAATAACCGGTTTTGTCATTGGACTCATGATCATTTCTCCCATTATGATCAGTTTCAGGCCTTAAGTTCAAGACCAGTATTTATGTTGGGAGTTGATTTAGGCAAATTTTCATTCAAAGGATAAACTAATTTACGAGCCAAACGAAGGGTTTGCTGAATTAATTGCTAGCTCAATTTTCTAAATTTGAAGCTTCAATGATTGCTTCTGTTAATGCAACATTGTCCTAGAGTACGGGCAGCTTTGGTAGCACTCTTGTCATTGCCATAATTAATTCTCACTTGGAGCAAGTACAACATTCATCACATTTTAGATGGTGCTCCAGCATACTGTATCAGAACAGAAGGAAGGCGGTGATTGACAAAATGTTTATGTGACAGATACATTCACCATATAAATACACATCTGATGAACTTGAAAATTAGCTTGCTGTTTGGAACAGTCATGCATATTTTAAAAGACCAACTTCACAGAAATGCTATTTTCCACTGCTCATTTCAGCTAAAAAGAGTAGTAACATAATGCTCATATGCCAAAACAAAATGACTTATTTTATTCAGCCATTTCAAACAACTGATGGCAGGAAATAGCAGGAAACTTAAGGCCAGGCCACTTAAATTCCCATAATAGGCAAGGAGTGATTTTTTTTAATTAAGGAGAAAGCCAAACATTTTTGTCCAATACTAATACTCTTTGGCAATTTTTACTGAATCCTAGATGTTACTTTTTGCTTGTCATTTTAAATATGCATAATTATTTTTGACTATCTTAGTCTTCAGAATTAATGATGCACACATACAGTAATTAGTTGAGCTCTGTCTCCAGTTCACCCGCTCCTTAGTTTCCAGTCATAAATTTTGTCTCTTCTCTCTACTTTCCCATTAAACTTCCCAGAGGCTGGCTCCACTCTTTTCTGCTACCTTATGCAATGCTAAGCTCTTCTGCTCTGTAACCCTGGTTATCAATTAACTATTGCTGTGTAACAATCTATCTCAGCGATAAGTGACTTAAAATAGTAGCCGCTGTTGTTTAAGAATCTATAGGTCAGCTGGGTGGGTTCTGCTTATGCTTGTACAGGTCAACTGTAGCCTGGCTGTTCTAATATATCTTCACTGTCATGTCTGGTGAATGATTGAGGCAACAGGAGTGACAGGACCGCATGAGTCTTGGCATCCAGAAGGCTGGTGTGGACTCTCTCTCATAGCAGCTAGGAACAGAGGGAACAGAAGCTTGAAAGACTGCCTGAGGCCTAGACCCAGAATTGGACCAGTGCAATTCTGCCACATTATTTTAAACAAAGCAAGTTACTAGCCTAAATCCAAAAAGGAAATAGACTTCACCTCTTGACAAAAGAAGCTGCAATGTCACAATGCAAAGTGCATGATAAATAAGAACTGAACTAGAAACTTTTGTAATCACTCATCACACCCCTCCACTATTATTCCAAAAATATTTGCTCTACTATTCTTTTCAATGTCCATACTGCCATGAAGCCAAATGAAGTTTGTTGACAAACTTACTTACAACTTAAAACCAACAGAGAAAGCCAGGTTAGAATCCAAGGTCAAGGAGCAAGACAAAAGAGAGAGATTGTCATAATCCCAGTTTATTATGTGTGTCTTCAGTGTCAACAAGACCAAAATAAAGCTTCTCCACGTTACCAGCTTTGAAATGAGAATTATGTCCCCTTTACGTTTGCTTGTCTATACTTCTATTAGATTGAACTATATGAAATTGCCATTTTTTTGGTAAAATATGGTCAAATGTTGGCAATTTAAGATGTCTTACCTATAATTTGTAATGAAAAAATATGGACTTGAAAAAAATCATACTTTGATTCTTTGGGAAACGATGGGAAGTTTTTAGAATAACCATACACAGACATTTTTAAATAAAAGCAATTTCTTTTTTTAAAAAAATCCTTCTAGTTTTTCAAGGATTCATTGGCTCATGGAATTGAACATAAATGGAAGTTTAATTTAGAGAGGAAAATACAGCATGGATTTTGACATTACACAAAACTAAATTCAAATTTCACTTCTGCAAAACTTAATACCATGTGACTTTGACCTAATTGTTTGGTCACTCCAACCTTACTTCCCACCTGCCTTACAGACTCATTATGAGAAAAAACATGTTAATCATAGTTTTACTTATTTAATGCATTACATTACATTCTCACAGAAATGAGAGATGAAGGGGACAGGGCAAACCCAGGAAGACTTAGCCCAGAGTTCTTCCATCTAACAGGGAGTCTTAGACCTATACTTTATGCTTTTTAAGAAAAATAACTCACCTTACTAAAAATAGAATTTTGAAGTTAACATTTTTCTTCAAAATTATTAAATACATTTAAAAAGTTCCATTAAGTAATACCACTTCTCCAAACATGTTTTTATGCATGAACTCTTGAAGCATTTTCTTGGATTCAACTACATTCTTTAATATACCATAAAGAATATGTCCAACAAAAATACTGCTTCAATCAAACCTGTCTGATAGTTTGTATTTTTGCATTTGTTAGGATATCTGTTAGTCATAGACTCCTGAAAACTTTGATAAACCATGACAAAAATGTACTGACAACTCAACATATGTGGTCAAAATAAATAAACAATGCTTTAGTCTTTCTGGAAGGTTGTTTTGTTACCTGGGAGAAGAAAATCAATCCCTACACCACTTAAAAGAAAGTCTGCTTGCATCTTCAATACTCAAAAGGAAAAAAACAAATCATTGTTTTACAAAGTTGAAAGACATCTTTTACCATTTCACAGAAATCTGAAACATTCACATCCCCAGAGTCCCAGTTAAGGTCATGTAGTTCATATGTATTTTGAGGTGGTTATGTACTCTATTCATAAGATTATTTTATTTATTTCAAAGAATTTATTTGTACACTGTTTACCTTCTTTGCTAAGTTCAGTGATACACTGTGATGCCTTTTATCTGTGGGCAGAGGAAAAAATGCATTTCTGGAGAAATTGTGGTTTAGAACTATAGTTTTCAGGGTGGCAGCCCCCCAGAGGAAAATTGATTTAAAAAGTATCCACAATCTTTAATTCTATCACAAGTTTAATCTTGTAATGAAGACTGAAAATTTCATTTTTGTTATTAGAAAGAGAACCAGCATGAAATGTAGTGAAAACCATTTCCACTGGCTGCTAACACAGCCACACTGAGTCATCACAGACTCAGCATAATAAAATTGATTTAATTATATTGAAGAGAAAGGGATGGGGATAGACTGAATCAGCACAGTCAGCCAAATGCAAACAAGGCACACAACTCAAAATTGCTGTTGGGAATGCAATATGCTTTAAGTGTGGAGCTGAAGTGTTCATCTCTGACTGTTCCATTCTCAGGTGTTCTGTTAGGTAGCAATTCCAGTCTTACTGAAAAGCAGCTCTCCCTTGCTAGATATCTGACCCATTTTTCCAATGATTTCTCTTCAGCAGAGCCATAATTTACCAACAAATAAGCCAATTAAGTGGCGTGTTCATTCCTTTGGGTCACTTCCTAATGACTCTAAAAACCCATTTGCTATGATCCGAATGTTTTTATGCCCCCAAAATTCATATGTTGAAATCTTAACTCCCAAGGTGATTGTATTAAGATGTGGGGCCTTTGCAGATGAATATCATGAGATATTCATGAGATACCACGAGATATTCATGAGACACCATGACCTATATCATAAGAATAGAGTCCTCATGAATTAAATTAGTTCCCTTATGAAAGAGACCCAGTGAAGCTTATTTGCCCCTCTACCATGTGAGAACACACGAAGAAGGTGCCATGTATGAATCAGGAGATGGGCCTTTCCAGACCCTGAATCTGCAAGCACCTTGATCTTGGACTTCCCAGCCTACAAAACTGTGAGAAATAAATTTCTGTTGTTCATGAGTTATCCAGTTTATGGTATTTTGTTATAGCAGTCCAAATGGACTAAAGCTTCATTCTTGTGAATTAATCAAAAACACCCTTCATTGTAATCTCCAGGAACATTTCCCAAATACACATGGAGTCTGATCTGTTGTCATTAGGGATCATGTCATTATCAAATTATAAAAAACAATTACCCATATATAAATATAGATAGACATATATATTTATATCTAGGTATATATACATATACATATACATACAGATATATCAAAATATAGATATATCTGTGAATAAATAAGCTTTACTTCGAACAGAAAGGCAGCATGGTCAGTCCCAGGACCTAGGATAGCCCTCATGGACCTAGCCTCTAGGCCAGAGCCCACACATCTAACCTCCTGGCTGACCCCAGTGGATCCAGGCTTGGGGCTAGTCCCCATGTACAATGGCTCCAGAGGACCAAGGGTCCAGGCTTATCCAAGTAGACCACAGTGCCAAGTTGGCCCCCATGAAGTGAGGCTCCAGAATCACCTCTGGAGACCTAGGCTCCAGAATAGCCCCCATGGATTCAGGACCCAAATCTACCCCCGTGAACTCAGATTCCTGGCCACCTAGCACTGGGACAGTTCCCATGGACTCAGCCTCTAAACCTGTCCCAGTGAACCCAGGTGCCATGCTCATCTCAGCATCTGGCTGGCCCCTGTAGACTCAGCCTCAAGGACTACCCTAGTGCCAGTTCAAGTAATGTAGACCCAGGTTTCAGGCCAGCCGCCATGGATATGGACTCCAGCACCACTCCTAGGAACCCAGTCAACAAGTCCAACCTAGTGAAATCAAACTCCAGATCCATCCCCATGAACACAGGTGGCAGGCCTGTCTATCTGCTAACCCAGGTACCAGTCCAGCCTGCCCAAGGACTAGCAGACTCAAGCCTGCCTACAACCTGCCCAGAATCTCTAGACAGGATGACTTGTGAAGGGCTTCCCCCAAACAAAGCCAGTCTGCAAAGATTGAAATAAGCCCCTACTTCTTCAAATGTACAGACTTCAACATAAGGCAATAAGAAACATAAAAAACACAACAAAAACAACAACAAAATAACACTGCCAAAATAACATCATAATCTTCTAGTAGCTGATCCCCAAAGAAATGGAGATATAAAAACTGCATGACAAAGAACTTAAAATATTTTTTTTAAAGAATTTCAGTGACCTTTAAGAAAATACAGAGAAATAATTTAATAAACTCAGCAATAAAAGAAATGACCAAAGTGAGGAAGTTTCTAAAGAGATTAAAATTATTTTAAAAATCAAACAGAAGTTCTGGAGGTGAAAAATAAAATGAGTGAAATGAAAATTACAATACAGATCATCAATAGCAGAATTGGTCAAGCAGGAGAAATAAACTGTAAACTTTATTATACTGAGAAGACAGTATATTTAAAATACATAGTCAAAAAAAGAAAATAAAAGAACAAAAAGGAATGAAGAAAGCTTATTGGATTCATGAAACAGCATCAAAAGAGGAAATATTTGAGAGAAAGAAGTTTGTGAAGAAGACAAAGGAGAGATCAATGGAAGAAAGCTTATTTAAAGAAATAATAGCATAAAATTTCCAAATATTGGAAACATATACATACCCAACTATAGAAAAGTCAAAAGTCTCCTATCAGATTAATTCCAAACAGGAATATACAAACATATATTATAATCAAACTGTCAAATATCAAAGACAAGGAGAGGAACCTGAATACAGTAAGAGAAAAAAAGCAAATGACATATAAGAATTTCCAGTAAGGCTGGTGACAGATAGATAGATAGATAGATAGATAGATAGATAGATAGATAGATAGATACCTAAAATGCTGAAGGAAGAAAACCGCCAACCAACAGTACTGCACCTGACAAAGCTGTTCTTGAGAAATGCAGTGACATACACTTTCCCAAACAAACAAAAACAAAGAATTCATCACCACCAGACCTGTCTCACAAGAAACACTAAAGAGATTTCTTCAGGCTGAAAGGAAAGGACACTTAGAAACATGAAAATATATTAAAGTATAAAAATCACTACTAAAAATAAGTACCTGGTCAAATTAAGAATATTCAAATACTGTGATGGTAGGGTATAAATTTATTTTTAATAAATTTAATAAATTTAATAATAATAACTTTATTGTGAAGGTCAAAAGACAAAACTATTAAAAATAAAACTAACTACAACAATTTGTTAAGGCATACACAGTGCAAAAAGAGGCAAATTGTGAATCAAAACATTTTAATGCAGGGAGAGTGAGTAAAATTTATATTTTATACAATCAACATTCAGATGTTAAGATTATCAGCTTAAAATAGCCTGTTATAACTATGTTTTGTGTAAGTTTCATGATAACCACAAATGAAAAACTTATAGTACATAAACGAAAGATTAAAACTAAGAAATTAAAGTATACCATTAGAGAAAATCACCTAATCACAAAGGAAGACAGCAAGAGAAAAAGAAATGCTGGATCGATATGACAACAAAAATACAATTAACAAAATGACAGTAGGAAGTTCTTAACTATCAATTATTACCTTGAAGGTAAATGCATTAAATTACCCAATCAAAAGACATAGACTTGTTTAACTGGTTAAAAATAGAAACAAGATTGAACTACAAGCTTCCTACAAGAGATTCACTTCACCTTTAAGGATATACACAGACTGAAAGTGAACAAATGGAAAAAGATATTCCATGCAAATGGAAACTAAAAGAGAGCAAGAGTTGTTAAACTTATATCAGCTAAAATAGACTTTAAGTCAAAAACTGTAAAACAAGACAAAGAGGGTCATGATATAATGATAAAGGGTACAGTTTATCAAAACATAATAATTATATATGTATGCACACAATATGAGAGCACCTTAATATATAAAACAAATATTTATAGATCTGAAAGATGAGATAGACTATAATACTGTAATAACTGGAGTCTTAAATTACTCAGATTCAGAAATGGGAAGATTATCCAGATAGAAAATCAATAAGGCAAACATCACATTTATTCTACACTTTAGACCAAATGGATCTAACAGATACATACAGAACATTCCATCCACCAGCAACAGAATACACATTCTTCTGAAGGGCACACAAAACATTGTCCAGGCTGGATCAAGTTTAAGGCCACAAATCAAGTCTTTAAAATTTTAAGAAATTTGAAGTTATATCAAATATCTTCTTCAGTCACAGTGGTATAAAACTAAAAATCAATGAGAGAAGTTTCAGAAAATTCACAAATACATGAAAATTTAAAAACATGCTTCTGAATAACTAATGGATCAAAGAAGAAATTAAAAGGGAAATTGAAAAATATTCTGAGACAAACATAAATGGCCATAGAACATATCAAAATGTATGGACTTCAGCAAAAAGCAGTTCTAAGAGGAGAGTTTATAGCAATTAATGTCTACATCAAAAAAGATAGATTTCAAATAAACAACCTAACTATACAACTGAAGGAACTAGAAAAAAAAAAAAGAGAGAACAAACTAAGCCCAAAGTTGGAAGGAAATAATAAAGATCACAGCAGAAACAAATAAAATAGAGGCTAGAAAAACAATTCTAAAATCAATGAAACTAAAAGTTGTTTTTTAAAAAGGTAAAGTAGACAAAGCTTTAGCTAAGCTAAGAAAAAAAGAAGATACCAATACAGATGATTCATAGATATTGCATTTTTTACAAATCAAAGACTTGTGGCAATTCTGCATCCACCAAGTCTATTGGTGCTATTTTTCAAACAGCATGGGTTCTCTTGCTGCCTCTGTGTTACATTTTGGTAATTCTCACAATATTTCAAATTTTTCATTATTATTACATTTGTTATAGTGATCTGTGATCAGTGATCCTTAATGTTACTATATAATTATTGGGGGCACCACAAATTACACCCACAGAAGATGGTGACTTAACAAATGTTGTATGTATTCTGACAGCTCCACAAATCAGCTGTTTTCCCATTTCTCTCTCTCTCTCCTCTGGCTTTCCTACTCCCTGAGACAAAATAATATTGTAATTAGGTCAGTTAATAATTGTGCAATCGCCTCTAAGTATTCAAGTAAAAGGAAGAGTCACACATCTTTTACTTTAAAAAGCTAGAAATAATTAAGTTTGGTGACGAAGTCATGTCAAAAGCCAAGACAAGCTGAAAGTTAGGCCTCTTGGGCCAGTTAGCCAAATTGTGAGTGCAAAGGAAAAGTTCTTGAAGGAAATTAAAACTACTCCAGTGAACATACATATGACAACAAAATGAAACAGTCTTGTTGCTGACATAGAGAACATTTTAGTGTTCTAGATCAAAGATCAAACCAGCCACAACATTTTCTTAAGCCAAAGCCTAATCCAGAGCAAGAATCTGACTCTTTTCAATTCTATGAAGGCTGAGAGAGGTGAGGAAGCTGTAAAGAAAAGTTTGAAACTAGCAGAGATATCTCCATAACACAAAACTGCATGTGAAGCAGCATGTGCTGATGGAGAAACTGCAGCAAGTTATCCAGAAGATCTAGCTAAGACAATTAATGAGAACTGCTACATTAAACAACAGATTTTTAATGCAGATTTAAAAGCCTTCTGTGGAAATAAGTTGTGATCTAGGACTTTCCTAGCTAGAGAGGAGAAGTCGAACCCTGGCTTTAAAACTTCGAAGGTAGAGTAACTCTCTTTATAAAGGATACTGTTTTTATGCCTGCTAACACAACATCCATTCTGCAGCCTATGAATCAAGGAGTAATTTTGACTTCTAAGTCTTAGCATTTAAGAAATATATTTCATAAGGCTGTAGCTGCCATAGATAGTGATTCCTCTAATGGATATGGGCAAAGTAAATCGAAAACTCTCTTGAAAGGATTCACCGTTCACATATATGTCACATAATGACATATACGTCTTTACGAAACTTTGTGATTCATGGGAGGTTAAAATATCAACATTAGCAGTAATTTGGAAGAAGTTGATTCCAACCCTTATAGACAACATTGAGGAGTTCAAGACTTAGTGGAGGAAGTAACTGCAGATTTGGTGGTAATAGCAAGAGAACCAAAATTTGAAGTGGAGCCCCAAAGTGTGACTGAATTGCTGCAATCTCTTGGTGAAACATAAACAGAAGAGAAGTTGTTTCTTATGGATAAGCAAAGTGAGTGTTTTCTTGGGATGGAATCTATTCCTGGTGAAGATACTTTGGACATTGTTGAAATGACAACAAGAATTTAGAATATTACATGAACTAAGTTAATAAAGCAGCACCAAGGTTTGAGAGGATGTATTCCGATTGTTAAAGAAGTTCTACTGTGTGTAAAACGCTTTCAAATATTATTGCATAATACAGAGGAATCTCTCATGAAAGGAGGAGCTAATCGATGCAGCAAACTTCATTCTTGTCTTATTTTCAGAAATTGCCACAGTCACCCCAGTCTTCAACAGCCACCACATCTCATTTTATGGTGAGATTTGCTTTACAGCAGTGGTCTGGAACTGAACTTACAATATCTTTGAGGTATGCCTGTAAATAACCTGAGATATGAAGAGGAGATTTTATAACCAATACCACAAAAATACAATGGATTATAAGAGACTACCTCATGAACAAACGTACACCAACAAATTGTATAAGCTAGAAGAAATGAACAAATTACTAGACAGATACAATCTACCAAGACATAATCATGAAGAAACAGAATACCTAAACAGAACAACAGCAAGTGAGGAATTTTAATCAGTAATAAACAGTCTTCCATCCAAGAAAGGCGCAGGACCTGAAGACTTTACTGCTGGATTCCACCAAACATTTAAAGAATATCAATTCTTTTCAAATCCTTCTAAAAAACTGAAGATGGAATAGTTCCAAACTCATTTTTACTAGGCCAGCATTATCCTGATATCAAAGCCAGACATGGGCATGATGAGAAAAGAAAATTACAGACCAATATCCCTGATGAACATAGATGCAAAAGTCCTCAACAAAATACCAACAAGCCAAATTCAACAGCACACTAAAAGGATTATCCACCATGATCAAGTGGAATTTATCCTAGGGATGTAAGAATGGTTCTACATATGGAAATTTATAAATGTGATATACCGTATTAACAGACTGAAGGGCAAAAACTATATGATAACTCAATAGATGCAAAAAAAGTGTTCGACAAAATTTGACATCCCTTTATGGTAAAAATTTGTGACAAATTAGATATAGAAGGAATGTACTGCAAAATATTAAAGGCTGTATTTGGCAAACTCACAGCTAACATCATACTCAATGGTGAAAAGCTAAACATTTTTTCTTTAAGATCGGGAACAAGGCAAGGATGCCCACTTACCATTTCTTTTCAACATAGTACTGGAAGTCCTAGCCAGAGCAATTAGACAAGTGAAAGAAATAAAGGGCATCCAAATTCGAAGGGGAGAAGTTAAATTATCCCTGTTTGCAAATGACCGTAATCTTATACGTGGAAAGTCCTAAAGATTGCACCAAATAACTGTGAGAACTAAAATATGCATTCAATAAAGTTACAGGATACAAAATCAACTTATAAAAAATCAGTAGTGTTTCTATATATTAACAATGAACTATCCAAAAACAAGAAAACAAACTCATTTACAATAGATAACAAGAAATAAAAGATAAAATACTCAGGAATAAATTTAACTGAAGAGGTGAAAGACCTCTGCAAGGAAAACTATGAAACTATTAAATTATAAACTATTAAACTATAAAACTAAAAACTGTTGATGAAAGAAATTAAAGAAGATGCAAATAAATGGAAAGATATTGCATATTTACATATTGGAATAATTAATATTGGTAAATGTTCATACTACTCAAAACAATCTACAGATTTAATGCAATTGCTATCAAAATTCCAATGACATTTTTCACAGAAGTACAAAAAATCTCCTAAAATTCATATGTAATCACCAATGACCCGGAATAGCCAAAGCAATTTTAAGCAAAAAGAACAAAGTTTAATGCAACACACTACCTGATTTCAAAATATACTACAAAGCCATACTTATCAAAACAATAGAGTACTGGTATAAAAACAGGAACATCTGTTAATAAAACAGAATGGAGAGCCTGGAAATATGTCCATACGTTTATAGTCAACTGATTTTTGACAAAGTTACCAAGAACACACAATAAGTAAAGAATAGCTTCTCTTCAGTAATTGGTGCTGGGACAACTGGTTATCTACATGCAGAAGAATGAAATTAGATTCTTATGCAAAAATAAACAGAACATATTTCTAAAAATCTACTCAAAATGGATTAAAGACTTAAAACTGGAAACTATAAAACTACTAGAAGAAAACATAGAGGAAAAGCTCCATCACTTTGGTCTGAGTGATGGCATTTTTTTTAATATGACCCCAAAAGCACAGGCAACAAAAGTGATAATAGACAAATAGACAAACAGAAAATAGAAAAATGGGATAATATCAAACTAAAAACTTGTACAGCTAAGGAAATAAACAATAGAGTGAAGAGACAACCTATGGAATGGGAGAAAATAACTGCAAACTGTGCATCTGATAATTACATCCAACATATATAAGGAACTCAAACAACTCAGTAGCAAGGAAATAAATAATCTGATTTTAAAATGGTCAAAGAACCTGAATAGACATTTTTCAAAACAGGACATGCAAATGGCCAACAGATAGATGAAAAAGTGTTCAACATCACTATTCATCAGAGAAATGCAAATCAAAATCACAGTGAAATATCGCATCAACCCACTTAGAATGGCTGTTATCAAAAAGATGAAAGACAAGTGTTGACAAAGATGTGCAGAAATAGAAATCATTGCACACGGTTGGTGAGAATGTAAATAAATAGAGCTAATTACAGAAAACAGTACAAAGTTTCTCAAAAACTTAAAAATAGAACCACCATATGATTCAGCAACCCCACTACTCAATGTATATCCAAAAGAAGTGAAGTCAGTATGCCAAAGAGATATCTGCACTCGCAGGTTTCAGTAGCTGTTCACAATAGCCCAAATACAGAATCAACATAAGCATCCAATAAATAGATAAAGAACAGCTGGTATAGTTCAAATTTTTAAAAAAGAATATATGGTATATATACACAATGAAATACTCTTTAGTCATTTTTTAAAAAAGGAAATCCTGTCATTTTCAATAACATGGATGAACCTAAAGGATTATTATGTTAAGTAAAATAAGCCAGGCACAGAAAGACAAATACAGCACGATCTCACTTATGTATAATCTAAAAATGTTGAACTCATAGAAGCAAAGGTTAGGGGATAATATTGGCCAAAGTATACCAAATGTCAGTTAGGTAAGAAGAATAAGTTCAAGATCTGTTGAACAACATGGTGACTATAGTTAATAATAATGTATTGTGTTCTTGAAAATCACAAAGAGAGTGGATTTTAAGTGTTCTCAACAAAAAACATATGTGAGGTAATACGTGTTATTAGTTCAATTTAGCCATTCCACAGTGTATACATATTTTAAAACATCATTCTGTACAAAAGTATTTTTATGTGTCCATTTTAAAAATAAATAAAATATGTAAGAGGAAAAAAGAAAGAAAGAAGGAAGGAAGGAAGGAAGGAAGGAAGGAAGGAAGGAAGGAAGGAAGGAAGGAAGGAAGGAAGGAAGGAAGGAAGGAAGGAAGGAAGGAAGGAAGGAAAGAAAGAAAGAAAGAAAGAAAGAAAGAAAGAAAGAAAGAAAGAAAGAAAGAGAGAGAAAGAAAAAAAAGAAAGAGAAAGAGAGAAAGAAAAAAAGAAAGAAAGAAAGAAAGAAAGAAAGAAAAAGAAAGAAAGAAAGAAAGAAAGAAAGAAAGAAAGAAAGAAAGAAAGAAAGAAAGAAAGAAAGAAAGAAAGAAAGAAAGCAAGCAAGCAAGCAAGCAAGCAAGCAAGCAAGCAAGCAAAGATGGCAACGACTGGACTAGAGTCAGGAAACCTATAACTTTGTTCAGCTACCTGTTGACTAGCTCAGGTTATAAAGCTTTCTGAGGGATCTTTCTATACCTACAGTTTTCTTTTGTAAAAAAATACAGGATTGGCTGAGATTACTGACGAAGCCCTCACAGGTCTAAAGTTTCGTAATCTAAAGTTGTTCACCAGTAATCTACAAATTACCTAAAGCTGTGGTCTGTATAACGTAAAGCAAAGCCTACATTTTTAAGTTATATTTTTATAAAAGTAGTTTTAAATAAGAGTACAGGCAAAAATACATAGCTATATCCAATGTTCTATTCAAGATCCCTGTAGCAATTTGTTTTATAAAAAATTACATCTTCACAAAAATATCTTCAAAGACATTCCACTGAGAGTTCATACTTTCCTCACCCTTTAAATGTACTAGAATCAGGAAAAACATATGAAAATCGATCAGTATTCTTTTCACCCTCTCTTGGTTTATATATTTTGATTTTTTTTCTTACTTGCTGATGTCCTGTGTGAACATCAGCATTATTACCTTACCTTACCCTTGGACTTCCATGGAATTAATGAACTGTTGCAATAGCCAATCATAATTTGTGTTTATGGTTTAGTGTTCTGTCTGGCTTATAATTATTTTTAGTACAGATCTGCTAGTTCAGTAAATGCCTTCATTATTCTCCGAGCTGATGAAGCTTTTGGTTATGCAGAGCTTGTCTTGTCCCTGCACCTTCCTTCTTGGCCACCGCTTGTAGTAAACATCGTTTTTGCTCCATTTTAATAGAGCTGCCTGCAGAAGGTCATTTATTAGGTAATCACTTGTCTGAGAAAAATTCTAATTACTCTATGTTTGTCAAAGGGAGGAAAATAGCATTGGATTTGAATGCTGAATGAGAAGCAAACCAGAATGCAGATAAGGAAATCAGAAGTTTTTTAAATTGGTAGATAAAAAGATGTGTTAAGTGCACCTACATTTTGAGGGTTAAAAAGAAAAGATACACTATCAGCTATAATAAAGATAAAAAAGCATAGAGTTTATGGTATTATCAATTTGGAGTTAAAGCAAAAGAAAAATAGTTTATGAATGTTACAGGGATGTTTTTCCTGTGGAATCTTAGTGCCCCCTGCTGATCCTCAAAAAATGTTTTACATTTACATTGGTTTCTGTTTTTCTTCCCACATGGGTATTTTTCTATCATGATACGTCCTTTTCAGGGAATAGAGTTTTTCCTATGTGACTCGCTATCTCGGTAATTCTATCACACATTAGTATCTGTAGCTTCTCACAGAAAAAAAAAAAAAAGTGATTCATCAAAAATGCATATCCATCAGCTTTAA
The DNA here is from genome assembly GCF_049350105.2 of Macaca mulatta. Lineage (NCBI taxonomy): Eukaryota > Metazoa > Chordata > Mammalia > Primates > Cercopithecidae > Macaca > Macaca mulatta. The sequence goes on along the minus strand of NC_133408.1, from coordinate 22,214,029 downwards.
AAGAGTGCAAAGAGTTTGAAAATACTACCTGTATTATAACTGAACTGGTTGAACTTTTAATTAAAAAGAAATAAATCATCACCACATAGAAAGAAAATAAAAGTGAAAATACATGGTGACATTATCAATGACCCAGACTGGAGAACTGTTTCTGAGTTGGATGCTTGTTGAACCAGTTCCTTGTTTATGACTTGCAACAGTTTATAACTAGACACAGACACATCAGACATCAAGACACAATACATTGCCAAAGACTGTCCATCAGTAATACCAATTTTTTCACATTTTAGTCTCCTCTCATACATTATCTGTGAGAGAAATACTATTATTCTTATCCGAGGGGTGGGGAAAATGAGACTCATAAAACTTATGTAATTATCGGAAGGTTGTGAACCCTTGATGGCAGATTATCATCTTAGAATATTTTTAGAACACAAGGGAATATAAAAGCATTTTCCATACCCACTCCTCACTCCACTCCAGATTATTTCAGAGCAAATCAGACATTTATAAATATTTCAGTATTTATCTCTAAAAACAAGGTCTCTTTTAAAAAGTATTTTCAAAAATCTAGCAAAACTGAGATACTTAGCTATGATTTCAATGTCCGCACTCTCTTCATCAATTAACCATTTCTTTTATTTTCTGATGCTTTGATATCTGCTTGCCTTGCTGACCCTACAAGGACTGCTCCTTCTCTCCAGGATTAGCCAATTCCTGGAGATGGTAAACAACTCATCTTTGAAAAGTGAGCACAATATTTAAATGAAAACCAAATCATTCCATGGCCAGGTACCAAACAACTAGGGCAAAGTCCTGTGCCCCAGAGCCCCACTGAAAATATTCAACCTAAACAATCATAAACCTGATTGTTCTGCCTCACCCATTCCTTCCCACAGAAACCATAATAAAGACTTATTTCACCTGTGCCCACCTTGGTACCTCCTTGTGTGGTCCTTCATGGCAAACTGTGCCCCTGGTCTGGAAATCTGCAGGTATAACAAACTGTCTTTTCAATGGCAGTTGTCTACTGATCTGTTAACATTACCATATATGAACAATAATAAATCCTATTAACACAAACCACTACCCTACAGCAACTATACACAGTCTCCTTCCATCACATATTCACGAGAAGATAAAATTCATATAAAATAATAAGTATGTCCTAATCTTAGAAATGGTGAATTATGGAGTCAGTGATACACAAAGCATTTTTATAAGTAGAATAACCCTCTCACATTAAATAAAAATGACTGTCAGTTATTTCCCATCATTAAATGGCTTCATTGACATTCTTGAGTGTCAAAAAGTCATTTCTCCAAACCATCAACTTCTACACAATTCCTGAGCCATGATAACACCAACCAGCCCACCCCAACAAAGCTGTCAGAGTTTAACAATACTAAATACTGTTTAAGGTAAAAGATAACTTGGAATCAGTCTGTCTGAGGAGTTGCAGGAAAAAGATAGAAGAGGGTAGACCCTTAACAGTCCAAATTCCTGTGTGGCTAACTTGAATCAACAAGACTTTGATACCTAATATCAAAGTTTCCATTGATAAGGAAGAAGAAGGCACCAAACAAATTTCTCAACTATATTGTTTAATTTAATTCTCAAGATCATTCTATAAGTTAGAGTTAAACTATCCTCACTTCATAGATGTGAAATACAAGACTCAGGAATACTAAGACGCTTGCCTGTTAAATTTCGAAACCTTATTCTCACTTTACACATCATGTTCTTCCCACCAAGACCCAGCATATTCACAAATGTCTCAAACTGTTTAGCCAAAGGTGTTGTATTGTATAAGGTAATTCTTGCGTTTCAAATAAGTATTTGGTATTACATATAATGTGTTTTTTAATTATAAACAATTAAAGTTGGGTGATGTTTCAGGTGGTTTCCAGCATAAAACTCAAATTTAATTTTCAGCTAATCTCAAGCTTAATGCCAGTGGGCCACAGCTGGCCTCAGGTATCACCGATGTAGTGTTTTTTCCATATCTCTACATAACACTAAGGCAGTGTCTACACTTGTTAGATTGTATGACCCTTCTCAGGTAATCTATTCCAGTACCAAGATCCAGTTCAGCACGAACACACCTTCAGCCCAGAATGGCCTAGCCAGATTCAAAGGGTGAGGTGAGGAAGGGGGACACACAGTGAAATTTGAATTGCAGATAAACAGCAAATAATGCTTAGAATAAGTAAGTCCCATGAAATATTTAGGACATACTTTCTACAGGAAAAAAACTGTTCCCTATTTATCCATAATACAAATTTAACTAGGGGTCCTGAATTTTACCTGGCAACCCTAATCCAAAGTCTTCTAGAAAACCTGACTTCATTCCATGGTCACATAAAGAGGTGGCTCTGTGCTGAGGAAGGAGGCTAAATCCAGAACCCAGTTCCCACACATTTCTTGAAATATAAAAATGCTAAGAGGCTCCTCGAGGCCACATCTGTAGGTAATTTCACTCCCATGACCCATCCTAATTTGAATAGGAAATCACAGATAATCTAGAAATAGATAAGCTTCCAGGGAAGAAGAAGCAAGACACATGGTTATTTACTTCACTAACTCATTCTTTATCCCAATAAGACCTACAGAATCTCAGACTTGGCATTTGATGTCTTTTTTTTTTTTTTTTTTTTTTTTTTTTTTGAGACGGAGTTTCACTCTTTTCTCCCAGGCTAGAATACAATGGTGCAATCTCGGCCCACTGCAACCTTTGCCTCCTGGGTTCAAGCGATTCTCCTGCCTCAGCCTCCTGAGTAACTGGGATTACAGGTACCCAATGCCATGCCTGGCTAATTTTTTATATTTTTAGAGGAGACGGGGTTTCACCACATTGGCCAGGCTGGTCTCAAACTCCTGACCTCAGGTGATCCACCTGCCTCGGCCTCCCAAAGTGCTGGGATTACAGGCATGAGCCACTGCACCTAGCCTGATGTCTTCATAATGGATGGATGTGGGGACATAAGAAAGACATCAGAGAAGACAGAAGAGAAAGATAATTGTCATTAAATAAACCTAGAAACCAGTAAGTTGCATATAATGCCATCTTTAATATATCAGAATAGGTTTTATTATATGTATTGTTCTAATTTTAATTCACATTTTCTAATAAAACAATTCAGAGCATGATTATTTTGGAGAAAGTGGTGTTCCTATTACAGACTGTTTGATAGAGGCTTATATTTAATTCACTATAATATTTCTAAATTCTTCTTGTGGTGGTTTTAGCCCAATGGTATGTTATGATTTCCTGGACCCACAAGATGGGGAGACATTTCTTTTGTCAATGTTGTTTCCTGTAAGAATAATTCATTTTTAAAGAAAAATATAATTTATTTATCAGAATTCAGACTGCTATGGCTGCATATTACCTGCAAATATTTTATGAGGTTTGGGGTTTTTTTTAAAAAAAAAAGAAAAAGAAAGAAAAGAAACTTTGAAAACTCATAACTTGTTTCAGTGAGGGTGAAAGCTTTGACTGAAAGATGAAAATAACAATGACAGTCTCACACAAAGTGTCAAAAAGGGTTTTGACTTGAGGGAATATTGGTGGTTTGGTGACATCCATCTTAGTATATATTTCTAGAACAGTGAATATCATATTGTTCCACTTGCCAAAATGTCATGAATTTAAAGCTGGTCTCAGAAAATACCATCAATGCTGACTGTGAAATTTCCTCTGACTTAAGTGGAAGAACAATATTACATGCTCTCTTTTGTGCAAGAACTGTTATTATTAAAGCAATTTAAATCAAAGTCAGTTTTTCTGGGCCAGCCATATACTTGGAATGCCTGATTACAAACTCCAAACTTGTTGAGGCAATGAAGACGCTCAAAGAAAGTTCAAGAAAAACAGCTTCTTATAAATGACTTTTTAAAATCTGATTTAGCACCCCCATCCAAGATAATCATAGTTCAAGATATTTTCCTATATAAGATGAGCATTAGAAGAAGAGAGTGATGGCAGTATTAGCAATGCATTCACTGTGAAAATTAACTGGTAGTGAAGCGATCACAGCAGAAGGTAATGAACATGAATAAGAAATGGTAGTGACCAGGGAGGAAGGGATGACATACTCAAGCAACTTAGCATTGTTTGGATAAGATAACCTTGATAGCTACTTCCCACCTTCGGGTTCCATGATTCTCTGATTATCAGAAAAGTCTCATCATACATTTCAGGACGCATGAGGAAATGACAGATAAATTATTTACATTTTTGAGGAAATGCTTTTTATAGCTGATAACTTTTTAAATCATTTACTTGCATTTTCTTTTTGGTGAGGGGCTTAAAATAACAAAGATTTACTTCTTCCTCATGCAGATATTCATTACAGGTTGGGACTCCATGCCATAAATCACACCTGGGACATGTTCATCACAGGTCAACTGGGGATTCTTCTCCATGTCATTTTCACTGTGGGAGCCAAGCTGACAAAGCAGCTTGAATGTGGAAAAACTCAAACTGTGTTTCTCCCACTATTATTTATATTTTCTTTTTTTTTTTTCTTTTTGACATGGAGTCTTGCTCTGTCACCCAGGCTGGAGTGCAGTGGTTCAATCTCGGCTCACTGCAAGCTCTGTCTCCTAGGTTCACGCCATTCTCCTGCCTCAGCCTCCCGAGTAGCCGGGACTACAGGCACCTGCCACCATGCCTGGCTAATTTTTTGTATTTTTAGTAGAGATGGGGTTTCACCGTGTTAGCCAGGATAGTCTTGATCTCGTGACCTCGTGATCCACCCACCTCAGCCTCCCAAAGTGCTGGGATTACAGGCGTGAGCCACCACGCCCAGCCATTAACCCAATATTTTGTTTCTCAGAGTATTTAACATTCCAGTTCTTATTAATGTGAATAATTTTACAAACATGTAAGTCAAATAAGGCTGTGCTGTTATAATGATTTGATGTCTGACATTATTATCCAAGTGTTTATGATCCCATTTCCCTGGATATAGATGTCATTGTTGGGAAATTAATCATCAAAGACACCCTTACTCTTCTTCCTCTTCCTGTGTACACAGAAGTCTCAGAATTCTATGAAACATCTAGTTTCTCTCTGCCTTATAAGCAAATAAAACATAGTTGTTTTATTGGTTGTTTACATGGTTTAGAATAGCAGTTTTTAAACTGTATTCTAAGGCACCCTGGGGTTCCCTGAGATCCTTTCAGAGGGTCCATGAAGTTAAAACTATTTTCACAAAAATACTAACATGTCATTTGCCCTTTTTACTGTGTTGACATTTGCACTATTGGTGCAAAGCAATGGGGGGGTAAAACTGCTATTGTCTTAGCATGAACCCAGGAAGTAGCAGTAAGTGTAGTAACACTTATTGTATATGTCATTGAAAATATATTCGTTAAGTTCATAGAAATTTTAAAAGCCAGTTTTACTTAAGAACATTGTTGATGTAGTAGAAAATATTGTCTCAACTTTGAGTTGAGGTCCTTTGAGAAATTTTCTGTAATAAATGAGAAGTGCACAGAAAGCATTCCTACTTATACTAAAGTGTGATGGTGTCACCAAGAAAAGCAGGTGGCAATTGTTTAGGGTGCAAGCTAAACCAGCTCCCTTTTGAATCGAATACCATTTTTGCTTAAAAGAACGATGACAAACTACATTTATTAATAACTGGAGATTTGGTGACATTTTCTTGAACATGAACAAGGTGAGACTGTCAGTTCAAGGAAAACAACGTACAGTATTTGTTACCAATGAAGAAATTGCATTTTCAAGCAAAAATTAGAATTGTGGAAAACTTATATCCATATGGCAATGAGCTTGACTATCTCACACTACTTACTTTTCTGATGAGATTGATTATACATGAATAAATATGACTTTTATATTGTATAATAAGACACAGCAAAATTCAGAAGGTCTGCATAACTCAGGAACCAATATTTTCCAATAATCAATGCATAATCTTACAAAATCATGTGGGGTATAGGACACATTCAAAGGGCAATAGAGACCAATACATTTTAAGCCAGAAGTATACAAAGTTTATTGACTTGATTTCAGATTCTGTTACAACTAACCTCTAAGAAACTAAAGACATGTGTTTTGATGGTGTATCAAGAAAACATCAACAATTATCTGAGAAGACTAATAAAATAATTCTCCCTTTTCTAAAACTCATCTGTGTAAGGCTAGATTTTTCATATACTTCAACCAAAACGTATTGCAAGGAACTGACTGCAAAAACAGATGTGATTATAATTATTCTACTGCCTTCTAATTAGCCAAGCATTAAAGAGATTTACAAAAATGTGAAACAAAGCCATTTTTCTTGCAAAAATTATATTAATTTTGAATAATCATTTTAAATAAAAATATTTCATTTTTATTAATGTGATGGGTTTATTGTTATTTTAAATTATTAATAAATATTTTAATTCATCAGTTTTAACTTCTAATTTGTTAAGCACCTACAGATATAACCCATATCACAGCAAGAAAGCTTGTTTCAGAACACAATAATTTTTTTTTTTTTTTTGAGACAGAGTCTTGCTCTGTCGCCCATTCTGGAGTGCAGTGGCTCAATCTTGGCTCACTGCAACCTCTGCCTCCCAGGTTCAAGCCATTCTCCTGCCTCAGCCTCCAAGGTATAGCTGAGACTACAGGCAAGCGCCAGCAAGCCCAGCTAATTTTTTTTTTTTTTTTTAATAGAGATGGGGTTTCACCATGCTGGCCAGGCTAGTCTCAAACTCCTGACCTCAAGTGATCCGCCTGCCTCGGCCTCCCAAAGTGCTGGGATTACAGACGTGAGCTACCGTGCCGGCCTACTTTTTAAGATGGTAACGGTGTCCTGAGAACAAAAATGTGAAACCGTCTACTCTAGAGCAATGTGGAATTTTCTATCAGCCAAGGAATTGTGAGAAGTTTTTTAGAGCATTAGTTGCACAACTAAAACAATTTATATTCTCTTAGGCAAGTGCCCAAGACATATATTCCTTCCTCTTGTGTATTTAGATTTTAAAAATAAAAGTCTTTCCATTAGCATTGATCAACTCAGGCATCTCTTCTCCATAAACTATTGCAATGCTTCTCTGCTCAACTAATCAGCTTCTCTCTATTGGAAAAATGATTCACCATTGGGAGAAAGGCACTTACAGGTACAAATTGAATCACAGGTTTCTAGAGATGCTTTCCGAAGACCATGTTATGACATTCTAGTGCTTGCTAAGCAGTAAATACTGAATCACTTTCCTGCTACGCTCTTCAGAGCAGAAAGAGAAACTTACAAAAAGGGTAATGTAGTTGGGATCCGCCACAGCCTTCAGACTGGGCCATGTTTCTATGGCTCACCCACATTTCACCCCGACTTTCTCTGAGAAACAATGGAAACTGGAGAACAAGGTCAGAGAAGTTATCCTGGATGGTTGAAGGGAAGAAAGGAGAAGAGAGGGTAAGCAGAAAATCAAAAAGGCCATAAAAAAATTACTGGGGAAAATAATTCTTAGTCACTCACCATTTCTTACGTTCGTGAAAACAGAAACGAGGAGCAAGTGTTGTTGTAAGAATTGTTCCTTCCCCTCCCCCTCCACCACCCACATCTGTCAAGCTATCCCTGTTTCACTTTATTGCCTCTGCACTCTCTATTAACTCTTTTGTCTTCCTCTTTTTTCTCCTACAGCAAAGACTTTTTGTCATTTGTTGTTTCTTCTTCTCTGGTTTCTTTCCCTTTTCTAATCCTTGAAGACTATCTTTTCCCCCTTTCTCTTTTCCCTCATTTATCTCCTCAACCTTTCGAATCTTTTTTACTCTTGAGTCTCCGAATACATTTTCTTCTGCCATTTTTCCCTTTCCATACTATGCAAATGGTGTTTAATTAATCAAAAGCAATATATCTGAAATTTCCAAACTTGTAACATGAAACCAGTAGGACCGACAGATTTGTAATCTCAAGGGACTCTGAGGTCACAACATTTTGAAATTGTGTTTTCTTTTAAATAAAAATCTAGAATACATAAAACATACAATACAATACGTACATACATATAATACAAAAATCTTCTAGATGATCCGGAATGGGGATCTTTTTAAAAAACTTCTACTGCTCACTTTTAGTGTTTCACTTTGTTTTCATATTTACAATTGTAAAAGTCTACATTAACATCACATTATGTCATGTCACATTATTTAAAAAAAAAAAAAAGTTTCACAGTAGTTCACTGGGAGAATTGAATCATCACATAATAACATAGAAAAATCTAAATTTAAAAAAAAACCTGTGCCCTGTGCAACCTAGGTGTGGTACCACATGCCTGTAATCCCAGCACTTTAGGCGGCCAAGACTGGCAGATCACTTGAGGCCAGGAGTTTGAGACCAGCCTGGCCAAAACAAAAATTAACCGGATGTGGTGGCAGGTGCCTCTGGTCCCACTACTTGAGAGGCTCAGCCAGGAGAATCGCTTGAACCCAGGAGGTGAAGGTTGCAGTAAGTGAAGATCACGCCACTGCCCTCCAGCCTGGGCGACAGAGCTAGAGAATATATTTTGCAGATGCTACCTCAATTTATATCACTTCAAAACAGTGAACTAGCATAAGTATAGTAGTAAATATAGGCTGTTGTTCTGTTCCTAACTCCAACAAAATTATACTAGTTTATCATTTAATGCAGACTCCAACACTTTCACACAGTGCTACATATTTCTTTTCTTTCTTTCTTTTCTTTTTTTTTTTTTTTTTTTTTTAGACGAAGTCTTACTCTGTTACCCAGGCTGAAGTGCTTGCAGCACGATCTCAGCTTACTGCAGGCTCCCCCTCCCAGGTTCAAGCAATTCTCCTGCCTTGGCCTCCCAAGTAGCTGGGATTACACGTACCTGCCACCAAGCCTGGGTAATTTTTGTATTTTTAGTAGAGATGGGGTTTCACCATGTTGGCCAGGTTGGTCTTGAACTCCTGACCTCAGGTGATCTGCCCACATCAGCCTCTCAAAGTGCTGGAATTACGTGTATGAGCCACTGGACCTGGCCAGTACTAAATATTTCTTTAGTACAAAATAAAATAAGTTTCAATGACTTATCAAGAGTCTGCTTCCTGGTCGACACAGTGGCTAACACCTGTAATCCCAGCACTTTGGGAGGCCGAGGCAAGTGGACAACTTGAGCTCAGGAGTTTGAGATCAGCCTGGCCAACATGGTGAAACTCCGTCTCTACTAAAACTACAAAAATTAGCCAGGCGTGGTGGCATGCACCTGTAATCCCAGCTACTCGGGAGGCTGAGGCAGAAGAATCGCTTGAACCCGGGAGGTGGAGCTTGCAGTGAGCCAAGATGGCCCCACTGCACTCCAGCCTGGGTGACAGAGCGAGGCTCCATCTCAATAAATAAATAATTTAAAAAAAAAAAAAAGAGTCTCCTTCCTAAAACTGACACTCGAGGAATTTTCTCCATCAGAATTTTTGTCATTAATATATCTGATTGGTCTTTCTCTTTTAAATACTGAGTGAAATTCTAGTCGGCTGACTTCCAGAAGAAAACTATCAGGAGAGAGCAGGTAGATTCTGGTGAGAAGTAACACTCAGAGAAAGGAAGACATACGAAGCGACTTAAAGCTTTTGCAGCTTTTGTTGTGGGGCCAGATGCAGTCCCTGTGGAACACACAAGAGAGGAAACTACGGAAAAAAAACAGTATGTCCTGATGTGGATAAGCAGAATACTGCATCTAAAGAAAGCACAGCTGCTGGGAGAAGTGGAAGAATCTTAGAAGGTACAGAGGCAGAAAGAGGATCCTCATATTTGTTTACCATGTCAGTCTCTGGCAGCTCATGACACAAAATGTGCAAAACAGACTCAAAGCAGCTCAGCTACAGACAGAAGATATTATCTGAGACCAGGGCTGCCACTCAAGTGTTTGCAGTTCAAATCCAATCAATGTACTATCTTCAGAAGCAATGGGAAGAACATTCATCTGAGAAACATAACAGAATCCAGTGTTTCTGTTCTTACACTCAAAATGTCCAGTATATAATCTTTCAGAACTTTGAAGAACTAAGAAAATGGAACACGCCGGGCGCGGTGGCTCAAGCCTGTAATCCCAGCACTTTGGGAGGCCGAGACGGGCGGATCACGAGGTCAGGAGATCGAGACCATCCTGGCTAACACGGTGAAACCCCGTCTCTACTAAAAAATACAAAAAACTAGCCGGGCGAAGTGGCGGGCGCCTGTGGTCCCAGCTACTCGGGAGGCTGAGGCAGGAGAATGGCGTAAACCCGGGAGGTGGAGCTTGCAGTGAGCTGAGATCCGGCCACTGCACTCCAGCCTGGGCGACAGAGCCAGACTCAGTCTCAAAAAAAAAAAAAAAAAAAAAAAAAAAAAAAAAAAAAAAAAAAGAAAATGGAACACATTCTCAAAACAAAATCTAATGTTTCCAATCTCAAAATGACTCGTATGTTGGAACTAGTGGACAAGAATTTTAAAGTAACTGTTATAATTCCCTCAATGAAGTAAAATAAAATATGTTTGCAATAAATGAAGGATAGGAAATAGTAGCAGAAAAATAAAAACAATAAAAAAGATCAAAAGAAATTCCATAAACAAAATATACAGTATCTGAAATAAAAATTTTACTGCGGGCACATAGTATTCAAATGGGGGTGACAGAAGAAAGAATAATTAAACTTACAGACAGATCAACAGAAATTACACAATGTGAAAAAGAGAAAACAGGATGAAAAATAATGGACACTTTCTTAGTGACCTATGGGATAATATCAAATGCTCAAACATATGTCTAACAGGAATTCTAGAAGAAAAAAGGGGAAGGAATATGAAAAAATGTAAAGAAATATGGCCAAAAATTTCTCAAAGTTAAAGTAAAACACATTTACATATTCAAGATATTTAATGAGCCCCGAGTACATTAAACACAAATAAAGCCATACTGAGACGTATTATAATTAATCAGTTGGGTAGAAATAATTTTGAAAATGGGATGAGAAAAGTAATGAAAAAGTAGAAAAGGAAAAACACATTACAGAGAATGAGAGTAATTCAATGTTATGGAATTATGGAAGCCAAAAGCAAATGAAACAAAGTCTTCAAACTGTTCATAGGAAAAGGCCTGTCAACTAGAATTCTACATCCAATGAAAATATACTTAAAAATAAAGGCAGAACTTAAAAAAGAATGAAATCCTGCCATTTGTAACAACATGGATGGGCCTGGAGGACATTACGCTAAGTGAAATAAACCAGACATAGAAAGACAAATGCTGCATGATCTCATTTAGACATGGAATCTAAAATAGTCTAACACAGAGAAGCAGAGAGTAGAATTGTGGTTGCCAGGGGCTCGGGGAAGGAGGAAATGAGGCAGTGTTGATCCAAGGGTACAAAGTTTCATTCATGCAAAAGAAATAAGTCCTGGAGATCTACCATAAAGTGCAAAGTCTATAATTAACAAACAGTATTGTATTATATTCTTAAAATGTCATAAGAGGATAGATCTTATATAACCTTATTACAAAAGGGGAAAAAGAAAACAAAGTGGGCAGATGGAAACTTTTGGAGGTAATGTATAAGTTTATGGCATTGTTAGTGATGATATTTGATGGTTTTACAGGTGTGTCCTTATAGCCAAACACATCAAGTTTTATATATTAAATATCTATAGCTTTTCATATGGCAATCATACCTCAGTAGGCCGTTTTTAAAAAAGAATAAAGGCAGAATAAAAACATTTTATAGAAAATAAAAGATTATTGCCAGCAGATCTGTTTACACAAGAAATGACAAAGGAAGGTTCAGAATGAAAGGAAATGAAACAATATGGAAACTCAAATGCTGAGAAAGAAATATAGAACATGCGAAATGGTATCTGGGTTAATGAAAAGCGTTTGTTTTGCTTTATTTCTCTTAATTTCTTTGTAATACATATGATTGCTTAAACCAAATGTTATAATATTTTCTTAAAGGATTTATAACATGTTAAAATGCAATATATATAACAACTACAAAATAAAAACTGGGAGGGAGTCTGATATGATTTCAAGGTTTCCACATTATGTAAGGTAACATTAACTGTAAGTAGATTGTTTAAAGGATATATATTGTAATCTCTATTTCAACCACTTAAAAAATGACAGAAGACATACAGCTGGAAAGTCAACAGAAAAATCAAAATGGATTTCTGACATTTCTAAGTAATAAAAAAGGCAGGAAAAAAATAGAAGGAAAAACAAAGCAGATTTTTTATTTTAAAAAAAAGTAGCTGTATTAATGCCATATAACAGAGATTTCAAACCATAAGTTATTATTAGTGATAAGAAGCTATTTCATAGCAGTAAACGATCAATTCATTAAAAAGACATGATAAAAAGTGTATGTTTTTAATATCACAGCAGGAACATACAAAAGTGAAATCTAACAAATTAAAGGGAGATATAGACAAATCTACAGAGTTGGAGATTTGCTAAATTTCTCTGTTAGCAATTGACAGATCAACTAGAAATCAGCAAAGATACTGAAGATAGGACCAACACTCTCAAGCACATTGACCAGAATATTTGTGGCTAAATTTACATTTTTAAGCTAAAGGATGATATATCAGAATCAAGTCTTAATGGTGGTCATATTGATTTGTATTTGTTTATTTCTAAGTATATCAATAGATTATATATTTCTACTCCAGTATTTCAAAAGTATCCAAAGCATTTTCAAGAATTACAAATTGTCCATTCTAACAAATGAAGCATAGATGATACCATAACTGTCATTCCACGTATTACAGAGAGCAGTTTGGAACGTGAGCTCTGAGGTCAGGTGTACTTAAGTAAAATCCCATCTCTGGCTCTTCCTAGTTACATAGCTTGGGTGTATCCCTTAATCTCCCATGATTCTTCACTTTCTCTTCTGAAAATGGAGGTAATGATAGCACATATCTCACAGAGTTAAGCAAGATATTAAAATCAAACTGTTATCGTGGTCACTGTGTCATTATCAAAAATAGAACCCAAATTTGCTCTGCATCTCAGTAAATAAATGAATTTTGGTTTGAAAAGTGCAAATAAATCAAACCTGAGATGATCACAAGGAGCCTTTTAACACCGTTGAAACCACTGGAGGTTTATCCTGCAAAGCTATTTAGATTAAATCTGAAAAGTTCAAATCTTTACACCAAAGCTGAACCCCATATGGTTCAGGAGTCTTTGCCTGAAAATACATACGCTTGAGTAGAGTTTTCAATTTGTTTCTTTTTGAAATTTGTACATTTTCCCCTCGATTGCACCCAAATGTTTCTCCTTTCCTTCTCCAGGTTGACAAAGAATATTGATTTTGGTCATAACAGAGTTCTCTCCAGAGAGGTCAGAGAGGTTCTTGTTGATACTGTCTGATTTAAATTTCGTTTAAGCTGTTTGTTTTTTTAGGTATTAAATAAAAGAAATTATCTATAGCCAGAAAGAAGGTGTGAAGGTGACACAGGTTAAGACCACCTGCCTCCTGACAGAACTGAAGTTTGAAGTGGATTTTTTTCTTTGAGCAGACTTTCAATCAAGTACTGCCCAGTTTTAAAATAACTTACCCAAAATCTTTGATATTTTTCATTATGTTTTCCAAAACTGACAAAAGTTAGAGTACAAGAGTTTAGGTATAATTATTTAGAGTTAGAGCTAGGTGCAATTATTTAGAGTACAAAAGTTGAAGTACAAAAGTTAGAATACAAAAGTTTAGGTACAATTATTTCCTTTGATACTAATTCAAAACGTCTTCTTGAATAAGATACATTTTGTGAACATTTTTCTTTTCTGGCGTTTTCTTATTGTAATGCACTCATGAAAGAAAAATATTCAACCTAAACTTTCAGAGGAAAAAAAAGCTTAAACAAATATGATCAATTTTTATGTGTGTCAAGAAGCCTCTTAAAATTACCTTTAAGCCATATGAAAAAGATGAACTATACAAATACTTGTTTCTCGTTTCAAATAAACTTGTTTAACAAACTCATTTTATTGTTTATTTTCTTAATCACGATGTTTGGATTGATTTAATCTGCATGTCTGTTTCATAAAGCATGAGTGTTCATACTGAAACAATGCTTACCAAGGACAAAGAGCGTTGTCTCATCATAACTGGTGAACTCCTACCAAAAAGCCAAAAATGAAGGAAACTGAGATCTGAAAATCAGGTAGCATTAAAATAATACAGTATAAGAGAGCTTCCTATGATATGTAAAAATGTAACATACTTTTTTCTTAAAATTACTTTAAAAATACTCCTAGCTAGGCACAGTGGCTCACGCCTGTAATCCCAGCATTTTGGGAGGCCGAGGCAGTGAATCATGAGGTTAGGAGCTCAAGACCAGCCTGGCCAACATGGTGAAACTCCATCTCTATTGAAAATACAAAAAACTAGCTAGCTGGGCGTAGTGGCAGGTGCCTGTAATCCCAGCTACTCAGGAGGCTGAACCAGGAGAATCACTTGAACCTGGGAGGCGGAGGTTGCAGTGAGCTATCGTGCCACTGCACTGCAGCCTGGGCAACAGAGTGAGACTCCATCTCAAAAAAAAAAAAAAACTCATATTTCAACATCAAACATGTCATGTATTAGCTTTCAGGGAAATGGTTGTGTTAAAGATGAAGGCTCAGCTTCAATGGCAGAGTTTGGTGTCTATGCAAAATGCCACATAGATTTGTCTTTTTAAACAATTTCAAAACTGTTGATTTGTACTATAATCTAAATCCATAGCAATTATTCCACAATCAATTATAATAGTGAAAGCAAATTGTGAAATGTAGATGAACATGAACATAGCTCCAAATGCTGCAGGTAATTACAGAAACTATGTAAGTGAAGATAAAATGCTTCTGCTGTCATTTACTCATGATAAGCTATTGTAACATCCTGCTAAGTATTACCCAAATATTGCAATGGGTATTCACCAAGTCAAGACTAAGCTATCTCTAATAGTGGCTCACATATGTTAATAAAAAGCCTAAGAGTAAAACCTACACTTGTAAACTGAAAGGGATTTATATTTTATGGCAGTGTATAGTTTATATTAATATTAATTTATGTTAATTATTAATATGTTAATTTAAGAAGGCAAAGAAAAGTTACCATTTACTAAGAATTGTATTAACTCTTGGTTCTCATTAAATGAGAAAAGATATCAAATAGCCATGCTATATTACTTAAAAATAAAAGACTCATATCCCTGCCCCAGTAATGTAGTTTGTTCCATCCTAGATTTCACAGGCTAAACTGATTAGCAGCTCACCAAGAACTGTGAGAATTATTCAAAAGAACTAGAAGAGAGAAAACAGAATGTTGTGAGAAAGTCACATAAAGAACAATGAATTATACTTAGGAACTTTGCATCCTAGAGCTCATAAAATGAAAAAAACAAAATCCATTGCTTTTTCTCTCAGCTCAGTGAGAGGGATACTTTATCAAACATTTTTGAAAGTAAGACATCCTGCTGGCTTATTTTATTAAACAGGGAATAAAACACATTGCTTTATTAGAGTTGTTTCAAGAATGCATCAAAGCTGTGGGCTCTCAAGACAGAAATCAAAGACTAAAAAAAATTGCATCTGCTGTATCTTCCCCCAAAAAATATATTTTACTATAATTAATGTAGAGTTGAAAGACAACTTGTAGAAATATGAATAAATCACACGCCAAAGTGATTATGCATTTAACTTTCCTATAACCATAACATCATGATATCCTGGCCATGGAGAAGTTTATCTTCCTCATTATATAATAATACAATAATTGTTGAGAAATAATGTCTGGAAATTTTAAGAGATCTCAATGAATCATATACTCAATCTGGGTGACTTTTCCCATTGGGATTTATCAGATTAAACCTATATCTGAATCATCATTTTATTCAGCTGGGTTACAAATGTGACTTCAAGCCAGAATCACTTCAGTCCCATTTTGTCTCTGAAGAAGTAGAGTGCTGAGCAGGCAGCAGATCACACATCGGGCTGTGTGCTGCTCTGAAGACATGGAGAGACTGCCAGACCATGGGTCCCAGAGGCAAAATCAATTCACTCCCACAGCCATGGCTGCCCAAGTATTTCCCTGGCTTGTGGTCCTGCCTTGTCTCCTCCCAATCCCACCCTGGTGAGGCTGAAGCCATGTGTGGGGATTCTCATCTCCCATTTTGTTAGCTCATCTCTATCAGACATATTTTTCAATTCGGCATATAAAAAGATAATAAAATAAAAAGAGAAATAAGTAGCTCATACTTTTTACCTCTTTCTCTGTAACCTTAGAACAGCGATCAGGGTACGGTTATAAATACTCCATTAGTAGGCCAGGCAATGCAATGTCACAGTGAAGAATATAGGCTCTGAATTTACACAAATCTTGGAATCTTCTCTGTCACTTACCAACTATATTTGAAGCAAGTACATTAACCTCTCTGTGCTCAGTTTCTTAACTTGCAAAATGAGAATAATGAGGGTACCTAATTTAAAGTGTTGCTCGAGAGTTAAATGAGAATGTAAGTAAAATTCTAAAATGAATGTTTGCCACATACTAAATGTTCAATAAATGTTAGTCATTATTATCATTATTGTTAATTATCAATATTATGATAATGATAGTCAAAGGCTAATATGCAAATATCAATATTACTAGGTAGGAAACTGAGGTTAAAAGTCTTCAAGAAAAAGTCAATGTGTCAAGGAGGTGACTGAGAAAAAGAAATACAACAATAATGGGGACAGAAACAAAGAAAAAAGAAAAACTGTAAGAAAGGTCATAGGTTACATGGCTAAAAATATTCCAATTTAAAAATTTCAGTTACAGTTCTTAGATTTCCACTCTGAGGTCAAAACATACCACCCAACTCTTGGGATAGTTGATCCACTCAGTTCTTCAGCACACAGCCACTTCGTCTTGTTTAAGGCCATCCAAAGAATGAGCTAGAGGGATTAAAATCTAAAGTACAGCACTGCCTCTTGTGAATTACATTCAGAGGAATAAGAACCATGAAAGAGTAGGCATGGGTTGACAAGACCTTCTTGCCAAATGAAAATCCTGAGTAGAAAAAAAGAGTAACAGTACAAAAATAAATAAATAAAATTTTAAAGAAATTGAAGAGAGTGAAAACAAAAACAAACAAATAAACAAACAAGGTCAGAGGGGCAGAGCAAAAGATCACAGTGTCCCCCCTGGAATTCTGTTGTTTGAAGAACTGAAGACAAGCAAGTTGCATCAGAAAGGGGAGAGTATTTTTTCCCACAAAGTATAATAAATGCCGCAAACTTCTGGGCTCACATGATTCATTTGCCTCAGCCTTGCAAGTAGCTGTCATTCTGAGGGGCTTCAAAAAAGAGTGTGACCTATCTACTCAACACTACCAACTCTTCCTTAGTCTCAGACTCCAACAATCAAAAAGTAGGCTGATACAACTTCCGCTAACTTTGTCTGCTCCTACTGCTGCCACAATAATGTCTTCTATGTTATACTTTCTTTAATTTTCACCTCGGATTCATTGTCTTTATTCATAAACTTACTGTCATGCACGTCCGTGTGAAGAGACCGCCAAACAGGCTTTGTGTAAGCAATGAAGCTTTTTAATCACCTGGGTGCAGGCGGGCTGAGTCGGAAAAGAGAGTCAGCCAAGGGAGATAAGGGTGGGGCTGTTTTACAGGATTTGGGTAGGTAAAGGAAAATTACAGTCAAAGGGGGGGTTGTTCTCTGGTGGGCAGGAGTGGGGGTCACAAGGTGCTCAGTGGGGGAGCTTTTTGAGCCAGGATGAGCCAGGCACAAAATGATATCATCGCTTAAGGCAAGGACTGGCCATTTTCACTTCTTTTGTGGTGGAATGTCATCAGTTAAGGCGGGGCAGGGCATTTTCACTTCTTTTGTGATTCTTCAGTTACTTCAGGCCATCTGGGCATATATGTGCAAGTCACAGGGGATACGATGGCTTGGCTTGGGCTCAGAGGCCTGACACTCACTACTACCCGATTTTAAAAATGAATATACGTGTGCATGTGTCTTTATAGCAGCATGATTCACAATAGCAAAGACTTGGAATCAACCCAAATATCCATCAGTGACAGACTGGATTAAGAAAATGTGGCACATATACACCATGGAATGCTACACAGTCATAAAAAAGGATGAGTTTGTGTCCTTTGTAGGGACATGGATGCAGCTGGAAACCATCATTCTCAGCAAACTATCGCAAGAACAGAAAACCAAACACCGCATGTTCTCACTCATAGGTGGGAACTGAACAATGAGATCACTTGGACTCGAGAAGGGGAACATCACACACCGGGGCCTATTATGGGGGGTGGAGAGGGAGGAGGGATTGCATTGGGAGTTATACCTGATGTAAATGATGAGTTGATGGGTGCTGACAAGTTGATGGGTGCAGCACACCAACATGGTACAAGTATACATATGTAAGAAACCTGCACGTTGTGCACATGTACCCTAGAACTTAAAGTATAATAATAATAAAAAAGTGAATATGTATTCACAAATCAAATAAGTTCAATTAAGACAATATTGACTACATGTCATATGCCAGTGCTGAACTACAGACATTTCAACACTTCAAATGGGCCAGCAGCCCCTACATACCCTCAAACACCTTTAGCAGACGAACTTTAAAACCCACTAGGAAGTAGAGATGATTCTTGATTTGAACTGTGTACTTTCACTTTTGAGAATAGCACTCAATTCAGGCTTGCGAACAATACCTGCCAGGAAAGTCATGAGCTAGTAGCCAACTGAAGTTCCATCTTTGGGCCTCACTGAATCATGAGGGAGGCACAGAATGTTCTATCCTATTAACCACATGGACTATTTCAAGTGCAGAAGAAACAAAGGGTATGTGGCAAACATAACCTCAAAAATGCATCCAACCAGTTACGCCAATAACAAACTGTCACAAATCTCAATTGCTATCGCTGCAAACTCAATAGACTGACTCTAGTCACACAATCCAGCAGTGAATGACCCCGTCAGCATGGCAACAACAATGCCTTAAATTTGTAAAGCTCTTCATGGTAACTCATTTTCCCACATCTCCTTTGATTCTCACTTCTTGAGATGACATATAAGCAGTGCAGATTTTCTTCAACTTTTAAATTCATTATTTCCTTATTTAATTTTCATTCCAACTTGGAGTTTTACAAAAACATATGGTCATCTCAATCCAAGGTAGCTAGCATTAGCCTATGCCTCAAGTCACGATTGACAATAATTTGCTTCATGTCAGATTTCACTTCACTAAAACAGGACTACAAAGAGCTATATTTACTATAGGACTAGAAAAATCTAAAGTCATTGCAACCTTTAAAAAATTATGGTTATGATGGCCGAGCGCGGTGGCTCACGCCTGTAATCCCAGCACTTTGGGAGGCTGAGGCAGGCAGATCACAAGGTCAGGAGATTGAGACCATCCTGGCTAACACGGTGAAACCCCGTCTCTACTAAAAATACAAAAACAAAAAATTAGCCAAGCATGGTGGTGGGTGCCTGTAGTCCCAGCTACTCGGGAGGCTGATGTAGGAGAATGGTGTGAACCCGGGAGACGGAGCTTGCAGTGAGCTCAGATGTCGCCACTGCACTCTAGCCTGGGCAACAGAGTGAGACACTGTCTCAAAAAAAAAAAAAAAAAATATATATATATATATATATATACACACACACACACACACATATATATAGTTATGATAATAAGTGATGCTTCAGTGGCATAAAAAGGATCTTCTCTGCATATTCCTTTCAGAGATGAAGTTTTATTTATTTGCATCTGAAAACTTAACAGGTTTATTTCAAGCTGTCCCATATTTTGGCCAAATATTATTTTCTACATCACTGTGACGTTTGAAAACAATAAGTATATTATCTCAACTATTCAACATTTAATGACACTAAGAAATAAGTAAAGAAATGCTGAAATCTTGAACTAGGATCATGTTCATTACAGAAATCGTCAATCACTGGGTGAAAAGTATGGTTCTCCAGGCAGATGTTTAGAACCCTCAACAGAATAAACTTTTAGGACAGGATTTTGGACAACTTTGTGTCTTTACATCAACCATTGAGTATGAAAACATATACTGACCTGTAGCCTAACTTGGAAATATAAGAGTTCACACAAAAATACAACCCCAGTAAGTAGGATAGGCTTGAAAGTTTAGGAGATAAAAATAAATAAAATGGAATAATTATAGGGACAAATGCTTTATCTCCCACTGCCAACCAAAAACAAATTTATAAATTGTAGGAGGAAATGTCAAGATGAGAAATTCCAATAATTAAGGTAGTGTCTATCTCCCACTCTGCACATAGTTTTTTTATACAACAAGGAGCAGCGGATGTGAATGGAAAATGCATGCTGCATAGAAAGAAAGGGCATCCAGCAGAAGGACTGCTCCCAAAAGAAAAAGAAATTGTGGAAACAATACCATGGTAAATGCTTAAAACATATTTTGCTTTCAGCCTCTTCTTTTCCCATTCCTGCTACCTCCCACTTCCACCTCTCATACCAACATCTTCATCAGCTTTTGTTTTCATTTTGTGTAACAAAAGCCAGGGAAGAATAGTGGAAATTGTTATGTAAATACAAAAAAATGTTCATTTTCAATTAGAGGTGACATTACCCTCCAAATTCCAACTGGATCTGATTCAAAAAGCAAGAGAAGAAGGAGAGAAAGGAGCTTAATTGAAATATAAAATTGAGAGAGGATATAAATTGTACTTTTTCTTTTCAACAAGGGCTGAATTTACATTTTTTAAAAGTCAAAACAGCTAACATTTTGGCAAACAAGCTGTTTCTGTTTTTGCCTAACTATCATGAAAAGCAATGCAGAGCAGAAGTTGCTTTCTATATAAAATATGGCAGACTGGAAAATGTTTACAATCCAAAGGCGTATTCTGAAACTACCATGACATAGAGTTACATAACCTGGAGTTAAGGATCCTACATTCTCCTCCCTACTCTGCTGCTATCATTGACTTGGATTCTTCTATGCTGCTAAACTAGTCTCCCAGTTTACAAATTTGTCGTCCTCTAAAGCTTCGTTGATTCTGACAGGCCATGAACAAAGACAATGTCTTTGCTGCTTCCTTTTTAAGAGGCAATATAACTTCGTGGTTCGGGTCTCTTACCTTACAGTTCAGGATGTTTATGCTTGTATTTTAGTCCAATCACTTCTTAGCTGTATAGTCTTAGACACATCTGTCCCTCAGGTGTTCATCTGTAGAATCAGAAACATTATTACATGATGTTACGTGTAAGGGTCATATAAGCAAAGTGGCCCCCAAATTCATAAGGAGCTGAGAAACCAAAGAACGAAGCAAACGAATCTAGTTTGTTAGTAAATGCTGATTTATTAGGGGAACTTACAGACAGAAGTGGTCTTGGGTGGCCGCAAGACAGGTAGATCTCTGTACTGAAAGATCCCACACCCAGGGCTTATATCTCAAGAAAGGAGTATATATATGTTCTCTGGAAGGAATGTGTAAGTAATTGCTATGGGCGTCACAGCCTACGATGTATGCAACATCAAAGGTTGTTTTGGAGAAAAGCCAAAACTTGCAGTGAATAGGTATTTCTACACAAAGAGTAATATATTAACTAGACATTTCGGAGGCATTCCTGAACTTTGGGGGAGTTAGGAGTCACATGGTGGATTCTCAACTTAAACTGAATCACTCTTGTCCCCACATATAGACTTAATTATCCATAGATAATTTAAAAATTAGTGAATAGCTTCAATATGCCAAAAGCTGTTCTAAGCACTGGAAATTCTGTGATCAAAAAGAACACAAATCCTTGACCTGTAAACTTAGATTCTAATTAACAAAGATGGAAACAAGGTAATTTTCATGATAAGAGATGTGCTATGAGTAAAATAAAAGGAATGATGTGTGAAAAAGTGACTGAGTGAGGAAGGCATTGTAGATGGCATGATCAGAGATGACTTCTAAAAGGAAGTGACACTTGATACCTGACAAATGGTTTGTGGAAGCCAGCCAAGCCTAGACCCTAGAAGACAGCATTTTAGGCAGGTGGATCATAAGGTACAAAGGTCCCAGGGGTTGTAGGAACTTGACTTTTAGAAAAATACAAAAGGCCAGAAAAAAATAAGTGATGGAACAAATAGTGGGTGAGATGGCCCAAGCCCCCAGCCTGGGCAGTGGAGACTGGGCTGGAGGCAGATTGTGCTTGAAAAGCTTAGGGATTATGTGGATGTCCTCTGTTTCCTTCTCTCCATGCTTCTCCTTCCTACTTTGTGACCAGGAGGTTGACTTCCACTCCAATGAAAGGATCTTTTCACTTGGGTTCAGCCAGTATAGGCATACTAAGCTATTCTTGCATTGCTATAAAGAAATACCTGAGACTGGGTAATTTATAAAGAAAAGAGGTTTAATTGGCTCACAGTTCTTCAGGCTATACAGTAAGTATAGCAGCATCTGCTTCTGAGGAGGCTTCAGGAAGCTTCCAGTCATGGCAGAAGGCAAACAGGGAGAGCAGACACATCACATGGTGAAAGCAGGAACGAGCAAGGAGAGGCACCACACAGTTTTTTGTTTTTTTTTTTTAATTGAGATGGAGTCTCTCTCTGTCACCCAGGCTGGAGTATAGTGGTGGGGTCTCGGCTTACTGCAACCTCTGACTCCTGAGTTCAAGTGATTCTCCTGCCTCAGCCTCCTGAGTAGCTGGGATTATAGGTGCCCGCCACCACTCCCAGCTAATTTTTGTATTTTTAGTAGAGACAAGTATTCACTATGTTGGCCAGTCTGATCTTGAACTCCTGGCCTCAAGTGATCTGCGTGCTGTGGCCTCCCAAAGTGCTAGGATAACAGGCATAAGCCACTGCGCCCAGCCGGAGCAACACACTTATAAACAGCTAGTTCTTGTGAGAACTCAATCACTATCACGAGGAAAGCATCAAGGGGATGGTGCTAAACCATTAAGGAGAAATCCTCCCCCGTGATCCAACCAAGTCCCACCTCCAATACTGGGAATTACAATTCGACATGAGATTTCGGTGGGGACACATGTCCAAACTATAGCAATAGGTTACAAGCAGGAGCTCAGAAGCCTAAAAGAAAGTGAAGATGTTTACTCTAATGTTTAGTTTAAGTCACTAATGTTTAGCTCTACTCTTCTACGAAAGCCACAGCCTTAGGGTGGAAATGGCCTACCACCTTTGCTAGCCGCAGGATTTTGTACCCACCAATTGTTTTTCCTAACTTCTGCCTACTTTAGTCCCTGTACTAAAGTTTCCTCAACTGATCCAGAATGAATGTGCCATCTCTTTCTTACTAGTAACCTGATTGATGTGTAGAATGGGGTAAGATTTTGGAGTTTAATTTCAAAGGACACAATATATGTAAAATGACTCACAATGTACACAGTAAATACTTTGTATATGCTCATACTCCTTATGATTTTCCCATCTAGAAAAATTCCCATCATCAATGCATCTGAATATTGCATTGTGGTATCAGAACCGTCTCTTTTGCTCCCCTAGGCAGTGGTCAACATGTGGATTTACAGCTTTCAGCAAAAAGTGAATATGGATCAAATGGAATGCTTGGCACTGCCTCATCCTTTCCCCATGAAAATGCAGAATGGCATTGTTTGGGTGAGGGAGAAGGGACAAGATGGAGGAAGGTAAACAAGAAGGCACCACCCCTGTTGCTTCCAGGTTCTTCATCACCAACTTACCCGCACGTGGGAAAATGCAGCCCGCGCGTGGGAAAATGCAGCTCAACTGAGCAGGCGCTGCGGGACGTCAATCCGAAGAGATCCAAACTTACCCAGCCACGCCTATGGAGATGCCCCTATCACGCCCTTACCCCGCCCACTGCCCTCCCCCTTCCAGTACCAATGCATAAAAGTCCGCTGCCGGCAGGAGCCAGCGTGACTTCCTCGGCCCCCGCATTCGTGGACCGGAGAACATCACCCGAGAGCGCCTGCGTGACTTCCCTGGCCCCCCACACCCGAGGACCAGAGAACCGCACCCGAGAGTGTGTGCATATTTGCAATAAAAGACTGCCACTTTCTTATGTACTTTGGCCTCATGTTTAATTACTTAGCTCTCCTAAATTAAGTTACATTAAATTAAATTAAGACAATTATTAAATTACATTAAATTAAGACAGTTGGTTAAGACAGGTGGTGCCGAACCCGGGAGGAGACCCCTCCTCAGGGCCCCCCCAAGGTCCGAGGAGCCTCCTCCTTCCACGCCGCGGATGGACCAGGACTTAGACATCGCTTTCCACACCTCCATGTCTCCTAAGGGTGAGTATCTCTTGCCTCCCTCTCATACTCCTTGGCCAGAAGTCCTGCACAGGACCAAGGTTTTTGGTCACCAGGTGACCCACAGGAGAGTTCCCAAAGGTAGAGACGTCTGCCCAAAGGAACTCCATTCCAGTCCGTGTGAGACCCGTCCAGGACAGAGACTTCCGCCTGCAGGTAATCTCCATTCTGGCTCCAGGAGCCTCCCGGTCTCTAGTGGCTCCAAAGGACGCTTTGTAGCCAGGTAGAGTTCAGTTTCCGCGTATAGGTGAGAGAAAGGCAATAGGAAATCCCCAATCCAAAATACCTAGAGACACCCCTTTAGGGTGTCTTCTAACTAATCTCAAAACTTTACAATTAGAGCAAGATCTTAAACGAAAGTGACTGATTTTCCTCTCCACTGTGGCATGGCCCCAATATAAATTAAACAATCAATCTCAGTGGCCACCTGAAGGCACTTTAGACCGCAATATTCTACTCAATCTTGGCAGTTTCTGCCGGCACCTAGGCAAGTAGTCCAAAATTAACTATATACAAAAGAAGATTTTTTTTTCCTTTTAAGACTTGCATTCTCGCCCAGACCTGTGTGCCCAGTGTCTGATGGCCCAGGTCTTGTTAGCCAAAACCCGGCCCTCGGCCTCCACCTCAACATCAGAGGAGGACTCCACCTCCATTTTAGATGGGGCTGACGGTGGGGCACCTCCCTTCCCACCTTCCAACCCCCCTCCCTATGGACCTCCCACCGCCCCGCTGGACACTCCTCCCTCAGCCACTTCTCTTACCTCTCCCATTTCCGTCCACACTCGCTCCAAGACCGCGGTAGTGGCCCCCATTAGTCAGCCCTCTACCAGTCAGCCTGCCCCAACCCCCTCTACCAGTCAGCCTGTCTTAACCTACCCTACTGGTCAGTCTGTTCCAACCTCCTCTGCTAGTTTGTTGGCCACCCCCCATCCGAGAAGTTGCCGGAGCCAAAGGCGTGGTTAGAGTCCATGTCCCCTTTTCCCTGGCTGACCTTTCCAAAATTGAAGAACGACTCGGCAACTTCTCAGCCAACCCCACCTAATATTCCAAAGAATTTCGATACCTAGGCCAGGCATATGACCTTACCTGGCATGACTTACATGTCATTCTTACTTCCACTCTTAACCCAGAGGAAAGAGAGTGCATTCTCGCAGCCGCCAGGCAACATGCAGATCAATGGCATTTAACCGACGCCACTGTCCCGTTAGAAGAGATGGCTGTCCCGTCCATAGAACCAGATTGAGATTACCAACCGCAGCAGCCTGGCCGCCGTAGGAAGGACATTATGGTTCAATGTCTCTTAGCCGGTATGCAGGCAGCCTCTAACAAAGTGGTCAATTTTGATAAATTAAAGGAAATTATCCAACACCCAGATGAGAACCTGGCTTCCTTCCTAAATCGCCTTACAGAGGCACTGGCCCAATTTACCCGGCTAGACCCCACTTCCCCAGCCGGGGCAGCTGTCCTAGCCTCCTATTTTATTTCCCAGTCAGCCTCAGATATTCAAAAAACAGCTAAAAAAGGTTGAAGATGGGCCTCAGACTCCCATACAGGACTTAGTAAAATTGGCCTTCAAAGTTTTAACTCCAGAGAGGAAGCAGCTGAGGCCGCAGAGCTAGACAAGGAGAAAACAAAGGCTGCGCTTCAGGTGCAAGCTTTAGTGGCTGCCCTCCAACCCGTGTTGCCCCCTTTGCCGGCAGGGAAAACCAAAGATAAGTCTCTTAAGGGCTCCTGCTATAAATGTGGAGACCCAGGACACTGGGCAAACCAGTATCCCCAGGCCAAGCCGGCCACTCCGTCTGGTCCATGCTTTAAGTGTGGCACAACTGGGCATTGGGCAAAAAGGTGTCCAAATCCTCGCCCGCCTACCACGCCATGCCCAACCTGCCAACAGGAAGGACATTGGAAGTCTGATTGCCCCGCCAGCAGGGCAGGCATTGCGCCTCAATGTGGTGCCTCTCCTCAAAGGCTGGAAGGCTCCTTCCAGCTCCTACACCTGGACGACGACTGACGGTGCCCACACTCAGAGACCCCGGTCACCCTCGCCGAGCCTAGGGTAACTCTATAGATAGTGGGTAAGCCAATTTCTTTTCTCATTAATACGGAGGCTACCTATTCTGTTTTGTCAACCTATGGAGGTCCTAGTCAGCCATCCACTATCTCAGTAGTTGGGGTAGACGGTAAACCGTCTAACCCTCGCCAGACCCCAGTGTTAAATTACTGCCTGGACTATGCATGCTTT
The DNA here is from genome assembly GCF_049350105.2 of Macaca mulatta. Classification (NCBI taxonomy): domain Eukaryota; kingdom Metazoa; phylum Chordata; class Mammalia; order Primates; family Cercopithecidae; genus Macaca; species Macaca mulatta. The sequence goes on along the minus strand of NC_133408.1, from coordinate 22,187,506 downwards.
GCCCACTCTTTCCTCATCATGCCCTCTTGTCCCACCCCCCTCTTGGGATGAGACATCTTAACCTAACTCAAAACATCTATTCCCCTTCCCTTTCTCCAGGTGACCAGGTTCTACTCAAGGATCAACACCCTCCTCAAATTCTCCCGCTTTCTCACTATTCTCCATCTCAACTTAACTGAATTTCCCCTCATAGACCCTCTAGACACCCTCCTTCCCGACCTATCCCCCAACCAGTAGGTTTCCCGACTTTTTACTCTCATAGAAGACCTAGCATGGCAAAGTGCCCTTTGTGATTTCAGCAATGTTGAACTTACCCTCTACACCTTTGTTATCATTATTATGGTTCACTCTAATTCCCCTAGTTACTCCTACTAATCCTAACTTTGTATGGAGATTCTCTATAACTGAAACCTGGTTTACAGACAACCAGATACACTCAGTCATGCAAGGCACTGCAGATTGTGCCCCCCACCCAGGGTTGTCACTCTGCCCTCTCCCTAAATAAAATGTGGACTCATTAGGCCAGGATGAAGGACAGATACGGGGAAGGAGAAGCTGTTGGAAGTTCTGATGAATCTGCAGTCAGCGTGTCCCCGAGAAAGTGTCGGAGCCTTTACCTCGAACTTCCCGTGAAAAAGGAAACAGAATAGTCAATGGAAAAGGAGAGGCTGTAACCAGAAGGCAGTAGAAAGCCCAGACCTCCCCAAGGGCCCCTGCTGCACTCAGTCCCTGTTGAGTCAGAGATAGGGAGAAGCCAGGAGGTAAGGGAGTTGGTGAGAGGAGCAGCCTTGGTGAGCAGGAGGTAAGGAGATGGAGACGGAGATGGAGATGGAGACAGAGAGATACAGACAGAGACAGAGAGAGGCAGAGACGGACAGAGACAGAGATGAAAAGATAGAGATGGAGAAAGACAGAGATGGAGAGAGACAGAGATGGAGAGAGACACAGGTGGAGAGAGACAGAGATTAGGGAGAGACAGATGAAGAGAGACAGAGTGAGACAGAGATTCCTTTATGCTACTCTACTCCAAACTCTTCATGGTGTAATTGCACTCAAGTTCCCAGCAAGACACAGACGGCCCCCGTCGGAGGCTATTTTTAGCGTAACCAAACTCTATCTAAAACTCTTAACCATACCCCCATCACCCAATCCCTTTGCGTTCCAGTATCTTTAGTGCCTAGCTTAACCCTATATAGCGAAGAAAAATTGTCCGAACTAGCTTCCCAGCTCAGCCCCAGCAATAACATCCAAAAGTGGGCCGTTTTTCTTCCCTTAGTTATCGGGGTTTTCCTAACATCGTCCCTAGTAGCCTCAGGACTTGGAACAGGGGCCCTCACCCACTCGATTCAACCCACACAGACCCTCTCCACTCAGGTCCAGGCAGCCATAGAGGCTTCAGCTGAAAGCCTAGCCTCTTTACAACGTCAAATCACCTCAGTAGCCCAGGTAGCAGCACAAAATAGAAGGGCATTAGATCCCCTTTAACCCCCGGACCACCAGTATGGCTGCTGCCTGTAGTACAGCAGATGCTTCCATTCCTAATTCCCATACTAATCCTCTGCCTTGCCTTATGTTTTGCTCCCATTTTTATAAAATTTCTCCGAGCCAAGGTCCAAGAAATCACCTGCGTCGCCTTCAACCAGAAGCTCCTACATCCCTACCTCCAGATACCAACCACAGACCCTAACTATGCCCTTTAACAGCAGGAAGCAGCCAGACAGACAACGATGCCCCCAATCACTATAATCAATAAAAGGTTGGACTGTCTGGACGGGGGGAGAGGACAAAGACGACTAAGGTGGCGCATTTCCGGGTTCTTCATCACCAACTTACCAGCGCGCGGGAAAATGCAGCCCACACCTGAGAAAAATACAGACCATCTGCACAGGCGCAACATGGCTTCCGAAGAAACCGAAACTTACCTGGCCGCACCTACGGAACACCCCCAACACGCCCCTGTCCCGCCTATTGCCCTCCCACTCCCAAGCCTTAGACAGAAAAGCCGCTCCCGACAGGCGGGGCCCGCGCGAACTTCCTCGGCCCCTCCTCATATGCGGACCTAGGAACCTCGTTAGTCGTCTTTGTCCTCTCCCCCCATCCAGACAAGCATATCATGAATATATGAGTGAGATTAACTAACACTCTGGTTAAGTAAGAAAATGTGTAATTCCATATTTTAAAAATGTGAAATGGTAAAGGAAATGCAAGGACATTAGTTTTGGTCTCGTAAATATCCCTTGATAAACTGTATAAACACAAAAAAAAGGTATCAATTAAGTGAAAAACTATAAGGTATTCACAAACGGAAAAACTAGAATGCTTGAATCTACTCCACCCAAAGTATTGCTTGCAATAAAGCGTTATTATTTTTTCTCCTAAAATAAAGATATATTAAAATTTGTAAGACAGAACATCACACTTGAGTATATGCTATTCATCTGATAAATATATCATATTTCTCCCAAGACTGCTTAGATGTAATTTCTGGTTTCTTCATTGTAAGATATAAATAGATATTTAATCAAAGTTTACGTTTTGTATAAACCTAGATTATATGTATATATTTTTCTCTAAGCTTCTAGCAATTTCTGCCTCCAAGATTATAAATTATATGTTAACCTGGGTGAACTGCTATAGAGGTTTAAGCAGGAATTTGTTGATTTTGCTCAGTAGAAACAATCAATATCAAGAGACTTACCTCAACTCTCACTTTTCACTCCACGTGAGTTTTGGTCATTAAATTTTAATTATTTTCCTGGCCATTATAGCAAAATCATCAACCAAATATAATGGAAATGTAACAGTGTTTCTCTGAACTTACTCTACGTAGGAAAACTTCAATTAAGCTCACCAAATTAGATTACTTACTTCTGAAATTCATAGAGTGCAAACTATAAAGTTGAAAATTACATAGTAAAATGGAACTACATAAAAATTTTTTTTACAAATTGAAGCGTTGTCATTCTTCCCACTTACCTTAAAGGAAGAATATTTCTATTTGTAAACTAAAAATAGAAATTTTTATTTGACAGTGAATTCAGTGAAGCCAGTGAGCAAGGCCATTGGAAGCATATGTGCAATGTCAACCATCAGAAGAGATCTTCCAAGGGAAGGGGTGCAGCTGGTTTTAAAGTGTTGGGGGAAGAGAAAAGATTTAACTTACATTATCCACCCCAAGTCTCAAGAATTGTTAAGCACAAACCTACCAATAAATCATATTGTTTTCATTCTACTGTAATGTATGTGGTTTAAAGTTATGAGAATAAAAAATACATTCTTCCCATTTTTACCAGAATCTGTTTGAATATACCCTGAATTTCCCTATTTATAAAAATTTCCTCTTTAGGCTAGTAACTGGCTAACTTCCATGCTCAGTCTTACAATTTGCTCACTTTTTATGCATTGATTTCTTCAACAGACACTTATGGAATGTATAGTAAGTGCTAGAAGTAATTCTAAACAAAAGAATATGACCATTTATTACAAATGTATGATTGTTTCACAGAAGAGCATTAATAACCTCTAACTATCAGTTACTAAGTTAATATTCTCAAGCTAAACAAAACAACAACCTTTTTACAGTTATATTGGGATTCTGTAAAAAAGATTTTTTTTAATGAAGCATCACACTTGCCACAGTTTTATTTAACCTGGTATTTATATCAAGTATAAAGAAGACTATTATAGACAAGAAGAATAGAGAAGGCCGTAATATTAATATCAGATTTGACCTGTTGTAAAATTCATCTTACCTGGAAGGTTAAATCAATTCCAGTGCTGCAGGGAGAGTCTTCATTTACACAAAGGAAATTTGACAAGGGTGTTTTTCTGAGCAAAAGCAGTAGCATACTGCATTGTTTGCAGCAGGTAAACTTATATCATCTCTTCTAGAATGTACCAAATGTAAATCCTTTTCATTCTTCTATAACTACTTCCTAAAGTACTCCCATTCTTTAACTTTTAAAAATCTACTTTATTTTCTTTCAAGGCACTTATAGCACTTGGGGTTAACTTTTTAGCAAATGACAATTCTTAATGACCCACTTTCTAAATGGAAAGTGAAAAAAACAATCTCACAACAAATCCTCAAAGTACAAAAGCAATGACACTTCTAAAGTAAGCTCCCATTCAGCTCCCGGGTATCATTAATACTCACAGATCTCATCTGCTTATGGATTTAACAACTGTGCTTTAATGTGCTTAAGGTCTAGTATTCATATCTTCCACTATTCCCTTTGATACAGCTAAATAAGCTTATGGAGACAGTGCTGCCCCTGAGACTGCAAATTAAGGAGTGACTAATCAAAAGAAGAAGGTAAAGAAGAAATGTGACATTGGCAATGCTTTTAAATGGCAATTTAAAATTGCCCGCTCTAACTCAGTGATGGAGTATTTTTAAAAAGCAGTAAGAGAATCAACTCTTCATTCTAGGTATGGACACTGGAAATGAAAGAGGCAGCTTCCGTTTGCGCCTAGGTCTAACTGCCTGCTGGATCAGGGCCCCTTCAGACTCCGCCCACTGCCCTCTCGGACGCATTTTCTCTCCAACTTTGGTGCCCACCAGCCTTGCCTTTGATCACCGCCTCCTTTATTCTCCTTATGTTTTCAGTTGATTAATATCTGCTGAATGACTATATTTTACAATGCCAACAAATATTTACACTGGTGTAAACAAGAATCACATTATTTAATTGAAGGATACCTGAGATCTATTACAAATATTATAAGTGTACTTTAGAATACAGGGCTGCTCTGTAGTCTTGCTACTCAAAACTGTGGTGCAGGATCCAATTAACATCAGCCTAATCTGGGTGTGTGTTAGAATCCGAAAATTGCAGAACAAGATTCTCAGGAGATTTGTATTCACATTAAAATTTCAGACATGATGTGTTTACCTGAGGATCTTGTTATAATGCAGATTCTGGTTCAGGTCTGAAGCCAGGCCCAACATTCTGCATTTCTAACAAGCTCGCAGCTGACACCAATGTTGTTGGTCCATAAACTGAAACTTGAGTAGCAAGGATGCAGAGGAAATAAAAATGTTTCTGAGCATGTAGACCTATCTGAGTTATCAGAGCCAATTTCTACCTGTGAAATAGCCTTGCTGAATTAAACAGAAGAAAACTTTTAAAACTTCTCGTTTTTATGGTGAAAAAGTCATAAGTTTATTCTGAATTTATGAAATTTGAAAGAGCAGTAAACAGAACAGTCTGGGATAATGAAAAATTGCATCCAGATTGAAATTATGTTTCCAAATACTAACTAATGGTAGCAGTGAGCAGCCGATTGGTTGCTACAGCAAATAGAAATATGCTCTAGCATACCCCAAGAAATTTTTTCAGAAGTTAGAACAGTAAAGGGATTAATATGGTAAGTGAAAAGATCATAGGAAGAAGGATGATTGATACAGAAGTTCTCCTATGTTCATAATAAGAATTCCAAAAGCAATGATCTGATGAAGAAAAGCTCTCTGCAGAAGATGGAGAAGTAGCAAAGACAACAAAATTGAAGACAAGTTCACTGAGCTAAAAAGAGCTAAGAATTTAAATCAGAAAAAGACCATCTAAATACTAGGCAAAAATGATGAGAAATAAAAGACAAAACAGGTCTTGATAACTACAAGAATTTAAAAAAGAAAAATACCCAAAATCAACCAGGCAGAAAACCAGGTAACATACAAAAGAAAAAGAAAACCATATAAATACTAAAATTCTCCTTTTTAAATATATAAAAAGCAAACTGCTCAATATCTATAAAGTACAGATGAATATTGACTGACATCTATTTCTGGGGAAGCTATTATTCGTGTTTAGAAGCAATAAAGACATTATTATATGCAAGAACTTAAAAAAAAGTCCTTCACATGCATTATTTTTGTAAATGAGATACTAGAGCAAATTTTTATGCGATCAAAATACATGTCTTTTTGGAAAGAAGTATAATCTGTAGTTACCAGAATTATTTCCTAAAGAATTGTTAATTTAGTCATACAACAGCAGCAACATGTAAAATCTCTAGATATATGACATTCAACAGAAAAGAAAGAGCGAGAAAAGATAGAAGGGAAAGAAAGAAAAGAATGAAAGTGGAGCCAGGAAGAGGGGGAGGAAGTAAAGAAAGAATATATAATCTCTCATATCAAATAGAAATGTCAATCTGTGACTATTTTTAAATATGGGCTCTAGAACATTTTATTTTGTTTCACTGTAATAATATTAAAATAGTTATCATATCTAAATCATCATAAAAGTAGCAAACAATATTAAGCAATATATCAGAATACAGGAAGTATAGAATGTATTTCTAGAAATCCACAAGTAAACTCTTCAGAAATAAATACTTTAGGCAGGAAAGATTGGTGGGTTCATCCCACAACCACACTACAGTCACTCCTGTAGATATTTGTAAGCCCTTACCTTACTCTTTATTAAGTATACATTCTAATACACTGAATATATTTCATTCCATAGTATTGATTTGGTCTCAACAAATCTCCCATAGTCACTGTCAGGCCTCTGAGCCAAAGCTAAGCGATCCATCATATCCCCTGTAACCTGCACATAGACATCCAAATGGTCAGTTCCTGCCTTAACTGATGACATTCCACCACAAAAGAAGTGAAAATGGCCTGTTCCTGCCTTAACTGATGACATCACCTCGTGAAATTCCTTTTTCTGTCTCATCCTGGCTGAAAAGCTCCCCCACTGAGCACCTCGTGACCCCCACCCCTGCCCGCCAGAGAACAACCCCCCTTTGACTGTAATTTTCCTTTACCTACACAAATCCTATCAAATGGCCCCACTACTATCTCCCTTTCCTTTTTCGGACTCAGCCCACCTGCACCCAGGTGAAATAAACAGCCATGTTGCTCACACAAAGCCTGTTTGGTGGTCTCTTCACACGGACGCGCATGGAAGTCACCCCATATCCCAAAGGAATAAGCATTCATTCCCTTATTCCCGCAGAGCACTTGTGGTTCAGAAGCTGACCACCTCCAGCTCCAAGAATAGACTCTTTTTCATTTAATCTAAACAGTTCCCTTCATTCTCCCAGCCACAGTTAGTATTCCTAAATGGTCTAATTCAGAGTAAGTTGAAGAACTCTTGCTTAGAATAGTGGGGGGCGGAAATGCTCACTACTTTCCTGTGAATACCATAAAGCAATTTACCAAAACTGCAAAATCCTCCTCAGTAGTGGCAGCCAAGAAAAGAGCAAGAAAAGGAGGCCAGAGCCACTGGATTGCTAAAGATCTGGACTTTCAGTTACATGAGCCAATAAACTTTCTCAACCTTTAGGCCACTTTGAAATGAGTTTCTTTTGATTGTTCCTGAGGACATATTACCTGATCTAAACTCCTTTGTTGCCCTTTAAAAGTCTGAATTTCAAAGAACACTTTTTAGGAGTTAAGAAGCTCTTGATATGTTGATCCAAGCAACATTGCTTTCTTCAGTCTGGTGCCCCAGTGGGGAAAGCACATTTGTAGATGGCATGTCTTAAGCAATGATTTAAAATTTGCTTAGGCTTCACATTTTCAATATTGAATAATTTCCTGTTTATATAATCTGGGATTGCCACCAAAACTGCAAGTTCCCAAGTCCCCTAGAAATATGCACGTCAGAACATTCTCTCCATAGATGACAAAACACAGAAAATAATTCAATTTATTGTAGTAAGACTATCTCAGAATTAAGTGGGGATGAACACAACTGAAGTCAGTCTTTAAAAAGCAAGAATAAAAGTGGAAAGCTTAATGTAATTAATTTACACATTGAAGGGGGAAGCCATATAAAGGATTTCATAGCTTTCTCATTTTTCAAAAATTTTACTCATCAAAATGAAGACATGTATTTGCTTGAATGCTAAACATGATGCCTCTTTCAATTTTCAATGTATGCAGAACCACATTTTTCAGCATCAGAAGTACAATTTGAGAAATGATTTTTCAAATCACTTTCTCTAAAGCACACTTATTAGATGACATCCTAGTGCATTTAGGCTGCTGTAACAATGTCTCAGACTGAGCAACTTGTAAACAACAGAAATGTGTTGCTCTCAGTTCTGAATGCTAGGCAGTTCAAGATCAAGGCAAGATTTGGTGTCTGGTGAGCACTTGTTCTCTGCCTCATAGATGGCACCTTGTTACTGTGTAGTCACATGGCAGAAGAGGCAATAGGGTTCCTTCCTGCCTCTTTTATAGGAACACTAATTCTATCCATGAGGTCTCCACTATGACCTAATCACATCCCAAAGCCTCACTTCATAATAGCAACACTTTGGGGGTTAGATTCCACCATATACATTTTGGTAAATCCATGTTTGCCCGTTGACATGGTTTGGCTGTGTCCTCACCCAAATCTTATATTGAATTGTAGCTCCCACAATTCCCACGTGTCATGCGAAGGACCTTACGGGAGGTAATTGAATCATGGGGGCAGGTCTTTCCTATGCTGTTCTCATGATAGTGAATAAGCCTCACAAGATCTGAGACTTTTTATACGGGGGAGTTTCCCTGCAAAAGTTCTCTCATTTTTTCCTTTTGCCTGCTGCCATATAAGACGTACCTCTAGCCTTCCACCATGAGTGTGAGGCCTCCCCAGCCACATGGAACTGTGAGTGTGAAAATGGACTAATATACCCATTAAATTTAAAAAAAAAAAAAAAAAGCTACTTTGCTAGATTCTGCATTTCTCTCCTTATCTTTCCTGCAATTGACAACCTTCCCCCACTTAATACATAATTGCTCAAGATCATTGTTTTTGCAAAATCGCTAAAATTCCAAACTAGAGATGTATCCCTAATAGGAATTGCCACTGCCATGCTCTGGCTTTTTCAATTAAGAAGAAGAGATAAAGGAGAAAATCGTCTCATGTGGAAAAGGCTATAGGGGGCACCCATGGCAAGGAGGCAACGGCAGTGGTGCAGAATAATGAAAACCTGAATTACAACTCCAGGAATCCCTACTTTGTTCTTTCAAAGCAAGCTACAGAATCTCTTTAGGCTTCAAATTATTCTAGTACACAGACCACTTTAAGGGTCAAATGTAAGCCTTTTTAATATTATATGTGTTCCTATTCCGGGTAAGTGACTTCTATCCACTACTTCCGTGTGTTTGGAACATTTGATTTAGGGCTAACTTTTTAACTGTCACTCATTATTTTTCTGTTAATCTGTTATCTCCATCCTCAAGGAATTTGTGTAAGGACAGTTTTAAGTGTGGAAATGATTCATCAAGGGATTTTAAAAGAATTTGCTTTGCTCCATTGTCTGTGGTCTATGTAAATGCAGGAATTAAAATCAGATAGTCTCTCCAGGATTTTCCCAGCCTAACAAGTCTATGATTCATGAGGGGAGAAGTTTCTGAACCTTGGAAATGGGCTGTGAATTATATCCTGGAGAGCGGAGGAAGTCAGCAGTCCAGTAGGTGTCACAAAGTAAATCACTCTTGGATAGTTTCTGAACTATTACAATTGCTCTCAAGGCTCCATAATAACCAGGGACTTGCAAAGCAGAGTATAAAATAGTTACGAATGTGGTCAAGTGTATGACTATTTTCTAAAATGGCTAATGTTCAGCATATAATTTCTTCAGGCAGAAGCATCCAACGTATTATGTGTAGTACACAGGAAGACAACTTTTCCTGAACACAATCTGCATTCTGCCATTTTTGAGTTTTTAACAAGAGCCTTTACAATGCAGGGGTGTGGAGAATTGACAGATTTTGCACATTTTAGTGCTTTTTCACAATGTTTGCTATGTTCAGCAGAATATAAACTTTCAGATTTAAAATATGTTCTCTAGCTTATCCTCCTGTGCAAATCAGTACATTAAGCAAGCCTAGCAGAAAACTATAAGCAGGCAGACAAAAGTTGAGAGACAGAGGCTTTCCTATCAAATGTGATGGGAAATAAGATTTAAATATGGGTTTGCCCACCACTGTATGAACCAGAAGTCACAGTCCAGAAACTAAAAAAAAATCACAAAGCAAGGTCAACAATGACACGCAATCATAGATTGTGAAATTTGAAATTACTTAAAATAATTCAAATTAAAACACATGGCCTTAAGCATACTGCATTAAATATTATGTACTAAAACACACTGTTAATATAGGCTCAATGGCTATAACAAATAAACCCTTGTGGTGTCTCTATTTCTTGCTCCGTAATAGTCTAGGCAGGTGTTCCTGGCTGGCAGGCAGGTCTTCTCTGCAGGGATCCTGAGCCTCGGAATTCTTCCATCTCGGATCCTGCCATCATCTAGGGAATTTTCATTGCCCATATCATGTCAGCTGTTCCGCCATGTCACGAGTTTAGTGGTAGAAGGAAAAAGACATGGAGGAGGCACACCTACTGAGATTATGGCCTCCGCCTGGAGGCACAGTCCTTCCACTCTCATTCCATGAAGAACTCAGTCAAATCACACACTGACTGCAAGGGAGGCTGGAAAATACAGCCCTGCTGAGTGGCCAGAAAGAAGAGAAGGGCTGTTGGTGCCCAGCAAATTTCAGAAATAAGAAGAGTATGTACAATATTCATCATTTTGAAGAATTTGCTTTGCTCCATAGACTGTGGAGGAAAGGGAGGAATTAGAATCAGATATTCTCTCCAAGATTTTCCCAACCTAACAATTCTATGATTCATGGAGGCAGAAGTTTCTGAAACTTGGAAATTATATCCTGGAGAGCTGAGGACGTCAGCAGTCCAGTAGGAAAATACAGACGCAAAAATCTATGTTGATATAGCCATTCTAACAAATGTAATTGTTGGGGAAATATTTTAATACATTAAAAGGAAGCTAGACTAATTACGATATAAAATCACACAAGTGTAAAAATAATTACAATCGATCATTTTGATGTCTTATCACAAAAACATGACTTTGAAAACACAAGTAACAACAAATTTCAGGATACTAATTTTGTGACCTTGAGGCCCCATCGCCCAAATATGACATCAATATAATTTAAACAATTTGGAAACTGAATGGCAAATAGAAAGGAGAAAATGGGGCCGGGCGCGGTGGCTCACGCCTGTAATCCCAGCACTTTGGGAGGCCGAGGCGGGCGGATCACAAGGTCAGGAGATCGAGACCACGGTGAAACCACGTCTCTACTAAAAATACAAAAAATTAGCCGGGCGCGGTGGCGGGCGCCTGTAGTCCCAGCTACTCAGGAGGCTGAGGCAGGAGAATGGCGTAAACCCAGGAGGCGGAGCTTGCAGTGAGCCGAGATCGCGCCACTGCACTCCAGCCTGGGCGACAGAGCGAGACTCCGTCTCAAAAAACAAAAAACAAAAAAAAAAAAAAAAAAAAAGAAAGGAGAAAATGGTTTTCTGAAGACCTGAATGTAAGTCCTTTTATTAAACATACGAGACTTAGTAAGTAACCTTCTCATATTTCAATTTTTCTTCTTTAAACAATGAGCAGATTTCTAACTACTCATAGGATTTCTGCGATAATCAGACTTAAAATGAGATAAAATAGAGAAAACACTTTGACATGTTGTAGGGCTATATATATAAGACATTTTTAGAATACTAATTCTTGTAGTTCTCCTTGAAGAGGTCCTCCATCCCTTTATTTTGAGCCTATATGTGTCTTTGCATGTGAGATGGGTCTCCTGAATAGAGCACACCAGTGGGTCTTGACTCTTTATCCGATTTGCCAATCTGTGTCTTTTAATTGGGGCATTTAACCCATTTACATTTAAGGTTAATGTTGTTATGTGTCAATTTGATCCTATCATGATGCTAACTGGTTATTTTGCCCATTAGTTGATGCAGTTTCTTCATAGTGTCGATGGTCTTTACAATTTGGTATGTTTTTGCAGTGGCTGGTACCTGTTTTTCCTTTCCATAGTAAGTGCTTTGTTCAAATGCTCTTGTAAGGCAGGCCTCATGGTAACAAAATCTCTCAGCATTTCTTGTCTGTAAAGGATTTTATTTCTCCTTTGCTTCTGAAGCTTAGTTTGGCTGGACATGAAATACTGGGTTGAAAATTCTTTTCTTTAAGAATGTTGAATATTGGCCCCCACTCTCTTCTGGTTTGTAGGGTTTCTGCAGAGAGATCCACTGTTAGTCTGATGGGTTTCCCTTTGTGGATAACCCGACCTTTCTCTCTGGCTGCCCTTAACATTTTTTTACCCCAAAGTAACGTATAGATTCAATTGAATTTCTTCACGGAATTAGAAAAAAACTACTTTAAATTTCATATAGAGCAAAAAAAGAGCCCATATAGCCAGGACAATTCTAAGCAAAAAGACCAAAGCTGGAGGCATCATGCTACCTGACTACAAACTATATTGCAAGGCTGCAGTAACCAAAACAGCATGGTACTGGTACCAAAACAGATATATAAACCGATGGAACAGAACAGAAGCCTCAGAAATAACACCACAAATCTACAACCATCTGATCTTTGACAAATCTGACAAAAAGAAGCAATGGGGAAAGGATTCCCTATTTAATAAATAGTGTTGTGAAAACCGGCTAGCCATATGCAGAAAACTGAAACTAGACCCCTTCCATATACCTTACACAAAAATTAACTCAAGATGGATTAAAGACTTAACCATAAGACCTAAAACAATAAAAACTGTAGAAGAAAACCTAGGCAATACCATTCAAGACATAGGCATGGACAAAGACTTCATGACTAAAACACCAAAAGCAATGGCAACAAAAGCCAAAATTGACATATGGGATCTAATTAAACTAAAGAGCTTCTGCAAAGCATAAGAAACTATCATCAGAGTGAACAGGCAACCTACAGAATGGGAGAGAATTTTGCAATCTATCCACCTGACAAACGGCTAATATCCAGAATCTACAAGGAACTTAAACAAATATACAAGAAAAACAAACAAACAACTCCATCCAAAAGTGGGCAAAGGATATGAACAGACACTTCTCAAAAGAAGGCATTTATGTGGCCAACAAACATATGAAAAAAGCTCATCATCTTTGGTCATTAGAAAAATGCAAATCAAAACCACAATGAGATACCATCTTGTACCAGTTAGAATGGCGATCATTAAGAAGTCAGGAAACAACAGATGCTGGAGAGGATGTGGAGAAATAGGAATGCTTTAACACTGTTGGTGGGAGTGTAAATTAGTTTAACCATTGTGGAAGACAGTGTGGCGATTCCTCAAGGATCTAGAACCAGAAATACCATTTCACCCAGCAATCCTATTGCTGGGTATATACCCAAATGATTATAAATCATTCTCCTATAAAGACATATGCACACATATGTTTATTGCAGCACTATTCACAATGGCAAAGTCTTGGAACCAACCCAAATGTCCATCAGTGGTAGATTGGATAAAGCAAATGTGGCACATATACACCATGGAATACTATGCAGCCATAAAAAAGGATGAGTTCATGTTCTTTGCAGGGACATGTATAAAGCTGAAAACCATCATACTCAGCAAACTAACACAGGAACAGAAAACCAAACACCACATGTTCTCACTTCTAAGTGAGAGTTGAACAATGAGAACACATTGACACAGGGAGGGGATCATCACATACTGGGGCCTGTCAGGAGGTTGGGGTCTAGGGGAGGGATAGCATTAGAGGAAATACCTAATGTAGGTGATGGGTTGATGGGTGCAGCAAACCACCATGGCACATGTATACCTATGTAACAAACCTGCATGTTCTGCACATGTATCCCAGAACGTAAAGTATAAAAAATAAATAAATAAAAACAGAAAAAAAGAATACTAATTCTTTGAGCTCAATTTTTAAAATTCTAAAAACAAGTAAAATCATATGATCTATTAACTCAGTATTTAAATTATTTTTTTAAATTTAACAAAGTTTTTTCAAGAGTAATTTGTCTCATAATGAATGTCTCCATTTATGCTGTTTCCCAGGGTTACTACTGAAAAAGAAGTATTATGTTACTTGCCTTGATTCACTATTTTGTAGGTTCTTTGAGGAGAAAAAATATATTTGATTTTATTCCAGAGTTTAAAGAGGAGGAATTTCTTTTTTACACATATTCCACCTCTATCTGCAAAGTTTCTAAGCATATATGTTTGTATATGTGTATGGGGGTATATAGAAATACACATATAATTTATATTTACATGCTTTCATTGTTGAATTAATATATACATAGTAAAACAAACCTTGTAATTTTTGATAACAAAAAACCATATTTTAAATTAATTTCATTTATTAAAGGCATAGAAAACTTCTGCTTTCACCTAAAAATTGTCGACTATACTTAATTTTATTATAAGAGAAAATAATTCATATTGATTCAATACTATCTTAGTGAGAACTATGTGATTGGTTTTGGTTGCTCTAATACTTTGAGTTCCAGTTATTCATAGATGCAGTTCTAAGTTGTTTATTTTTACACTGATTTTAATGTCTGTCGAAATTGAGAAGGATACTTCACAAAGCTACGATATGTAAAATATGCAAATATGCACTTAGGGGATGATTCATTCATTGCTAATGGCAATGAATGTAAATCCATATTTCAATAATCATAATGATTCCTAATTGTATTGACTTATTACAAGATCTGATTAGATCATTGTGTGGTCTGGGTTTTGTTTAATGACATCATTGGCTTACCAAGAGCTTCTACCTGGACTGGAATTAACAGTCCTAAAAATGTCCTTGATCATTTCCACCTGCATTTAGCGTGACCTCTGTTCTAACGTTTGGGAGAATCTTTTAAAGTTTTTCCATCTGCGAGGATTTATTAAGGTAAAACTGGATATTTCTACTTAAAGAGGCCCAACGAAATTTCACTTTATTACATTACACAGAAAGCAAATGAACAAGTGGAAGCCACAGGTGGGGGGCCATCACAGATGGCTGAGGACCTCTCAGGACATCTTGAGTATCCTGGTTACCTCACAGAGAACCACAGGAGGGCGCCAGAGTCAGTCAGTGTTGTAAATATCCATAAATGCAATTCCTTTCTTAAATAAAATTTGAAGTGTACCAAAATGGACTACTTTGCACCACCCTGGGTTTGTCCATCCTTACTTTAAAATACTGGCAGAGAATAATGCATTCCGAGTACCCAGGGATCTCCTTAAAATGCACTTTCTGGCTGGGTGCGGTGGCTCATGTCTGTAATCCCAGCACTTTGGGAGGATGAGGCAGGCCGATCACAAGGTCAGGAGTTTGAGACCAACCTGGCCAATATGGTGAAACCCTGTCTCTACTAAAAATACAAAAATTAGACAGGCGTGGTGGTGGATGCCTATAGTCCCAGCTACTCCAGAGGCTGAAGCAGAAGAATCACTGGAACCTAGGAGGCGGAGGTTGCAGTAAGCCGAGATCGCGCCACTGCACTTCAGCCTGGGCAACTCAGTCTAAAACAAAACAAAACAAACAACAACAACAACAAAATGCCTAGGGTGGGGCTTGAAATTCGGCCTTTCTAACAAGCTGTCCGGTGCTGCCCATGTTGACCCACTGGCCTCCTGTTACGTTGCAGGAACTTAAAATAAAATTGCTTTACAAGTTTAATTATAGATGACAAATATATGGTGCAAGCCTATAGTGAATAAAACCATAGTTCAAGATCTATTAACATAACCTGGGGGAGGAAATGAGAGCCAACAACAGGAAAAAAAAAAAAAAAAAAAAAAAACAATAATTTTACCCTAACTGATACTTTCCTTGAATGTAGCTCCATGGCACCACTCTATAGACCTTTGAATGTGTTTTATACAATGTTCTGACCAGATGCAAGCTTTTTATGTGCTGTTTAGTTTCTTAAGGTTGTAGGTGAGCTCAACAGCAGTGGAGAACACAGTGATGTGACAGCTTTCTTGGTCACATAGTACTGACTTTCTCATTTTTATCGACGCAGTGATAAAAATCCTGATCCTGGCAGTGGTGTTGAAAAGATTATATGAAATAATATGGTCAACAATATCTAGTGTGAACCATTTCTATCAATCTTCTACATGCTATTACATGTAGAGGCTTTGTCATTGCTTTCTTTGAACTCTAGCTAGCTAAAAATATCTTAACTGTCTCAGAAGCACTCTAGAATATTTTAGTATAAATTTAGATATGGTATTGTGATGGAAAAGAGAAAACAGTGATTAATTTCCATGTGTTGCATGGAATAGTAAAAACAAAACAGAAATTCATGGTAAGCCTGCTTTTATATTCATCCTCAAAGTTCATTACTACTCACTCTGAATTCAGTGGGTTTCTTGAAAAATAGCCAACCTTATCAAAGAATACCTAATGTTTATGTAAGAATACTAGGGGATAAAACCTGATAACAACTAACAGGGCAATTTTATCTTGAAGGAATATGTAAGCTTAGAGAAGGGGAAGAAGCTGAATAAAAATGTGTGCTTACTGAAGTCTTGAAATACAATGAAAAAGTCTGATCTTTTCTTTATCCCTGAAAAATCCATAATTTAAGATTATGCTATTTTAAAATAGCTAGAATTTAATCATTCAATCAATCATGTCATAATGACTGTGAAATCCCAAATTTCTTAAAGACAATATCATATGATATTTTAATAAAATTCTAAACAGGTTATTTTAACTTTTATTATGAGAGAGGAAACCCCCTTCTTCCTCCAAAAAAAAAGAAAAAAAGAAAACTCCCTAAAATAACCAAATATGCATGCCATTTTCAAAAGAACTTTTAGAAACATTATTATCCCTGAGGTCTGTTTAAATGTTACGGAGTGTATAAACACAGATGTACGTATATATGCCCTTTTTCTTGCAAAAAAAAAAATATATATACTTTTAAAAATAAA
Organism: Macaca mulatta; assembly: GCF_049350105.2. Lineage (NCBI taxonomy): Eukaryota > Metazoa > Chordata > Mammalia > Primates > Cercopithecidae > Macaca > Macaca mulatta. The sequence goes on along the minus strand of NC_133408.1, from coordinate 22,170,735 downwards.
ACTGCCTTCCAAAATGCTTCCTTTTTGATGCTACTAAAGAAATACTTAGCTTTATCCCCTGAATAAATGTTAGCAACACTGAAGATCCGCCAGTATGAAATCATAATGAAGGATACTTAAAAAAATTCCTGTTGACATAAATCAGGAGGTTTTAAGAACAAGTGTGAATAGAATGATTAGATTAACACAAAGCAATTCCTCCTCCTATTATAATTTTTATAAAAAGCTATCGGTATTTCCTCTTTCTAGTGTATCATAAAAGTGACAAGCAATTTGTTGAAGCTTTTTAATTGTATTATTTCAGTATAGGGAAAAGAACAAACATCCATTGAGCAACTAATATGTGTTGGACACTGTGTGCATGTCCCAGATACATATCTCACGTAATGCTCTCAAAAAATGTAGGATGAAGGTAGAATCTTTACCATTTTATGAAGAAGAAAGATGAGATTCAGAAAGAGTAAGTCATCACGTTAGTGTCAGAAAACTAGCGGGTTGGAAGTGAAGGACCAAATCTCAGGAATATCTCCCTGAAAAGACCATGATAAAGCTTTATTTTTGACGGATAAAGCAAAACTAGAGATATTTGGTCCATGGGTAAAAATCATCAAGATGAATTTTCTACAGTAATCACACCACTGCAGATCTGTTCAACCAGAAGTACAAAAAGCATGGGTATAGGAGCACATTGACTACACATTCTGACCCCTCCTCTACATCCTTCACACACACATGCACATACAAATCAAAAAGACATGCCATCCAGTGTGGCGATTCATCAAGGATCTAGAACTAGAAATACCATTTGACCCAGCCATCCCATTACTGGGTATATACCCAAAGGATTATAAATCATGCTGCTATAAAGACACATGCACATGTATGTTCATTGCAGCACTATTCACAATAGCAAAGACTTGGAACCAACCCAAATGTCCATAAATGATAGATTGGATTAAGAAAATGTGGCACATATACACCATGGAATACTATGCAGCCACAAAAAAGGATGAGTTCATGTCCTTTGTAGGGACATGGATGAAGCTGGAAACCATCATTCTCAGCAAACTATCGCAAGGACAGAAAACCAAACACCGCATGTTCTCACTCATAGGTGGGAATTAAACAATGAGAACACTTGGACACAGGATGGGGAACATCACACACCAGGGCCTGTCGTGGGGTGGGGTGGGGAGGGATAGCATTAGGAGATATACCTAATGTAAATGATGAATTAATGGGTGCAGCACACCAACATGGCACATGTATACATGTATAACAAAACTGAACATTGTGCACATGTACCCTAGAACTTAAAGTATACTTTTTTTAAAAAGGCAGCAACAACAACAACAAAAAAGACATGACATCAAAAGAACAAAAATAAGATGTCCTAGCCAGAGCAATCAGGCAAGAGAAAGAAATAAAAGGCATCCGAATAGGAAAAGAAGAAGTCAAACTATCTTTCTTCACTGATGATATAATTCTATACCTAGAAAATCCCAAAGACTCTGCCAAAAGGCTCCTAGAACTGATAGATGACTTCAGTAAAGTTTCAGGATAAAAAAATCAATGCACTAAAATTAGTAGCATTTCTATACACCAATAATGTTCAAACTGAGAGTCAAATCAAAAACACAATCCCATTTACAACAGCCACACAAAAAAAGAAACATCTAGGAATATGGGTAACCAAGGTGGTAAAAGATCCCTATAAGGAGAACTACAAAAAACTGCTGAAAAGAATCAGAGATAACACAAATAAATGGAAAAACATCCCATGCTAGTGGATTGGAAAAGTCAATATTGTTAAAATGCCCATATTGTCCAAAGCAACTTACAGATACAACAATATTCCTGTCAAACTCCCAAAGTCATTTTCACAGAATTAGAAAAACTATCCAAAAATTCATATGGAATCAAAAAAGAACCCGAATAGCCAAAGCAATCTTTAGCAAAAATAATAAAGTTAAAGGCATCATATTACTTGACTTCAAATTATACTATAAGGCTACAGTAACCAACACAGCATGGTACAAAAAATACACACAGACCAACAGAACAGAATAAAGAATCCAGAAGTAAAGTTGCATATCCACAACCATCTGATTTTTGACAAAGTCAACAAAAACAAGCAATGGGGAAATGACTCCTTATTCAATAAACAGTGTTGGGATAACTAGCTACCCATATGCAGAAGATTGAAACTGGGCCTCTCCTTTACACCATATCCAAAAATTAACTCAAGATGGATTAAAGATTTAAATGTAAAACCTCGAATTATAAATCCTGGAAGAAAACTTAGAAAATACTCTTTTCAACATCATCCTTGGCACAAAAATGTTTCGCTAAGTCCACAAAAACAACAGCAACAAAAGCAAAAATTAACAAGAGGGACCTAATGAAACTAAAGAGCTTCTGCACAGCAAAAGAAATTATCAATAAACAGACAACCTACAGAATGGGAGAAAATATTTGCAAACTACACATTCAACAAAGTTCTGATATCCAGGATATATAAGGAACTTAAATCGACAAGCAAACAAACAAATAATCCCATTTAAAAAAAATGGGAAAAGCAAAGAACATCAACATACACTTCTCAAAAAAAGACATACACATGGCTAATAAATATATTAAAAATGCTCAATATCAGTAGTCAAAGAAATGCAATTCTTTGAGATTCGCACTGAGATACCATCTCACACCAGTCAGAATGGCTGTTACTAAAAGTTCAAAAACAACAGATGCTGATAAGGCTGCAGAGAAAAGAGAATGCTTATACCTGTTGGTGGGAATGTAAATTAGTTTAGCCACTGTGGAAAGCAGTTTGGAGATTTCTCAAAGAACTTAAAACAGAGCTACCATCTGACCCAGCAATCCCATGACTGGGTATATATCCAAAGTAAAATAAATTGTTCTACCAAAAAGACACATACATTTGCATGTTCATTGCTGCTGTATTCAAAATGAAGACATGGGATCAACCTAGGTGTCCAGCAATGGTGGATTTCATAACGAAAATGTGGTACATACACACCATAAAATACTATGCAGTCATTAAAAAGCATGAAATCATATCCTTTGCAGACACATGGATGCAGCTGCAGGCCATAATCCTAAGTGAATTAGTCCAGAAACTGAAAACCAAATACTACATGTTCTCACATATAAGTAAGAGCTCAACATTGAGTACACATGGACATAAAGATAAGAACAATAGACTCTGCAGACTACTAGAGAGGAAAGGGTAGAGAGCGGGTTGAAAAACTGCCTATTGGGTATAATGTTTACTATCTGGGTGATGGGATCCATCCCCCAAACCTCAGCATCACGTAATATACCCAAGTAACAAACCTGTACATGTACCCCCTAAAATAAAAGTTGAAATTGTTAAAAAAAATCTTAAATAGGCTGTGAATGTCATGAAATTAGATAAATTCAGTGAATAAATAATATTTGAATGAAAATCTAGCAAATAAAGAGTTAAAATGGTAACCCACTTCCCCCAGTTCAGAGGAGTGGTTAACACCAACATGGCACAAGTATACATATGTAACAAACCTGCACGTTATGTACCCTACAACTTAAAGTATAATAATAATAAATAAATTTAAAAAAAAAAAAAAAGGAAATTGAGTGTTGGATGTGTCTTGGGGTGTTACTGTTTCTGACATTTATCAGCCAAGATGTTTTGAGCAATGTAGCCACTCATAGACTTACTTTTATGAGATGCAAATTATGAATAACACCTACTTCACACAGCTGTTGTAAAGATTAAAAATTATAATGTATGGTGATATTTCATAGCACCTCTGAAACATAGAAATGCTCAATAATTGACAGTGTTTTGTTTTATTTTGTTTATAATCGGAGTTTTAGGCTAAAATTCCAATGCAAAAGATACTAATTTGGGCTATTAGGATGCTATCAAGGGATTTTTATCCCATAGATGAAATAAAATGGATTTCTGCCGAAAGAAAGAACAAAAATAAAATTGTTTGAAATGGGATAAACATGAAACAATAGTACATGAAACAGCCTACTTACATTATAAAATGGTAATCACACTTGAATTCTTGCTGCAACAGATAAACATTAAATTATCATCATAAAACCAAAATAAACTACAAATGTTGTCTGAAGGAGAGAGGTGGAAGTTGCACATTAAATGTGGCTTATCAATCTCAATGTGTCCACTTATAACATGCGAGGGAGATTATACCGCCGACAGGGGAGAAAAAGGGGGCTATGTGTGTCCCCAGAGCTCTGCTGCTGAAGGTAGAATTAACTAAATATCATTCATCCACTACATAATTCATCCAAAGGAACTCTAAGTCAAATGACTTTGTGCCTTATTTTAAGAAATAAATAGTAATCGCTTTTGAAAATCTTAGTTTCTCAAAATAAAATCCATACATGGGATTGGCTGGCAAATGCCAAAGTTTTTCCTGGTGACCCTCTGCCTCCCCGGGGGAGTTCAAGTTTCTCCACACTCGTTTAGATCTCTACCATCACCCTATCCTTACCCAGTACAAAATATCAAATCTGTATCAAGGATCAAACACAGTCATCAAGGGTTCACAATGAATCTGTTATACGAGGTTGCGAAGCTTTTGGTGTGAGGATGAAATAAGAGCCAAAGTTCACGTCTTCTGCTTGTTTCTGCTTCCCCAAAATTCAGCTGTATGACTGAGAAGGACCAGGGGGTGGAGGTTTAAGAAAGACACTACTCTCTTGAAAGTTCAAGAGAAGACAGCAGAGGAGGGCAAAGGGATCTTCAAAGTTCACCTAATGGGCTGGGCCCCTCAACTAGGGCTTGAGTATTTAATGAAGCCTACACATTTCAAAAGGGTTCCATGGTGTACAGCTATGATCAAGCATTCTTAATCTACTCTCTGTTTTCAACTAACAAGAGAAATCTTTGTGAAAACTGGTTTCATCCTTTGGCTACAAGAGATGCTCAGTTGTTAAATGAAGTGGGAAGGGAAGAGATAATGTCTCTTTTTGCATAGAATTTGTGAGGTGTAGATTCCTCTATATGCTTCTTGATGTCTTTTCACCCCTGTCTTTCTTTTCCTTCTTATGGCATTTATTTCACACACACCGTATCTTCTAATTAGGTAAACTCCGAAACTGAAAAGATTTTCTTTAAAAGTAAATAAATAAAACTTGTCCCTTTGTAGCTCCTGCTATGCAGCTATGCCCACTGTCCCTGTCCTGGTTGATGCTCACCACTGATTTTATGCTGTCAGGCAGTCCATTCACACAGTTTAGGTCCTCATCCTTAGTGGCATTGACCCATCAGGGAATTTTATTTTTACCCAAACCCCTTAATATATTCGTCTCTAAAGACATTCTCCTTCTCCTAAAGACTTTCTCTATCTTCCACTTAAGTCACCTGCAACTATGGCCATACTCTATCAACCCATAACTGCTCTGCCTCTAAAAATCCCTAAATCAAGGCTCCTGATTTTTTATCACAAAACTATATCATTTCTAGACTAACTTCTAACATATTTATGAGAACACTTTAATATGGAAGAGATGTGTGTATGTTTAAAAGCAAGTGAGATTGGTCCATTTGTTTGAGGCCAGCTGAAGCTACAAGAAAACAAAGCTACCAGCTGATAAGGTAAAAGTCTAGTTCATCAACACATCAGACCTCCCTGTTAATCACTTCTGTGGATTCCATGAGCCATAAACTTAACACTTTATTTTCTGAGCCATGAAACCGTTCTTCCCTTTGTCTTTGCACCCATTTAGCAAAAGTCTAGCTCCAGTTGATCTTATTTGCTTTCTCTTCTCATGCCTAATGTTAAACATAGGAGAGTATCAAAAGACCATTCCATCCACCTGTGCTTTGGATCCTGTCTTTTCTCATCTTCCCATTAATTTGTGCTATTATCGATATCTTCCTCCTTTTGTATATTTAACCTCTCCCACTGACTTCTAAACAGGCTCACAATTCTCTCATCCTAAAAAGAAAGTTAAACTCAAGCTCTCATTCCCCAACTGCTTTGTTAACTCTTCAAATGCAAACCTCTTAAAAAATTTGCCTTCACCCACTGATTTCATTTTCTCACCTACCTCTCACTCCCCACCCACACCAATATGACTTCCATTTCCACCACTCAACCAAATAGCTCCAAGCTCACCAATGTTTCCATTGTGATAAATTTGATGGTATTTGGGGGTAGCACTTTAACACAATTATTTATCACTTTCAACTTATGTTTTTTCTCTTCCAGGGCTTGTGACCTTTCCTCTTTGACTTTCTTGAATCATCCTTCTTTATCCTCATCATTAATGCTGTATTTCTTCAAGACGTTCATGAGAATAGCTTTTGTCCTCCTTCCACATTCTCTGTCAAGGGACTTTCATCTGTGCATACAATTGAAATCACCCAATAGGTTTACGTCTCCCAAATTTATACTATTCTTCATCAATTATAAGATGCTTACTTTTCCACATTTTATCATCTTTGAAATGAGACTGAGACTTGCAGTTGATGACATGCCATAGTAGTGGCTGTTTTTCTTAGTGGTATAGAAAAATCATGGTGTATTTTTTAATTGGTGGCATCTTAGATTCAATGAAATAATGTATTTTCATCCCTGATCTTTCCTTGAAAAACCATACCCATAAAGGTACTCACTATTAGAGTTGAATGCTTGAAATAGCAGCACTGCAATGACCATTCCAGGGGGTAATGTTTGTTTTCAATTCTACATGAATGTCACCTTGTTAGGTTACACAACATGGTGAGGTTGGCGAAAGTACTTTAAATTCAACACATTCAAGACTGAATTCATTATTCCCACCCTCCCTCCAATCTCCCAGCTCCCCTGAAATCTAAGTCTCTTCCTGATTCTTTTTCTGTGGGCCTTATTGTTGTGCATCAAGTTTTGCACAATCCCCCAAATAGCAAATTTGTATTTCCCTCTCACACACTCCATAAAATCCAGTTATCAAATTCAATTGGTTTTCCAGATCTGTCTACTTCTTTGTTTTTCCTTCAATACTGCCTTGGTTCAGTGACCATCACCTTTCCCAGACCTTCACAGTAGGCTTCTAACTCCTCTGATGACATCCATTCTTGCTTCTTTTCCCATCAAACAGCATAATTTTGTCAAATTCTGACAGTGTCACACCCATGTTTAAACTCCTCTGGAGGGTACCCATTGCTGCTTTGCTGGACGTCCTCCCTGACAGTGTCTTCTATGAGTTCCATGTTTTCTGGTCCCTCCCATCATTTAAATTCACGTGCAAATTGTACTTCCTCATTCCTTAGGTTCCAGTAGAGTGGCTTCCTTTCAGGTCCCTAAGCCTGCCAAGCTCCTTCTTGCCACAGATCTGGTGCTCTTCACCCGGAATGTTCTCAATATTCTCCTCCTATGTTAATTAGTTGATCCTTCTCAGCCTTCTGATCTCTGTCTAAATATTGCTCCTTGTGGAAGTACTTCTCTGACCTAAATCAGAGAAATATTTATAATGAAAATGACCAATTATAAAATTAGTTTTTTTGCAATTCAGTTCCTTTCACTATCTGCTTGGCTTTTAATACTTGAAATTTTGTATTTATGTTTTATTACTTTCTATTTACGATTATATGATAATTTTATTAAGGTTTGCTAAACTATAAGGTCCATGAAGGGAGGGGAAATTACTGCTTTCATATTATTGCATTATCAGTTATTAGCAGAGTTCATGGCACACAGTAGGTACTTAGAAATACTTTCTAAATGCATATTTGTCAAGACAGGATAGAACCGGATGATATCCAGAGTTTCTCATTTCTACCAAATGGATAATTCTAAGATATAGATTTTTATTTTAACACTGTTTATGATATGTGTTGAGTTTCAGGCTTCCAAGTCTATATTATTCTAAAATTAATATACTTATTTAAATTTATTTAACTTTTTGTTTTTATTTTTCTGTCAGTGGCATTTGATTTTTTAAGTTTTGTTTTTGAATAATTATAAAATTATTTTTAAATCTTTTCCGTTTAGTTGTCATTCATCTCTCATAAAGTTATTTTTTCTTTCAAATTAATATCTTGCCTTTAATTCTATAATAGTAAAAGTGATCATGTGTATCAGGAATTCAATACTTTGGTGGTAACTAGCAAATGTTACTCTGCTCCTCTGCACCCCTAGGTCTTTATTTCAATTAGTATAATATGCTTATTAAATTAAGACATCTATTATGTTGCCAGCTTTCACATAACAGACAGAAAAATGTCTCATGTGGGTCAATTGGAATCATTTTGCTAAATTAACATTGTAGCCTTTTATAAGAGGGTCTTAGTAGCTACTGTTATTAACAGAAATAGGACATAAATTGAAATGAGGTTTTTATGTTTGGTATACTCTGGGTAGATTTTTAATTGACAAGTCTGTGTAGATGCCAGCTTCGCTTTCAAAACATACCTTACCCATGCACCCATGGAGCCATTTGCCAATTCGTACAGTATTAAGGATCATGCATTTTTACCTGGCTCACTATAAAACAGGGTAAAATTCCTAATGATAACTTCAGAAATACTATCTATTTTACCTGAATATCTTAAATGTTCTTTACACATTTTGGGTCAAAGATATCCCTGAACAAAAGGCCTTTTTTCTACCTTTCAGGAATATCCTATTTCTATATGATTCAGCTCCTACCCAAGGCAACTTGTTTCACTCTTCCTTGGCCAACATGGTGACTCTTCACTGGTCAGCTCACTGATCAGGCTTTAATAACAGAAATAAAATAAATCAACAATGATTAGCGACCACTTGTACTCTATTTAGCCTTCCTCTACTTTCTCACTAGTGTAGCCAAGACCAGGATACCTGCTCTCTCATCCTTTGTTTTCTCAACTTTAAAACCTGTCCTAACTCACATAGTCATTGTGAATATTTAGTGTGTGAACACAATAAGATTTTTAAATGCATTTGACAAATAGATTTCACTTGTGTGGCAACCCATACACATTTCCATTCACTGGCTAGCTTGAGCTCTGGTGACCCACGTGCCGCCCACCTGTACTCTTCCTCGCCTCCATGTTGCTCGTCAATGAATTAACCTTCCCTAAAGGTAGTGCTTCACCAATGCAAAGCTTTTAGTGATGCTCCATAACCTAAAAAGTCAGTAAAAATCCCACAATCTAACCACGTTCCTACCACATAGCCCCATCCTCCCATATTTTGAGGCTGACAAATATGTCGATACAATGGGTGGGGATAGTCGTTAGTGCTGAGGAGAGGGACTTGAGAAGACTAATTTTATAATTAGTCATTTTCTTAATAAATATTTCTCTGTTTTGATGGCCTTTGGTCTGCTTTTGCTGGCTGCCTTCCCAGAAACTGACTGTGATTTGGACCTGGGAAGATATCCAGAGGATCTAGTGAAAGATTATCAGAGAGCAGAAAACAAAACACCTTGTCTAAGAGTCTCTTATTTCTACCACACATAGTATATTTTCATTATATAATCTTAAAAGTACTCCCATAAAGCTTATTACGCTAAGGCAATAGCTCATATTTGGCAACCCAGATGAACTAACCTAAATGACCAATGAGAAAAGTTGAGCACCAAGACCTCCTGAGGTCATTGGCTAAAGGAGAAACCTCATGCCCCATAGAGGTGGACAGCGCCCCTCATAGATGTCCCAGAAGAGTGTCTGAGTTCTCCAATGAGAACACATGGACACAGGGAGGGGAGCATCACACACCAAGGTCTGTTGGGGGGGTGGGGGAGTCAAGGAGAGGGAGAGCATTAGGACAAATAGCTAATGCCTGTGGGGCTTAAAACCCAGATCACGGGTTGATGGGTGTAGCAAACCACCATGGCACATGTATACCTATGTAACAAACCTGCACATATGGCACATGTATCCCAGAACTTAAAGTATAATACAAACAAATAATAATAAAAAGAAAGAAAAATGGATAGGTAAAGCAGGAGGGTTGAATGGAGGTGGATACCTGTGTTGGGTAATCAGAGGACATTAGAGGAAGCTTGAGAGCCTCAGAAGAGGAGATGACCAAACTGGAAGGGGGTGTTGTCTGCAGACTGCCTGGAAAAAGATACCTATAGCTAAGACTGGACTTGTTGTACCTGTGATCATTGTGCCCGGGACTGTGATAGCTTAGGTCACCGTAGTATGAGAATGCCCTTCATCACTGCTGCAGCCCATGAAGGCTTCCAAATAATTCTGTTCTCTGCTCCCTCCAGCTGCAGCAGAAGGGATCTAGGTCAGAGACAACTTGAACAGTTCATAAAACATTGTTACGAAGATAAAATGAAAACGAGGCAACAAGTATGTTCTCTTAGGTAGTCTGTTGGCCAATCGTTTGCTTATGGGGGAATGACTTTTGAAGACTCGATCTAGAGATGGAATCCACAGTCCTCTTTCTCATTTCCTCCAAACTGAGTCTGCTGTTCTGTGTTTTATTTACAGAGCAGTCAGGTTCCTTTCTTCCCTGAAGCCAGTCTAGTACCTAGGGCATGCAGACTATGTTAGGAGGCTTTTGTGTGCTAATCAAAGGCTGATGGAAGTGGATTTTTGTCATAATAAGGTGAATAAAATACATTTTGCTGGAAAAAATAAAAGAGTTTCTGAGTTCTCATCAAAACCAATGGAAGGAGCCCATGATCCACCAAATAGGGACTTCTCAGCCACAAATGGGAAAGTCTGTGTCTCCAGCTGGGCTGGGAGACACGTGCATGCATCTGCAGAATGAAGAGGAAGCGACCACCAAGTAAACAGGTGATAGTCATTGATAGCATTTCCATCATCTGCTTTGCCTCTCAATGGCCAATTAACACAAGACGTCCTCTTGCACAGATGCAGAATCTCCTAAGCCCTCAACTTTGCCCTGAATAGAAATAAAAAGGTCTTTATTCATTTATCCTCCCCCCTAAATTTATTAAATACATGATAGATGTTAAACACTGTGTTAGGTACTGAAGATGCAGTCATGAGCCAGGTATGCTCTTGGAAAGAAGACATAGCCCAACTCTCCATAGAAATGAAATACAGCAATAATATATGTATTTATAATAGGTTAATGGTTTTTTTGTCCACAAAAAAACAAATTTTTATATCGATTAGCAAAGTGACTAGGTCATTTTACTTTTTTGAACTTGATTCTTTGGCTAATATTATAAAATGCCAGAGCTAAAAATAGCTGTACCTGGGTGAAATGGAGAAGACATGGGACATAACTTTAAAAATGGGAGGAGCGGGAACTAGGGACTTTCCATTAAACCATGATGTATGGTGAGTGATTCCATTTATAACACATTCTAGAAATGACAAAAGTTATAGGCATGGAAAACAAATTAGTGGTTCTCAGGGGTTAGAGATTGTGGGGAGTAGGAGGATGAACACTATAAAGAGGTAGCATAAAGGAGATTCTTGTGATGATGGGATAGTCCTGTATCTTGCTTGTGATGGTTTTTACACAAGTCCATAATGCTGATAAAAGGACATCTCACTCGTATGTGATAAAAGGGCAATATCGTACCAGTGTCAAATTCCCGGTTTTGACATATGCTATTGTTACAGAAGGTGTAGTCATTGAGGAACCTGGAGGAAGAGGGCATGGGACCCGTCCATACTATCTGCAACTCCCTATGAATCTATAGTTATTTCAAAATTAAAAGCTTTTTTTAAAAAGGAAACAAGCATTAGGGACTTTCCATGGAAACTTTGGTTAAACATTTGTACAGAAACCAAATCTGCCTTTAATTGAAATCAGACGTGGCTCTTAGAGTGCTGGGCACATACACAGGTGTCTCCATCTCTTTAACATTGACGAGGGAAGTATGGTTACCTGCATAGAGGACCACCTGGTCAGCTGGTTGGTGTTACATCCTTGTGACTTGACAATATGAGACTAAACCTAAAGTTTAGAAGAGAAAGCAAATAGCGTGAAGCCAGCCACCTAACAGACTCTATTGCTTCTAATTTCTATCATATGGTTTCTGATTATTACCTTAGGTAAAATGAGAAATATCTCAATTAAAAATTCAAAAACTTTTCTTTGGAAATTGTTAAAAGTGGAACCATTAAAGTCAGACAAATTAGATCAGACACAAGAAGTTTAAAATATGCAGCAATTTTTCAGGCTAATGGCCTAAAGTACCTCTTGAGCTTTTCTTATCATCAATGTCTATGGTTATATTATTTCTGTTGAGGTAAAATTATCTACATAATGCTATTACCTAGGTCTCCTGTGTATAAGGATAATGGAAAGTGCTTCCACACTTTGCAAATACATTATGTTCTGAAAGAATATTAACATTTTATCTTATATAAGTTCCTAATGGGAATATTTCTACAACACTAAAATAATTACTCAAAATGGCTCTCTACTCATAATTGCAACAAAGTTTATAAAATTACAGATTTGAGGATAGATTACTATATATATATTGTATCTTGCATTAAGATACTCAACATTCTGATTCAGTTTATTCATCAGGTTTATACATATGTTTTATGTGTATCTGTGATTTAAAGAAAAAGTGATAAAATAGATCGTTGAATAAAATATCTAGCCCACTCTACAAAATACTACACCTGTTATATCTCAACTTAAAATAATTATAGAACTAGTTACATCCTGGAGTTTACTAACACAGTTTTTGACTAGCTACAGGATATGTTCTCTGGATCCATTTTTATAAGCCGTAGCTCTTCAGACCCAATGACTAATACCTTCCATGAGTTAAAATTCAGAACTAGAGCTAGAAAAGAAATACAACATCTCTAGTGCTCTAAATGGACTTCGAGGATGTACACTTTGGGGTATGGGGTGTGAGGAGCAGTGGGAGAGTAGTAGAAGGCTTCTTTTCAGTCCCAGGATCAAGCCACATTCCCCAATATGTTTGCAAAATACCTTGCAATGTGAGGGTTCTTTTTAAGTTACCAGTATGCTTTTTCACCATATCATTCTGGTGTCTATTGCTCTAATAAGTTAGAACCATAGGAAAACGAATGCGTTAATCCATAACTAATACTTGTCCATAGCAGAATGAGTATCTGCCAAACCCCAGAACCATCCTATTCAAACACAAGGTGTACACATAAAATTTGACAGTATCTTTAAAAATCATTTGAAACATCATAAAATAGAAATATATTTGGTAAACATTTCAGGTTCCATGTCTTACTGTTTTTAAAAACTCTAAAAACGGGTCATAATTTCTATAAGTAGACGTTCTTTACTAATCAAATTAATCAATCCATTTTATTCAGATACCCTATATCTAGTACTAGTTCACAAAATTCATTTTTCTTTATCAACAAATAAAAATTATGTCTGTGTTATGTACAACATGATGTTTTCTTAGGTATATGTTGTAGGATAGCTAAATCAAGCTAATTAACATATTCATTACATCACGTACTTATTTTTTGTGATGAGAATATATAAAATCTACTCTCAGTAATTTTCAAGTATACAATGTACAGTTATTTACTAAAATCACCATATTATACAAAGAATTCATACAGAAAATTTTTTGTAAATAAATACTAAATAAATGCAATTCAGTGGCATACTTTTTAAAAATGTCTGACCAGCAAGGAAATGGATTTTAAAAAGTGACATAGAATATAATAGATTTCTTTAGGACAAGTAAAAAATAAAAATTGCATATCACAATGGATATAATACAAAAATATAATATGTGGAGAAAGCATATTTCAGAATATGTGAAGATATGCTATAATTTATATAAAATTTTAAATCATACCAACATCATATTTTATACTGCTCATGAATACTATGTTTGTGTTAAATAATAAAAAATAGTAAATAAAACATTAAATTTATGATAAAAGCTTTCTTTAAAAAAGGAGAAAAAATAAATTAAGTTGCCCTTAAGTGCAGCTTAAGGGCACTTCAGATTTATCTGTAATATACTTTAGTAATTTAAAACACGTAATAAACTTCTTGTGGAAAACAAAATTCAGGTATAGTTTATGTTCATCAAGAAATGAAAATTATCATTTAACAAATTTCTTCTTACGTTTCATCTTATACTTTTATTTGCAGGGACCATCTGTGATTATTTATGAACCCAAAGAAATAAAGCATTTCATAAACTATACAGACCAATAAAGGCTGCTCTTGTTCTATATTTTTTTATGAGAACACCATGACTAATCTGACGGAACATGAAGTAGAAGAAGTATTTTCTTATAGTTATTTCTACTATTCTTTTCTTTCTCGTGAAAGGACTCATTGAAATTGTGCAGGATGGATAGAATCCCTGCCACTAACCTCCTACACATCAAAAACAAATGTGTAATTCAGTCAAATGGAAGCTGGTGAGTCTGCGCTTCCTGCCATCCCCAGGGAAGATCCAAGTTTCTTTTGTGATACAAAAGAAAAAGATTCTTTTTTATATAATCTCTGGCCGATTGTAAAAATTGACAGCAATATATCATATCCATCATTGTTATAAAGATACTGTGTATATCAAAATATACTACTCCTCTTTGTTATGCCGATGATATTTGGTTGCCCTCTATGAAGGGACAAGGGTTTCTGTAACCACAAGCCTGCTTCACCACATGCTCCTCTTCCTTGAATAAGAAAGGTTCAGACCGTGAGTCAATTAGACCCCAACACTCACTTGTCCCAAGAGGCATGGCTGAGGGTGGAAGGAGTAGCAGAGACAGCATATGCACATCCATATTTAGAACCTTGGTAACAGGTAGTTCAGGTGGCTTTTGAAAGGTGCATAGAGGCTCCCAGCTCAATCTTTCACCTGTGTCTCAGTATCCTGAAGGCAATTCTGTTTGGTTTGCGTTTTGTTTTGGCAGCGCTACAAAGGACCTCAGCACTTCCAGTCAAGGCAAGACCCCGCTAATGAACAAACGTTTGTTCTGGGGCCCGCCCTGGGGTGGCAGAGACACTGAAGTGTCAATTGAGATTTATGACAATGATGTAAAGCAGAGAAAAGACCATACAGGGTTGGCTCACAAAACTGTTGGTGGAGTTGGAGGGAAAGGACAGGCCGCTGGGCTGGGGCCATTGCTAGGAGCGGGAGAAAGATCCAGTCAAGAACTGATTGAGTGCCTACTATGTGGCAGGAACTTTACAGATGTGATCATCTCCTAGTTCTTATGGTCACTTTTTGAAACGGTTACTACTACCCATATTTTATGGATCAAATTTTCCAAATATTTATTCATACCTTCTTATGTGACATATACTGCACCATAAAGTTATCTGCCTGAAAAGTGAGAACGAACAATAAAATTCTAAGCCCCCAATGATGGAATGAACCCCTCTCTTAGCCAATGGGACCCCAGGGAAATATTAAAAACTGAATTCCTAGCCATAATGGGATGGGAGTTCAAACACGCTTCATGATACCCTCCTTTTTGTGGTTTAGACACAAAAACTGACCAGCATTAATACTGAAACAGATCATAAGACTGACGGAACAGACTCTTTGAGGCAATGAGATACCAAATAAGGCCATACCAGACAAGGGTTAAGTCACACACTTCTATACTTAAAGAATAAATTCTCTTCTAACTGCCACAAGATTTTTCTTTTTCTTTAGTGGCTAAAGAGGCATTGGCCTCAAGATAAGCAATATAAAACAATTATAGCTCGTCCACTACCAGATGCAGACTAACTCCATGTTCCACAAGCCATAACTATAGCTTTGATTGAACCAGAAGCTGATTTCAGTAACTTTCTTCTGACAGGAGGCCACTGACTACAGGATGGTTCTGGCCAGTTTACAGAGGCTGCACGCTATAGTGCCTCATGTTTTTGCTTCACTTTTTTGACCCAATTGTAATGTATTTAAATATTAAGTCTCCATCCCAACGTGAAATGGGACACATGTAACATGCATGTTATTCAATATGCACGCATGAGGACCCTCTTTGTAAATATTCATAGCTTCTCCTATAACTGTTTAATATCTATGTTTAGCCAACCTGTTTAGCATAAAGCTCCTGCCCCAACCCCTCCTGCTCTGAAGCGCCTGTTAACAGTCTCTGCTGGAGGCTACACTTCCCAGCCTGGCAGGATGGCTGCCCTGCAGTCTGTAATCCTTTTAAAATAATAAAGTCTCCTTTCCAAGGTATGTAGGCAATTGAAGTAGAATATAATAAGTGATAAGAAGTATAGAGAAAATGATCACCTGTCTAGCTGGAGGATTGAGAGTAGGCTTCTAAGATAACATCTAAATTGACTCTTGAAGCATTAGAAACCCATTTTACCTGTGATTAACCAGTTGAAAAACCGAAGCAAGGGCAGCCAGGAAACTCCATGTACAAATTAGAGAAAACAAAGTTTAAGTCTCAGTTTCCTTATGAAAGTTAGGACCAGGATTTAAACTCAGCTTTGACTCCAAAGACGGTGTTTATTCTACTTTCACCAAAATTTAAGAAAGAAAATGGTAGTAGATGCATATACAACTGCCTCTCCATCCTTCATAGGTGTATCTAGAGCCAACTCCCACCACTGTGATTTTCCAGGACATGGTTTTCTTAACCTGCTGCTCCCATGAAGAACAAAATGCAGTTTGAACAAGTTGACAACAGTAACACAGAGAGTTGTGAAGTACTTTTTTGGCTGCCAAAGCTCCCCTGATGGGAGTTGGCAGTAAAGATACTTTCTGGGTTAGACAATTACTGGTAGTAAAGAAAGTTAGGTGAAAGTTCCACCTAACTCCGGTTATGCCATTGCTTACACCAAATGTTGACCTACCCATGTATAGTAGGCAGCAAAGAAATATTTTAGTGACTGAGTGCTCTTTTAATACAATATTATAGTTCTCATATTTTTACCAATTATTACTCATTGTTCTAATTTTAAATAATTGTTTAAATTTCATAGAATAAAATCTGTGTTGCCTTGCCAGAATAATGAATATGGTTTTATGATTCAGTGTTTAGCTAATGCAAAATACCTCCTCAAGACTCAACCCAAATGTTTCAGGAAGGAATCCAAACAATTTTTATTAGGAAATGACAACATGCAACTAGAATGTAAAATTAAGGAACTTACAATAAAGCAGGCTTCAGTGCAATCACTTACTTCAGCAGTTGATGGATTCTATTAGCAGAGTTGTTTTGGCACTGGTTTCCAGGTGGAGCGTGATTAATCATTACTCCTGCAAGGCACTCATTCATCATTACCTAAGTAAATAAGTATTTTTACATCTTTAATTTTAATACCTAAATCAACCAGAAAGAAATTAGTCTATTTACTTGGGGGTGAGAGAACTCTATAGAAATGAAGGTCTGTGTTGATTGACTAGGAAGGAATCCAGTACCACATCAGCAGCATAGCACAGGAATGGGAAGCAGAGATTACAGCTCTGACTCATGTTCTGATAAGAGGTGGCCCAGAGCTCCCAGTGTTTCTGAGGCTGACTCAGAACTCTGAGTAGGACTGTGGGTGAACCAACAGTCACCATGGAATATGAACTAGACAGACGGGTTTTGATGCAATGTGGTGTAGCTGGAAGGGCCTCCTGGCACAGTGCTGGGCCCAGACATGGGGGTCAGGACTTGTCAGATGAATTCGCTTCTGAAAGAGTCAGTCATGCTGGCACCAAATACTGTGGGTGGGCTTTGTATACAGAATCGCCTGGTCAGTGGTTCTCAAACTCGAGCATGTCAGAATGAACTGGTCTGCTGGTTAAAAATGTAGATTTCAGACCAGGTGCAGTGGTTCACATCTGTACTCTCAGCACTTTGGGAGGCCGAGGCAGGTGGATCACTTGAGGCTGGGAGTTAGAGATCAGCCTGGGCAGAGTAGTGAGACCTTGTCCATACAAAAAAAATTAAAATAAATTAGCTGGATATGGTGGTGCTTGCCTATAGTTCTAACTACTTAGGAGACTGAGGCAGGAGGATCACTTGAGCCTAGGAGTAAGGCATTACAATGAGCCGTAATCCCACTACTGCACTGTAGCCTGGGTGAGAGTGAGAACATGTCTCAGAAAGAAATGAAGATTCTCTGGCCCAATCCCAGAAGTTCAGATTCAGAAAGCAGGGATGGGACCCAGAAATCTGCATTTTTAAAACTTACCGTATAGGTTTCTGATGAGAAAACATAGTCTAGGAGGTAATGAAATAAATAGGATAAAGATATTATATTCTACCTGGCAGGATGAACCATAATATATGAAATCCAATAAAATATGGTTTCATGGCATAAGTACAAAGAAAGAATTTTGCCTTTACCCCCCTCTCTCATTCTGGCTACACTACAGGTAAGTGTAAGCGCCCCATATGTTGTCACCAATTTTCAGAGGCTATTAAGAAATTACTAACAAGATCTTACATTTATATTTTAATTTAAAAATTTCCATTTACTTTAACATACCAATTAAGTGCGTAACAGGCAGTCCTATTGTAGTGGAAAAGGTATCGTATCAGATACTAAAGGAAAAAAAAACTGAATTCAAATCACAATTTCACTTCTGGCTAAATTTATTGTATTGATATGTGATAAAGCAACTCAATTTCTAAATCTTGGATTGTGATAAAGCAACTCAATGACTAAAATCTTGGAATAATATTACCTGCGGAGAACGATCATTGTAAGAATTAAATGAAAAGCATATAAAAGCTCTGATGATTGTACCTGGCATATAGAGAAATCTTTGAAATTTTTTTGTCTAGATGGATGAATGAACAAAAGCACACTTGGGTGGATGAGAAACTTTTTTGAAATTAAATGAATGATGAAAATATTGGCAAACATGACGTTAGCTTTCAGTTTAGTGACAAACATGTTGAATTCTTTAATTATTTTAATTACCAATTACTTCCTCGTCTCAGTGTATTTTTACCCACTAGAATCACAAGTAACATTCCTTATTTTTATCCTGCTTTGCTTTCATTTCTTACATAGCCTTGATGTAAATCATTTAAAAATCCCATTTAAACCATAGACCAGCAGAGCCTGGCAGCCTTTGGATTTAGTGCTGTTGAACCATACAGGAAAACTAATTCATTCATTTGGCTTTCATTTTGTGCATCCTTCCCATCTTATTCACTACTTTTATTAATTTCTAGAGCATGGTCTGTGAGTAGCTCCACAGAAGTTCGCAATTACGTGGAGCCGTCTTCCATGTTAACTCTTCAAATGGCTTCATTTATAGGCACAGCTGTCTCATCTCGACTTCACTGGGAGAGAGGCAGAACTAGCATTTCCTGTGTCACAGCCCATTTATTTTCAGACACGTGTTGCAGCATACATTAAGTTCAATTTCTGTGGAGCTGCTATTGAGGTATAGAACCATGCACAGTTGGATGGCACCGTTCCCTCCAAAAGGGACAAGGATGAATAATACAGAAGAAATGGACAGACATAGGAAAAGGTAAATTTTCCAATCGGTGACATCCAGCGCATGCTGTGGAAAAGAAGAGGCTGTGTGAAGTAGAGGTGGATGGCACTTGTGTATGTATAAACAATTTCACAGACATCATTTGATAGTCTATGCTATGACATTTGTATCATAATAGTCCTTATTTTAAAGATGAGAATATGGAATCACAACAGGGTTGTGTAAATTGCTCAAAGTCACGCAGTTGGCAAACTGCATAGCAGAAATTGGAAATCACTTTTATCTAACATCAAATCCTAGATTTCTTCCAAAATGATTGTATTTCTCCATATTCAGCTGTGACTGTAGGGTTAGCAGAGTCCTTAGGAAGAAGGAAAAGGGAGGCATATCCAAGACAAATACAGTTTTTCAAAGTCAACCTACATAATCTGATTTAAACAACCCCTCCCCCCACCGCCACCCATCACATTATGCTCAAAGGCATTCTGTGGGTCTTACCTTCTTAATTTATTTCTTCTTAAATGCTAGTCGGTAATCACAGGAGATTCACTTTTTCAGATGCTCACTGTTACCTTCTTTCTTTTGTCACAGTCAACTGACACTGCCAAAGCAGTCAGTATTGGGGAATCATTGGCTTAACGATCCATACATTACAGCTCTAGCCTTACTTGGTTGAATTCCTTTGTACCTGAAGGCTCTGAAGTTCATTAGGTTGCAGCAGTTGCTTTTTACAGAGGCGTTGTTGCACACAATTGAAATTTTACTTAGCACATAATAGCATTTGCCTAAGTAAACTTTGAATAATCTCTAGTTCAAAGAATTCTACAGTTAAAATGCCCACACACAACCCTCCGTCATAAAAAGGCTGGAATAGATTCCTTATTATCGTTTAGTGCATGCAAACAACACTTAAGTGCCAAAATAGAAACATGTTCACCCAAAGGATGACATGTCCTGCATTATTGTGTAAATCTCAAATGATCCTGTTTACCTTCTTTTTTTGTGGTCTAGAAAGGTCCTTATATAAGTGAACTACAGACTTCTTTGTCCTCAGCTGAGAATCCTTTATTGAATGTTTGATTAAGCACCTTAAATACATTTTCCAGGCTCAAGAACCTGCTGAACGCACCAGGTATAATGAGCTCAAGCATTGTGGGATCAAGATGAAACCTCAAACACCTGGGAAATGCAACGAATGCTGACATTTGTAGCAAAGGAAATTCCTCTTCCTCCTTCCTCACCTCCTCCTTCTTCTCCCACTCCTCCCCCTCCCCTCCCCTCCCCTCCCCTCCCCTCCTCCTCCCGTCCTCCTCCTCCCACTTCTTCTCCTCCCACTCCTCCTTCCCCTCCTCTTTCTCCTTCCCCTCCGCATTGCCCTCCCCCTCCTCTCCTCACACTACTACCTATGCCCAGAGTGGAAGATGCATTTTGGGACCTGTCAATTCCAGCCTGTCTCCCCACCCACTTCTGCTCCTCACCCATCACTTCTTAACTCCTCCACAAGAGAGAAGTTGCCAGTTGTCAGAAATGGAGATGATTGTAGGCACATTATACTAAGTGTGTATCCACGAGAGCTCTCTGCTTTTTCCTCCTACTTTCCATACTTATGTAGTAAGCAGACCCAGGCAAAGCCTGACTTTCCAGAATTCATTCTCTTTCTGTCAATCTCTTTCCTTTCTTTCCTTCCGGGCACGCAATCAAACACAGTAGCTCCCACATACGTTCAAGGGATACGTTCCAAACCCCCATGCTTGAAACCGCAGACAGCACAAATCCTGTATACGCGATGCTTTTTCCTGTACGTATATATCTACAAAAACGTTTATTTCATAAATTAGGCACAATAAGAGTTTAACAACAATAACTAATAATCAATTATAACAATATGCCAGCCTCAGTGCTATTGGCTTTAGGACCATTAGGGAGTGAAATAAGGGTGACTTGAACACAAGCACTGCAATACCCCAGCAGTTGATCTAGTAACCTAGAAGCTACCAGGGGACTCACAGAAGGGGAGCGTGTACAGTGTGGATCACCAGGAAAAAGGGGTGATGCTGGTCCTGGGCAAGGTGCAGCAAGATGGCACAAGATTTCATCACACTACTCAGAGTGGCACACAATTTAGGAATTGTTTATTTCTGGAATTTTCCATTTAATATTTTTGGACATCCATTAACCATAGGTAACTGAAACCGCAGGAAAAAAAAAAAACTTCAGATTAGGAGCTGCTACTGTAGTATTAGATTCAGAAGAAAAGAAGTCCTTTCTTTGACTTAGCTAATGAGCCTGTATTGAGAGCAAGTAATAAATTGTGACTTTCTTCTCCTTTTCTCACCACTAATCCTTGAGTTTGCTATTTCTTTAATCTGACACCTGTCAGGGAGAAGTTCTAAGTGGTAAAGTTGTTTCCCCTCATTCCTGAGACTTCAGTTAGTACCTTTAAAATATATGCAAACCTTCCAATCTTCAGTATAATTACGATACTTGATTCTATTCAATCAATCAATCACTGGGCCAACTGCTAATTGTAAAACCTCAAAATGAAGGAAAATGAATATATCATGCGAGTTCACTAAGAGATATTGAAGGCAAATTCACATGCATCCTGAGAATGGCCTTTCAATTTCAATGTTTCCACATTCATCGTTTTATTGAGTAGGTATTACCTAGGTCATCACTTCTTCAATAATTTTATTAATTTTCATTCTTTTTTAATTTTTTATTTTGGGGGGTACATGTGATAATTCAATACATTCATATAATTTGTAAAAATCAAATAGTGTAATTGGGATATCTATCATGTTAAGTATTTGTCTTTTCTTTATGCTAGAAACATTCATTCTCTTCTAGTTATTTTGAAACCTACAGTAGATTATTGTAATCTGTAGTCACCCTACTGAACTATCAAATGCTAGATCTTATGTTTTAATCAGACCATATATTTGTACTCATTAAAAAAAAAAAAAAAAAAAAACCTCTCTTCATCTCCCCATTTCCCTTACCCTTCCTTCCTGACCTTCGGTAACCATAGATGTCATATATGGCCTTTATTATTTTGAAGTATATTCCTTCTATATCCAGTTTGTTGAGAGTTTTTATCATAAAGGAATTTTGGATTTTATTGAATGCATTTTCAGCATCAGTTGAGATGATTATATGGTTTCGTTCTTGATTCTGTGAGTGTGATGTATCACATTTATTGATTTCCGTATGTTAAACCATCCTTGCACCCTGAAATGAATTCCACCTGACCATGGTGAATAATCTTTTTAACATGCTGTTGAATTCAGTCTGCTAGTATTTTGTTGATAATGTTTGCATCTATGTTCATCAGTGCCACTGGCCTCAGTTTCCTTTTTTTGTTTTTCTTTGTCTGGTTTTAGTATGAGGGGAATGCTGACCTCATAGAATGAGTTTGGAAGTATTTCTTCCTCTTCAATTTTTCTGAAGAATTTGAGTAGAATTGGTATTAGTCCTTCTTTAAATATTTTGTAAATTTTAGGAGTGAAGCCCTCAGGTCCTGGACTTTTCCTTGATGGGAGACTTTTTATTATAGCTTCAATCTTGTTATTCATTATTGGTTTAAGTTTTCTTTTTCTTCATGGTTCAATCTTGGTAAGAGGTATGTGTACAGGAATTTATTTATTTCCTCTAGGTTTTACAATTTATTGGTGTATAGTTGTTAATAATATTCCTCTAATGATTCTTTGTGTTTATATTATCTCATTTATAACGTCTCCTTTATCATTTCTGATTTGAGTTCTTCTCTCTTTTTTTTCTTAGTCTAGCTAAAGGTATGTCAATTTTGTTTATCTTTCCAAAGAATCAACTTTTCATTTCACTGATCTTCTTTATTTTTTTTCTCGATTTTATTTATTTATGTTCTAATCTTTATTAGTTCTTTCCTTCTACTAATTTGGGGTTTGGTTTATTCTTACTCTTTTAGTTCCTTGGCATGTATTATTGGTTTGTTTATTTGAAGTCTTTCTACTTTTTTGATATTGGTGTTTGTTGCTATAAGCTCTCCTTTTAGTACTGCTTTTGTCATATCCCGTAGGTTTGGGTATGTTGTATTTCCATTTTTGTTTGTTTCAAGAAATTTTTAAAATTTTCTTCTTAATTTATTGACTTGGCCATTCACAAGTATGTTGTTTAATTTCCATATGTCTGTATGTTTTCTGAGGTTCTTCTCGCTTTTGATTTTTTGACTAATTCAATTGTGGATAGTTAAGATACTTGATAAGATTTCTGCCTTTTTAAATACACTGGAACTCGTTTTGTGACCTAAGATATGGTGTATTCTGGTGAATGTTTCATGTGCTGATGAAAACACTGTGTATTCTGCAGCAGATGGGTGAAATGTTTTATAAATGTCAGGCCCTTTCGGTCTAGTGTGTAGTTTAACTCCATATGTTCTTGTTGATTTTCTGTCTAGATAATTCTGTTCATTACTGAGAGTGGGGTGTTCAAATTTTGTACTATTATTGTATTGTAATCTATCACTCCCTTTAGATTTATTAACGTTTGCTTTATGTACTTGGGAACTCCAATATTGGATACACAGATATTTATAATTGTTATATCCTTTTGCTTAATTGACACCTTTATCATTATATGGTGACTTTCTTTGTCTCTTTTTACAGTCTTTAATTGTGGTCTATTTTATCCAATATAAGTATAGCTACTTACTTTTTTGGTTTCTAGTTACATGAAATATCTTTGTCTATCCCTTTACTTTCAATCTATGTGTGTCCTCATAGGTGTGGTGAGTTTCTTGTAGGCAACATATACGTGGGCCTTGTTTCCTTATTATTCAGTCACTCTATGCCTTTTAATTTGGGAATTGAGTCCTTTTACATTCGGTGTTATTTTTTGTAAACAAAGAATTACTATTGCCATTTCTTGCTTTTTTTTCTGTTTGTTTTGAGATTTCTCTCTCTCTCTTTCCATGTTTCTTATTGTCTTCCTTTGCAGTTAAATGATTTCCTTTTCCTCTGGTAGTATGCTTTATTCTGTTGCCTTTTTTTTTTCAGTGAATCTGCTATAGGTTTCTGCATTACGGTTACCATGAGGCTTACAAATAAAATCTTATAAATATAACAAGTTATTTTTAAAAGATGACAACTTAAATCATAAAGAAAAGATAGAAACAAAGAAAAATGAAAAAAAATGTACATTTTTTAAACTCCGTCCTCCCATATTTTTAGTTTCATTACCTCGATTTACCTATGTTTATGTTACCTACCTTTTAACAGGTTGCCATAGCTATTATTGTTTTTGACAGATTTGTCTTTTGGGCTTCATACTAAAGTTGTGAGTGAATTGCACACCACAATTACAATATTTGATTATCCTGGGTTTGTCTGTGGACTAGTTTAACCAGTGGATTTTATACCTTTTGAAAAGTTTTCCTCTGCACATTAGTGTGTTTTTCTTTCAGACTGAAAAACACTTTTCAGCATTTCTTGTAAGATGGGTATGCTGGTGACACATTCTCTCAGCTTTTGTTTGTCTGGGAAAGACTTTATCTCTCCTTTATATTTGAAGGATAGTTTTGTCGATACAGTATTCTTGGGTGAAAGGATGTTTTTCTTTCAGCTCTTTGAAAATGTTGTTCTATTAACATTCTTCACAGAACTAGAAAAATTTATTTTAAAATTCATATGGAACCAAACAAATAGCCTGAATAGCCAAGGCAATCCTAAGCAAGAAGAGCAAAGCTGGAGGCATCACATTACCAAATTCAAACTATACTGCAGGGCTACAGTAACCAAAATAGCATGGTACTGGTACAAAAACAGACACATGGATGAATGAAACATAATAGAGAGCCCAGAAATAGGGATACACACCTATGACCATCTGATCTTTGACAAAGCTGACAAAAACAAGGCAATGAGGAAAAGACACCTTATTCAATAAATAATTCTGGGGTAACTGGCTAGCCATATACAGAAGATTGAAACCAGATCCCTTCCTTACACCATATACAAAAATCAACTAACGATAAATTAAAGACTTAAGTTAAAACCCAAAACTATATGAACCCTGGAAGACAACCTAGGAAATACCATTTTGGACGTAGGAATGAGTGAAGATTTTATGACAAAGGTGCCAAAAGCAGTTGCAACAAAAGCAGAAATTGACAAATGGGACCTAATTAAACTTAAGAGCTTCTGCACAGCAAAAGAAACTATCAACAGAGTAAACTTACAACCTACAGAATGGGAGAAAATTTTTGCAAACTATACATTTGATAAAGGTCTAGTATCTAGCATCTATAAGAAACTTAAACACATTTACAAGAGAAAAACAACGCTACTAAAAAGTAGGCAAAGGACAGGAACAGACACTTTTCAATAGAGGACATATATGCAGCCAACAAGCATATGAAAAAAATCTCAATATCCCTGATCATTAAAGAAATGTAAATCCAAACCACAATGAGATATCATCTCACACCAGTTAGAATGGCTATTAATAAAAAGTCAAAAAAGTATAGATGCTGTCAAGGATGTGGACAAAAAGGAACACTTCTACACTACTAGTGGGAGTGTAAATTAGTTCAACTGTTGTGGAAAGCAGTATGGTGATTCCTCAAGGAGCTAAAAGCAGAACCACCATTGGACCCATCAATTCCATTACTGGGTTTATACCCAGAGGTATATACATCATACTACCATAAAGACACATGCATGTGAATGTTCATTGCAGTACCATTCACAATAGCAAAGATGTGGAATCAACCTAAATGCCCAACCACAACAGTTTGGATAAAGAAAATGTGGTACATATACACCATGGAATACTATGCAGTCATAAAAAAGAATGAGTTAATGTGTTTTGTGGAAACACTGATGGAGCTGGAGGCTATTATCCTAGGCAAACTAATGCAGAAAAAGGAAATCAAATACCACATGTTCTCACTTATAAGTGGGAGCCAAATGATGAGAACTCATGGACACAAAGGATGGAGGGTGGGAGAAGGGAGAGGAGCAGAAAAGAAAACTATTGGGCACTGGGCTTTGTATCTGGATGATGAAATAATCTGCACAACAAACCCTTGTGACTTGAGTTTACCTATGTAACAAACCTTCAGATGTACCCCAAAACCTAAAATTAAAGTTATTTTTAAAAATACTGTTTCACTCCCTCACAGCCAGTATGATTTTCATTGAGAGGTTTGTTAGGCAAATTGGAGCTCCTTTTTATGTGATTTGCTTCTTTTCTCTTGCTGCTTTCAGGATTCTCTCTGTCCTTGACATTTGAAAGTTTGATCATAACATGACTTTTGGTAGTCTTATTTAGTTCAGACACCTATTTGGTGTTCTCTGACCTTCCTGTACTTAGATATTTACCTCCTTATTTAGTTTTGGAAGGTTTTCTGTTATTTTGTATTTAAATAAGCTTTCTACTCCTTGCTCTTGCTTACCTCCCTCTTGAACACCAATAATTCTTAGGTTTAGTCTTTTAATTTTCTATTTCTTATTGGTGATTATTTCTTTATATCCTGTTTCTTTTTTCTCCTCTGTGTATTTGAACTCACTGATTCTTTCCTCTGCCTAAGTCATTCTGCTGCTTCTAATGAATTTTTGATTCAGCAAATGTATTTCTCAGTTCCAAGATTTCTGTCTGTTTTTATTAGTTCAATCTCTTTAATAAATCTCTCTGGTAAATTTCTAAATTGTTTTTCTGTGTTATCCTGGAGATTACTGAGTTTCCTTAAAAGTGCTATTTTGAATTCTTGGTCAGAGTGATCAC
Source organism: Macaca mulatta (assembly GCF_049350105.2). Taxonomy (NCBI): domain Eukaryota; kingdom Metazoa; phylum Chordata; class Mammalia; order Primates; family Cercopithecidae; genus Macaca; species Macaca mulatta. The sequence goes on along the minus strand of NC_133408.1, from coordinate 22,143,639 downwards.
ATATCATCATCTAGTTAGAGTCGCTGGATCCTGGCTTTGTTCTTTTGGAGAGATTATGGTTCCTTTGCTATTGTTTCTTGTGGATGTATGTCCATGTCTTTGCATTGAAGGATTTATTATTTATTCTAGTCTTTTTGTCTACGTTGTTTGGGTTTTTATTGGATATGTTTGCTTAGAGATGCTTTGTAATTTCTCTATTGATTTTCCTTGTCCTCTGCTAGGTCACTGCTTCTTTTCAGTACTAGATGGTGTCTTTCACCCAAGTCTCCCTTGATTCTAGGAAACAATCAGTGTGCTGCCCATCCCAAATGAGAGAGGTCACAAAGGAGACACTTAGTAGTATTAGAAGGGTGCCTGTGCCTAAAGGCTCATGCCCAGTGGCCTGTGGAACAAATATTTTACAGTTTGATGCTGCTGAACAGCCACTCTGATCTGCCATCTCCTTGACCAAGTTACGGAGCAGAGCTTCCTGGGCTAAGAATAGTAGTCCAACCTCCCCTCTTTGTCTCTGACTGTCTTCGAGGATATTTCTCCCTTCAGGTACTCCCAATGCCTCCTATGGGTTGAGGATAGTTACCCTGCCAAAGAACCCAGGATTATGGAGAAGTTTGTCATCACCTTGATCTCACTTTTTCCAGTATAGAAACTGTGAGTTGGGAAAAATTTTCCATGTGCTTGGTGTTGGGCAGACGGGAGGATGGACGTCAAGAATATGAAAGTCCAATTCTCTTACTGTTTTCTTAAGAGGTTTTCACTTCTCTGTGGCCCCAGGAACATCTCAGCCTCATATTTGAGTTCTGAGATATTGCTGGTGATAATCTTCATACTGCATATTTGTTTTTGGTGTTCTGTGGGGAAAAGTAAGGCCAGTTTGCTTCTATGTTGCCATTTTGGAACCAGAAGTCTCCTCCAAAGGTTTTTTTGTTTTTTTTTTTGTTTTTTTTTTTCCATCAAAATTAGCTTATATGATGGCTCTGCTGTGTCTTAACCTGTGATCCCTAAGGAAAGATCCTGAGACAAAGTCTTAGGTGGAGCACTTTATTTGGGAAGTGATTATCCTAGAGAGCAAGAATGAAAGAAAGAAAATAGAACAAGGTACAAGACAAATTCAATATGAGAATGATTTTTCAAATTGGTGTTTGATCTCCTGGACTCTTTGAAGGACTCTTATGGAATATATCTCAAAACTATCTGCCTGGGGAAAGAAAGAAGAAGCCATTTATCAATTGGTTTTTATCCTTCACAGGACATTATCTCCCCCAGTGCTCAGACTGCACACTCATGAGAGGTCAGCAAGCTTCCAATAACAGCCAATGCTAATGCTCCAGAAAAGCCTTTAACAAAAGTCAGAGGTCCATAGTAAGGTACTATCAGGGGAACCAGCCCCTGATAATTCAACATGAGTCCTTTTCTTTTTCCCTAAGTGTCAGCTGGTCTGAAAAATAAAAGGAAAGAATACAAAAGAGAGAGATTTTAAAGCTGGGTGTTCAGGGGAGACATCACATGTCGGCAGGTTCCGTGATGCCCCCCAAGCTGCAAAACCAGCAAGTTTTTATTAGTGATTTTCAAAAGGGGAGGGGTGTATGAATAGGGTGTGGGTCACAGAGATCACATGCTTTACAAGGTAATACAATATTACAAGGCAAATGGAGGCAGGGTGAGATCACAGGACCAGGGTCAAATTAAAATCACTAATAAAGTTTCAGGCATGCATTGTCATTGATAACGTCTTACCAGGAGACAGGGTTTAAGAGCAGACAACCGGTCTTACCAAAATTTATTAGGTGGGAATTTCTTCATCCTAATAAGCCTGGGAGCGCTACAGGAGACCAGGGCTTATTTCATCCTTTATCTGCAACTGTAAAAGACAGACATTCCCAGAGGGGCCATTTTAGAGACCTCCCCCTAGGAACGCATTCTCTTTCTCAGGGCTGATCCTTGCTGAGAAAAAGAATTCAGTGATATTTCTCCTATTTGCTTTTGAAAGAAGAGAAATATGGCTCTGTTCCACCTGGCTCTCAGGCAGCCAGACCTAATGGTTATCTCTCTTGTTCCCTGAACATCGCTCTTACCCTGCTCTTTTTTCAAGGTGCCCAGATTTCATATTCTTTAAACAATTTGTGCAGTTAACACAATCATCACAGGGTCCTGAGGCAACATTCATCCTCGGCTTATGAAGATGATGGGACTAAGAGATTAAAGTAAAGACAGGCATAGGAAATCACAAGAGTATTGATTGGGGAAGTGATAAATGTCCATGAAATCTTCACAATTTATGTTCAGAGATTGCAGTAAAGACAGGCGTAAGAAATTATAAAAGTATTAATTTGGGGAACTAATAAATGTCCATGAAATCTTCACAATTTATGTTTTTCTGCCATGGCTTCAGGCAGTCCCTCCGTTCAGGGTCCCTGACTTCCCACAACAAGGTACCAGGCGAAAACTCCATCAGATGGTATCTGTACAGAGCTAGTCAAATCCTGCACAGACTTAGTTGTCACAGAAGTATATGAAATAAAAGATGGTACTGTGTCCAATACAGCCTTCCTCTAGTATTACAGTTTCTTGCATGCCTTCTCTCTCTCTTTTTATATCTTAGCATTTCATATCTGCAAAAAAGTGAATTATTTGTTAAACACCCTAAAACATGTTAATCATATTTAGATTTTAAAATGTGGCATCAATGTGAAATAGTGCATTCAGCCCTCTGTATCAGGAGACAAACAGTGATGCCTGTCCAAGACTGCAGAGAGCAGAGACACAGCTGCACTCTCTCAGCACAATCCCCAACCTTCAGGAAGAAAGATGCCAATCGCAGCATATTATTTAAAAAGTATTCTAACATAATAATTATACATATCACATGCAAGCTTTTCCCCCCTTTAAACTATTCTCTAAATTTGGCCAAACAAACTATTTGATACAAAAATCCTGGCAAAGAGCAGGGTTCTCTGCAGGACTGTGTGGCAAACCCTCTGACATTCTTTTGCCTTGGCAGATAAGTCAAAACAAGGACAATCTAAAAAGAGGCCATTCCCTCCCCCAGTTAGCAATTCAAGGGTTAGATCTGAAATAGAGCAAGGGAAACAGACACATACACACTCAAACACACCCCACCCCAGCAACTCTCATAGCTGACAATGGCTGCATTTCGTTACAAGCGAATGATTTCATGATAGCTTTGCTATTTCAAAAAAAAAAAAATCAAGTAGAATGCTCAAGCACGGCTATTTCCCTTCAATGTAAGACAAAAAGCAGCAGTCTGGCATGGCTTCTTTTACATCCCAAGTGTTACAAAGGTCTCTGCAATCTCCAACCAACCCCGGTGTCTACAAGGGCATAGTATAAAGGATTGATGGACCAGTCCCTGCTGCTGTCATCAACCTGAGGTCATAACTAATATCTACCATTAATCTTCTTCATCATCTATTTTCATTTTGCCTTGACCAGTATTTTGGCAGCCCGAGGCTTTTCTGGTTGGATAACCTAGACCTTCATCCTTGAGAAATCTTAGTTTTTATTTGTCTCGTCTTGCTTGGGCCAAGGTTGCTCAATTTCTCATTTATAGTTGTCAACGACGTGGAAGCATCCAAAGAGAACCCAGTGAATTTCCAAATTCCAGAGCTACTCCTACCTGATACCACGGTGCAGCATCAGTCCTACCTCCTCGCACAGCAATCAGACTCAATTATCCCGCCCATAATAGAACAGCCCCTTTTTGCCTACTGATCCTCTGATTTGGGGGTTCAAGAGTGACCAGGAGTTCAGTAGCTTCATTCACTGGAACTCTTACTGTGTCCTCCATATGTGTGTTCTACCCATGAGAACCAAGCATTTCATTCCGGAAGATCCTAAGGCTGTGAAGATGAAGACTGTCCCCAAGCATATCGCTGGAAATGACAGTGAAAAAAGCCAATCCCACTTCCACCCCTTGGTTCCCAGACCCCAGTTTTCCAGCCATGAGCAAAACAAGAGCAGCATATATCGGCCATTTTTCTCTGAAATCAGAACCTAAGACAAAAGCTCATATACCACGCCCAAAATGTTTTCATCAACACAAACTGAAACTGTACCCATTAAACCATAACTCTCACTACCCCCTCTCCAAAGCCCTTCATAGACTATTCTACTTTCTAGCTCTATGAATTTGACTTCTAGGTGCTTCATATAAGTATAATCAGACACTTTTTATCTGACTTCTATTCAACATAATATTAGAAGAGGAAATAAAATTGGAAATGAAGAATTAAATTTACCTCTGTTCACAGATGATAGAATTATATATTTAGAAAACCCTGAAAAATCCACACAAAAAACTGTTGAGTGGTGATAATTACATAACAATGTGAGTGTACTTAATGCCACTGAATTGCACACTTAAAAATGGTTAGAATAGTAGATTTTACATGATGTCTATTTTACCACTATTTAAAAAGAAAACCAAACTGGTTTTGATTTTTCTTAAGAATTGAGAAAAATGCCAGCTCAGTAGTCATACGCCGATACCAGAGGCTGTACAGAGCACACGTGGCCTAGCAGCTCTGTTTGAGGATGCAACTCCTGATAAACTCATGGCTATGTGAGCGCAGGCAAGGGAAGGCACGTTTTAACTCCAGGAGTCAGAAAATCCATCATGGAGTTATCATATGCTCGAGACCTTGAGAACAGAAGGAATTTCCACAGTGGAGGATGGGAAGGAGATTACTCCAGGCTTTCCAACTGCAGATGCAAAGACATTGTCTCTTCTGCCTTGAGAATATTGAAATCTTCTTTATTTGATTATCTTTTGGACCTACTCTGAATAGCTGCTAAGATAATTTTCATTCTTGTTTTTTTTTTTTTTTTTTTTTGTTTGAGACGGAGTCGCATGCTGTTGCCCAGGCTGGAGTGCAGTGGCGCGATCTCGGCTCACTGCAAGCTCCGCCTCCTGGGTTCCCGCCATTCTCCTGCCTCAGCCTCCTGAGTAGCTGGGACTACAGGCGCCCGCCACCGCGCCCGGCTAATTTTTTGTATTTTTAGTAGAGACGGGGTTTCACTGTGGTCTCGATCTCCTGACCTTGTGATCCGCCCGCCTCGGCCTCCCAAAGTGCTGGGATTACAGGCTTGAGCCACCGCGCCCGGCCAATTTTCATTCTTATAATTGCTGACTAGTTGAGAAGAAGAGGTCCCCACCTACAGAGAAGAAAGGAAGAAAGAGGTGTCCAGAGAAATCCAGGGTCCCCCCCTTCCCATTCAAGGCCATCTGAAAGTATCTCCCCCTGCTTTTTAAGTTCATCGAATGTGTTTAAGAAACCTGCAATTTCCAAGTCCATCAGCCTGTTGAAACAAAACAGCTATAACTATAAATTGAGATCCTTTTAAGATTTTCAATCCTTAGAATTAAAGATATTTATTACAAAATGTAGTTGTATTAAATCATATATGTCAAAATATTACAAATGTGTATTTCATATTAGATAGCTGTTAGTCAAGAACACAAAATTTCCTATCATTTTTCCTAGTGCTCCATTTTTTTAGACCTTTTCTTAATCTATGTTTCTTGTCTAAGACCAAATACAAATGAATCAAAAGTCATTTCAATGTTACATATTGGGTTTCCATACATCCCTGTCGCATCTTTATCAATAGCCTTGCCCAGAGTACACACTTTTGTGCGTCCTTCTTAAAAGCAACATCATTTTTTCATAGTACAGAAATGAAGATTTCATATAACCCCGTCAGGTTCCTTACACAGACCCAAGTTAAAAAGCATCATCTCAATGTCAGTCTCTTGGCTGTCTGCAGGGTAATATGGTGAATTGCTGCCTGTGCTGTAATTTTGTCAGCTCTTTAGTAAATTACATTCAAGGATAAAGAGGACAGAGCTACCTACTGACAAACAACATTCTTTATTCTCCTTTTTCTACAGTGTACTGAATAACACCATAGAGCGTAAGTCATCATATACCCTATATAACAAATGTGTAATTACAACACATGAACCCCAAAAAATGAGCTTCAAAGAATATCATGGTTTTTTTTTTTTAACAGGAAGTGGAAACATGTTTCAGAACAGTGAGCAAAGTTTAGACGCTGAAATCTTTTAGCAGCATGATGCTTTTGAACATCTGATCTAGGTTTTGATTCTGCTAGCTACATGTATATTTTAGCCTTTGGTCTTGCATTAAAACACCAGTTGCAAATAATGTTAGAAAAATTGGGAACAGAGGAAGGAATATTTCTATTTACTTTATTTTTTAAATTCTGCATATATAAAGGACGTTGCTTGTGGCATCACTGACTCTTTGCAACAATCTTATAAAGTCGCCATTATTAGCATCATGTTACAGCAGAAGCTGTGAGTTGCTGCCAAACTTGCTTACTATCAACCTCTGAAGAGATGAAACAGAGAGTCATACAAGATCTGTTTAAATCCAGTAGCCTTTGACACTTTAAACTTCAGAACACATTGGATTTACAGGCATAAAATTGCCTTAGAGTTTGTAATTTCATGAAAGCAAAAATTCAACTTTTCCTTAAGAACAAATTTAGCATGTATGCCTTGAAACTGGCTTATTAAATAATACGAAAATATTCGTTGTGGCTATTTGACCTCCTAATGCTTAGTTTTATTTAGCAAACATCAAAACAAGATATGTATTAATCCAAAGCAAATATATTTTATTTAATTGGATTAATTATTAATAGTTCACTAACATCATACTGTTTTATATTCTATAAATGTTTTATATTCCAGCCTATTTAAAACTTTAGCAACTGAATCCTTTAAAGGACGTAGGTCACACATATTTTCAAACCAACAAAATACTAAAATTCAAGGAACATTAGACGGAATAGGGAAGATGAAATAAAGAAACTAAGACATTTACAAGAATGGAGTTCTTCTGACACCTTGTGGTTATTCTGTGTTATAACCAGAGGTACATTAAAATATTCAGGGAATTCTTCAGTCAGTCTCTTCAGCCAGGTGTGGCCGCGTGGCTGAGCTCTGGCCAATGGAAGCTGGCCTTGGTCTTTATTGAATGTGGTTATCGTGTTCCCATTTTTTCATTCCTGAATATCACAGCTAATTTTGGTTTTGGCGACGACCTCTTTTTGGAAACTTTCTCTTGTGCTGGGTTTAGATTTTTCTCTCCTTGTTTTTCTCCTGTGAAACAAATAAGCATCCTTAGATTTCTAAGCATCCTTAGATTTCATCAAAGATCATCACTTCATCACATCAAAGATTTCACTTCACTCTAGCCAAACTGTCCTCCCTCATTCTCCTGCAACACCTCACACATGGTCCGCTTAGGGTCTTCTACAACCTAAGGTCCCTGGCTGCAACACTCTTTCCTCTGACACCCATATGGGACCTACTCCACCTCTTTCAAGTACTTGTTCAAATATTTGTTTCTCAGTGACCACCGTATTTAGAAATGCAACTTCTGCTAAAAAACTCCTTATTATTTTATCTTACTTTTTAACAGCAGTTATAACATTCTAACATACTACATAATTTTAATACTTATTATGTTTATTGTCTTTTTTTACATGAATATAAAATCCATGAGGGCAAGGGAGTTTGTTTACTTCACTGCTGTGTGCTCTGAAACAAACAAACAAAACTGCCTGGCACGTTGTAGGCGCTCAAAAAATATTTGTCCAATTACCGAATGAAAGAATTATAACTCCTTCTGTTGGTTAAAGAAACCTGTGGTATAGTGTTTAGCCTCACAAGTATTCAGACACACAAATTAACACAAAGTATCATTTTTTTCTACAATATTAATGAGTCAATTTATATAACCTTTCAATATAATTTCTAAAGCAAGGGAGAATTCAGTGAATTTCATACTCACGTTTTTGTTAAATTGGGAGTTATTTTTAAAATAGTTTGCATAGTCATTAAAATTTCATAACCTTTGACCCAGTAATGCCATGTATTTAGGACATGTATTGCAACGAAAAAAATCCAAAACAAACAAACAAAAAAACACATAGGTTCCATGTGGCCATTTACTGCAGTATTATTAATAATGATAATAAACTGAAAGAAACTACATGTTTAATAATGAAAATAATAAATTAAATTACGTTAACTCTATGCAGTGAACTATGTTGCAACCATTATAATCATAAGGACTGTACTAGAACCTGAAAAATTATTTATGGAACATGTTATATTACAGTGAAATTTTAAACTATGTAATTACACAGTTTTTATATGTATTTAGGAAAAGATTATAAGGAATGTGCAAAAATTAGAATTCTTATACATGGGCAATAAATTAAATCTTCTTGTTGCCTTCATTTCCCAAATGTTCCAATTTATCACCAGAGTTTTTGCAACTCTTTAGTATTTGAAAGGAAAAATAATTATCTTATTCTCAAGTGCTTGACCTTCACCTGAAGTGAATTTGTTCTAAGTTCCAAAAAGTGGTTATTACTTGCTTTTATTGTATTCATCAAGAACAATTTACATCTCTGTGGAAATAGCTTTAGTTAGAGTCATTAGTTAGATTTAGTTAAAGTCTTTAGTTAGATTTACTAACATGAAATGAGACATTTATCCAATAAATTCAGGCTGAATTTAACATTAATTCAAGAATTAAAGTGCTGTTCGTTTTTAAATGGGTGTGTTCTACCTAACTACCTGCATGGGTTTAGCTTATAATTGGTTTTGTGGATGTGACTAGGTCCATCATCCTGTCACATTTGAATAAATAGGACTGCCTATAACTGTCTCTCTTTTACACACATCTGTGCCCATCAGTTCATAGCACATTCCCCCAAAATTAATGGGAAACAGCCAGGAGAACAGGGGCTTAGACAAAGGAACTCAAGGCTTGAAGTGACCTCCTCAAAAACTGGCTTCCCCCCACCCTTTATAGCTGAACTGACCTTCAGCCCTTACCGAATCTTGTTTGGTAACCTTGCATCATCTCTCCTTCCTTACCAGCCCTCACTCGGGCTAGCCTTTAGCTTCTGTCTGATGTGGCCTGACTTACTGTTGAGACAGGTTTTTTTTTCCAGGTACCTTGCTGAGCAAAGATTTTGGTTGTGTGGATTTTGCTGTGTTTGGATTTAGGCTATGGCCTAGTACTACTGTTGTAGGATTTTCTCCTTAGTTCACCTAAGAGCCGGGTCCTTGTCACACAGCCATGAAATATTAGGCTCACAGACACTTTAAAGGGTGATAAAAATGGAATTTATGGGGCAAAAAGGAAAAAATGGGAAACGGGGACTCTCAGCAGAGAGAGAGTCCTGCTATACAGGCTTCCGTCCTCACAGATTGAAGCCCGGGTTCTAACCAGGAAGAGGACGGGTCAGGGTCCTCCGCCCTGCAAACGGTGCAAACGTCTGTGGCTCCACCCCGAGTGCGCACTCCTCCCAGTGTGCAGGGCGCCTGAAGTTTCTCTGTGGACCCCTTTCCACTTGGCTGTCTCACTACCTTACTGACCCCTATGGGAGGCAGTGCTCTCCCTTGCATTGTCTCCTGCCTGCGTAACTCTCTGCCACCTGCCCCTCCCCAAACAACACTGACAGTGTGGGGATTAACTTTTTGGGTCATCCTATTAACTCCTCAGTGTGAAAAGAAGTCAGACCAACCATTCATTGCTTCTCTTCCTTGTAAAGCTAAAGATTCACATGATAAAAATAAACAAAAACAAAAGACAAAGAACCCAAACTCTCTCTAGGGGTCTTCTAAAGACCCTCCCTAGTGGGAACATTTCACTCTTCACCCCACTGTCAGGCTTGCGGCATGGCTTACTTTGGATAACAAAAGGTGAGCAAACTTTATATTCTACATCCAAGAGAAGCTTTCAGAGCCATCACATCATCCTTCCATTGCTTTGTAGTCCCTCTGCCAAAGACTAACAATATCCTAGATAAGGGCTGCTTCTTCCACTTAAGTCCAGAAATGAATCAGAGCAAGTGTCCTGCAATGAAATTTAAAAAGAAAAGAAAAGAAAAAGAAAACCAAAACCAAAACCAAACCAACAAACAAAAAAACTGTGTTATTATAGATTACTAAAATGTTTGGAGTCATGTGTTACCACATATAACCCAGCCAACACCTCCTGGTTCATCGTGTGGCTCCCTAACAACACTTAAGGAGACAGCATGATATAGTGGGCTCACTGGCTACCTGGGTGACCTTGGACAAGTTACCTAATCTCACTGCACCATCTGTAGCATTGAGATAATACCTACTGCGTGAGATGGTTGTAATAAATAAATGAGTATATAATAAATGCTCAATAAATGTTAGCTGCTGCATATTACAGTTATTCTACAACAGCACTGATTTCATCCTAATCCTGTGTATTCAGTATCCAACAAAGTATCCAAATCCTACAGTACTCCATCTAGGTAGATTTTCCAAATGTCTTTAATTGACCATGTCCTTTTTGTTTAGTCCCTTCATATGGCCCCTTCTGTTGGCTTCCTTTTGCCATTGTTTTTTTTCTCTTTTCCCTTTAAGCTAGCAAAGACTATAACATATATTTAAACAGGATCCAAATACCTTTGATATGGATTGGCCATGTCCCCATCCAAATCTTATCTTGTAGCTCCCATAATCCTCACGTGTCAAGGGAGGAACCCAGTGGGAGGTAATTTAATTATGGGTGTGGGTTTTTCCCATGCTGTTCTCCTGATAGTGAATACATTTCACGAGATCCGATGGTTTTATAAAGGGCAGTTCCCCTGCATATGCTCTCTTGCCTGCCACCATATAAGATGTGCCTTTACTCCTCCTTCACTTTCCACCATGATCGTGAGGCATTACCAGCCATGTGGAACTGTGAGTCCATGAAACCTCTTTTTTTAAGAAAATTACCCAGTCTTAGGTATTTCTTCATAGCAGTATGAAAATGGACTAATACAACCTTCAGAATATTCAGCTCATCTTCACTTAATTCTCTGAGTTTTATACTTTCATATATTTCGATCTGTTCTCTGCCTTAAACCAAACTCCAAATAAATAATTTTAAGTACCAAAATTTCTGCTCAAAGGACATTCTAGGACATAGTATGTTCAATTTGTAAACACTTAGAAATACCTTAAATGGTCACAAGTTATGGTGGCAGAGTCTCAAGGAAAACTCTTTTTAGAAACCATTCTTTTCTACTTTCATGTTCTTAAGGGTGGGGAATAATGTTGTTTTCTGTTTTCTCTACATGAGACAATTATACAAAAAGACAACCTTTGTTTCTTAGAAGTCCTATAATTTTTGTGTCTTTAGTTTCTTTACTGCCTTCTATTTTTCCCACGCAAAGCATCTTTAATCATCTGTGACACTGATTTTTACTGCAACCCATTTTCTGGATTCTATAGAAAGAGATACAAGCTTTAAATTACCAAAATCTCACTGTTCAAAAACACCTCATTTTTCAAGGCAAGAAAATAAAATAAAAAGTTCTTTCTCAAAGTCAAAACAATTCTTTTCTGCTCAGCTTTCTAGATGCCTAAGGGCTTTTTGATTGTTCTTATTCCCTGACTTTCTAGCTATCCATCTGACCTTCAGCTTCTCTGTCAATCCAATTGGTTCATTATTTTCTTACCAAAATCATCTTCTTAAAATTTAAATTTGATCATTTTACTTTCTGGGGAAGAAAACCTCCATGTGCTCTCCAATAGCAATAGAACAAAGGTCAAATTACTTTGCATAATCCTTATCGCTATCCTTTTCTTTCCTAAAGCCCCTTCTTCCCCTCATTCCTGTGATGTCACCTACTTCCCCTTCTCTGGCCTTATTCCCTAGCTCCTTTCCAGTCTCCTCCTTTTCCTTCTAGATCTGTGAATGTAGAAATGCTCCATAAGTATGCCTTCAACCTTCTGCTTTTCTCTCTGTATATCCTCTTCCCAGAGAGCTCAAATGTTCCCAAGTTGTCCCTGATAACTACCTCCAAACACCACCTTGAGCAGTGCTACCCAACACAAATATGTGAGCTGCAAACAGAAACTACACATGTAGTTTTAAAATTTCCAGTAGCCACATTTAAAAAGTAAGGAGGAGCTGATGGACTTATTTTAATCATATATTTATTTAACTGAATATATTCAAAATATTATGATTTTAACATGTAGCTAATATTCTTAAATTGACATATTTTATATTTTGTAACTGTCTTAGAAATGGATGTACATTACACTTACAGTATATCCCAGTTAGGATTAGTCACATTTTGTTAGCCACAGTCTTCAATGGCCACATGTGCCCAATGGCTACCATATTCAACAGTGCAGATCTAATGCTCTAAACACTTTCTCCAAGTGTGTCTTTGCTAACCCACTCAACATCTGCCCAAGAATGCCCTCCCAGCACTTCAACCTCCAGGTCTAAAACAAAATACATTTCCCTCCTGCATTCCCTAGTGCCTCATAAAAGTACCAGCTCCCCTTCCTGACTTCCTTGTAGCTACCAATAGGCCCCCAAATAGACCAATACTTGGGTTCTATAACTATTCAAATATTGAGGAAGCAGAAGGAATCTTTCAGGTCGTCCTATCCAACCCCTAGGATTTTCCTCTACAGAGGGGTTCCTAACATTTGGCTAAAGCTGTGAGCCTCCTGATATTGTAGGCAAAATGTGCCTACCTGGATTTTTCTGGCAAAAAAAAAAAAAAAAAAAAAATCTTTAGCTTTAAACAAGAGTTTAAACACCATGACCCAGGCTCAGCTCTGCCTCTTCTCTCTTCTGTAATGGCCATACCCAATTTATTACCAAATCCTGCTCATTCAGCCTTCCAGATCTCTCTAATGCAAACCTACTTCTCCCTTCCCACTACCACTGACTTAAGATTTTGCGCATATTTCTTGGAGTTTTTTAGCTACAAGAGCAAGAGACTCTGCCAGGGATCAATGGGGCCAGTCTGCTATTGCCAAAAGAGTGGCTATAGCTTGATCACACATGAATACCCAAGATAGATTCAACTAGGCTGAAAAGATTAGAAAGCAGAATCAAAACCAGGTCAGTGGGAAGATGAACTCTGACTAGTGCTGCAGCCAGACTGTAGCAAGGGATGTCTCAGCCATTGAAGAGGTCATGTCTGACACACCACTGGGGTCCTTGGTTTGTAAATCTCAGTGCTCTAAGAAGAGAATGGCTGAGTTGTGTTGTTTTGTTTTGTTTTGTTTTGTTGTTTTAAGGAACCCTCAGTATTTCCCTGTTCAGATATGTGGGGCAAACCTGACCTTCCTCTGCTGTGCTTGCATCCTTGTCAAACATATTGGTTCTCATCTCTGCAAGATATTTTCTGGCATCCTCAGGCTACCAGAATTGTGGGGGCATTGTAGGGGAGCATTCTCTGTGTCTGAGTAGAGACTGTTTCCCTCCAAAGTCTGATGATCCTCCAAGTCTCTACCTTTTCCGGATCTAGTAACAGATTTCTGGAAGTTGGACTTTGAACTACAACCTTGACAAATGATATAGTCTCAATTCTCCACTCTTTCACTGGATTTTACTCCCCATTGCATTCTGCAACCTCTGATAAATTAAACATCCTCTTTTAAACATATGATAGCACTCCTCTTCTTTATATCCTTTTTAAATATATAATTTAGTTTCTGGGATACATGTGAAGAATGTGCAGGTTTGTTACATAGGTATGCACGTGCCATGGTGGTTTGCTGCACCCATCAACCCATCATCTACATTAAGTATTTCTCCTAATGCTATCCCCTCCCCTAGTCCCCCAGCCCCCGACAGGTCCTGGTTTGTGATGTTCCCCTCCCTGTGTCCAAGTGTTCTTATAGTTCATCTCCCACTTATGAGAAGATGCAGTATTTGGTTTTCTATTCCTGTGTTAGTTTGCTAAGAATGATGGTTTCCAGCTTCATCCATGTCCCTGCAAAGGACGTGAACTCATCCTTTTTCATTGCATAGTATTCCATGGTATACATGTGATGCATTTTCGTTATCCAGTCTATCACTGATGGGCATTTGGGTTGGTTCCAAGACTTTCCTATTGTAAATAGTTCTGCAATAAACATACTTGTGCATGTGTCTTTATAGTAGAATGATTTATAATCCTTTGAGTATATATCTAGTAATGGGATTTCTGAGACAAATGGTATTTCTAGTTCTAGATCCTTGAGGAATCACCATACTGTTTTCCACAATGGTTGAACTACTTCACACTCCCACCAGTAGGGTGAAAGCATTCCCATTTCTCCATATCCTCTCCAGCATCTGTTGCTTCCTGACTTCTTAATGATCGCCATTCTAACTGGCATGAGATAGTATCACATTGTGGATTTGATTTGCATTTCTCTAATCACCAGTAATGATGAGCTTTTTTTCATATGTTTGTTGGCCACATAAATGTCTTCTTTTGAGGTGTCTGTTCATATCCTTTGCACATTTTCTGATGGGGTTGATTTTTTCTGGTAATTTTGCTTCAGTTTCTTGTAGATTCTGGATATCAGCCCTTTTTCAGATGGATTGTAAAAATTTTCTCCCACTCTGTAGGTTGTCTGTTCACTCTAATGATAGTTTCTTTTGCTGTGCAGAAGCTCTTTAATTTAATTAGATCCCATTTGTCAATTTTGGCTTTTGTTGCCATAGCTTTTGGTGTTTTAGTCATGAAGTATTTGCCCATGACTATGTCCTGAATGGTATTGCCTAAGTTTTCTTCTATGGGTTTAATGGTTTTAGGTCTTATGTTTAAGTCTTTAGTCCATCCTGAGTTAATTTTTATATAAGGTGTACAAAAGGGGTCCAGTTTCAGTTTTCTGAATATGGCTAGCCAGTTTTCCCAACAGCATTTATTAAATAGGGAATTATTTCACCATTGCTTGTTTTTGTCAGGTTTGTCAAAGATCAGATGGTCATAGATGTGTGGCGTTATTTCTGAGGCCTCTGTTCTGTTCCATTGGTCAGTGTATCTGTTTTGGTACCAGTGCCATGCTATTTTGGCTAGTGTAGCCTTGTAGTATAGTTTGAAGTCAGATAACATGATGCCTTCAGCTTTGCTCTTTTTGCTTAGGTTTGTCTTGGCTATACCAGCTCTTTTTTGGTTCCATATGAAATTTAAAGTCATTTTTTCTAATTCTGTGAAGAAAGTCAATGGTAGTTGATGGAGATAGCATTGAATCTATAAATTACTTTGGGCAGTATGGCCATTTTCATGATATTGATTCTTCCTATCCAAGTGCATGGAGTGTCTTTCCATTTGTTTGTGTCCTCTCTTATTTCCTTTAGCAGTGGTTTGCAGTTCTCCTTGAAGAGATCCTTCACCTCCCTTGTAAGTTGTATTCCTAGGTATTTTATTCTCTTTGTGGCAGTTGTGAATGGGAGTTTTTGGCTCTCTGTTTGTCTGTTACTTGTGTATTGGAATGCTTGTGATTTTTACATTGATTTTGTATCCTGATAATTCACTGAAGTTGCTTATCAGCTTAAAGAGATTTTGGGCTGGAATGACTGGGTTTTCTAAATATACCATCATGTCATCTGCAAACAGAGACAAGTTGACTTCCTCTCTTCCTATTTGAATATGCTTTATTTCTTTCTCTTGCCTATTTGCCCTGGACAGAACTTCCAATACTATGTTTAATAGGAGTGGGGAGATTGGGCATCCTGGTCTTGTGCCAGTTTTCAAACAGAATGAAGCATTCCAGTTTTTGCCCATTATGATATTGTCTGTGGGTTTGTCATAAACAGCTCGTGTTATTTTAAGATACATTCCATCAACAACTAGTTTATTGAGAGCTTTTGGCATGAAGGGGTGTTGCAGTTTATCAGAGGCCTTTTCTGCATCTGTTGAGAAAATCATGTGGTTTTTGTCATTGGTTCTGTTTATGTGATGGATTACCTTGATTGATTTGCATATGTTGAACCAGGCTTGCATCCCAGGGATGAAGCCGACTTGATCGTGGGGGATAAGTTTTTGATGTGCTGCTGGATTCTGTTTGCCAGTATTTTATTGAGGATTTTCACATCGAAGTTCATCAGGAATATTGGCCTGAAATTTTCTTTGTTGTGTCTCTGCCAGGTTTTGGATCAGGATGATGCTGGCCTCATAAAATGAGTTAGGCAGGAGTCCTTCTTTTTCTATTTTTTGGAATAGTTTCATAAGCAATGGTACCAGCTCTTCTTTGTACCTCTGGTAGAATTTGGCTGTGAATCCCTCTGGTGCTGGGCTTTTTTAAGTTGGTAGGCTAATAATTACTACCTCAATTTCAGAACTTGTTATTGGTCTATTCAGGGATTAGACTTCTTTCTGGTTTAGTCTTGGGAGGGTGTATGTGTCCAGAAATTTATCCATTTCTTCTAGATTTTCTAGTTTATTTGCAGAGAGGTGTTTATAGTATTCTCTGATGGTAGTTTGTATTTCTCTGGGACCAGTGGTTGTATCCCGTTTATCATTTTTTATTGTGTCTATTTGATTCTTCTCTCTTTTCTTCTTTATTAGTCTGGCTAGTGGTCTATCTATTTTGTTGATCTTTTCAAAAATCCAGTTCCTAGATTCATGGATTTTTTGAAGGGTTTTTGTATCCCTATCTCCTTCAGTTCTACTCTGAACTTTGTTATGTCTTGCCTTCTGCTAGCTTTTGAACTGGTTTGCTCTTGCTTCTCTAGTTCTTTTAATTGTGATGTTAAGGTGTCAATTTTAGATCTTTTCTGCTTTCTCCTGTGGGCATTCAGTGCTATAAATTTCCCTCTAAACACTGCTTTAGCTGTGTCCCAGAGATTCTGGTACATTGTGTCTTTGTTCCTATTGGTTTCAAAGAACTTATTTGTTTCTGCCTTAATTTCATTATTTACCCAGTAGTCATTCAGAAGCAGGTTATTCAGTTTCCATGTAGTTGTGTGGTTTCGAGTGAATTTCTTAATCCTGAGTTCTAATTTGATTGTACTGTGGTCTGAGAGACTGTTTGTTATGATTTCTTTTCTTTTGCATTTGCTGAGGAGTGTTTTACTTCCAATTATGTGGTCAATTTTAGAATAAGTGCGATGTGGTGTTGAGAAGAATGTATATTCTGTTGATTTGGGGTGGAGAGTTCTGTAAATGTCTATTAGGTCTGCTTGGTCCAGAGTTGCAATCAAATTCTGAATATCCTTGCTAATTTTCTGTCATGTTGACCTGTCTAATATTGACAGCGGGGTGTTAAAATCTTACACTGTTACTATGTGGGAGTCTTAAGTCTCTTTATAGGTCTCTAAGAACTTGCTTTATGAACCTGGGTGCTCCTGTATTCGGTGCATATATATTTAGGATAGTCAGCTCTTCTTGTTGCATTGATCCCTTTAACATTATGTAATGCCCTTCTTTGTCTTTTTTGACCTTTGATGGTTTAAAGCCTGTCTTATCAGAGACTAGGATTGCAACCCCTGCTTTTTTTTTTTTTTTTTTTTTTTTTTTTTTGCTTTCAATTTGCCTGGTAAATATTCCTCCATCCCTTTATTTTGAGCCTATGTGTTTCTTTACATGGGAGATGGGTCTCCTGAATACAGCACACCAACGGGTCATGACTCTGTATCACATTTGCCAGTCTGTGTCTTTTAATTGGGGCATTTAGCCCATTTATGTTTAAGGTTAATATTGTTATGTGTGAATTTGATCCCTTCATTATGATACTAGCTGGTTATTTTGCTCATTCATTGACGCCCTTTCTTCATGGTGTCAATGGTCTTAACAGTTTGCTATGTTTTTGCAGTGGCTGCTACTGGTTTTTCCTTTCCATATTTAGTGCTTCCCTCAGGAGCTCTTGTAAGGCAGGCCTGGTGGTGACAAAATCTCTCAGCATTTGCTTGTCCATAAAGGATTTTATTTCTCCTTTGCTTATGAAGCTTAGTTTGACTGGATACGAAATTCTGAGTTGAAAATTCTTTTTATTTAAGAATGTTGAATATTGGCCCCCACTCTCTTCTGGCTTGTAGGGTTTCTGCAGAGAGATCTGCTGTTAGTTTGATGGGTAACCTTTGTGGGTAACCCAACATTTCTCTCTGGCTGCCCTTAATATTTTTTCCTTATTTCAACACTGGTAAATCTGATGATTATGTGTTTTGGGGTTGCTCTTCTAGAGGAGTATTTTTGTGGTGTTCTACATATTTCCTGAATTTGGACATCAGCCTGTGTGGCTAGGTTGGGGAAGTTCTCCTGGATAATATCCTGAAGAGTGTTTTCCAACTGAATCCATTCTCCCTGTCACTTTCAGGTACAAAAATCAAACACAGGTTTGGTTTTTTCACATATTCTCATATTTCTTGGAGGCTTTGTTCATTCCTTTTCATTCTTTTTTCTTTAATCTTCTCACTTTATTTCATTAAGTTGACCTTCAATCCTTGATATCCTTTCTTCATCTTGATCGATTCAGCTATTGATATTTGTGTATGCTTTACGAAGTTCTTGTGCTGTGTTTTTCAGCTTCATCAGGTCATTTATGTTGTTCTCTAAACTGGTTATTCTAGTTAGCAATTCCTCTAACCTTTCTTAAAGTTCTTAGCTTCCTTGCATTGGGTTAGAACATGAGGAGTTTAGTTCAGAAGAGTTTGTTATTACCCACCTTCTGAAGCTTACTTCTGTCAATTCATCAAACTCATTCTCCATCCAGTTTTGTTCCCTTGCTGGCAAGGAGTTGTTATCCTTTGAAGGAGAAGAGGTGTTCTGTTTTTCTGAATTTTCAGGCTTTTGTGCTGGTTTTTCCTCATCTTCATGGATTTATCTACCTTTGGTCTTTGATATTGGTGACCCTCAGATGGGGTCTCTGAGTGGGCATGCTTTTTGTTAATGTTGATGCTATTCCTTTCTGTTTGTTAGTTTTCCTTCTAATAGTCAGGCCCCTCTGCTGCAGGTCTGCTGGAGTCTGCTGGAGGTCCACTCCAGACCCTGTTTGCCTGGGTATCACCAGAAGAGACTGCAAAACAGCCAAGATTGCTGCCTGTTCCTTCCTCTGGAAGCTTTGTCCTAGAGGAGCACCTGCCAGATGCCAGCCAGAGGTCTCCTCTATGAGATGTCTGTCCACCCCTGCTGGGAGGTGTCTCCCAGTCAGGAGGCATGGGGGTCAGGGACGAACTTGAGGAGGCGGTCTATCCATTAGCAGCTCTGGAGCACTGTGCTGGGAGATCCACTGCTCTCTTCAGAGCTGGCAGGCAGGAACGTTTAAGTCTGCTGAAGCTGCACCCACAGCCCCCCATTCCCCCAGGTGCTCTGTCCCAGGGAGACGGGAGTTTTATCTATAAGCCCACGACTGGTGCTGCTGCCTTTCTTTCAGAGATGCCCTGCCCAGAGAAGAGGAATCTAGAGAGGCAGTCTGGCTACAACGGCTTTGCGAAACTGCAGTGAGCTCTGCCTAGTTCAAACTTCCCAGCAGCTTTGTTTATACCGTGAGGGGAAAACTGCCTTTCCAAGCCTCAGCAATGATGGATGCCCTTCCCTCCACCAAGCTTGAGCATCCCATGTCAACTTCAGACTGCTGTGCTGGAAGTGAGAATTTCAAGCCAGTGGATCTTAGCTTGCTGGGCTCAGTGGGGTTGGGATCCACTGAGTTAGACCACATGGCTCCTGGGCTTCAGCCCCTTTTCCAGGGGTATGAACAGTTCTCTCACTGGTGTTCCAGGCACCACTGGGGTGTGAAAAAAAAAATCCTGCAGTTAGCTGGGTGTCTGCCCTAATAGCCACCCAATTTTGTGCTTGAAACCCAGGGCTCTGGTGTTGTAGGCACCCAAGGGAATCTCCTGGTCTGCAGGTTGTGAAGACCATGGGAAGAGTGTAGTATTTGGGCCGGAATGCACTGTTCCTCATGGCACAGTCCCTCACAGCTTCCCTTAGCTTGGGGAGGGAGTTCCCTGACGTTTTGCCCTTCCCAGTGAGGCGACACCCCACCCTGCTTTGGCTCACCCTCCGTGGGCTGTACCCACTGTTTAACCAGTCTCAATGAGATGAGCCAGGTGCCTCAGTTGAAAATGCAGAAACCACTCACCTTCTGCATTGATCCCGCTGGGAGCTGCAGACCAGAGCTGTTCTTATTCAGTCATCTTGCCAGCTACCCCTTTATATTCTTACTAGTGTTCCACATGGAAAAAATCCATGAAATCAAAACTCCCTAGCATTGAACTCAAGACCTCCCTGGGATCTGCTCTCAAAAATACCTTTGGATTATATCTTTTCTATTATTCTACCCAAAACTAACACTCCAGAAGAGGGCTATCAGTGCTTTTTATTTTTTGCTATTCATTTGCCTCATACTTCCCAAAGGACAATTCCAAAGCTATGTAAAATCAATAGCATTAGGTGAGAGTCACTGCACCCTGAAACACAGTCTCCAGTGTAGGCATACCAATGCATGTTAATGAAAGCAAAGAAACTGGCCATGAATAATTTAAAGTTTCTAAGTTGTCTGAACTTCTCAGGCCTAGGAGTCCTGTTTCAGATTTATAAACTCACCCATGACAGCCTTTATCAGAGCCCCTGCCCCTCCATGCAAAGCTGAATAGGCAGACAACAGTCACACTCCTTATACCAGACACTGAAACTGAAAAATGCCCCCAGATTCCTACAAATGAGACTAAAGTGCCCTCTAGACATGTTTTGGCCCTGAAGCAAATTCCCGTTTGGACGTCCTCCCATCTTCTCACTTCTACAGAGATTTAAGCCACCTGGAAAACGTTGATGTTTCACAAAGCAAAGGGACAGTGAGAACATCTACTACGTGTCTCTCAAGCAAAGGCAACGTCTCCGAGATCAAACCCTTCAGCTGTTCACTGAAAAATCTCCCGTTTTACACTAGCACTATCACTAAAAGCATGAGGTTTTGTTTCTCCCACAGACTGCTCACTCATCACAGTACACATGGCTGTCACATCATTAAGGTCCTTATCTCTACTCACCAGCATAACCAGAGTCAAACTTGAGAGAATACTGAGGGTGTTGAGTTGTCTGTGTCATTCATCAAAATGCCTGCTTGGGAAAAAGCAGCTCATTGCTGGAAAAAAATAATGCTTCAGTCTTCATATCTCTCTTTATACCTCTCCTCATACCTCTCTCTCCTCAGAGAGAGAATATCCAAAGCTGCCAAAATTCAGAAAGACTCTCTCCTTGATCTAATTCTAGTCAGGCTCCTCTAAACCCTTTAGACATCGACCTTGGTGTCCATCCTTGTCATGCCTGCATGACCCAGTTGTAGCAAAAATCCTATCAAGTCAGTTTAGTGAGAATCCTCACCCTTGATAACTGATTACAGTCCTCATCTTCACCATCCCCTAAGTGATGTCTAATCATCCGGACCTGCCTTCAGCAAGAATCGTATCAAGTCAGTTTACCCAGAATTCTTCCCTACCCCTTGTGATGGTTAATGTTAAGTGTCAACTTGATTGGATTGAAGTATGCAAAGTATTGTTCCTGGGTGTATCTGTGAGGATGTTACCAAAGGAGATTATCATTTGAGTCAGTGGACTGGGAGAGGCAGACCCACCCTCAGTCTGGTGGGCACCATCTAATCAGCTGACAGTGCAGCTAGGATAAAGCAGGCAGAAGTTAGGACAGGACATGCTGAGTCTTCCCAGCCTTCATCTTTCTCCCATGCTGGTTGTTTCCTGCCCTCGAACATTGAACTCCAAGTTCTTCAGCTTTTGGACTCTTGCACTTACACCAGTGGTTTGCCAGGGGCTCTCAGGCTTTTGACTACAGACTGAAGGCTGCACTTCCGGCTTCCCTACTTTTGAGGTTTTGGGACTTGAACTGGTTTCCTTGCTTCTAAGCTTGCAGACAGCCTATTGCGGGACTTCTCCTTGTGATCGTCTCAGTCAATACTCCTAATAAACTTCCTTTCATATTAACATCTATCTTATTAGTTCTTTCCATCTCGAGAACCCTAATACAGCCCTTAAGTTTCCTCTTACTAAGTTTCCACCCATTGACTTTCACACTTCTGTTTGTCTATAAATCCCCCTCGTTTGCAGTATATTCAGAACTGAGCCCAGTTCTGTATTGAGGTCTCTTTCCCCCTGTTGCAATATCCTGAATATAATCTGCTTTCTCATGCTCTAACTTCTGTCCAGTTCTGATTGTCTTTGACATCGTCAACAAACCATTTCCCAGCACCTCCTGTTCAATCAATAAGGATTCACAGAGTTTATATACATCCTTGGGAAATGAATGAGAGGCTGTTGGTTTCTACGCATAATTCCTTGTGAATTAGGAAAGGGATTTCGTTTAAAAATTATATTCTATAATTTAGAAAGGATGCATTTATTTATTTATTATTTTTATTTTATTTATTTATTTTACGAGATGGAGTTTGGTCTGTGGCCCAGGCTGGAGTGCAATGGCATGATCTCGGCTCACTGCAACCTCCACCTCCCAAGTTCAAGCTATTCTGCTTCAGCCTCCCAAGTAGCTGGGACTACAGGCGCACACCACCACTCCCAGCTAGTCTTTGTATTGTTAGTAGAGGTGGGGTTTCACCATATTGGCCAGGCTGGTCTAGAACTCCTGACCTCAAATGATCCACCTGCCTCGGCCTCCCACAGGGCTGGGATTACAGGTGTGAGCCACCGTGTACAGCCTGGAATGCATTTATTTTAAAATAAGTTTATTCAAAAGAAATATACTTATTTGAATCTGGGCTAAATATGATAGATGAAATGGTAATTTAGAATGTCCAAGCTCTTCTCAATAATGTAACAAATCTCTCTTACAGCACACATTAATATTATGACTTAAAGATCCTTTTTAAAATTCTAAAAAACAAAATAAGAAAGGAAGAAATTAAGGGGAAAAGGAAGGGAAGGAGAGGAAAAAGGCAGAAAAGATGGGAGGGAGAGAAGGTAGGATGACAGAAGGGAAATAGGAAGCAAGAAGAGAAAGGAAGTAGAGAAGGATAAAGAGAAAATGAGGTAAAAAAACAGAGAAGAAAAGAAAGAAAGAAGAAAGGGAGAAAGGAGATAAGGAAGGAAAGAAAGAGGTAGAGAGAAAAAGGAGGGAAAAAACATCTCAAATCACATTAATATAGTAAATGCAATGCTTTATTAATCATGTAGAAAATTACATCTATTAATCATTACTTTTCCATGTGTAATTAAAATATTAAATTATTTTGCTTGCATTAATCATGGTTAGTGAAAAGCTGCTAACACCACTTTTTCTTCAAATTTTTATTAATAAATATAGGGAAAATACAGAGTTATTCATAAAATTAAAGAAAAGCTTTTAAGATGAAGGATTATAATTTGAAAGTCTTTGTACCTGTGATTCTTCCAAAACAGCTGGAAGATGGGATCTTTGTTGCCCTCATCTTATTCTGGGTGTGCAATGATGAGGTTCTCTAGATTCTGAAGTCAAACTCTGGACTCCAGAGGGAATCTGGAATTTTCGGTGCTTGCTAATAAATAACATAAATACAGCTCACTCACTCAGTCTTATTTCTTAGCAACAGCAGAAAATGCATCTGGTATGTGCCTTGCCCTCAGTAGTTCCTCAATACTCCTCACATGTGAAAAAATATTGTTTTTTGTGTTTCGGAATATTGCCAGTGAACTACAGATAAGGCAGCGAGTGTAATGAAAACAAAAATAAAATAGAAGTATATAAATAACTAAAAAGAAACACAAATTACCATTTGTTTCTGTAAATCTTTGTATATTTTGGGGAAATCTATATTTGCAGGAATTTGGAGGAAAAGTCAACATGAAACAAAGGTTTTCCAGCTGTTCATTAGAGTGTCACAGGTAGGGTTCTCTGGAAGAAACATGGAGGTGGGGTTTGAGGTCACAGCCTACGAAGGGAAGGGAGGGGAAGAAGGATTATGCAGAAGCCACTCTGGGATGCAGGTGCCTCTAAGATGATCCATGTGCTTTGTTTCCTCCGAAAATAATACACTGGAAACACTTTGGGGCCTTTTTTTTTTTTTAGGCGGAGTCTTGCTCTGTCACCCAGGCAAGAGTGCAATGGGCAATCTTGGCTCACCGCAACCTCCACCTCCTGGGTTCAAACAGTTCCCCTGCCTCAGCCTGCCAAGTAGCAGTGATTACAGGCTCACACCACCATGCCTGGCTATTTCATTTTTTTTTTTTTTTTGTATTTGTTGGCCAGGCTGGTCTCAAACTCCTGACCTCAGGTGATCCACCTGCCTTGGCCTCCCAAAGTAGGGGACATTGTTCTTAAAAAGTTAAAGGATACAAAATTAAAAAGCTAGATAGGAGGAATAGGTTCTAATGTTCTAGACTACTATAGGATGATTATATTTAATAATAATAAACATTATAGTTTCAAATAACTGAAAGAAGGATATTGAATGTTCCTAATATGAAGCAATGATAAATGCTTGATGACAGATATGCTAATTACCCTGATCTAAGCACTATACATTATATGTATCAAAATATCAATATGTACCCCCAAACATGTACAGTTACTGTGTGTCAATTTTAAAAAGAAAAATAGTTTGGATGGATCCTCAAAATGTTCTATCTCATTCAGCTTCCATAAGTGACATGTATTAAAAGTTTTTGATTAAAAAGGAAACTTTTTATGAATTATGATTGTGACAAAGATTTGTTCCAGCTTTTGAACGTTCTCCTAGGCCTATCTGTGCACTTTCTTGTAAAACACGGTTTTAGCAAGAACCCTGCTAACTTTAGTAAGAACCCTCCATCCTTGACATCTAATCAGGTTCCTAACCCTCCACCACCCCCCAGATGATATCTGATCATCCTGGTCTATCTTCAGCAAGAATCTAATTAGTTCAGTTTGGCCAGAATCCTGCTTACTCCTGGTGTTATTTCTTAGTAATTTTCCATGCATGACCCCTACCTTCCACCGTGGCTATAAATTCCCTCTTGTCAGTACTGTATTTGGAATTAAGCCCAATCTTTCTCCCACTGCAAAATCCCACTGCAATGGTCCCTATATTATAATGGTCCTGGATAAACTTCCTGTTATTTAAAGTATGGTAGTACTTTAAAGTGTCATTGATTTTTTTTTCTTTAACCATTATTAGGGAAATACACCAAAATGTTAAAATTGGTTGTAGATATTTTTCTGCTTCTATGTACTATTCTTCATTTACCTGTTATCAAGAGTGAACATGTATAACTCTTAAGGAAGTTATAATTATACAATAAAATCCAACACCAAAAGGGGTGAGACAAGTGTTTATGGGGCAAAGAGTGTGAAATGAGAAAGTTTGGATCTAAAAAAATTAAAAATTAACAATGGTTTATTTTGATTAACTGGAATGATAAATAATTTTATTTTCTTTTTACTTTTCCAAATTTCTTTTTCTTTTCTTTCTTTTTTTTTTTTTTAACAGAGTCTTGCTCTGTCTCCCAGGCTAGAGTGCAGTGGTACAAT
This sequence comes from Macaca mulatta, assembly GCF_049350105.2. Taxonomy (NCBI): domain Eukaryota; kingdom Metazoa; phylum Chordata; class Mammalia; order Primates; family Cercopithecidae; genus Macaca; species Macaca mulatta. Next base: position 22,118,358 of record NC_133408.1, on the reverse strand, counting down.
TTTGACTCACTGCAGCCTCCACCTCACAGGTTCAAGTGATTCTCCTGCCTCAGTCTCCAGAGTAGCTGGGATTACAGGCACCTCCCACCACGTCCAGCTAATTTTTGTATTTTTAGTCGAGACACGGTTTCACCATGTTGGCCAGGCTGGTCTCAAACTCCTCACCTCAAGTGATCTGCCCTCCTCAGCCTCCCAAAGTGCTGGGGTTACAGGCATGAGCCACCACACCTGGCCTACTTTTCCAAATTTCTTAGAGAGAGGAGTTATTACCTGTATTATGGGGAAAAAAGCAAGTCCTTCAAACACTTTTGATATTAAAATATATTTAAAATATAAAATAAGGAACCTGGTGGAGACACTAACCTTGGGTAGCTGAGACAGGTACTTCTCCGAGGAGAGAAAGAATTAAACAGTTGACATAGCTTTAAGCCTTCCTAAACTCAGGTTGCAATAGGAGCGGGACAGTTTGCTGAGAGGGACAGTGAACAGCAGTATTTGGAGTAGAGGAGCAGCCTCCAGTACAATGACTAGTTAGAGGTTCTTTCGGGGATTCTCAGGGTTTCTGAAAATGGAAATGCCTTTTCATCTGGAGCACTTTTGAAAGGGACCTCAATCTATCTTTCCTCCATGCAGGGGGCTTTCCAAGCACATCATATGAAAATTACAGCAAGTGGCATCTGTCCTGTTAACAGCCCTCTCCCCATGAGTCATTCAGGTGTTCATCACACCCACAGACCCTCCACTCACACCACCATCTCCCACCATCAAAAGTATTTGTACCAGTGTGACTAGAGGCCTGCTGGATTCTCTCCTCATCCACTGAGAGGATGTCTCTTAAAAACCACGCCAAGCAGGGTGTGAACCATCCAACTCCAAGCAAAGCCTGCGCTGCCACAACTCTGCCTCACAGACTCATAGACTGTCACTGGTGGTCACAGAATTAGTCAACAGGAACTTGATTGTACTGGGGGAAGTTTTCCAGGCCTCATCTCATCTCTCAGTTCCAAAGAGCTAATCTGAGAAATAAATTAAACCTTTTACAGTATTGCTGCTGTAAAATCAAAAGGAAAATCGTAAATGTTGTAGAAAGTACAATCTTGATGCCATTTAAAATGCCATACCTTTTCAGTCAATGCAATGCCTCGGTTATATTCTTCTCCTTTAAATCAAGTAGGTCACTTACCACTTAAAGAGATAATCTGAATATGAATACCTTCTACATTATAACACAGAAGAGATAGAGATTAAATGGATTATTTTTAAAACTTTAGAAACTTGGAATGAATAAATGGATTCCATAATATATATCTCTTTCAGAAAATTATTTTACTTTAAAATCTCCAGTGAAAGATATTTGAAGCCCATCTTTGTTTTTACCTGTATTTGGAATTCCTGATTGATTTTTCAATGTAATCTTTTAAGAGTCTTATAATGTATTCCATTTTTAAAAAAATGAATGTTTCTTTTATTTCTGAATTTAAGATATATAATCATCTTATAAGTATAAAATGTTCTAAAAAGGATTCCAATATAATATCTGATTTTATGGAATTAATTTTTTTATTCTATACAAACAGAGTCTTAACTAATTTCAGGGAGAATGATCTGTTTGTAATTTAACCTTCAAATTAAAATCCAGCTAGCTACAAGCTTTTAGATGCCTGCCTCATGGAGAATGAGATATTTATGAGGGAAGGCTAATGGTTAAGTCCTAAAGTCTTTCCCTTGAACAAGGACAAAAGGTTTCTAATCATTGAAATTTTAAAAAATCATTAAGGAAGGTATTCACTGGACTAAGGCATAAGGGGTAAAGAGTGGCCTTTAATGAGATTTGAAGACTTGTTCTAGAATATATGTTTTGCCAGAATAAAACATGTATCTTCTGGTGGGATTTGGAAAGGTAGATACATACTGGGTTTATCCCCAGGCGTCAAGGTAGAGGAGAGGTGGGGAACAGTGCTCGATACAGGTGAGTGCCATAAAATGTTTATCGTTAACAGGTCAAAAGACAAGAAGAATGTACGAGGCAGCAAATGGGTATCACATCACTCTGAGTAACACCATGTATATTAGAGCTGAATATTCCAGGTACATTTATAGCCATTCTTGGTGTAAAAGATTTTTTAAAATTTATTTATTTAGGAATGGTTCATTGCCCGCTTAAACGTAAAGCAAATATAATTTTTGGCAATCTATTTCCCTAGTTTAAATGTGTCACTGTTGATTTGCTGAGAGCCACTCACGACACAGATGAAAGGGCATACGGCCAGGCACAGAAAGACAAAAACTGCATGATCTCACTGAAATGCAGAACTGAAAGAGTCAAACGTATGGAAGCAGAGATTAGAATGATGGTTACCCACGCTTGACGGCACAGGGGAGAATTGGGCAGAGAGGAGAATTGGGCAAAGGATACAGTATTTCAGTTACACAGAGGGAATAACTTCAAGACATCTACCATACAGCATGATGACTAGTTAAAAACAATGTACTGAATACTTAAAAGTAGCAGAGAGTGGATTTTAAATTTTCTTACCACAAAAAAGTTTAGTATCAGTATGCTAATTAGCTTGATTTAGCCATTCTACAATGCATACATATTTCAAAACATCATGTTTTATACCATAAATACAAATTTATTTTCAACTAAAAAACCAAATAGCATATGGGTTAACACAAATTATTATTTAAGGCGCTATATAATTGAAGCAGTTATTTCATCTAGGCTTGAGGTATTACTGTATTCTAAAACTGAATGGCTTCAAGTTCTAGAGCCACACACTGCAGGCTTAAAGTAAAAGTCTACATGGGGACCTTGAGTTTAACAGAAGAGCAGCAGATACAGCGGGCCTGAGGGTAAGATACAGACAGTGGGAGAGAATAAGCAGGCTGGGCCAAGGATTAGCTTTTATCCGTAACCTCTAATTACAACTGATTATCTGTGATGTGACCATAGAAGAATGAAAATTATTTGCAATGAGAATCAGGATGCATGAAGTTACACTTTATGTTCATATTTCTGTGTATAACATTAAATATATTTATTGCTCTTTTCTCCCACAAAAGGGGAAGTGACCCCCTTTTTAAGGACCTGCTTAAAAATATATAAAAATACAGGGCAACTTTCGTGGTGTAGGAATTGCTTTATAGTAGTTGAACAGAAGTGATGATTCCATCGGTAATTCTGCACATAGACAAGTTTGATATATCTGTTGAGGACATATGTAAAGTAAAAAAAAGAAAAGAAAAAAAAAGTTCTCATATATTATAGTCCTCAAAAATGCTGGTAAATTTGAGAAAACTGAAATAAATTTGTACTTTCCTTGGGCTGGATTTATATCAGAACATTTAATATCAATTAAACAGACAAACTGTAAGTCGCAAGATAGCTGAATAGAACCCTCCAGCAATTATTCCCAAACAGGAGCACCAAATTGAAAAATTACTCATGCAAAAAAGCACTTTCATAAAAGCCAAAATAAGGTGAGCGGTCAAGGTACCTGATTTTGACATCATATCAAGGAAAGAGGCACCGATGGGGTTAGGCAAGGCAGGCCTGCCCTACATACACCACTCCTCCCTTCCCCTCCAGCAGCAGTAAGTGGAGAGAGAATCTGTGTGCCTGGGGGAGGGAGGACAAAGTGACTGTGGAACTTTGCAGTGGAACTCAGTGCTGCCTCATCACAATGGAACACAACACAAGCCAGTGCTCACTTAGCTGAATTCTGAAGGAAACACCAACCCCAGCCAGAGAGGAAGGCTGTGCCCCAGTGGTAGGAGCTTGAGATCCAGCTAGCTCTACTACCAGCTGACTACAGGTGCCTGGGGCCCAGGATAAATTTAAAAGGCAATTAGGCCAAAAGGGCTTCACAAGGACTTTCCTGGTGCTGTGCTGAGCTTGAAGCCACTAGGCTTGATTTACCTACAACCCAGTGAAACACCAGCTGTGGTGGCTAAGGGATTGCTTGTGTCAACCACCCCCCCAACTCCAGGCAGCGCAGCTTTCAGCTCCAGGAAAAACTTCTTCCACTTGCAGAAAGGAGAGAGAACAATACAGAGGACTTTGTCTTGCAACTTGGGTACCAGCTCAGTCACAGTAAAATAAACCACAAAGCAGATTCTTAAAGCCCCTGATTCTAGGGCCCGGCTCCTGGACAGCATTTCTAAACCTACTTGGGCCAGATGGGAACCTGCTACTCTGAAGGTAAGGACCCAGTACTGGCAGGATTCACCACTTGCTGATAAATCATCCCTTGAGCCTTAAATAAACATCAGCTGTAGCCAGGCAGTAGTTGCCACAAGCTTTGGGTGAGACCCAGTACTGTGCTGGCCTCAGGTGTGACCCAGCGTAGTCCCTGCTACGACGTCCAAGGGACTACTCACCTCACCTCTCCCCCACTCCAGTCAGCCCAGCACAGAGGGAAAGTGAAGATTGATAATGACAGACTTTGCCTGGTAATCCAGGGAATTTTTCCAGATCTTATCCAAGCCCACCAAGGCAGCACCTCTAGGAGTCTGTAAGAATTATTAAGGTACTGGGCTTGGGGCAACCCTAGTGTGGATATGGATGTAGGACCAAAGACTTAGATCGCAACACTCAATTCTCTTTGAATACATGAAAAGCCTTCTCAACAAGGACGAGTCCAAACAAGCCCAGAATGTGATGATTAGAATAAACCTTTGGTTCATGTGCAAGTATTTCCATAAAACACATGGAAGTTAAATAATATGGTCCTGAATGAACAGTGAGTTAATGAGAAAATTTACAAAGTAATTCTTAAAAATCTCTTAAATGAAAGTACCACATACCAAAACCTATGGAATACAGCAAAAGTAGTCGTAAGAGGAAAGTTTATAGCAAGAAGCACCTACATCAAGAAAGCAGAAAAACTTAACGTGCACCTAATGATGCGTCTTAAAGAACTGGAAAAACAAGAGCAAACTGAACCCAATATTAGTAGAAGAAAAGAAATAAGAAAGATCAGGGCAAATACAAATGAGATTGAAATTTTAAAAAATACAAGAGATTAATGAAACAAAAAGTTGGTTTTCGGAAAACATAAAAAAATCAACAAACCTTGTGATGGTTAATACTGAGTGTCAACTTGATTGGATTGAAGGATGCAAAGTATTGATCCTGGGTGTGTCTGCGAGGGTGTTGCCAAAGGAGACTAACATTTGAGTCGGTGGACTGGGTAAGGCAGACCCCCCCTTTAATCTGAGCAGGCACCATCTAATCAGCTGCCAGCATGGCCAGAATAAAAAGCAGGCAGAAGAACATGAAAAGACTAAACTGGCTTAGCCTCCCAGCCTACATCTTTCTCCTCTGCTGGATGCTTCTTACCCTCAAATATCAGACTCCAAGTTCTTCAGCTTTGGGACTTAGACTGGCTTCCTTGCAGATGGTCCACTGTGGGACCTCGTGATTGTGTGAGTTTCTTGATAAACTCCCCTTAGTTCTGTTCCTCTCGAGAGCTGTTAGTTCTGTTAGTTCTGTTCCTCTAGAGAACCCTGACTAATACAGATATTGGTACCAGTAGAGTGGGGCACTCCTGAAAAGATACCCAAAATTGTGGCAGTAACATCGGGACTGGGAAACAGTCAAGGGTTGAAATGGTTTGGAGGGCTCAGAAGAAGATAGGAAAATGTGGGAATTTTTGGAACTTGCTAGAGACTTGCTGAATGTCTTTGCCCAAAATGCTAATAGTGATATGGACAATAATGTCCATGTTGAGGTGGTCTCAGATGGAGATGAGAAACTTTTTGGGAACTTGAGCAAAGGTAACTCTTGTTATGTTTTAGCAAAGAGACTCACATCATTTTGCCCCTAGAGATTTGTGGAACGTTGAACTTGAGATAAATGAGTTAGGGTATCTGGCAGAAGAAATTTCTAAGCAGCAAAGCATTCAAAAGGTGACTTGGGTGCTGTTAAAGTTATTCAGTTTCATAAGGGAAGCAGAGCATAAAAGTTGAGAAAATTTGCAGCTTGACAATGCAATAGAAAAGAAAATCCCATTTTCTGAGAAGAAATTCAAGCCAGCTGCAGAAATTTGCATAAGTAACAAGTAGCTGAATGTTAGTCCCCAAGATAGTGTGGAAAATGTCTCCAGGGCATGTCAGAGGTCTTCACAGCAGCCCCTCCCATCACAGACCTGGAGGCCTAGGAGGAAAAAGTGGTTATGTGGACTGGACCCAGGGTCCCCCTGCTGTGTGCAGCCTAGGGACTTGCTGCCCTGGTTCCCAGCTGCTCCAGCTGTGATTTAAAGGGGCCAATGTAGAGCTCAGGCTGTGGCTTCAGAGCGTGCAAGCTGCAAGCCTTGGCAGCTTCCATGTGGTGTCGAGCCTGCCAGTGCACAGAAGTCAAGAACTGGGGTTTGGGAACCTCCGCCCAGATTCAGAAGATGTATGGAAATGCCTGGATGTCAGGCAGAAGTTTTCTGCAGAAGCAGGGCTCCTCATGGAGAACCTCTGATAGGGCAGCGCAGAAGGAAAATGTGGGGCTGGATTTCCCACAGTGTCCCTACTGGGGCACTGTCCAGTAAAGTTGTGAGAAGAGGGCCACTGTCCTCCAGACTCCAGAATAGGAGATCCAGTGACAGCTCACACCGTGTGCCTGGAAAAGCCACAGACACTCAACACCAGCCCATAAAAGCAGTCAGGAGGGAGGCTGTACCCGCAAAGCCACAGGAACAGAGCTGCCGAAGACCACAGTAACTCACCTCTTACATCAGCGTGACCCAGATGTGAGACACGGAGTCAAAGGAGATCAGTTTGGAGTTTTAAGATTTGACTGCCCTGCTGGATTTCAGACTTGCATGGGGCCTATAGCCCCTTTGTTTTGGCCAGTTTCCCCCATTTGGAACAGGTATATTTACCCAATGCCTGTACCCCCATTGTACCTAGGAAGTAACTAACTTGCTTTTGATTTTACAGGTTTATAGGCTGAAGGGGCTTGCCTTGTCTCAGATGAGACTTTGGACTGTGGACTTTTGAGTTAATGTTGAAATGAGTTAAGAGTTTGGGGGATTTGGGGGACTGTTGGGAAGGCATGATTGATTTTGAAATGTGAGGACATGAAATTTGGCAGGGGACAAGGGTGGAATGATATGGTTTGGCTTTGTGTCCCCACCCAAATCTCATCTTAAATTGTATTCCCATAATTCCCACATGTTGTGAGAGGGTCCTGGTGGGAGAAAATTGAATCATGAGCCGGTTTCCCCTATACTGTTCTCGTAATAGTGAATAAGTCTCACAAGATCTGACAGTTGTATAAGGAGTTTCCACTTTTGCTTCATTCTCATTCTCTCTTTGCTTGCCACCATCCATGAAATACTTGACCTGCTCCTCCTTGCCTTCTGCCATGATTGTGAGGTCTCCCCAGCCATGTGGAACTGTGAGTCCATTAAACCTCTTTTTCTTCCCAGTCTTACATATGTTTTTATCAGCAATGTGAAAATGGACTAATACAAACCTTTAGCCAGACTAAGGGAATAAAAAGGGAGAAAAGTCAAATAAATAAAATTGAGATGAAAAAGGAGACATTACAACTAAAACCACAGAAATTCAAAGAATCATTAGAGACTACTATGAGAAAATATATGCCAATAAATTTGAAAACCTAGAAAAAAATGGATATATTCCTAGATACATACAACCTACAAAGATTGAACCATGAAGAAATCCAAACTGTGAATAGACAAATAACAAGTAATGAGATCAAAGCTGTAATAAAAAGTCTCCAATCAAAGAAAAGCCCAGCACCTGATGGATTCACTGCTGAATTCTACCAAACATTTGAAAAATTAATACCAATCCTACTCAATCTATTCCAAAAAAGTCAAGGAGGAGGGAATACTTCTAATACTATGAGGCCAGTATTACCCTGATACCAAAACCCGAGAAAGGCACGTCAAAAAAAGAAAACTGCAAATACTAGCAAACATTTTCAACAATACATTTAAAAGATCATTCATCATGACCAAGTGGAGTTCATCCCAAGGATTCAAGGATGGTTCGACATATACAAATCAACTGATATGATTCATCATATCAGCAGAACAAAGGACAAAAACTATATGATCGTTTCAATTGATGCTGAAAAACCATTTGATAAAATTCGACATCCTTTCATGATTAGAAAGAAAAAACCTTGGGATAGAAGGAACATATCTCAACATAATAAAAGTTATATAAGACAGACCCATAGCTGTATCATACTGAATGGCGAAAAACTGAAAGCCTTTCCTCTGAGGTCTGGAAGACAACAAGGATGCCCACCACTGTTATTCAACATAGTACTGGAAGTCCCAGCTAGAGCAATCAGACCAGAGAAAAAAATAAAGGGCACCAAAATTGGAAAGAAATAAGTCAAATGATTCATGTTTGCAAATTATGTGATCTTATATATAGAAAAACCAAAAACCCTAAAGACTCCACAGGAAAACTGTTAGACCTGATAGGCAAGTTCAGTAAAGTTTCGAGATACAAAGTTCAACATACAAAAATCAGTAGCATTTCTTTTTTTATATTTTTTTGAGACAGAGTCTCACTCTTGTTGCCCAGGCTGGAGGGCAATGGTGCAATCTCGGCTGACTACAACGTCCGCCTCCCAGGTTCAAGTGATTCTCCTGCCTCAGCCTCCCAAGTAGCTGGGATTACAAGCATATGCCACCACACCTGGCTAATTTTGTATTTTGAGTAAAGACACGGTTTCACCATGTTGGTCAGGCTGGTCTTAAACTCCTGACCTCAGGTGACCTGTCCACTGGCCTCCCAAAGTGCTGGGATTAGAGGTGTGAGCCACCACTCCCAGCCAAAAATCAGTAGCATTTTTATTTATCAACAATGAACAATCTGAATAAGGGATAAAGAAAATAACCTCATTTACAATAGTTACAAATAAAATAAAATACCTAGGAATTTACCAAAGAAGCAAGAGATCTCCACAATGAAAACTATAAAATATTGATTAAGGAAGTTGTCTATACTTCTTGGTGACTTTTAAAAATAATAATAAATGAAGAAATTGAAGAGAACACACAGAAAATGGAAAGATGCTCATGCTCATGGATTGGAAGATCTGATATTGTTAAAATGCCCATACTACCCAAAGCTATCTATAGTTTAAATGCAGTCACTACCAAAATACCAATTATATTCTTCATGGCAAGAAAAAAATAATTCTAAAATTTATATGGAGCCATAATAGAGCCTGAATAGGCAAAGCTATCCTGAGCAAAAAGAAAAAAACTGGAGAAATCATATTATCTAACTTCAAATTATACTAGAGAGCTACAGTAACCACAACAGCATTGTACTTCCATAAAAACAGATCCATAGGTCAAGGGAGCCAAATAAGGACCCAAAAAATAAATCCATTCATTAACAGTGAACTCAATTTTGACGAAAGTACCAAGAACACGCATTGGGGAAAGCATAGTCTCTTTAATACATGGTGCTGAGCAAACTGGACAGCCACATGCAGAAGCATGAAACTAGACCTCTATTTCTCACCATATATAAAAATCAAATCAAATGGATTAAAGACTTAAATCCAAGACCTGAAACTTTGAATCTACTAGAAAACTTCATGGAAATTCTCCAGTACATTGGTCTGAGCAAAGATTTCTTGAGTAAGGCCTCAAAAGCACAGAAAACCAAAACAAAAATAAATAAATAAATAATAAATGATAATAGGTAAAACAAGTTACAAAGCTTCTGCACAGCAAAGGATACACCAACAAATGAAGAGACAACCTGTATAATGGGAGGAAATATTTGCAAACTACCCATCTGACAATTGATTAATAACCAGAATATATAAAGAGCTTAAACAACTTGATAGAAGAAAAATCAAATAATCTGATTTCAAAATGGGCGAAGAATCTAAATGGACATTTCTCAAAAGAAGACATACAAATGACCAACAGATATTGAAAAAAAGGTCAAATATCACTAATCATCAGACAAATGCAAGTCAAACCTGAAATGAGATATCATCTCACCCCAGTTAAAATGGCTTTTATATAGGCAATAACAAATGCTGGTAAGGATGTGGAAATAGGAGAAGCCTCACACACCGTTGGTGGAAGTGTAAATTAGTACAGCCACCGTGAAGAATAATCTGGAGGTTCCTTCCAAAACTAAAAAAGGAGCTACCATATGATGCAGCAATATCATTGCTTGGTATGCAGCCAAAAGAAAGGAAATCAGTATATTGAGGAGATATCTGCATTCCCATGTTTACTGTAGCACTATTCACAACAGGCAAGATTTGGAATCAACCTAAGTGCCATCAATGGATGAACGAATAAAGGAAATATGGTGTATATATATACAGTGGAATATTATTCACTCACAAAAACAAACGAGATTGTGTCATCTGTAACTACATGAATGGAACTGAAGGACATTTTTTCAAGTGAAATAAGCCAGGCATGAAAAGACAAATCCTTTATGTTCTCCCTCATATGTAGGACTGAAAATTAAAATGATCAATCTCATAGGAATATAGGGTATAATGATGGTTACTAGAGGCTGAGAAGGGTAGCAGGGAGGGAGGGTAAAGTGAGGTTAGTTAATGGGTGCAAAAATATAGTTACATAGAATGAATAAGAATTAGTATTTGATAGCACAACTGGGTGAATATAGTCAGCAATAACTTATTATGTATTTCAAAATCGCGAAGAGAATGAAATTGAGATGTTTCTAACACAAAGAAATCATAAATGCTTAAAGTGATGACTACCCCAATTGCCCTGATTTGATTATTACACATTGTAGGCCTATATCAAATCATCACATATGCCCCACTAATATGTACACCTACTGGGTACCCATAATAAGAAGACAGACTTCAATGTGATTCTACAGCAAGATAGTGCTCAAAAACTTTTATGAGTGCTTGAAATTTTGAGGAAAACCTGAAATAAATTCCAGAGCTGTGAAGTAACAACATACTTCTTCAAAGAGAAATTCTCAAGCTCCAAAAAAACAGAAGTTTCAAAAACACCTCTTGACTTATAATATGTTTTCCATTGACTTCAATGTTTTATTATTTCAACAGGAAAGTTTTGAGTTGGTTAATTTTATGTGTCAACTTGACTGAGCTGTGATTTGCTCAGATATTTGATCAAACGTTATTCTGGGTATGTCTATGAGGGTATTTTTGGATAGCTTAACATTTAAATTGATAGACTGAGTAAAGCAGATTGCCCTAATAATGTGGATGGACCTCATGCAATCAGTTAAAGGCCTGAATAGAACAAAAATACAAAAAGACCAACCCTCCCTCTCATAGGAGGGACCTCCTTCTGCCTGACTGCCTTGAGCTAGAATATTGGTCTTGTTTTGCCTTCAGACTTGAACTAAAACATCAGCTTTTCCTGTGTCTCAAGCTTGCTGACTCCAGCTCTTTACATGAGCCAATTCCTTATAATAAGCCTCTTTATATCTTTATATACATCTATATGTGTTTATCTATATACTTACACACACACATGCATACATACACATCTTATTCTCTGGAGAGCACTGAGAAATACAAATTAGGACTCTCACAATCATCATGGGTATCTTAAGCATTTGCCCAGGTTAATTGCCCAGCCCAGGTGATCTAGTGCCTTACCTTTAAGAATTTAATTTATTTCTTGAATGCATATATGAGTGTATGAATAAACAGTCAAATGCACGAATAAATGAATGATTGATTATTAAAGTGGGTTCTCTAAATTGTGTGATTCTTCAATCATTCATGACAGAATATGTTTCAAAAGGAAGTGCTCAAGTGACTAGCCTCTTTCCTGCATTTCTGGAAACTGCAGGCTGGCTATGCTGATGTGGACAAAATATCCAGCTAAAAACTGAGCAATGGAGACTATCGTTCAGATTGTTGGCCTCAATTAAGAATAGCCATTGTGTTTCCACAAAGGCAAAGCATGCACTTTATTAGGCAATTCACAACCTCTCTACTTTGTAGAGCACTGAGCTGACTTGCTACTGTCTTTTTACTCTTCTCTCCTGCAACAAACACTCAGCTCTTAAAATCTAAGAGGCTGAACTAAGCAATGGGAAACACACACAAATCTGAAACACCTATTCTTTCCTTCATACTAGAAACCTGAAAAAAATGGTACTGATTGCTTAAAAATAAAATTTAAATTGGTAGAAAAGCATACTCTTTTTGTTATAAATTCTATTAATATCTATATTAGTTACAAAGTATTAGAAATAGCAATTTAGAAATAGAGATTTCTAAGCAATCAAAAAATGCTTACTCGTCTTTCTGTGCCTGGCTTATTTCACTTAACATAACGATCTCCAGTTCCATCCATGTTGTTGCAAAAGACAAGATCTCACTCTTTTTATGGCTTAGAATAGTACTCCATTGGGTATATGTACCACATTTTATCTATTCATCTGTTGATGATGCTGTAGATAATCTCTCATTGTAGTTTTTATTTGCATTTCTCTGGTGATCAATGATGTTGAGAATATTTTCATGTGCATGTTTGCCATTTGTATGTCTTCTTTTGAGAAATGTCTATTCAAATGTTTTGCCTATTTTAAAAATCAGATTATTAGTTTTTTTCTGCAGAGTTGTTTGACCTCCTTATATATTCTAGTGATTAATCCCTTGTCAGAGGAATAGCTTTCAAATATTTTCTCCCATTCTTTGGTTGTCTCTTCACTTTGTTGATTGTATCCTTTGCTTTACAGAAGCTTTTTAACTTGATATGATCCCATTTGTCCATGTTTGCTTTGCTTGCCTGTGCTTGTGGGGTATTGCTCAAGAAATCTTTGCTCTAACAAATGTCCTGGAGATTTTCTACAAAGTTTTTTTTTTTTCAGATTTGTCAATTTATTGGCATAATGTTGCTCACAGAATCCATTAATTTTCTGCAGTATCAGTTGTAATGTCTACTTTTTCATTTCAAATTTTATTTATTTTAGTCTTCTTTTTTTTTTCTTAGTTTGGCTGAAGTTTTATCAGTTTTGTTTAACTTTTCAAAAAATTAACTTTCTGTTTTATTGATCTTTTGTATTTTTACTTTAATTTCATTTATTTTCTCCTTTAATCTTTATTATTTATTTTCTTCTAATTTTGGGTTTGGTTTTCATTTTTATATTGTTTATTTGAAGTTTTTATTCTTTTTAATGTAGGCACTTATAGCTATAAACTTCCCTCTTGCTACTGCTTTTTGCTATATCCCATAGGTTTTGGTATGTTGTATTCCTGTTATCATTTGTTTCAAGTAATTTTTGAATTTCCTTCATAATTTCTTCATCGACCCACTGGTCATTCAGGAGCATATTGTTTCATTTTTATGTATTTGTGTAGTTTCCTAAATTCCTCTTGTTACTAATTTCTAGTTGTATTCCATCGTGGTCAGAGAAGATGCCAGATATTATTTCAATTTTTAAATGTTTTAAGATTTGTTTTGTGACCTAAGATATATTCTATACTTGAGAATAATACATATGCTATAGAAAAGAATGTATATTCTGCAGCTGTTGGATAAAATGTTCTGTAAATATCTATTAGATCCATTTGGTCTGCAGTGCAGTTAAAGTCTGAAGTATCTGTTGCTTTTCTGGCTAGAAGATCTGTTCAGTGCTGAAAGTGGGATATTGAAGTCTCCAGCTATTATTGTATCAGGGTCTCTCTCTCTCCTTAGCTTTAATATTTGCTTTATATATCTGGGTGCTCTTGTCTTGGGTACATATATATTTTAAATTGTTATATCCTTTTGCTGAATTGACCTCTTTATTGTTATATACTTCTTTGTATCTTCATACAGTTTTTGTCTCAAAATCTATTTTGTCTGATAGAAGTGGAGTGCCTCCTGCTCTTTTTTGGTTTCCATTGGCATGGAATATCTTTTACTGTGCCTTTATTTTCAGCCTATGTGTATTTTATAGGTGAATTGTGTTTCTTGTTGGCAACAGTTCAATGGGTCTTGTATTTTCAGCCATTCGGCCAGTCTATATCTTTTTTGAATAATTTAGTCCATTTACATTCAATGTTATTATTGATAATGTTATTATTTTCAGCCTATGCATATTTTTATAGGACAATTATGTTTATTGTAGGCAACAAATCAATGGGTCTTGTATTTTCATCCATTCAGCCAATCTATATCGTTTGATTGGAAAATTTAGTCCATTTACATTCAATGTATTATTGATAAGTAAAGACTTACTCCTGCCATTTTGTTATTTTCTGGTTGTTTTGTGGTCCTCTCTTCCTTCTCTCTCTCATTCTTGTCTTCCTCTAGTGAAGATAATTTTCTCTGAGGATATGATTTAGTTTCTTGTTTTTTATGTTTTGTGAAGCCATTGTATGTTTTTCTGGTTGAGGTTTTCATGAGGCTTGTAAATACTATCTTAAACCCATTATTTTAACCTGCTAACAAGTTCACACTGTTTGCATAAATAAACAAACAAGCAAAAAGAAAACTAATAAAAGCTCAACTTAACTTTGTCCCACTGCTTAACTTTTTGTTGTTTCCATTTATATCTTATGGTGCTGACTATTTCTTGAAAAGATTTTGTAGTTTTTATTTTTGATTGGTTCATTGTTTAGTCTCTTTTTAAATTATACTTTAAGTTCTGGGGTACACGTGCAGGATGTGCGTGTTTGTTACATAGGTATACACTTGCCATGGCAGTTTGCTGCACCCATCAACCCATCATCTACATTAGGTATATCTCCTAATATTATCCTTCCCCTACCCAACCTCCCACCGACAGGCCCCGGTGTGTGATGTTCCCCTCCCTGTTTCCATGTGTTCTCATTGTACAACTCCCACTTATGAGTCAGAACATGTGGTGTTTGGTTTTCTGTTCTTGTGTTAGTTTTGCTGAGAATGATGGTTTCCAGCTTCATCCATGTCCTTGAAAACATGAACTCATCCTTTTTAGGTTGGTTCAACATATGCAAATCAATAAACGTAATTCATCACATAAACAGAACTAACGACAAAAACCACATGATTATCTCAATAGATGCAGAAAAGGCCTTCAATAAAATTCAATACTCCTTCATGCTAAAAACTCTCAATAAACGAAGTATTCATGGAATGTATCTCAAAATAATAAGAACTATTTATGACAAACCCACAGCCAATATCATACTGAATGGGCAAAAACTGGAAGCATTCCCTTTGAAAACCTGCACAAGACAAGGATGCCCTCTCTCACTACTCCTATTCCACATAGTATTGGAAGTTCTGGCCAGGGCAATCAGGCAAGAGAACAAAATAAAGGGTATTCAAATAGGAAAAGAGGGAGTCAAATTGTCTCTGTTTGCAGATGACATGATTGTATATTTAGAAAACCCCATCGTCTCAGCCCAAAATCTCCTTAAGCTGATAAGCAACTTCAGCAAAGTCTCAGGATAAAAAATCAATGTGCAAAAATCACAAGCATTTCTATACACCAATAACAGACAGACAGAGAGCCAAATCATGAGTGAACTCCCATTCACAACTGCTACAAATAGAATAAAACACCTAGGAATACAACTTAGAAGCAATGTGAAGTACGTCTTTAAGGAGAACTACAAACCACTGCTCAAGGAAATAAGAGAGGACACAAACAAATGGAAAAATATTTCATGCTCATGGATAGGAAGAAACAATATCGTGAAAATGGCCATACTGCCCAAAGTAATTTATAGATTCAATGCTATCCCCATCAAGCTACCATTGACTTTCTTCACAGAATAGGAAAAAAACTACTTTAAACTTCATTGTTCAGTCTTTCTACTTAGGATAAGAGTAGTTTATACACCACAGTTACAGTGTTATAATAGCCTGGGGTTTTCTGAGTACTTACTATTACCAGTAAGTTTTGTACCTTAAGGTGATTACTTGTTGCTCATTAATGTCCTTTTGTTCTCATTGAAGTACTCTTTTTAGCATTTCTTGTCGGATGAGTCTGGTATTAATGAAACCCCTCAGTTTTTGTTTGTCTGGGAAAGTCTTTATTTCTCTTTCATGTTTGAAGGATATTTTTACTAGATATACTAACATAGGGTAAAAGTTATTTTCCTTAAGCACTTTAAACATGTCATAACACTCTTCCTTTCAGGGCAGCAAGGTCTTCCAGGCCCTGGATGGGTCCAGAAGTGCAGTCTAGGAGTCAAAGACTAGAGTCAAAAAACACAGAAGTCTACAGGTAGAAGTCTACCTGATATTCTATTGTGACTGAGTGGACACTCAAACCACAAGATGCGGTCCTTCCCACTTTTCCCTCCCCTTTGGAAAGGCAGAGGAGCCTCACTCTGTAGCAACCATCACCATCACTGCTGACCACAAGGAGTACTGCCAGACTACCACTGATGTTCCCTTAAGGTCCAAGGTCTCTTAAATCAGCTTGCAGCAAATGCTGCATGGCCTGAGAGTCACACTTCAGGGCAGTAGGCTCCCCTCTGGCTCAAGGCAGGTCCAGAAATGCCATTTAAGAGTCCAGTCCTGGAATCGGGGACCCCAAGAACCTGCTTGGTGCTCTACCCTGCTGTGGTGGTATAAGTACCTGAAGCCAGCAAGTCTCAGACATTCACCAAGTCCCTTGATTTAGAATCTGGGTATCACTGCTGATTATTCAGAGCCCAAAGGCTCTCCAGTTAGCAGGAGATACATGCTGCCAGGACTGGGTCCTTCCTTTCAAGGCAGCAGCTTCCCTTCTGGCCCAAGGTGTGTCTAGAAATGTCTTCTGGGAGCTAGGGCCTGGAACAGGGGCTTCTTGACTCTGACTATGCCCTATCCTGCTGTAACTGAGCTGGTATCCAAGATGAAAGACAAAGTCTTCTTCACTCTTCCCTCTCCTCTCCTCTCCTCTCCTCAAGCAGAAGGAAGGGGTGTCTTTTGGAGCTGTGAGTTGTGCCACCTCTGGGCTAGAGGAGGAGTAATGCCAGCACTCCTTTGGTTGCCCTAGCTGGTGTCTCAGTATGTCACATGCCCCCCATGATCCACCGTCTCTGGCCACAGTTTAGCCCTAGGACTTGCCTATGAGTCGCAGTCCTTAAGGTCTAGACTCCTTTTCAAGTTTGCTTATGGACTGAGAGCACTTTGGCCCTTGGTGGGAGGTTTGCAGGCACTCCAGTTTGGGATCGGCACTTTGTAATCAAATTAAAATGCATTAAAGTCTTAAATGTAAGACCTCAAACTACGAAACTAATAAAAGGAAACATTGAGAATCTCTCCAGGACATTGGCCGGGGCAAACATTTCATGAGCAATACCCCATAATACCAGCAACCAAAGGAAACATGGACAAATGGGATCATATCAAGTTAAAAAGCTGCTGTAAAGCAAGGATACAATCAACAGAGTGAAGAGACAACCCAAAGAATGGGAGAAAATATTTGGAAGCTATTCCTCTGACAAGGGATTAATCACTAGAATATATAAGGAGCTCAAACAACTCTGCAGAAAAGAAATCTAATAATCTGATTTTTAAAATAGGCAAAATATTTAAATAGATATTTCTCAAAAGAAGACATACAAATGGCAAACATGCACATGAAAAGGTGCTCAACATCACCGATCACCAGAGAAATGCAAATAAAAACTACAATGAGAGATTATCTCACCCCAATTCAAATGGCTTATATCCAAAAGACAGGCAATAACAAATGCTGGCTAAGATGTGGAGAAAAGGGAATCCTTGCACACTGTTAGTGGAAATGTAAATTAGTACAGTCACTATGGAGAACCGTTTGGAGGTTTCACAAAAAACTAAAAATTGAGCTACTATGTACTCCAACAATCCCACTGCTGGGTATATACCTAAAAGAAAGAAAATCAGTACACCAAAGAGATATCTGCACTTCTATATTTGTTGCAGCACTGTTTACAATACCTAAATTTGGAAGCAACCTGCGTGTCCATCAACAGATGAATAAAGCAAATGTGGTACATAAACACAATGGAGTACTATTCAGCCATAAAAAAGAATGAGATCCAGTCATTTGCAACAATGTGGATGGAAATGGAGATCATTATGTTAAGTGAAATTAGCCAGGTCCAGAAAGACAAACATCACATGTTCTCACTTATTTGTGGGATCTAATAATCAAATCAATTGAACTCATGGACATAGAGAGTAGAAGGATGGTTTACCAGAGGATAGAAATGGTAGTGAGGGATTGGGGGGAAAGGTGGGGGTGGTTAATGGGTACAAAAAATTTAGAAAGAATGAATAAGACCTACTATTTGACAGGACAGTAGGGAGACTATAGTCAATGATAACTTAATTATATATTTTAAATTAATTTAAATAATGCAATTGGATTGTTTGTAACTCAAAGTATAAACACTTGAGGGGATGAATACCCCGATTCTCCATGATGTGCTTATTTCACATTGAATGCCTGTATCAAAACATCTTGTGGACCTCATAAATACATAAGCCTACTATGTACCCACAAAATGTTGAGGAGGATGTGAAACATCCTTATACACTGTTGGTGATGTAAGTTAGCACAGCTGTTTTGGAAAACAATATGGAGGTTCCTCAAAAAAACTAAAAATAAAATTACCATATCATCTAGCAAACCCACTTTATATGTATATGCCTTTTTTAAAAAAATAAAATTATGTTATTTGTGACAACATGGATGAACCTAAAGGACATTATGTTACGTGAAATAAGCCAGTCACAGGGAAGCAAATACCATATGATCTCCCTCATGTGGAATCTCAGATAGTTGAACTCATAGAAGCAGAGAGTAGAATGGTGGTTTTACAGACAGGGGATGGAGGGATGGTGTGGATGGAGAGTTAATGGGTACAATGTTTCAGTTATATAGGAGGAATCAGTTCTGGTGTTCTATTGCACAGTATGGTAACTATAGTTAATATTAATAACTTAATATTAAGGTATTGTAGAGTTCACAAAGCTAGAAAAGAGGATTCTCATTACAAGGAAATGATAAACACTTGTGATTGATATGCTAATTATCCTGATGTGATCATTCCACTATGTATGCATGTAATATCACATTGTATCCCATAAATATATACAATTATTATCAATTTAAAATAATATAAACATAAAAAGAAAAAGAAATTTAAAATAAATAAAATAACATGGTAAGACCTGTATTTAAAGTTCTGGTCCAAATATAGCAATGATTTTGATCATTACAGATGTTACTACAAACATTCAAACTGATACCTACTGAGAAGCACTCTAGGCTAAGCAGTTTGGAAATTCTACATCCCCTGGAATGCTTCAGTGCTTCTGATGAAAGCCCTGACATCTGGGATTCCTGTTGTGAGGTCCTAGGTGAATAGTCCTAACTGCAAGACTAATACTGGACACACTCAGAGACAGAGTTCATAAGGTCACCCTCACTTTTCCACATCAGGTGGAAACAGAAAAATGAAATTATTACCTTTCAAAATATTTGTCTGCTTGAATTATTTCACTCTTACCCCTAATTGTAACACCAACTATAATTTATTTGCTCCAGAGACAAAATCAGGTCTTCACATATCCTTGAGGCAACTCTCTGTGTTGTATGCACACGCGTGCGCACGCGCACACACACACACACACACACACACATTCATTCTTTGCTCAACCTTTTCATTATTTTATTGTCTAACTCTTTCATTATTTCATTGCTCTCCAACTTGAGGACACTTTTAAGACTGTCAAGCAGTTACTGACTTCTGAGTCTTTATCATCAAAGCAAATGAAATAAATGACAGTTTCCTGCCCCGACACTTCACCATATGGTATTGATGCAGTGACTAGCCACAAAATGCCAGATGGCCCCAAGATATCAGTTATTCAAGAATAACATCATACCCACTCAGAATATATGCATAACTCCTCCCAAAGGGTAGTACTACTCTTAATTATAAACTCCTCTATCCAGTACTGAAGATTTATGTCCAAAGCCTAGGACATATTTGTCTAAATATTTGGACATTTAGAAAAGAAATATCAAATACTCATGTCATATTGTGTTGTGTCATTGAAAATGCTTGTGTTAGAACATATCCCACAGGTGTCTCTGGGGGATGCTAAATTATCTTAAGGCTAGTGTGGAGAGGATATCCAGTAGAGAAACTCCCTGGAGAATAAAAGCCCTTATAGATAGAAAATATCCTTCCAAATGGAACTCAATCATGTTCATTTTACACAGCTAGATCAGGAATGTATTTCTGTGAAGGCACTAACTAAAAATGTGGAAATCTACCAAACTGTTAATTGATTTTTATACTGAATAAAATTCTTTTACCATAACTATTTTTATTACAATAATTAGGAGCAGTACGGGTCATGACAAAAAATATTACAAATTTCAGATCACTTCATAGCATGAAGTTATTTTAAATGCTTATACTCTTATAAACACTTAAGTTAATTTTAATTTAAAAATGGTCATTTTTAATGTTTGATATGACCAACATTCCTAATTCAGCACAACAAAATGATGGAAAACAACTGGGTCACACTGCATATGTCAAAAAAAAAAAAAGCACAATGTACAAAATGTGCATGTTTCTGTTGACAGTATATGAAAATAGTTAACATACATGTTACAGGTAAACATGACATATTAAGAAATAGCACTAGTAAAAAATTGGCATGCAAAAGAAAATGCAAAAAAAATTCAATATGACAACACAAGACAGTAGAATTGGTAACTTTTGGATAAAATATTTACAATGAATAAAATATTAACATAGTATATGCTATACAACTTTGCACAAACCTTCCAAAGTGATTTTATGTCATTGGGAAGAGACCAAGAAACCTTGGACAAGAATCAATATTGATTTTCCAGGAATATTTCAGGGGAAAAAATTCTGGGTTGAAGTAATCTCCTTTGTAAGATGAACTGCAAGACCCATACCACCATATTAAAATGTTGCCACTACCATCTCAGAATTGTGATTGCCAGACACTAACATTTCTGCCAACTAATCTAAATTTTCATTAGTTGAGCTAAAGGAATTTGTACAGAAATTTTTTTTCCAAGACATGAAAATGAAGAATTCAAATGAATAAAAATGTCCTGAGGTGCATTGCAGGAGGAAAATGGCCAAGGTGAAATGACCGATACAGGGTCTTTAAAAATTTACCATTGTATAGCAAGTTGTACGGTAATGCAATATATTGTCATTGTCACCAAATGTTGAATTATAAATTATTTTTCCCTAAAGTTCCCACTTTCCCTTTCCTATCTCTTCAGCCAATTCAGGCAAATAGTCCATTCTGAGTTCTTCCCTGAGGATGCAGATGTGACAGGTAGGGTGCAAAAGAGAAACTTCCCCTAAGCCTCTGATTTACATGTTTCCAAAATCTTAAAGCTAAAAGGGGATCATTTTAAGGGGCAAAAATGAATTTGGGAGGAAACTATCAAGATGTGAACAGGAAGGGATTTTCCCAGAGGACTAAAAACATAGGGAATAGCAGAAGAAAAAACAAATTAAGGTGGTTTAGAGACTGAACATTGACTCTACTCTCCAAATTAGAATTTCAGTAAAGGGGCAAGATGCCAATTTAGTATTAAAGCCAGAGAATAAATTTGGATATCTGCCCCTCTTCTAAGATAATAAACCCAGAGAAGTGATAAAGCCCCACATTCCATATCAAGGCAAATAGAGTCATAGATAAGTCCCAGAATAAATCCTTTGCCAGAGAATAGCATGGAAGAGATGGAATGATACCCCAGTTTTCAAGCCTAGCATGAAAATAGCAGAGTGACCCATTAGACCTGAAGTCCAAGGTAGACAAGAATGAGAATTGTCTCGACAGTTTACTGCATGGATTGGTGAGCAAGGACCAAGTGGCACCATGGATTGGTCAGCAGATATCTGTGTGGACAGATGGCTCAAGGACAAGATGAGTCATGCAATGCCTTGCAATTACATAAGTCTCCCTTGAACTTAAACACAGCCCAGGGAAAAGAGAAAGAGTTTTGGTGTCTGATATCCTGGAGAAATGGAGGATTCAAAGAAAAATTCCATTGATACATAGAAAAATAATGTTTCTTACATACCTGATTTAGTTTGGACTGAGATTTGTACCTCTTATGACAGAAAATATAATTAACATTTATATCATGAATTACAGGATACGGGTTAGCTTCCACATATCTGATTCCCAGATTTTCCTAATATGAACACAGTTAAACTTTCCTACATGACATGTGGACCCAACTTGCCATCATCTTCCCTCACATATGTTCTGTAGCTTCATATGTTTTGTTCACAGTGTGCATTCACTTCTCTTTTATTCCTGCTTCTCAGAACAACTATTCTGTGCAAAGCATGACAGCATAAAAGCCTCTCTGTTCTTCAAGGCCTGTGTTCTATTAAGTCTTTTATATGAACTATCATTTACTGTACATCAACCTTACCAGGAACTTTACTAGGGCTATCCCTTCTTCACAAATATAAAAACATTCAAACTCAGCATCATAATCCCCTTTTTACAGACAGAAAGCATGGGCTTGGAAAGGCTAAGTAACTCCCTTACTTGGGTAAGGCAGGCAAGCTGCAAAATCTTTTCTATTTCTAAACTTCCAGCCCAAGTTGATTTTTAGATGGTAACCTTTGTATTGTCCATTCTACCCAAGTGTCTCCATAATACATACTAATACATAATACATAATATTAATTTTCCTTACTTTTTTAAAAATCATACAACTAGGCTCTTGTCTTGGTCATTACTTGTGTATTAAATTTGCCTTTCAAGCCAAATTGGAAATAATCAAAATTCACAGATGAGGCATCATTTAGGAAAAACTCTTTTGCTCTATTTTTAACTTTTTGCAAAATAGTATTGCCCTTCCAGAAATATTTCAGCTTGCCATGGTCTCAAGTGGGAATTGAACAATGAAAACACATGGACACAGGGAGGGGAACATCACACACAGGGGCCTGTCAGGGGGTGGGGGGCTACAGGAGGGAGAGCATTAGGAGAAATACCAAATGTAGGTGACGGGGTTGATGGGTGCCGCAAACCACCATGGCACGTATATACCTATGTAACAAACCTGCACCTTCTGCCCATGTACCCCAGAACTTAAAGTATAATAATAAAAAAAGATATGTTTTATTCCTCTTTTCTGCTAGATGCTTACACTATCTCTCTTCTTGCCCCGACAATTAAGATTCTTAAGAGTGATTGCGTTCCCTATAGTCTCTAGCTTGCCTCCTATTCACTCCCCATCCTGCTGCAATCTGGTTTTCTCTTACTAAGCCACTAAGGGCTCTTTGTGATGTTACCAGTGAGCTTATTGCTATAAACCCACTGGACATTGATTGGTCTTTATCTAATTGATTATTGTGACATAAAAATATAACTAAGGAGGAAGAAGAGAGATTATCTGCTTTGAGCACTTTTTCCATAAGTGAAACATTTAAAGCTTTATTATTAAGGTAATATGTTCACATAACCAAGATAGTTGTCAACACCATGGTGCAAGGAAATAAAAGGAAACAGTGTAAAAGCTAAAATAGCATGACCCAGAAAGAAGAGAGTGGAGGTGTTACTCCTTTTTGAACAGTGAGTTCCCCATTACCTAATAGTGGCCATGCAGGACCTGCTGCATTGATAGAGGAACTTGGAATCCTCTTCTTAAACACTGTCTCTCCCTTGGCTCTCAGACACCTCTCAGCCCCATGTCTTCCCTAGGTACCATTTCCATTGCCTGGACCTCTGTTATCCCAGAAAATTTCTATTAGAAATCCCTCTAATTTCTACTCATGTTTCAAGTCTTCACTTCATATCTCCTCATCACAGAGGGCTTCCATGATTCTCCAGGATTAAATTCCCCTTGCTTTAGAACCTCTTTTGCAATGCTCATCACAGTTGTTATCACTTATTGAATGTCTGTCTTGGCTGACTGTGATCTTCAGGAAGACAGATGGAGATCGTCTTTCGTGTTCACTGATATAGCCCCAGGGTCTAAGAGTGCCTTTATATTAGGCACTCTATTTGTCTAATAGAGGCAAATTATAAATGCTTGATAATTGTTCCCTGAATTGTTGAATTGAATTGTACTGAATTGAAATATTCTTAAATCAATATTTCTATCACAGTTTAGAAGGTGCATTTGTAATATAGGGAGTGTCTTGGTCAGTTTGGGCTGCTGTAACAAAATACCACAGACTAGTACTTAAACAACAAATCATTCTTGAGGCTGGAAGTCTGAGATCAGGGTTCAATCATACTGGGGTTCTAACAAAGATCCTCTTCTGGGTTGCAGACTTCCAACTCCTCATTGTATCCTCACATGGTGGAAAGAGAGCAAGTAGCTCTCTGTCCTCGTCTTATAAGGACACTAATCCCATTCATAAGGGCTCCATCCTCATGACCAAATTACCTCCCAGAGACTCCACCTTCAAATACTATCTGTGTTAGGCCATTCTTGCATTGCTATAAAGAAATGCCTGAGACTGGATACTTTATAAGGAACAGAGGGTTAATTGGCTTGCAGTTCTACACGCTGTACAGGAAGCATGGCCCTGGCATCTGCTGGGCTTCTGGGGAAGCTTCAGGGACCTTTTACTCATGGCAGGAGGCAAAGTGGGAGCCTCATATGGCCAGAGCAGGAGCAAGAGTAACAGTGGGGAGTGGGGGAAGGTGCTGCACACTTGTAAACCACCAGATCTCATGTGAATTCAGTGTGAGGGCTCACTTATCACCAAGGGGATGGCCCAAGACATTTCTGAGGGATCCGCCCCATGACCTAAACACCTCCACCAGGCCCCACCTGGCCCCATGTAATTGGGAATTCTATTTCAGTATGATATTTGGGTGGGGACAAATACCCAAACTATATCACCACCACATTGTGGGTTAGATTTTAAAATACAAATGTTAGACACAAACATTCTATCTGTAACAGGTAACATTGAAAGAAGATTATTATGATGGTAAATGTCTACAAGTGCTGTCAATAATGAATATTCTACTGAAGAAATCTTACAGAAGAAAAAGGCATTTAAAGTTTATCATATGTGTTTATGAAAGGGTAAAAAAATTCTGTTAGATAGGAGGAATAAGCTTTAGTGATCTACTGCACAGTATGGTGATTATAAAAAACAATGAAAGAGTAGATTTTAAAGTTCTCACCAAAAAAAAAAAAATAAGTATGTGAGGTGATAAATTTGTTAATTAGTTTGATTTAATCATTCCACAAGGTAAACAAGTATCAAAACATCACATCAAGACCCCATAAATATATAATATATACCAATTATTTATATTGTTAATTAAAAATAAAATTACAAAACATTTTAAAGACTGCATAGAGACAATTGAAGAACTTTTTTTTAAAGCCTATACATTAGAGAATGGTATTATATCAATTTTAAATGTCTTGAGTGTGATCATTGTATTGTGGATATGAGAAGAATCTTCTTGTTCTTCTGAGATACTCGTTTAAGTATGTATAGGAGTGAAGTGTCATGGAGTATGTAAAGCTAAAGCAACTAATTCTCAAATAACTGAATTTAAAACATGTACATGTGTAAAATAGTAAATAAAACCCATCATACAGAAGAGATATTGGAAGAGATTTGCTGCATAAGACAAAACTAGAACATAGAGGAAAAATTCAGCTCAATATAAGGAATGATTTTAACAATCAGAAGCTAACAAAAAAGTTGCATCCATTAAAATGAGAGCAGTTCCCCCACCCACCTCTGCTCTAGTGGAGACAAGCATAATCTTGAGAAGGTATTGTCTCACTGAACAGGCAGTCGTAGAGTATGAACCCTGTGGTCTTTCCACAAGGTTAGATATCCTTCATAAGTGAAGGAATAGTAGAAACTCATATTCTTTCCCTTAAGCTATCCCAAGCATAAAGAGAAAGGTTGCACAGAGAAAAGTTGAACATGAACTCCTTAGAAAAGAAATGTGTTTAACACACACACACTGTTGTCATGTTTTTTTGTTCTAATAGAGAATAAGCTTGTCTTATGTTCATTGTGTTTTCAGTTAAGGTTCGTTTGGTTGGTTGATTGGTTTATGTGTTTTTTTTATTATCTATGGATGTATAACCCATGCAAGCAACTTAGCATACTTTGCACTTTCTTCTGAATTCTCTAACCCAAATTTGTACTTCAACTAGGAACAATTGCTCAACAAATATGAACATGTGCTTGCTTATTGTTTAGTGAATAACCTTATTATTCAAAAATTCAATAAACATTTCTATAGATGTCCAAAGTTTCCAGTCAGTTCATATCCATTGAGACATGGCTGGTAGCAAAAACTAGCTTGTCAAACACTTTAGAAAGGGAAAATTAGTTTTTAAACAAAATCATAAAGCCATAATATTAGTTTAACTGATTTTAGGATTCTGGGGTTAAACACACTTTCTGCATTAGTAACCATTCTATTTTACTTTCTTTCTGTCTGGTCTTTCTTAATTCTCAGTACCAGGGGAAGAAACAGTAATTATTGTGAATACTGTGGCATTTGGAATTAAAAATAATTATATAGTTTTCTAACAGCACAGAGACAGTATTTGAACTCAGATTTTTTTTCTGCATGTATTACTTCCAACATTATTTTGTCTTTCTCTACTATTCAGCAATATAACACACACACACACATTTTTTTATGAAGAGAATCAAAACGTTTTCTTTTAAGAAAAGTTATTTTTCTGTTTTTAGAAAAGTTAAAAAAGCCCACTTAAAAGGGGAAATTACTAAAAAATAAATTTAAATTTGGTATGAACATGCCAAATAATAGTATAATTATAATTATTTTCTCCCTTTTGGTACTCATTCTTTAGACTACAGAGTATTTTTATTCAATTTTTCAATGTAGTACAGAGATAGACAAGACATTGGGAAATACATACAGAAAGTGAAAAGACACATATCTAACAATAAAGGGTAGAGAGACTGGAAGTGTGGGTTGGAATATGGTAGAAATCAGGGCAGGAGAAGGTACCACCCCTTCTACAGCCAGACACTTTGTGGTTCAGGGGTAGCCTAGATCAAGTAACCAGACAGTGAGAGTCTGGTCAGAGCCCTGTGAGCCTCTACAGCTCTGAAGACTGGTTAGATGAGTGGCACACTTCAAAGGCTCTAATCCCACTCTATCTTAAAGTTCTCTATTTTAAATACATCAGACATTCTCACTGCTGGGAAAACGAAGTAGACATATTTTTCCCTATTCCTCCTGCTCTTCTCCCAGCTACAAGTTAAAGAAAAAAAAAAAAGACACTAGGACATTGTATAAAAAACAGACATAAGAAGACTTTGAAATGTGGAAAGAAGAGGCTGCCTGGAGACCTCAGGACCCAAGGAAAGATATAGTAGTGAGTTTTCTGGGCTTCTGTTTCTTTGGGTTTTCTATACCTCATCTATCCCCAAGTCAGCAATCCAGAAACACCAATAGGTATAGGCAAAAAAAAAAAAAAAAAAAAAAAAGCCTAAAGAAAGCTTGCTCTTAGTATCCAAAAAAGAGCATCCCAGAAAGAAAATTTTTAGAAAATAAGCATTCTACTCTAGCCAGGCACCACAGAAAATAACTGTATGCTCCCAAACAAAGGCCAAGTTGGGTACCTAGTCTTCCACCTTTGCTAACTCTAATAAGGCACCCCAAGCCTCCCACCAGAGTGATATCAAAGAAGGCCCAGAGGGAAGCAGAGATTTTTTTTCTTTTTGAGACGGAGTCTCGCTCTGTCGCCCAGGCTGGAGTGCAGTGGCCCGATCTCATTTCATTGCAAGCTCCGCCCCCCGGGTTCACGCCATTCTCCTGCCTCAGCCTACCTAGCAGCTGGGACTACAGGCGCCCTCCACCTCACCCGGCTAGTTTTTTTGTATTTTTTAGTAGAGACGGGGTTTCACCGTGTTAGCCAGGATGGTCTCGATCTCCTGACCTCGTGATCCGCCCGTCTCGGCCTCCCAAAGTGCTGGGATTACAAGCTTGAGCCACCGCGCCTGGCCAGAAGCAGAGATTTTTATGATGCCAGGCAATGAGAAGACCTTACCTGCATCCCTGAGGTGTTGGCAGGGAGGCTGGACTTCCAGCCTCACTCCTCCAGTCCCCACTAGCTTATCAACAGAGGTGGTCTACAGGAAACTTAGAACAAGCTCAGTGGTAAAAAAGGACATCCTTGTCTCATGGTGACAGTGGAGCCACTCCTGCCTCTCCGTGCCAGGGTGATGTCACAGAGAGCCAGGGAAAGGCCTGAAGTCTCCTGACCATTCAACAGTAATAAGAATAAGACTCTTCAGGAGTCAACAGAGGCTGACTTGGGAACCGGGACTTCAATACTTGTAGCCCCACCTGAAAATAAGGAGACAGTGCCCCTTTCACCCACCAAAGCATTACCAGAAGCCTGTTATACCAGATAAATAAGATCCAGAGTCTCATCATACCCTAAATGTCCAGGTTTCTATCAAAAATCACTTATACTAGGAACTGGGAAAATCTCAATATAAATGAGAAAAGATAATCAACAAACACCAACACCAAAATGACACAAAGGCCAGAAATACCTGACAGTAATTTTAAAACAGCAATGATAAAAAAGCTTCAACAAACACTTATGAATGTGTTTGAGACAAAAGAAAAGCAGAAAGTCTCAGTGAAGAGATAGAAGACATAAAGAAGACCCAAATGGGAAATTTTAGAATTGAAAAATACTATACATTAAAAAAAATTAATGGATAGTCTCAACAGCAGAATGGAGAGGAAAAAAGACTCAGTGAATTTGTAGACTAGAACTTTTCCAATTTGAACAACATAGAGCAAATCGACTGGGGAAAAAAACTGAACAGAGCCTCAGGGACCTATGGGACAATCACAAAATATCTAATATCTGTGTCACTGATTAGTCCCAGAAAAGAGGGAGAAAGAGATTGGGTCTAGAAAAAGTATTCAGAGAAAGAATCTGAAGATCTCAGCAACACTAGCTCCCTGCATTTCCCACCCCACACATCCTCAGAAGCTAAAGCCCGGCTTGCTGAATTTTAGAAAAGTCCTCATAATGCAGCAGTCCAACAGCAGTCAGTGCCACACCTTAAGCCTAACTCAAGAAAACAGATTTTGGCCGGGCTCAATGGCTCACGCCTGTAATCCCAGCACTTTGGGAGGCTGAGGTGGGTGGATCAGTTGAGGTCAGGAGTTCGAGATCAGCCTGGCCAACATGGTGAAACCCCGTCTCTACTAAAAATATAAAAATTAGCCAAGTGTGGTGGCACATGCCTGTATTCTAGCTACTCAGGGGGCTGAGGCAGGAGAATCACTTGAACCCAGGAGGCGGATGTTGCAATGAGCCAAGATTGCGCCACTGCACTCTAGCCTGGGTGACAGAGTGAGACTCTGTCTCAAAAAAAAAAAAGATTTTGATAAAGTGTGTATGAGTTTAAAACTACTTTTCTGACCCTAAAAATTTCCCAGTTCACCTTCTTTTATTCTGGTCCTTGACCATGATGCAAACCTGAGAAATTCACCAGAGACATAAAGGGGAGCTGTCAGTAGGACTGCACCCCAAATCAGGCAGTCTAGGCTGTGTTTGACTATGGAGGAGAAGGAGGCAGGTGGGGCCACTCTGACCTGCAGATTTTATATCCTGAGAAGGGGTGAAGAACCTGGCCGCCGTCCTGCTTCCTTTAACAAAGCCCCTGACAGAGCAGTCATGAGTAATGCTTCGACCTCAAGACCACCTAAGAATTTTATCTTTAAACAGCTAAAGAAGAGCTGTGATTTTCAAAGTTTCTGCCAATTCTTGGATTGTTAAATGTGCACTGCCAAACCGGCAGTTTGTTTGAGAGAACATTTTATTGGGACTTCGTTACAAAAGGCAATGTCTAGGGCAGAGTCTGGAATGAGAAGGTTGACACAAAGGAAGTTAAATAGCTAAATTGTTCCATTTAACAAATGATCAGTAAGTTCCACATGCAGTAATAATTTGTGTTGTAAAAAGGTTTTGTCTGAAATGGGTGGGAGGTGACTTTAAGGACTTGAAGAAAAGGGAAAAAAAGACTGTGGCATGAGAGAGCATACCCACAAAAATAGTAGCAGGCCAGGAGCCAAAAAAAAAAAAAAAAAAGCATAAAAAATGTGAGTCTCCTATTGCAGAAATGGCTGATGAACTTAGGAAAGGTGATTCACTTATTCTATTTGAGGTCGTTTCCTTACTTGTGCTGTATGACCAAGACTTCAGGTAAAGTAAGTTTTCTGTAACAGCCCTGGGTTGATTATACAGAAGGTTTTGAAGGAAAGGTACTCCTTTCTGGCTTGGAATGAATTGGTATAGGCAGGAGACAGGTACCAGGAGGATAACAGCTCCAGAGCTAAAGAAAGTGAAATAGGAAATGGCTACTATGAAGTTTGTCAGATGGGAGAACATATAAGCCAAGAGCATCTTGTACTTACTTCTTTTCACTCATTTCCTCAGGGAAATACGAGAAAGGGTATTAGTCAACTGCATCACTTATTGAATTTGTGGAGGAAGGGCTCATTTATTGAATTTGTATTTGAAAGGACAGCATGACCTCAGAAGGCTGAATGACTTGGAGCTACTTGGCTCACAAATTTCTTCTTCCTGAATATTTTTGAAATCTTGCAACTTATAGTATTTACCATTGAGCATCCCGAAGATTTCCAAGTAGATGTGGGGCACCTTGTCCCTTAGGGTATGGCATGAGTTTGTGCATGTGTTTGTTCAGGGTTCCCTGTCAACAAATGAGACAAATACAAAAATTACATAAATCCTGCCTAGTAAATAGATAGAAGATATGACAATGACAATTAAAAAGAAAAAAAAAGTCAAGTTGTCCTTGGCCGGAACTAACCATCAATGAGAAAATGCATGCACAGGCTGGGAGGAAGATCATGTTGTGTGTTATGTGGAAACAAAACAGAAAAGTACTGGCCTTATTAGGTTACCACTTAAGAACCCTGCAGCTTAGGCCGGTGTCTTGGTTTGAGTCTTCCCGATAGCAGAGCCTAAAAGAAGGACTTGGATTTGGGGGGCAGGTGGTTTATTTGGAAGGAGACACCAGGAAGCTGAAATAAATGACTAGAAGAATGAGAAGAAGGAAAGGAAACATACGGCTGTGTTAAAATGTGGGTTTGTTTCTGTCAGGCCTTCTGAAAAGAAAACCAAATGCCCTGCAGAGTCATCCCCTTCCACCTCTCCCACTTCTAGCCAAAGACAAGAGGCTGAAAAATTTATCCAACAGCTTCCCATTGTCCTTGGTTAATGATTACCCCAGGACAAAAATCCCTGCCTCTTCCAGTGTCCTCTTTCCTGAGCCAAATCCCAGGAAAACAGAAGATAGCTACCAGCAAGAGAAGAGTCTCTGAACTCTGAGGGATTGTCCACTGTCACAGTGGCTGAAATCAGAGAGGGGCCAAGAGGAAGAGATGCAAAGTACCAAAAGCATCTGCCACAGCTCAGCGTTGAAAGTGGCTACACAAGTTCACTTGGTGTCCTTGTTTTCAGTTCCTATGAACTTGTAAGTGGTAGCCACAGAGTTGAATTCAGACTTCCTGTCTCCAGAGAAGTGAAGTTTTCTTCTTCATTATGCCTCCTGCCAAGAATTCAACCATCAACTCATCCACTTTTCAATTGCATCACTATGACTAGGGTTGAAAGATAATATCTGTCACCATCCTCAAGAAGTGTGTAATCCACTGATAGAAACAGACTTATAAAGAGATCGATTTTAATAGCATAGTGAGGACAATGAGAGAGGTACATACACAGGCACAAGGCACTAGAAAAAGGCAGAGATGGCTCCCTGAGCCCAGCCTAGAAAGTGGAACATGAATGCCTGAAGGTGGCATTACAGGTGCATAGAAGAACATGAAAAAGACCACAGTAAAAAGCAAACCACCATGCTGTGTGCGTCTGTTTTTCTCGTTTGTTTCTTCCAATTGCTTTTGAATTGACAAATAAAAATTTTATATATTTATGGTGTACAATATGGTTTAATTTTATGTATACATGGTGGAATGGCTAAATCAAACAAATTAACACATGTATTACCTCATACTCAGTAATTTTCAAGTATACAGTATATTGCTATAAACTATAGTCATGATATACAATAGGTCTCTTGAACTTATTCCTCCTGTCTAACTGAAATGTCCCTTTCAACTTTTGGAACTGATGATAGCTTTTTCTTCATAGTTTTTAAGTGTAATAATTTTTTCATGTTTCATCCCATGAAGACAGGCTATTTCTGTCTTTCTTATTTCTCTACTCCCACTATAAACTTAAGAGACTCTCCATATTTGGTAAGTGATTTAAAGAATGAAGGAAGGAGTGATTTTTATAATCTCTTTAAATTCTATAACCTACAAGAATATTAGGAGCATTTCTTATCAGAAAAGACAGATTCATCGATTGGGGCAAACATGAAACCCAGGAGGTTTCATAATGTATCTCTAAGACACTTAATATTTATCTTCCCTTAAACCATAGGGAATTGATGTTCCAGAAAAAAAAATCATTTTACATGTGTTTTCATAATCTAAAAAGTACGTTTTGAGTAGTTTATTAGAATTATTTGGATATGTATGATATTAAGGCTTTATTCATCACAAACAATATGGAAATAAGGGGAAATATGAGAGTCTCTTTGCTTCTCTCTAAGTTATTAGCCTCTTCTTGAATATGTGCCCATGGTTCCTGGTGCCCACAAGTGTTTTTTGTGAAGGTGGGTGGTTTTGATGCGCTGTTCATGGCATTGGGCGTTAATTGAACCTGACCTTGGCAAGTACTGTCGACAGCAACAGTAGCTTGTCTACATTCCCAATTCAGCAACAGCCATGTGCCTTAAGGTTAGGTATTTCATTTTCACTTATAATTTTGTATACTTTGGTAGCATTCAATTCATATGTCTGAATTATTTTGTCATTTAAATATAAACTAGTATATCAATTACTTATCCAAAGGAATAATTCTTGGACTATTTTTAAAGCATTTTTGTTGAATTGGTGATAGATTGGTTCAGACACATCTATAGTTAAGAGGTCTTGGTTTAGTTCTGAATTACAGCAGGAAATTGCAAAATACTATATAAGTTCAGGAAAGCATTCTATTTTCATGGAGCAAATTCCAGCTAGCCGATTTTTCTAGAATAGTCGACTTGAAGATTTCATCCTTTCCACAAAATTAATTGATTATCTACTATGGGTCAAACATTGTACTACATATTTATTCCAAATATCAATAGGTTCAAAATTAAATTTGCTATTTATATTACATTGGAAAACATTTTGAAGCTTCAACACATATGCTAGGTCTATAAATATGCTAAAATGAAGGACACCAATCAGTGAGCATGAAAGCATTCTTTTTGTCTTCTACAGCTGACTGAACAAGGAACGAAGAAAAGAGATGTCTGAGTTTGCTAATATGTTATATATCTATGAGCATCAGAAATGAGGTCTAATAGTTAACAATTTATAAACCAAAGAAAATTTATCCAGGGAAATTGATTTTTCTATTTGAACACAAATGTATTAATAAAACTTCTGATATAAGTAGAATAGTTTCAAATTTACCAGTATTTTGACACAGTTCCTTTAAGCACTCTATTTTTGATTATTTAAATTAAAATGATAAAGAAAAAGGGAAAAGAGATCCAATATTGAGAAAAGTACCACTGGAATAAAGACGTTTGAATAGATTTAATTTAAATGACTTTAAACCATTTTAGAGAATTATTCTAGTCTGATTCATTGATCTAATATTATTATAAATAAGTACATTAATTTTACTAAATCCTTTTTATCAACAATGTGAGCAACTTGGTAGCTAGATAAATCAAATCTAAATAATAAATTGCTGTAGTTCAAAGTCGTGATCAGAACCTAGTCATGTCAGTTATATATAATCACAGAGCTTTGAGCTTAGGAAATAAAAATATAGTTATGACATTTTAAAATTGTTATGGAAAATATCCTATTTATCCTATCTCACCAATTTCTCTCTTCTTAGTATTCCCTTATAGCCATTCTTTTCTACTTTGCACTATTTTAAGCTTTTATGTTTTAAGTATAGATGAGCCCTTTTTTATTTACCAAAAACTCTCCATTCTGCCTCAAACACCTCTTTCTCTGTCTCTTTCTCTTGTTCACTTTTACATACACACATACCACACATGCAGTCTTCTTATTTTCGGTCCTATAATCAATGAACCGTGAAACATTTGTTCTTTGTCAC
Organism: Macaca mulatta; assembly: GCF_049350105.2. Taxonomy (NCBI): domain Eukaryota; kingdom Metazoa; phylum Chordata; class Mammalia; order Primates; family Cercopithecidae; genus Macaca; species Macaca mulatta. Next base: position 22,084,182 of record NC_133408.1, on the reverse strand, counting down.
TTCTCTTTTTCACTTTTTAGAAAAGGAATATTATATCTGTTTCTACGTAAGAAAGGCAGTGGAAATTTGAAGTAAACTTCTAGATGACTATCCACAGTATACATTTTTTTAATATCAAGAAAACCAAACCACATGTCAATTTTATACCCTTAATTACTCACATTTTGCCTTCACTATACTTATCCCAAAGAATATTTGTAAGAAAAAGCAACATTTGTAGACTTTCTGCTCAATGATATTGAACATACCTTTTATTGTGGAGCTACTGGAGAAAAATAGTAGAATTTTCCTGTTGTTGAATCAAAATCAAATTCCATTTCCCAGAGACTGTTTCATATTCGTTCCTAAGATAATGACAGCTCCTCACATCCAAATAACATACAGAAAAAAATATACATGCAATTGCCAGGAAGAACTAAAAATTTTTTTTCAAAACCCTTCTGGGTTTTCTCATTTCTATTTAGAAAGCCACTGAAGTGACAAGACTTCAAATAAGGAAATTCCCCACTGATTGTAAGTTGTGTAACTTACACTGGATCAGAGAAGCCTGAAGAAGCTGGAATCCCTGGGGATGCACCCTAGGAGGTTATCTCTTCTGCAATAGTGACTTTCCTCTCTAGATAGAGAATGTTCTTTAGGACTGACAAGCCCTTATGAAAATAACTTGGATTTTAGATATCAAACAAAAGTGCCATGCAAATCCTCTTCCCTTCTATTCTTTCTATTCCTAGCTTCACAGAATCAACCTATTTCCAATCATTTTTCTCTACAATCTTATAACTCTAACTATAAAAGGGACACCATTGCATTGTTTATTTTGTGCTTATGTAGAAACTTCTATGATTTCTAATTATTTATAAGGAAAAGGAATCACTTTTAAAATATGCAGAGTGTAAATATAAAGGACAATGAGAGAGAGTAGGGAGACAGAATATCAAAAAATGCACAGCTGGAATAAAAATATCTTGAAAAGAATGAACCTGTCTACAAGCCCACTTCTGTAGTTTTTTAGAGATTACCCCATGAATTGAAAGAGGAAGCTTAGGTGATTCATTACAGTAGGAAAAATAATAATAAAACAGAGTTATGCTAACTTTCTTTTGGGTCTCCCACCTTCTACATCTCAACTACTACCTAAATGTATATCACAGCATCATTAGCCTAGTCTTGTAATTCACAGTGGCCATCTTCCCCCACTCTAGGAGGACTTGATCTATTTAAAATAGGCTTCAGCCTTTCCAAGTTTTACCCCTTTTTACTGAATTCCTTGGTGTTTCTAGTATAGAGACAACAGAGGAAATATGATGGGTTCAAAAGCCAGATACGTATTTTCCCAACTGTAACTTCCACGAATCCCACAATCCCCAAAGTATAAAACCCACATTCAGCATCTTGTGATTCTTGCAAGTGACTCTCATCTGGGAATAAGGCGTGGGTAAAAGATGAATGAGAAGAACTTAGCAAGAGTCAAGGCTGTAACTTCACATGCTTTAGAGGCAATGCCAATCATTGGTACCTGGTCACATATTTGGTATTTAATACACATATTTTTGTTTTTGGTTTTCGGGTTTTTTATGATTAATTCATTTTATTTTTTTTTAATTTGTCAATTTTTTATTTAAATAGGTTTTTGGGGAACATAGGGTGTTTGGTTACTTGAATAAGTTCTTTAGTGGTGATTTCTAACATTTTGGTGCACCCATCACCCAAGCAGGATACATCTTACCCAACATGTAGTCATTTATCCCTTGCCATCTCCTACCCTCTCCCCTCAGTCCCCAAAGTCCAATGTATCATTCTCATGCCTTTGCATCCTCATAGTTTAGCTCCCACATATGAGTGAAAACAATGATGTTTGGTCTTCCATTCCTGAGTTACTTTAGTTAGAATAATAGTCTCCAGTTCCATCCAGGCTGCTGCAAATGCCATTATTTCATTCCTTTTCATTGCTGAGTAGTATTCCACGGTATATCATTCGGGCTGGTTCCAAACATTTACAATTGCAAATTGTAATACACATATTTTTGATAGAATAAAGGAGTGAAGAAATGAAAGCACAGTAGCAACACATCAAATAAAACAGATACTTGGAGGCAGAAATATGGCATCTTGGAGACACATTTCTTTTGGATAGACTGGGATAAAACATTGATGCTGTTGACTTATCTCAGCTGTAACTCAGCCACATCTGGCCCTCATCTCTCTCGGCAAAATTTTTGCTAAACTTTATTAGCTTTCCACTTTTCTCTTGTTAATGACTTCAAATTTTTCTCATTATTAAATAGTTTAGTATAGTGTCTAATCAAAATCCTTCTTTGAATTGTGATAGAGAAATCAAAGCAAAAAAATAAAAGTCATTTGCAAAATCACTGCGGTGACTCAGCTGTTGAAAATAATTCAAACTGGACTTTCAGTATACTAACATATAGCCCCAAATAGTATCAAAATTATTATTTGACCACCGGAAGAGGCCTACTAAGTATCCCTATCCATAACAGAATTTAAGTCATTTCTTAACCAGAAAATACACAAAACAAGTCTATGTACTGTGATTGAGCTGTACACTAAGTAGGAATAAGGGAAATTTAGTCATTTTGTTCAAATCTATGAAAAATTGCTTCCTTTTTGTGTGGATCTGTTCCAAAAAGTGTTTTGTTTGACTTTACTGAATCTACCATTTGTTTGAGATTTAGCCTGAATATTTTCAAATGAAAAACATGAAAGTTTAAGAAAGCTTTGCTCAATACCACACAAAGCAAAATATTTCTTCAACACAGAATTTACTACCCAAGCACTTTTTTCTAGTTAACTGCACAAATCAAATTTACTGGATTTTAATGAAAGTAATTATATTGAGAAATAACAACATTCTTCAAATTGTGGCTCATAAAGTGTTTGCTAAATATCCCGTTTAATACTTCCATTGAAAATTTCCTATTCATTTCTTAACCAGAGTTATGGAGAAACATATTAAATTATATTAAGTTCAAATGCCAAGTAATTAACAAAAAAAAGAAAAAAACATTTGTTTAGTATGTCTGTTTTATATGATCCTCAATATTTAATCACTTAAATCTCACTTCTAATTATGTCTATTAATATTATTAAACAAACTTTAGCCTGACAATACAAATTCCCAAATAAGTATTAGACCACTCTAGGGTATAATAGTATTTCTAATCTGATGTTTACCTATCTTTTGTTTTCCATGTACAACACTGACATTTTTTCAAAGTGGACACAGTAGTTAATTGTGAAGTACTTGAGTTTCACACAAGAAATATAAATGTGGGTGCTGACCTCAAAGCACATAGAAGCTAGGGATGATAGGGTTTTCACGGAGTTTAAGGCAGATTCTAATCTGAATGGTACCGCCTAAAAATAATTTTTTTAAAGGGTAGAAGTCTTTGTTGACTGAAAAATAGTCAAGCTCAAAAGAAGGGTGAAAGTCAAGCTTATCTACTGAAGACAATGAGACAATGACAGGAATTCTAGGGGTCCCATATTTGGAGATACAGAGGTTGAGTACGAGTTAAGAGGTCAGAACACAGATGTAGATGTGACGCTTTTCATCATCAAGAGCATGGTAAAAACTCTAAGTCAATAAAACTCTGTGAAGGGACTGGTGTGAAAAGGAGAAGAGAAAGCTAAGGACTAATCCTTGAGAAACTCCAATGACTGCGATGTGGGAGGGAAAAGTGGGACTCATGAAGAAAAGATTGAGGATGTTGTGGTGACACATAACAGAAGAGTAGGAAGTTTTTCAAAGACGAGGTTCTCAAGAAAATCACATGCAGCTGAATGACCCAAGAGGTGGAAGATTTTAAAAGGCCATTTATTTTCACTAGCAATATGTCACCAATGAGCCATTTCAGGAGTCTATGTTCCAGTAGGCTAAGATTTAATTTCAAAGTTTACAAATAAAACGAAATGAAAAAACTGAGAGCAAGTGTAGACTACTCATTGTAAGAGTTGATCATGAAAAGAAAAAATAAACTCTAAGTTTATTAAATAGGCGTCAATATCCAAAGAAAAACGTTGATTTGTTTAAGGCAAGTGATCCCTGGGCATGACTGGTAACAAGAAAGAATTTAAAAAGGAAAGACTGAGGACCCTAAGAAGAGTGGAGTGTGGCAAGGTGTGGGAGCAATGTCTGAAAAGCAGCAATCAAGGATGTGTCCCAAAGCAGAGAAGAAAGGTTGACTTTAAACATTAGAATAAAAATAATACTGGTTAACATTTATTGAGCAGTGATTATTTGCAGAGAACTGTTTAAAGGCTGAATGTACATTATCTCCTTAAATACTTATGAAAACCTTACAAGGTAGATATCAACATTCCCACTTCACCTACAGAGAAATTGGAACTAAAATAAATTGATTTCCCATGATCCCCTAGAAAGTGTGAGGTGATGTCCAAACACAGACCTATCTGACTCAAGCTCATGCACTGAAAATTTCTGTTTCTGATTTATTGCTCAGTGTCACAAGGTGTAAGAACACAATTCTAACTTGGTCTGAGTGGTAGAAGTTATGTTCTTAAAGCTAATATACAAACACATAATTTGAACACCCACAGCATCTGATACTGAAAATACACATTATTCATCCAATGTTTGCTGTATAGTTTATGCTCAGAGGGGGCTCTGAAAGTGGAAAGGAGTAAATTCTTACTCCTATGGCAATTCCTTCTAATGGAGAAATCCCTTGATTTCCTTGGGTGGGGTACACAAATAGAGAAAGACATTAAATAGGGTTTATTTTTATAATTTTATTTCAAGGAGAAAAAAACTCTATTCTACCATAACACACCTCTTTTGTGAATATTGCAGTGGTGTATAAACCCTGAATTTACACCTCTCTCCTGAGCCAACCCTAACCACACTAAGCCCTATCCCTATCAGGAGCTTGAGGAACAAAAGTTATTAAACTGAAGAGAAATGTTAACTCAATCATCATTCTGTTGCTAAATCCAAAAGATTATTTTCAGACTTTTTCACTTCTCTGTCAAATGTGAAGCTGCTCCTCATCCCTTCTGGTCGTTCTCACCTCCCTTTGTTTTATTAACTGTAGTCATTCCTGGATTCCTTTCTATCTACATGGTTTATTCTATTCTATACTTTTCACAGGCTCCTTTTCCCCCACCCACCCTCTAAATGTTGGAGCTTCTCTACTCATCCTCTCCCTTCTCTTTCTTCACACTGTCCCTAAAGGTCTCTTCCTCTCTACTGACTTGAACTACCACCTCTATGCTGATGAGTTCCAGAAGCATATCTTTAGCTTGGACCTCTCTGCAGAACTCCAGATCCATATGTACAATTCTAAACCTCCCTCTCTGGGTGTCCTGTAGAGGTACCCCATCATTTTCACAATAAACTGTTCCTCCTGTATAGCCACTCATTTGATCAAACACTCAGTCAAGACAGAAAATTAGTAATCATCTTTAAGGATGTTTTCTTCTTTATTCATCTCCTCTTCACATTCAATTCAACCAGTAAATTCAGAAAATTCTGTTTCCAAGTATTCCTCAATTCTTCTCTTCCTCTTCATCCTAATGATCACTGTCTCACTTCAGGAGTCGTCTTTTCTTGCATGGACCAGTTTTTAACAGAAAACTCTGGTGTCCCTGCCTCCAGTCTTGGTCACTTCCAAATATGATCTGCACATAGCCTCCAAAGTGATATTTCTAAAATTCAGATTTAATCATATTACTCTTATTCATAAAATCATCAACATCTTCCCACTAATTTAGAGAAAAATCCAATCTGTTAAGGGTGCTATAAATGATGTCACACAAGGCTCCTACGCTTTACTCTCATCCTCAATCACTCCCCTATTTTCATTCTGGGTCCCAACTTTACAAAAATGATGTGTTGTTTCCAGCATGTGCACACTCCCTGCCCAGTGCCTGAAATATGGCTTCCCTCCATCACCGTGGTGGGTTGCCTGTTACTCCCTCACCAGTTACCCTCTCCAGAATGCCATGTCTCATCCTGTCAACCCAGCTTAGTTGCCTTCTCTATAGCCTCTTAGAGTCTATACTATCTTTCATCATAACCTGCTTGGTTGATTACTAACAGGTTTACCGGTATCATTAGAATTTCAGTCTCTTAAAGGTAAATAATGGTATCTGGAAGTAGTAGAGTATATTAATTAAGAGAAGCAGATTTGGAACAAAATGAACTCGGATTTGACTCGTGAAACATCCACTTAACCTAATAATTGTGTATGTGCAGAGGAGGCCAGGCAGATTCATGTCTCTGAACTCTAGCCTCTGTATCTATAAAATATACCCAATCATACCTTCTTTTGAGTGGCTTTTTTAGGATTAAAATGAAATAGTACATAGTAAGGCCTTGACATAGTACTTGAAGCATGTTAAAATGATATTGTCTTATCCCATTTTGCCCAACATGTAGTCACCTAGCCATCATAGGTATTTAAAAGGTATATACATTTGTTACCAGTGCCCTAATGAAGTCATAATGCAATGGAGAGCGAATAGAACAAATGGAGTCTTCCAAATCCTAATGCACTTTACTGATTCTAGAAGGAATAAATGAGAGACTATGCAAAATCTCAAGCTCAGCATATTTTGTTGAAGGTTGGTGCTTCCATTTTTATGGTGATTGGAAAGGGACTGAGCTAGAAAGAAACTGAGCTAGAATGGAGCTCAGTTCCTCTCCAATCACCATAAAAATTTACATTCCATAGTATGCAACATCTTACTTGTCAGGAAAAAGAAACATAATCCTTCAAATGCAATTTTTGCTCACAATTATAAGATACTGTCCTTATGGGTCTAAATCAGAAATACCATCTTCTTACAGACTCTTGATGTGATCTGTGCTCATCCTTAATCCTTGGTAAAGTTCCAAAATGGCTCTGGATCCTACTGACATCTGTTAGAAAGGATAATGCATGAAGGAGATGAAGATATCTGTTCTTAATAAACAGAGAAAACATTACTAAAGAAAATGTAGATCAATTCCAGATCTCCTTATCCATAGATAAGGAAATGCAAGATATTACAGACCTATGAAAAATTGCTGTTCAGACGTAAAGATTAATCTTTTTATTTCAGATCTTTACCACTTAAGTTTAGCCCAGTATTTTTTAAGGCCAATGAAACAGTTGGTGAAAAAGAATAAATGCATTTGTGATCTCCAGTGTGTTCTCTCTGTTCTAGTGCAAAAAAAAAAAAAAAAAAAAAACAAAAACAAAAACATTTGTTCATACAGCTACAAATCTGAGGCTTTTCATAGGAAATAAGATTTGAGGTCTAGACTAATTGATTTAATAGCTTCATAACTAAATTTCACAATGTAGCCACAGGTCCATACACAGCAGAAGCTTAACCTTTTCCAAAAATAAAAGGAAAAATCCATGTGAATGAGTTCTAAATGCCTCTGTATTGCAAATGAATGATGTTTGGGTACACATTTATACTACTTGTCTAAGATAAGACCTATTTAACAAGATATAGTTTATACCTCATTAAAGCAACATCTACTTTTGCTTGGTTGCTGGTCTTTCACAGCCAGTCCAATTGGCCAGTATAAAATATACTTCCATTCTGAAACCTAGGTTTCACAAGAGAAAGAACATTTTTCTTTTTAAGTAGATGTATTTCGTTATCTTTAGAGTTTATATTATATACATGACATTACCCCCATTTAATTATTGTGCTGGTCAGGGTTTATTCAGTGATGAAAAAAGTTTTCCCAAATGAGGGCAAATAAAAATATTTTTACTGGAAGACTATAAAGGACAACTTCATAGATATTCACAAGTGAAAAATAAAATACACCCAGACCTCTTATAAATATATTGGGAACTGAAAAATCAGAAACAGAGATCATCTCTCTTAATTCGCATTATTTCTCATCTGCTTCTCACTAGTACACTTTACCTCCTGATTTCTGGTCCAATCCATTGAACCCATTGTTTTCACTCAATGTGAGTAAATGTCATATAAAAGTTTGCAAGAAGATGCTGCTTCAGGCCATTTTCTCTAAAAGAGAGTTATAAGTACACAGGTCATTGAAGTTTCATGAACTTCTTTATCCTTTTTGATCAAGTAGCAGATTACCTCCAACTAGTCCACAGCTTCCACATGGAAGATGGATAAACATATAGAAATGGGGAAGAAAGAAGAACCAACACACTTGTCAGCAAATTCAACCAAAGTCAGCCTCTTTTCAATGGGCTGATGGGAAATAAAGAAAATGTTGTTTCATGGCCCCAAATGGCCAAATACCAACATTTTCTGTGGTCCAGCTAAATTAAAATGGTATAATCAAACAACTTACTCTGATTATTACCAATAGAGACACTAAAATTTTGTCTGTGTATTAAACCATTTTGCTTTTCACATCTTCTCAATGTATTTATTTTGTAGCATATCTGGAACAATCCTTTTATTTATTAATGAAGATTGTCTCAATTGCCAAAGTCTATATTTTTCTTCCACTTAATCAAAAATATCCAGAGTTCCCGGTTATGGGTCCATCAGAGATTATTTTTTCTTAATCACATTTCATTCTAAAAAACTAGTCAGTTCATTTTTCTAAAAAAAAAAAATGCATGTTCAGAAAAAAATGCAATCACTGAAAGCCCAAATTTCCAGTACAATTTAATAACAAAAAAAGGAGGGGGTGGAGTAGGAGAGTCACATGGTTCCTATTATCCACCCCCAAGCTTAAGAAACAGGGAGGTCTAAAATGTAGTGTGGAGTAAAAACAGCATGACCTGCTTTCAGTTCCAAGTTCTTCCTTCTACTAGCTGTACAGTCTTGGGTATGTTGATGAATCAAATCAACCTCTCTGGCTGTACATGGAAATTGAGGAATTAAAATACTTCTGAGGTAGTGTTGATATGAAGCATTAGTTGAGACAATGCCTTCATTTGTTGAGCTTCTGTTATGTGCCAGCACTTTGATACAACAGAGATGCAATAGTGAAGGAAAAGAGAAACACAAGCCCTTTAAGACTTCTTCACATTTCTGATCTGGCAGGTGGACACAGACAATAATCAAAGGATTATATGAGTAAATCCCAATTATGGTAAATTCTCTGAAAGAGAATAGTGTCTTGAGAATGAGGGGTGGGAGAGAGAGGGGCAAGTAAAGAGAACAGATTGTATGGCCAGAAAACATATGATTGGACCAAGGAGATGACAAAAGACCTGTGTAGCTAAATGAAGAGAAGCCAGATGTGAAATGAGGGTGTAGAAATTAGGGTCCAGAAATTAAAACTTTACCTTAGATTCTCTGGAACAATAATTTTTGAACTTTACTCAATAAAATGACAAACCATTGAATATTTTTAAAGAATAATGATATGATGAGGCTTGAAATTCAAAATGCCAGCCTTGCTACAGTACAGATAAGAAATTAGAAAAGGGTCAAAAGGATGCAGGAAGCTAATCTATTGATCCAGGTGAGGGACATGGCAGCCTTGAATTATGTACTGGAAAACTGATGTCTTACTCTCTAGATTTCTCCTCTCTGAGCAGGCCATCTGAAAGAAAGGCAGCAGCCCCAGTCAGAGGCTAATAGATAAAACTTCCATCTCCTTGGGACAGAGCACCTAGGGGAAGGGGCAGCTATGGGCGCAGCCTCAGCAGACTTAAACATTTCTGCCTGCCAGTTCCAAAGAGAGCAGCAGATCTCCCAGCACAGCACTCAAGCTCTGCTAAGGGACAGACTGCCTCCTCAAGTGGGTCCCTGATTCCCGTACCTCCTGACTGGGAGACACCTCCCAGCAAGGATCGACAGACATCTCGTACAGGAGAGCTCTGGCTGGCATCCAGCAGGTGACCCTCTGGGAGGAAGCTTCTGAAGGAAGGAACAGGCAGCAATCTAGGCTGTTTTGCAGCCTCTGCTAGAGATACCCAGGCAAACAGGGTCTGGAATGGTAAACTCCAGCAGACCTGCAGCAGAGGGGCCTGACTGTTAGAAGGAAAACTAACAAACAGAAAGGAATAGCATCAACATCACCAAAAAAGATGTCCACACAAAAACCCCAGCCGAAGGTCACCAACATCAAAGAACAAAGACAGATGAATCCATGAAGATGAGGAAAAACCAGCACAAAAAGGCTGAAAATTCCAAAAACCAGGACACCTCTTTTCCTCCAAAGGATCACAACTCTTCGCCAGCAAGTGGAAAAAACTGGATGGAGAATGAGTTTGATGAATTGACAGAAGTAGGCTCAGAAGGTGGGTAATAACAAACAGCACTGAGCTAAAGGAGCATGCTCTAACCCAATGCAAGGAAGCTAAGAACCTTGAAAAAAGGTTAGAGGAATAGCTCACTAGAATAACCCATTTAGAGACGAACACAAATGACCTGATGGAGCTGAAAAACACAGCACGAGAACTTCGTGAAGCATACACAAGTATCAACACCTGAATCAATCAAGCAGAAGAAAGGATATCAAAGATTGAAGATCAACTTAATGAAATAAAGTGTGAAGACAAGATTAGAGAAAAAAGAATGAAAAGCAACGAACAAAGCCTCCAAGAAATATGGGACTATGTGAAAAGACCAAACCTGTGTTTGATTGGTGTACCTGAAAGTGACAGGGAGAATGGAACCAAGTTGGAAAGCACTCTTCAGGATCCAGGAGAACTTCCCCAACCTAGCAAGACAGGCCAACATTCAAATTCAGGAAATACAGAGAACACCACAAAGATATGCATCGAAAGAGCACCCCAAGACACAAAATCGTCAGATTCACCAAGGCTGAAATAAAGGAAAAAATGTTAAGGGCAGCCAGAGAGAAAGGTCGGGTTACACACAAAGGGAAGTCCATCAGACTAACAGCGAATCTCTTGGCAGAAACCCTACAAGCCAGAAGAGAGTGGGGACCAATAGTCAACATTCTTAAAGAAAAGATTTTTAACCCAGAATAGCATATCCAGCCAAACTAAGCTTCATAAGCGAAGGAGAAATAAAAGTATTTACACACAAGCAAATGCTGAGAGATTTTATCACCACCAGGCCTGCCTCACAATAGCTCCTGAAAAAAGCACTAAATATGGAAAGGAAAAACCAGTACCGGCCACTGTAGAAACCTACCAAATTGTAAAAACCATCGACACTATAAAGAAACTGCATCAACTAATGGGCAAAATAACGAGCTAGCATCATGATGACAGGCTCAAATTCACACATGACAATATTAACCTTAAATGTAAATGGGCAGAATGCTCCAATTAAAAGACACAGTTTTGCAAATTTGATACAGAGTCAAGCCCATCAGTGTGCTGTATTCAGGAGACCCATCTCACATGCAAAGACAAACATAGGCTCAAAATAAAGAGAGGGAGGAATATTTACCAAGCAAATGGAAAGCAAAAAGAAAAAAAAGGCAAGGGTTGCTATCCTAATCTCTAATGAAACAGACTTTAAACCAACAAAGATCAAAAAAGACCAAAAAAAGGGCATTATATAATGGTAAAGGGATCAATGCAACAAGAAGAGCTAACTATCCTAAATATATAGACATCGAATACAGGAGTACCCAGATTCATAAAGCAAGTTCTTAGAGATCTATAAAGAGACCTAGACTCCCACACAATAATAGTAGAAGACTTTAACACCCCACTGTCAATATCAGACAGATCAACGAGACAGAAAATAGCAAGCTGAATTCCAGGACTTGAATTCAGCTCTGAACCAAGTGGACCTAATAGACATCTATAGAACTCTCCACCCCAAAGCAACAGAATATACATTCTTCTCAGCACCACATAGCACTTATTCTAAAATTGACCACATAATTGGAAGTAAAACACTCCTCAGCAAATGCAAAGGAACAGAAATCATAACAAACACTCTCTCAGACCACAGTGCAATCAAATTAGAACTCAGGATAAAGAAACTCACTCAAAACCGCACAACGACATGGAAACTGAACAACGTGCTCCTGAATGACTACTGGGTAAATAACAAAATTAAGGCAGAAATAAATAATTTCTTTGAAACCAATGAGAACAAAGACAGAATGTACCAGAATCTCTGGAACACAGCTAAAGCAGAGTTTAGATGGAAATTTATAGCACTAAATGCCCACAGGAGAAAGTGGGAAAGATCTAAAATTGACACCCTAACCTCACAATTAAAAGAACTAGAGAAGCAAGAGCAAACCAATTTAAAATCTAGCAGAAGACAATAAATAACTAAGATCAGAGCAGAACTGAAGGAGATAGTGATATGAAAAACCCTTCAAAAAATCAACAAATCCAGGAGTTAGTTTTTTGAAGATTAAGAAAATAGATAGACCTCTAGCCAGACTAACAAAGACAAAAAGAGGAACAATCAAATAGACACAATAAAAAATAATAAAGGGAAGATCACCATTGATCCCACAGAAATACAAACTAACATCAGAGAATACTATAAACACCCCTATGCAAATAAACTAGAAAATCTAGAAGAAATGTATAAATTCCTGGACACATACACCCTCCCAAGACTAAACCAGGAAGAAGTCAAATCCCCGAATAGACCAATAACAAGTTCTGAAATTTAGGCAGTGATTAATAGCCTACCAACCAAAAAAGGCCCAGGACCAGATGGATTCATAGCCAAATTCTGCCAGAGGTACAAAGAGGAGCTGGTACCATTCCTTCTAAAACTATTCCAAACAATAGAAAAAGAGCAACTCCTCCCTAACTTATTTTATGAGGCCAGCATCGTCCTGATACCAAAACCTGGCAGAGACACAACAAAAAAGGAAAATTTCAGGCCGGTATACCTGATGAACATCGATGAAGTAATCCTCAATAAAATACTGCAAACTGAATCCAGCAGCACATCAAAAAGCTTATTCACCATGATCAAGTCGGCTTTATCCCTGGGATGCAAGGCTAGTTCAACATATGCAAATCAATAAATGTAATCCATTACATAAACAGAACCAATGACAAAAGCCACATGATTATCTCAATAGATGCAGAAAAGGCCTTCGATAAAATTCAACACCCCTTCATGATAAAACTCTCAGTAAACTAGGTATTGACAAAACATATCTCAAAATAATAAGAGTGATTTATGACAAACCCACAGACAATATCATACTGAATGGACAAAAGCTGAAGGCATTCCCTTTGAAAACCAGCACAAGACAAGGATGTCCTCTCACCACTCTTATTCAACATACTACTGGAAGTTCTGGCCAGGGCAATCAGGCAAGAGAACGAAATAAAGGGTATTCAAATAGGAAAAGAGGAAGTCAGATTGTCTCTGTTTTCAGATGACATGATTGTATATTTAGAAAACCCCATCATTTCAGTCCTAAATCTCCTTAAGCTAATAAGCAACTTCAGCAAAGTCTCAGAATACAAAATTAATGTGCAAAAATCACAAGCATTCCTATACACCAATAATAGACAAACAGGGAGCCAAGTCATGAGTGAACTCCCATTCACAATTGCTACAAAGAGAATAAAATACCTAGGAATACAATTTAAAAGAGAGGTGAAGGACCTATTCAAGGAGAACTACAAACCACTGCTCAAGGAAATAAGAGAGGACACAAACAAATGGAAAAACAGTCCATATTCATGGATAGGAAGAATCCATATTGTAAAAATGGCCATATTGCCCAAAGTAATTTATAGATTCAATGCCATCCCCATCAAACTACCATTGACTTTGCTCACAGAATTAGAAAAAAACTTTAAATATCATACGGAACCAAGAAAGAGCTGGTATAGCCAAGACAATTCTAAGCAAAATGAACAAAGCTGGAGGCATCATGCTACCTGACTTCAAACTATACTACAAGGCTACAGTAACCAAAACAACATGGTACTGTACCAAAACAGATATTTAGACCAACAAAACAGAACAAAGGCCTCAGAAATAATGCCACACATCTACAACCATCTGATCTTTGACAAATCTGACAAAACAAGCAATGGCGAAAGGATTCCCTATTTAATAAATGTTGTTGGGAAAACTGGCTAGCCATATGCAGAAAAGTAAAACTGAATCCCTTACTTAAAACGTATACAAAAATTAACTTAAGATGGATTAAGGATTTAAACATAAGACCTAAAACCATAAAAACCCTAGAAGAAAACCTAGGCAATACCATTCAGGACATAGGCATAGGCAAAGACTTCACGACTAAAATACCAAAAGCAAAGGCAACAAAAGCCAAAATTGACAAATGGGATCTAATTAAACTAAACAGCTTCTGCACAGCAAAAGAAAATATCATCAGAGTGAACAGACAACCTGTAGAATGGGAGAGAACTTTTCAATCTATCCATCTGACAAAGGACTAATACCCAGAATCTACAAGGAACTTAAGCAAATTTGCAAGAAAAAAACAAACAACCCCATCAAAAATTGGGCAAAGGATATGAACTGACACTTCTCAAAAGAAGACATTTATGTGGCCAACAAACATATGAAAAAAAGCTCACCATCACTGGTCATTAGAGAAATGCAAATCAAAACCACAATGAGATACTGTCTCATGCCAGTTAGAATGGTGATAATTAAAAAGTCAGGAAACAACAGATGCTGGAAAGGATGTGGAGAAATAGGAACGCTTTCACACTGTTGGTGGGAGTGTAAATTAGTTCAACCATTGTGGAAGACAGCGTGGCGATTCCTTGGGGATCTAGAACCAGAAATACCATTTGACCCAGCCATCCCATTACTGGGTATATACCCAAAGGATTATAAATCATTCTACTATAAAGACACATGCACATGTATGTTTATTGCAGCACTGTTCATAATAGCAAAAACTTGGAACCAACCAAAATGCCCATCGATGATAGACTGGATAAAGAAAATGTGGCACATATACACGATGGAATACTATGCAGCCATAAAAAAGGATCAGTTCATATTCTTTGCAGGAACATGGATTAAGCTGGAAACCATCATTCTCAGCAAACTAACACAAGAACAGAAAACCAAACACCGCATGTTCTCACTCATAAGTGGGGGTTGAACAACGAGAACACATGGACACAGGGAGGGGAACATCACACACTGGGGCCTGTCGGGGTTGGGGGCCTAGGTGAGGGATAGCATTAGGAGAAATACCTAATGTAGATGACAGGTTGATAGGTGCAGCAAACCACCATGGCACATGTATACCTATGTAATAAACCTGCACGTTCTGCACATGTATCCCAGAACTTAAAGTATAAAAAAAAGGCCTGGTGCAGTGGCTCACACCTGTAATCCCAGCACTTTGGGAGGCTGAGGCAGGTGGATCATGAAGTCAGGAGATTGAGACCATCCTGGCCAACATGGTGAAACTCCATCTGTACTAAAAAAAAAAAAAAAAGAAAAGAAACGTTAGCTGGGCTTGGTGGCATGCACCTGTAGTCCCAGCTACTCAGGAGGCTGAGGCATGAGAAAAGCTTGAATCCAGGAGGTGGAGGTTGCAGTGAGCTGAGATCATGCCACTGTACATGCCACTGTACTCCAACCTGGGCAACAGAGCAAGACTCTGTCTCAAAAAAAAAAAAAAAATTCTTCAATATATTACTCATCTTTTAAAGTCTTTTACTCTTCCTTCTTAAAAAAAAAAATCTCTATTTCTCTATGTACACTATAAACATTCTTGTATTTTCTTCAAATTCCCTAATTCTCTTTTTAATTATGCCCAGTCAAGTTATTATCCTATTATCCTGTTGAATTTATTAGATCAACTATAAGAAAAAAAAATGATGTATTGATGTGTTGGGTTGAATTTGGAGAATAAAGGGAAGGGATAAAGAGGTAACTCAAAGGTTTCTGACTTTGGAACTAGATACAAGTTTGGAACACTGAAAAAGAACAAGACATATGTGATAGGAGGCCTTGGAGATTGATATTTTTTGGGACAAGTTGAAAATGGGATGTTTCTGAGACATACAAGTGGAGGAATCAAGCAGGCACCTAATTATTCATGTCTGGAGCTCAGTAGGAAAGCCTACCGGCTACAAAGACAAATTGTGAATTCTATGCAGTCTCTGTATTAACTCAGGCTTTACATGAAAGTGTAAAGAGATTTCCTAGTGGGGGGAGCATTGTGAAGAGAAGAGAGACAAAGATTGAGATTGACCCAGAAAAGGACTGAATGTGCAAAGGAGTCAGAGACAGAGCATCTGGGGAGGTAAGAGGAAACTAAAAAACATTCATGATAAAAAATTCATCATTTTAAAAAGGAGACTGTGGCTGCAATCACTACTAAGATTTCTTCCTCTGCTGTCTCCATGTTGTAGAAGGAACATAAACTCAGATTGCCCCAGAGCTGTGGTGGGCAGTACAGGAGTGCCAAGCTGGGCTCTATAGCCAGCACTCAAGTGGGAGAGGAGCCTACACTTTCAGAGTATTGAGAAGGGCATGGCTGCAACTGTGAGGAAATATAAGGAAGCCACATGACTGAGCAAGAGCCCATCAACTGACCAATACACCTAAGCACCACCTGGTCAATCACACCTCAAGGCTTCAACACCAAAAATACCTCATTAACATACTCCTCTGTGAAACCAAAGACAAAAAGTCAGCTACAAATAAACACCCTGCACAAAGGCTTAGCTCCATGAAAACATGCAGAAAAGAAGTCTATTGACTATAACAATCTACACTACAGTTAAAGGAACACCCACATGCAGAGATGAGAAATAACCAATGCAAGAATACTGGTAACTCAAATGGTCATTGTGTCATATGTCCTCCAGATGATTGCACCAGTTCTCCAACAAGGGTTCTTAACCATGCTGAGCTGGCTGAAATTATAGAATTCAGAATATAAATAGAAATGAAGATCATCGAGATTCAGAAGAGTGGCAAAACCCAATCCAAGGAAACTAAAAATCACAATAAAATGATACAGAAGCTGAAAGATGACATAACCAGTATATATAAGAACCTAACAGAGCTGACAGAGCTGAGAAACATACTACAAGAATTTCACAACACAATTACAAATATTAACAGCAGAACAGACTACGCTGAGGAAAGAATCTTAGAACTTGAAGCCTGGCTCTCTGAAATAAGACAGTCAGACAAAAATAAAGAAAAAGGAATGAGAAGAAATACACAAAACCTCCAAGAAATATAGAATCATGTAAAGAGGCCAAATATATGAGTCACTGGCATCCCTAAAAGGGATGAGGGGAAAGCAAATAACTTAAAAAGCATATTTTAGGATATCATCTATGAAAACTTCCTCACCTTGCTAGAGAGGCCAACAGTCAAACTCAGGAAGTACAGAGAACCCCTGCAAGATTCTACACAAGATCATCCCCAAGACACAGAATTACCAGATTTTCCCAAGTCGAAATGAAAGACAAAATGATAAAGACAGCTAGAGAGAAAGGGCAGGTCACCTGCAAAAAGGGAACACCATCAGGATAACAGCAGACCTCTCAGCTGTAACCCTACAAGCAAGAAGAGATTGGGAGCCTATATTAAACATTTTTAAGGAAAAAAATCTTCAGCCAAGAACTTCACATCAAGCCAAACTAAGCTTCCTAAGCAAAGAGGAAGTAAGATCCTTTTCAGGTAAGCAAATGTTGAGGGAGTTTATTACCACCAGACCTACCTTACAAGAGATCTTGAAAGCACTAAATATAGAAAGAAAAGACTGCTACTGGCCAATACAAAAATACTTAAATACACAGACCAGTAACACAATAAAGCAACAATACAAACAAACCAGCATAGTAACCAGCTAACAACACAATGACAAGATCAAAACCACACATATCAATGCTAACCTTGAATGTAAACAAGCTAAATGGCTCCATTTAAACAGCACAGAATGGTAAGCTGGATAAAAAGGCAAAACTCAATGGTATGCTGCAAGAGACCAGTCTCACATATAATGACACCCATAGGCTCAAAATAAAAAAATGGAGGCAAATCTACCAAGCAAGTGGAAATCAGAAGAAATCAGGGGTTGAAGTCCTAATCTCAGACAAAACAGACTTTAAATCTACAAGGATTAAAAAAAAAAAAAAGAAAAAAAGAAAAAAAACGAAGGGCATTACATAATGTAAAGAGTTCAATTCAACAATTTAACTATCCTAAATACATGTGCACCCAACACAGGGGCATCCAGATTAATAAAGCAAGTTCTTAGAGGCATACAAAGAGACTTAGACTCCCATACAATAATAGAGACTTCAAGAGTCCACTGAAAGTATTAGACAAATCACTGAGGCAGAAAATAAACAAAGATATTCATGACCTGAACTCAGTGTTGGACCAAATGGATCTGCTAGACCTCTACAGAACTTTCCACCCCAAAACAACAGAATATACATTCTTCTCATCACCACATGGCACATACTCTAAAACTGACTACATAGTTGGACATAAAACAATCCTCAGCAAATGCCAAAAAAAAAAAAAATTATACCAAACACACTCTTGGACCACAGTGCAGTAAAAATAGAAGTCAAGACTAAAAAAAAAAAAAAATTGCTCAAAACTATGTGATTACATGGAAATTAAACAACATGCTCCTGAATGACTTTTGGGTAAATAATGAAATTAAGTCAGATATCAAGAAGTTATTTGTAACTAATGAGAACAAAGCTACAACATACTGGAATATCTGGGATACAGCTAAGGCAGTGTTAAGAGGGGAATTTATAGCACTAAACACACACATAAAATGAAATAGTTTCATGCAAGACATTTGAAAAAATGAGGAGGGGGATATTAGATGCTTTCTAGCATCTAATTTCTAGCATCAAAATTATAAGAACTTTGTTTTTCCTTAGGGTAATATATTAAAAAAAAATAAAATATATATATATATATATATATATATATATATATATATAAAATAAGTGCAATTAAAATCCTAAAATGAATCTTTTTTTTTATTTTGAAACTTAAAATTTGAAGTTTATTTGACAAACTAGACAAAAATGCCAAGAAAATATTGGAAAATAATAAATAAAACACACACACACACAAAAAAAGGTTAGAAAGATTTCAAATTAACAAGCTAACATCACAGCTGAAAGAATTAGAGAAGCAAGAGCAAATCAATCCCAAAGCTAGCAGAAGACAAGAAATAACAAAAATCAGAGCTAAACTGAAGGAAATCGAGGCCAAAAAAATCTTAAAAGATCAATGAATCCAGGAATTGGTGTTCTGAAAAAATTACTAACATAGAAAGGGCACTAGCTAGACTAATAAAGAAAAAAGAGAATAGATCCAAGTAAACGCAATTAGAAATGAGGAAAGGGATATTACCACTGGCCCCTCAGAAATAAAGATAACCATCAGAAACTACTCCAAACACCTCTACACACACACACACACACACACACACACACACACACACACCTCTCTAGAAAACCTAGAAGATATGGATAAATCCCTGGAAACATACACCCTCCCAAGGCTGAGCCAGAAAGAAATTGATTCCCTGCACAGACCAACAATGACCTCTGAAACTGAATGAGTAATAAATAGCCTACCAAGAAGAAAAAAAAAAAGGACAAGATGGATTCACAGTAGAATTCTACCAGATGTACAAAGAGAACTGGTACCATTCCTACTGAAACTATTACCAAAAATTGAAGAAAGGGGACTCCTCCCTAACTCATTCTATGAGGCTAGCATCATCATCCTGATACCAAAACCTGGAAGAGACACAATGAAAAAGGAAAACTTCAGGCCAATATCCTTGATGAACATTGATGCAAAAATCCTCAACAAAATACTTGTAAACAAAATGCAGCAGCACATCAAAAAGCTAATCTACCATAATCAAGTAAACTTTATCCTTGGGATGCAAAGTTGGTTCAATGTACACAAACCAATAAATCTAATTCATCACATAAACAGAACTAAAGGAAAAAACATGATTATCTCAATAGATGCAGGAAACGTTTTTGATAAAATTCAACATCTCTTCATGTTAAAAACTCTTGATTGACTAAATATTGAAGGAACAGACATCAAAATAATAAGAGTTACCTATAACAAATCCACAAACAACAGCATACCAAATAGGGAAAAGCTGAAAGCATTCCCCTGGAAAACTGGCACAACACAAGAATGCCCTCCCTCACCAATCCTGTTCAACATAGCATTGGAAGCTCTGCCCAGAACAACCAGGCAAGAGAAAGAAATAAAGTGTATTTAAATAGGAAGAGAAGAATTAAAAGTATCCCTTTTTGCAGATGACATGCTTCTATTTCTAGAAAACCCCATAGTCTCGGCCCAAAAGCTCCTTCAGATGATAAACAACTTCAGCAATGTTGCAGGATATAAAATCAATGTACAAAAATCACTAGCATTTCTATACACCAACAACAGCCTAGCTGAGAGCCAAATCAGGAATTCAATCCCATTCACAGTTACCATAAAAAGAATAAAATATCTAGGAATACAGCAAACCATGGAGGTGAAAGATCTCTACAATGGGAATTCCAAAGTGCTGCTCAAAGAAATCAGTGATGACACACACAAAAAAAATACAAAAACATCCCATGCTCATGGACAGGAAGAATCATTATCATTAAAATGGCCATACTGCCCAAAGAAATTTACAGATTCAATGCCATTCCTATCAAACTACCAGCGACATTCTTCACAGAACTAAAAAAAAAAAAAAAAAAAAAAAAAAAAAAACTATTTTAAAATTTGTATGGAACCAAAAGAGAGCCCAAATGGACAAGGCAATCCTAAACAAAAAGAACAAAACTGGAGGCATCACGTTACCCAACTCCAAACTATACTACGGGGCTACAATAACCAAAACAGTATGGTACAGGTACCAAAACAGTATGGTACAGGTGCAAAAACAGACACATAGACCAACGGAACAGAACAGTGAGCCCAGAAACAAGTCCACACACCTATGACCATCTGATCTTTGACAAAGCTGACAAAAACAAGCAATGGGGAAAGCATTCCCTATTAAATAAATGGTGCTGGGATAACTGGCTAGCCATACATAGAAAATTGATACTGGATCCCTTTTTTACATCATATATACAAATCAACTCAAGATATATTAAAGACTTACATGTAGAACCCAAAACTATAAAATCCCTAGACAACTTAGCAATACCATCCTGGACACAGGAATGGGTAAAGATTTGATGACAAAGACAGCAAAAGCAATTGTAACAAAAGCAAAAATTAACAAATGGGATCTAATGAAACTTAAGAGCTTCTGTACAGCCAAAAAAACAAAAAACAAAAAAAAAAACCTATCAACAGAGTAAACAGACAACCTACAGAAAGGGAGAAAATATTTACAAACTATGCATCTGACAAAGGTCTAATATCCATCATCCATAAGGAACTTAAACAAATTTATAGAAAAAAGAAAACAATCCCATTGAAAAGTGGACAAAATGCATAAACAGATACTTTTCTAAAAAAGACATACATACAGCCCAAAAGCATATTTTAAAAAGCTCATTATCACTGATCATTAGAGAAATGCAAATTAAAACCACAATGGATATTGTCTCACACCAGTCAGAATGGTTATTATAAAAAAGTTAAAAAATTACAGATGCTGGCAAGGATGTGAAGAAAATGGAGCACTTTGGCAGTAACGTAAATTAGCTCAAACATTGTGGAAAGCAGCATGGTGGTTTCTCAAAGAGCTAAAAGCAGAACCATTGTTGACCCAGCAATTCCATTACTGGGTATATACCCAGAGGAATATAAATCATTCTACCATAAAGACACATGCATGTGAATATTCACTGCAGCACCATTCACAATAGCAAAGATACGGAATCAACCAAAATGCCCAACAATGACAGATTAGATAAAGAAAATGTGGTACACACACACCATGGACTACTATGCAGCTATAAAAGAGAATGAGATAATGTCTCTTGCAGAACATAGATGGAGCTGGAGGCTATTATCCTAGGCAAACTAACGCGAGAACAGAAAACCAAATGCCACATGTTCTCACTTATAAGTGGGAGCTAATGATAAACAACTTCAGCAAAGTCTCAGGATACAAAAGCAATGTGCGAAAATCATAAGCCTTCCTAAACACCAATAACAGATAAACAGAGAGCCAAATCATGAGTGAAATCTCATTCACAATTGCTACAAAGAGAATAAAATACCTAGTAATACAACTTACAAGGGATGTGAAGGACCTCTTCAAGGAGAACTAGAAACCACTGCTCAACAAAACAAAAGAGGACACAAACAAATGGAAGAACATTCCAAGCTCATGGATGGGAAGAATCAATATCGTGAAAATGGCCATACTGCCCAAGGTAATTTATAGATTCAATGCCATCCCCATCAAGCTACCAATGACTTTCTTCACAGAATTGGAAAAAATGACTTTAAAGTTCATACAGAATCAAAAAAGAGCCCACATTGCCAAGAAAATCCTAAACAAAAAGAACAAAGCTGGAGGCATCATGCTACCTGACTTCAAATGATATTACAAGGCTACAGTAACCAAAACAGCATGGTACTAGTACCAAAACAGAGATATAGACCAATGGAACAGAACAGAGGCCTCAGAAATAACGCCACACATCTACAACCATCTGATCTTTGACAAACCTGACAAAAACAAGAAATGGGGAAAGGATTCCCTATGTAATAAATGGTGCTGGGGAAACTGGCTAGCCATATGTAGAAAGCTGAAACTAGATCCCTTCCTTACATGTTATACAAAAATTAATTCAAGATGGATTAAAGACTTAAATGCTAGACATAAAACCATAAAAACCCTAGAAGAAAACCTAGGCAATACCATTCAGGACAGACATTTATGCAGCCAACATACACATGAAAAAATGCTCATCATCACTGGTCATCAGAGAAATGAAAATCAAAACCACAATGAGATACCATCTCACACCAGTTAGAATGGCGATCATTAAAAAGTCAGGAAACAACAGGTGCTGGAGAGGATGTGCAGAAATAGGAACACTTTTACACTGTTGGTGGGACTGTAAACTAGTTCAATCATTGTGGAAGACAGTGTGGCGATTCCTCAAGTATCTAGAACTAGAAATACTACTTGACCGAGCGATCCCATTACTGGGTACATACCCAAAGGAGTATAAATCATGCTACTATAGAGACATATGCACACATACGTTCACTGTGGCACTATTCACAATAGCAAAGACTTGGAACCAACCCAAATGTCCATCAATGATAGACTGGATTAAGAAAATGTGGCACATAGGCCGGGCATGGTGGCTCACACCAGTAATCCCAGCACTTTGGGAGGCTAAGGCAGGTGGATCACGAGGTCAGGAGATCAAGACCATCCTAGCTAACATGTTGAAACCCCATCTCTACTAAAAAGAAAAAAATTACCCAGGCGTGGTGGTGGGTGCCTGTAGTCCCAGCTACTCAGGAGCCTGAGGCAGAAGAATGGCATGAACCCGGGAGGCAGAGCTTGCAGTGAGCCGGTCACGCCACTGCACTCCAGCCTGGGCGACAAAACGAGACTCTGGCTCAAATAAATAAATAAATAGAAAATGTGGCACATATATACCATGGAATACTATGCAGCCATAAAAAAGGATGAGTTCATGTCCTTTGTAGGGACATGGAGGAAGCTGGAAACCATCATTCTGAGCAAACTATCACAAGGACAGAAAACCAAACACTGCATGTTCTCATTCATAGGTGGGAATTGAGCAACGAGAATACCTGGACATGGTGGGGGAACATCACACACTGGGGCCTGCCATGGGGTTGGGGGAGTGGGGAGGGATAGCATTAGGAGAAATACCTAATGTAAATGACGAATTAATGCGTGCAGCAAACCAACATGGCACATGTATACATATGTAACAAACCTGCACATTATGCATATGTACCCTAGAACTTAAAGTATAATTTAAAAAAATAATAATAAGTGGGAGCTAAATGATGAGAACTCATGAACTCAAAGAAGTGAACAACAGACACTAGGGCCTACTTCAGGGTGGAGGATGGGAAAAAGGAGAGGAGGAGAAAAAAATAACTATTGGGTACTAGGCCTAGTATCTAGGTGATGAAATTATCTGTACAACAAACCCCCATGACATGAGAGTTTCCCTATAAAACAAACCTGCACGTGTACCCTCGAATCTAAATGATAAGTTTAAATAGTAGAAAAGCACAAAATTTTAGAAAAGAAAATAGTCACACTTACCATGCTTATAGATTTACTGGTGTTCATACTTCTTAAGGGTAGAATATTTTCAACAATTAGGAGAGGAATGGGACTAGGTAGGAGCTTCCCTTTGGCATACCTTCCATTCCATAGAAAAAGAAGAATCAAACAAGAAGGACAAACACCCAGACAATGAAGCGATCCATTGACATGCTTTGTGTAAATGCAATTGAAAGCTTAGAATCCAAATAGTTTATGAGCACAAAGTGTAAGATAATCACCAAACATAGGCTAAGCCTTTGAACTTTGGATAAATATTTTTTAATCTTTGATAGACTTCAATCTACTGGCAGAAATAAAAACAAAAATCAATTTGGTATTGATCAATTTCTAAGTTTTCACTGGAAATTTCAACTAAAGGTAACTCACTTTTATAAAAATACGAACAAATTAAAACCAATATTAGTAGAAAGAGTGAAGTAATAAAGCTTAGAACAGAAATAAATGAAATAAAGATTTTTAAATAATTTATAAGATCAATGAAACAGTTATTTTTTGAAAAGATAAACAAAATTAACTAACATTTATCTAGAATAACTAAGATAAAATTGAAAAGACTCAAATAAATAAAATCAGAGATGAAAAAGAAGACATTTTGACCAACACTAAAGGAATACAAAGGATCATAAGAAGGTATTATGAGTGGCTATATGTAAACAAAACTGATAACATAGGAGAAGTGAATAAACTGTTGTTACACATACAACCTACTAAGGTTACATTATCCTTTCTGATTTAAAAAAAATTGAATATTAAGCGCAAAAATTTTGTAGAATGCCTGGGACATTTTTCATTTGGATTAATTCACCTTGAATTAAAATAACAGCAATTAAAACTCATCTGAGGATTCAGTGATAATTCAAATTGCACTTTAGTTCTAAAGCGATTAACTTTCAAAAATGTCAGTTTTAGAAGGAAACACTATCAAATGGACATGCTGCCCAGGATGGTGCCTTTACAAGAAGGTGCTGAGTAAACATTTGATGAATTAATACATGCATTTTGAAGTTGATAGTTGCAGAGACTATATTTTGTAAGCTGAAGTGTTATAATATGGGGGCTCAATGTATTCAGTTGAAATTCCTGACTTAGCTATGTACTCTTTGTATAAACTTGAACAGTTACTTAATTTTGTTAAGCTGCAGGTCCTACTGTAAAAATAAGGGTAAGCATTTAAGTACCTCTCAGGATTTTTTGAGAAGTAAGTAGGTGGCCTACAATACATAATCTGCATTATTTTTGGTCAGCAGTAGGCTTTAAAAATCAACTACTATTATTAAATAGTAAAATTGTTAAATCTGTATGCTAAATATTAATTTCATGCTTCAGTTCATTTTATTTTGTAATATTTGGATGTTAGTGTCTCAACTAGTCCCCAAAGGAGTGGAATGCAAAATCTGAAGTCTTCTTTGAGTAAATGAACTGTATAACTCTCAATGCCAAGTTTGTTTAAACAATCAAATTGCTGTATGACCAACAAATGTCTTGCAAATATCTTTTAGTCTTCCATTTTCTCATCTTCAGTGTTTTCACCCCTTCCTCTCTCTCCTCTCTGGCTCCATTTACACAGATTTTAAGAAATAAAAGCAACATATTAAAAAAGGAGTCTGTGCCCTGCAGGGATGGGCGCTGCTGAGATCAGGTAAAATGAGGAGTAAAAGGGATGCCAAGCACTTTGCCAGACACATGTTGGTTATTCACCAACTGAGGCAAAAACTCAGTGCAAGTGATTGAACTCTTAGCCACAGAACATATTGAGACTACTGCTGATCTTCCTGTGGTAAGACAGAAAGGGAAGCCCAAAGAAGAGAGTTAGATGTTCCCTCCCTGTGAAATTCATCCCTTTTCAATAATCCCTTAGGGAACTGTCCAGCCCTTCAACTGTCCAGTTTTTGGTCAGTCATGACCTTCTTTAATATTTATAGAGATTTACTGCCTCAGATACTATTCTAAATGCTTAAATGCTTGAAATCATTTAACCCTTACCACAATCCCATGCAGAAGATTTAATTACTACCCCATTTTACAGATGAGGAAAACAAGGCACAGAGAGGTTAAGTTTCTTGTCCTGCATCACAGTGAAGTGGCAGAGCAGAGATTCAAATCTAGGCATTCTGATGCAAGGATTTGTGCTTTCATCATCTTACCATCTCTGCAAAGCCTTCACCAATTGCCTCAAGCATATTTTACCATAATTCCTTCATACTCCCTTGGAACACATTTGTTTTCATAAATGTCTAGAGCATCACTGTCCGATAGAAATAAAATGTGAGTTATAAATGTGAGCCACATACATAATTTTGAATGTTCTAGTAGCCACATTTTCAAAAATTAAATGGAACAGGTGAAAATAATTTTAAAGCTACACTTTATTGAACCCAATTGTGATGGTTGGTTTTATGTGCCAACCTGACTACCCTATTGTGCCCAGTTGCTTGGTTGAACAAAAGTCTAGAATATTGCAATAAATATATATATATGCAATAAAATATTGTTTAGATGTGATTAACAATTAAATCAGTATAGTAGATTACACTCCATATCATGGGTGGGCCACATCTAATCAGTTGAAGGCCTTAAGAACTAAGACCGTAACATAGAGGTTGGTGTGGTGGCTCATGCCTGTAATCCAAACACTTTGAGAGGATGAGGTAGGAGGATCACTTAAGCCCAGAAGTTCAAGACCAGGCTGGGTAACACAGTGAGACACTCCCATCTCTAAAAAAAAAAAAGTTTTAAATTAGCCAGGCATGGTGTCACATGCCTGTTGTTGCCATTCAGGAGGCTGAGGTGGGAGGATCACTTGAGCCTGGTAGGTTGAGGCTGTAGTGAGTCATGATTGTGCCACTACACTCAGCCTGGGCAAGAGTGAGATCCTATTTTTAAAAAAAAAAAAAAAAAGACTGTAGCATAAAAAATTTACCCATATTATCTTTGCTAGGGTTCTGTATTAGTCCATTTTCACACTGCTATAAACAACTGCCTAAGACGGGTTTATTTATAAAGGAAATAGGTTTAACTGACTCACAGTTCACATGGCTGGGGAGGCCTCAGGAAACTTACAATCATAGCAGAGGGTGAAGGGGAAGCAAGCACCTTCTTCACAACGTAGCAGAAGAGCAGGTGTGGGGGACTGCCAAACACTTTTAAACCATCAGATCTAGTGAGAACTCATTCACTATCGTGAAAACAGCATGGGGAAACTGCCTCCATGATTCAATCCCTCCCACAGGTCTCTCCCTCAACACAGAGAAATTACAATTTAAGATGAGATTTGGGTGGGGACACAGAGGAAAACCATATTATTCCACCACTGGCCCCTCCAAAATCTCATGTCCTTTTCAAATTCAAAACCAATCATGCCTTCCCAACAGTTTCCGAAAGTCTTAACTCATTCCAGCATTAACCCAAAAGTCCAAGTCCAAAGTCTCATCTGAGACAAGGCAAGTCCCTTCCATGTAGGAGCCTGTAAAGTCAAAAGCAAGTTAGTTACTTCCAAGATACAATGGGGGTACAGTCATTCCTGTTCCAAATGCCAAAACAAAGGGGCCATAGGCCCCATGCATGTCCAAAACCCAGCAGGGCATTCATTAAATCTTGAAGCTTCAAAATAATCTTTGAGTCCATGTCTCACATCCAGGGCATGCTGATGCAAGAAGTGGGCTCCCAGAACCTTGGGTAGCTCCAGCCCTGTGGCTATGCAGGATACACCCCCCCCCCACAGCTGCTTTCACGGGCTGGTATTAAGTGCTTGTGGCTTTTCTAGGAGCACGGTGCAAGCTGTCAGTGGATCTACCTTTCTGGGGTCTAGAGGATGGTGGCCCTCTTGTTATAGCTCTATTAGGCAGTGCCCCAGTGGGAACTCTGTATGGGGGCTCCAACCCCACATTTCCCCTCTACATTGTCCTAGTAGAGGTTCTCCATGAGGGCTCTGCCTGTGCAGCAAACTTCTGTCTGGACATCCAGGTGTTTCCACACATTCTCTGAAATCTAGGCAGAGGTTCCCAAAGCTCAGCCTTTGTCTTCTGTGTACATACAGACCCAACACCACATGGAAGCTGCCAAGGCTTGGGGCTTGCACTCTGAAGCCACAGCCTGAGCTGTACCTTGGCCCCTTTTAGGTATGGCTGGAGTTGGAGAGGCTGGAATGCAGGTTACCATGTCCCAAGACTACCCAGAGCAGCAGGGTCCTGGGCCTGGCCCACGAAATCATTTTTCCCTCCTCTGCCTCTGGTCCTGTAATGGGAGAAGATGCTGCAAAGATCTCTGACATGCCCCGGAGACATTTTCCCCATTGTCCTGGCTATTAACTCTCAGCCCCTTGCTACTTATGGAAAATTCTGCAGCTGGATTGAATTTCTCCCCAGAAAGTGGGTTTTTCTCTTCTACCACATGGATAGGCTGCAAATTTTCCAAGATTTTATGATCTGCTTCCCTTTTAAGCATAAATTCTGATTTCAGATCATCTCTACATTAACACATATGACTGTATGCATTCAGAAAAAGCCAGAATAAGCATCTTCAATGCTTTACTGTTTAGACATTTCTTCTGCCAGATACCCTAAACTATCTCTCTCAAGTTCAAAGTCCTACAGAACTCTAGGGCAGGGATAAAATGCTGCCAGTCTCTTTGCTAAAGCATAGCAAGAGTGATCTTTATTTCAGCTTCTAACAATTTCTTCATCTCCATCTGAGACCTCCTCAGCCTGAGTTTTATTGTTCATATTACTATAATGTTTGTTAAAAATCATTCAACAAGTCTCTAGGAAGTGTCAACCTTTCCCACATCTTCCTGTCTTCTTCTGAGCCTTCCAAACTCTTCCAACCTCTGCCCATTACCCAATTCGAAAGTCTCTTCTACATTTTCAAGTATCTTTATAGCAATGCCTCAACTCCCAGTACCAATTTCCTATATTAGTCCATTTTCACACTGCTATAAAAAACTACCGGAAACTAGGAAATTTATGAAGGAAAGAGGCTTAATTGACTCACAGTTCTGCATGGTTAGGGAGGCCACAGGAAACTTACAATTATGGTGGAAGGCAAAAGGGAAGCAAGCACCTTCTTCACAAGGCAACAGGAGAGAGAGGTGGGGGGAACTGCCAAACACTTTTAAACCATCAGATCTAGTGAGAACTCACTCACTACCACGAGAATGGCATGGGGAAAACTGCCCCCATGATCCAATCACTTCCCACCAGGTCCCTCCCTCAACATGTGGGGATTACAATTCAAGATGGGGATTACAATTCAAGATGAGATTCGAGTGAAGACACAGAGCCAAACCATATCAGGCTTCCACAACAAAACAGCACAGACTGAGTGGTTTAAACAACAGAAATGTATTTTCTCACAGTTTTGGAAACTGGAAGTTCAAGATCAAGGTATTGGCAGGTTTGGTTTCTTCCATGGCCCTTTTTTTTTTTTTTTTTTGGCTTGCAGACAAGGCCTTTTCTCTGTTCAAGAACATCCCTGGTGTTCTATTGTATTAGCCCCCCACACTTGCAGTCCCATTTAATCTTAATTGCCTCTTTAAAGGCTCTGTCTCCAAATACAATTTCACTGGGAGTTAGAACTTCAACATATGAATGTGGGGGAGAGACACAAGTCAGTTCATAACACTGCCTGAGTTACCAGCCTGCCTAGTCTGCCCTGTGGATTTCTGACTCAAAACTGCAACATCAACTCTTACCTTAACTGCCAGGCTGCTGACACAGTCTACAAATATCAGAGTTGCCAGCCTCCATAATTACATGAGCCAATTCCTTAAAATAAATTCCTTTCTCCTCTGTCTCTCTCATTCTCTCTCTGTGTGTGTGTGTGTGTGTGTAGTATATACGTAACAGGATATTATGCATATACACATGTATATATACCTACATATACACACACATATATTATGTATATATACATGTGTGTTTACATATACATAAGTATATAGCACATATATGTGTTTACATATACATAACACGTGCATTTACATATACATACATATATAGTGTATATACATATATGTATATATACACATATGTGTACATGTGTGCATACACAGATGTATATACATGTGTGCATGTGTATATATCCTATTACATATATAAATTAAATATATAACATTTAATTATAATCTCCTATTAGCTCCACTTCTCTGGAGAGCCCTAACACACCAGTATATCTTAAGTGTTATTATTCCTACATGTAATCAATATAAAAATTATTAGAGATATTTTATGTTTTATGCATAGTATGTTTTTGAAATCTTGTTAGTATTTTGTGCTTATAGCACTTATCAGTTTGAAGTGGCCACATCTCACGTGCTGGATAATCACACGTGGCTAGTGGCCATCACATTGGGCAGTGAAGGTCTAGAGCAGAGCGGCAAGGTGAAGTGGAAAGAAGAGCGAAAAAGCAGACAGACCAGGGTTTTAACTCCACTCTGTCACTGAGGCTCAGTGAATGCTAGCTATAATTTCTATGCTCCTAACTGGAGAACCTCCCTGAGCCTTGGTTCCTCATACATAAATGAGAGATAATAGTATCTCCCTTAGAGAGCTGTTATAAAGATTCATTGGAAAGCCCCTCACAGAGTGCCTGGTAAAGTCTAGATGGTCAATGAATATCGGGTACTTTTCTTTTCCTCTTAGTCTTCATATCTGTTTTCCTACCTCCCCTCTTCAAGGAAAAAGTCTGCTTATTTTCCCTTTGTTTACCCAGCCTGGCCTACTGGTGCTCAGTAAGTCGTTGTAGAATTAATGCATGGTCTTAAGTTATTATAGTGGAATATATCCAATTGCTAATTTAGGTTTTCCTTTAATAAATCATCCTTTAAAACACTTTGGCAAGACTTGCAAGTTGTGGAGCTGTTGACTTTGTAGCTGTGGGCCAGTGGAGAGATGGTCCAAGGTTTAGTCTGGGGACTGGAGGGAAGAGCCTGTTAAGGGAAAGGAAATGTGGCAGCATCACAAACAAAACAAACCAGATGAGATGAACCACAGGCATCTGTGTCATAAGAGTACACCAAATTCTTTAATTCAGTTACTGAAGATGAATTGGAAAAGTGTTAGTGAGATGTATCCTTATGAAAGGAAAAAAATAGGAAACACATTCACCCTGGGTCACAAAAATCTAGATGGAAAGAATTTGCCTTGCCAGTGAGTACATTAAAGATGTGATTCATTTGCAAAAGTAAAATTTCCTGGTAATATGACATATTACAAAGGCATCTGATGTATTAGTCTGGGTTCTCTAGAGAAACAGAACCAATAGGAGGTATGGAAATATGATATATTATATGGAAATGGCTCACGTGAGTATAAAGCTGACAAATCCCAAGATCTGAAGTCAGCAAGCTGGAAACCCAGGAGAGCTAATGGTTCCAGGGCTCAGGCTGGCAGGCTTGAGACTCAGGGCAAGCCAATGTTTCAGTGAGGGACCAAAAGCAGGAAAAAAAATGTCCCCTCTCAAAGGCACTCAGGCAGAAAAAGCTTCCTTTAATTCATGGGAAGATGAGCCTTTGTCCGCTTCAGGTCTTCAACGGCTCAAACCATGTGGGCCCATCCACATCATGGAGGACAATTTGCCTTTTTCAGTCTATCAGTTTAAATATTAATCTCATGCATCCAAAAACACCCTCATTGATATACCCAGAATAATATCTGATCAAATGCCTGGGCACCCCATGACCCAGTTAAGTTGACACCTAAAATTAACCATTACACCTGATCAATACTCATGACAGATTTCTTTCAGAGCTTACTATGTCAGTAAAATTTGCTTGCAACAAATAGGTCTCCTTTTTCTCCCTACTTTGCTTCTTCTCAAGTGCATTATTTTCTTTCCCTCATCCTCATACAAGCTATTGGAGAAACACTTTGGAATGGGAAGGAACTAACATCTGCAGCACACCACCACCCCATGCCATGCTTATTACCAGGTACTCATCACACTGTGTCCCCTCCAGAAGCTAGAGAACAGGAGAAGTCATCCAAGTGGCAACAACCTTGGGAAGCCATTGCAGGCCTAACTCTCTTGCTCAGCCTTGTCAATTCAAAAACTCAATCTCGTCAGGGTGTCAAATTCTGTCAAACTTGGGAATTATAATTCACAGAAACTCTATTCAAGAGACTTCTGTACAAACAAACAAAAAGCCATCTTATTAATTACAACAAGAAATACAACTGCCAAGGGGGGGATCTCTAGCTAAAGCATCCCCTTCTTGTAAAATTATATCGGAAGTCAAATTAGAATTGAAATATTAGGTTAGGGCAAAAGTAATTGTAAGTAATTGCGTCTTTTGCCTTTCAAAGTAATGGCAAAAACTGTAATTACTTTTGCACCAACCCAATGTTGATTACTTGACTTGAATTCAGAGTAAGTGGAAGGTTGATTTAAACAAGATGCTTAGTGACACCAAGCAAAGAATGACTGATGCTACAATTTCAACATCTGTCATCAGAAAGGAAAAAACTTGGAACCCGATATTGCTAGATTTTTCTGCCATAATGTACCTCATAGATTCTTTGTTTTATTTTTTCATATGCCAGGTGAACCAACTCCCTATCTGTATAACACATTATTTATTTCAAAAATATTTGACAAGTTACAAGTCAAGTCTTACTGACTCATAAACTCTTTTATCTCATGAATATGACCCATCTTGCTGCAGTGAATTTCCATAAGCTTTCAAAGAAAATCTCACTGTTTGGCTTTCTTTTCAATAATATCCTTTTAATTCTTACAACAATCTTGTTCTGGTAATCAATTGCTGATTAACAAGAGATCACAAAATATCATTACTTAAAATAATAAGCATTTTTATTAATATCATTATTACTCTCAGCATATTCTCAATATCATCTTCAGACCAGGTTACTGGTATAACTGACATTAGAATATTCTAACATTTTAAGGGATGTTGTGAAGCCCTCTTAACAATTCTTGGAAGAAATAACTTTTCTATTCTCCACTAAACATTCTTCACATGTCACATTGGCTACTGCAGATATGCAGCCATTCTTTTTATTCTTCAACACTTACATACTCATATACCTCTTCTGTTCTTAGAAATGCGTGGAGTAACTGCTTCACTGGTCTGTTGGACTATTGCATCTTAAAATGTTAATGAAAGTTAAAAACAGGTGATATCCTCTCCTAGACAACCCATTCTTCAATGCCTTAACCTAAAGGAGTTGGTATATTTGAAATATAATCATCAAAGCAAGGTTGGTAGAGAAAAAAATTGGTCTGAGAGGAGATTTGAAGGTGAAGAATTAATTTATTCATTTAAAAAACATATTGCCAGGCAGGGTGGCTCACCCCTGCAATCCCTGTACTTTGGAGGATGAGGCGGGGTGGAATGCTGGAGCTCAGGAGTTTGAGACCAAGCTTGAGCAATACAGCCAGACTCCATCTCTGCAAAACAAAAAAGAAAGAAAGAAAGAAAAGAAAAATCAGCCCAGCATGGCGGCACACACCTATGTTACTCGGGAGGCTGAGTGGGGAGAATCCTCTGAGCCCAGGGAGGTGGAGGCTGCAGTGAGCTATGATGGTGTCACTGCACTCCAACCTGAGTAACAGTAGTGACACCCTCAAAATACAAATACATAAAATAAAATTTAAAAACACATATTGACCCACTTGACCCACAAGACATAATTATTTGTTAAGAATCACCATTTGGTGACAAGCAGCCCAAGGATGTAAATTTCCTCTTAATAAGTTTTTTTTTAACTTCTTTTCTTTTTTTTTGAGACAAGGCCTTGCTATATGCCACCCAGACCATAGTGCAGTGGTGCAATCACAGCTCACTGCAGCCTCCACCTCCCGGGCCCAAGCAATCCTCTTACCTCTCAGCCTCCCAAGTACCTGAGACTACAGGCATGCACCATCACACCCGGCTAATTTTTGTATTTTTTGCAAAGATAGGGTTTCACCATGTTACCCAAACTTGTCTCAAACTCCTGGGCTCAAGGGATCTGCCCACCTCAGTCTCCCAAAGTGCTGGGATTACAGTGTGAGCCACCTTACCCGGCCTAAGCTAATAATTTTTAAAATCACATTAATCTTTATAAAGGTCTTATAATCCCTGACAAAATTCCCATGCTACAAGTCCAGCTTAATAAAGAATGAGATGCCATTTAGGCATCTAGCCTTAAACCTCATACCTCATGATACTAATACTTTCAGGCTCTCATAAGGGGAACTCATACAAGTCTTAATACTTCATAGTTACTAGAATGCTGAGACCTCAGATGAAATTTTTTCTTGTGGCTTTCTACAGAAAACCATGAAGTACAAAAATTTGCTTTTAAGCTACTGTACTCATTTATTCAACAAATATTTGTCAGGCGTTGCTATGTGCCAGGAATTGAGGTGCAGGGAACACAGCCAGAGCTAGCATGACCCCTGCCCTAAGAAAATTTGCAGTTTGAATAAATGCTCTCAGACCTGGAGTCATTCTGGGACTTTCCACACCTTCCTTCTTTTCTTCTTTCTTTCTTTCTTTCCTTAGGGTTACCATCAAATTGCTACTATAGTGTAATACTTAAGAGAACAAATTCTGGAATTAAAATGCTAGGGTTCATAACCTAGTTCCACCAAGAAAAACAAGTTTTAAGAGTCATAAATAATAAATAAAGAAATAAATGCCAGAAGAAATCATAATCAATGCTCTTATGTGAAACAAAACTCTGACAGTAGACACTCTAAAGTTCCAGAGAAACTCTCAAAGAGCATTTTTTTATTTTAATCCCAACTACATTGCTTTTCCTTAAGAAATGGTCTTTACAATATTCTCAGACCACAGTCCTTCAGTATTTTGAAAATCATTCCATTAAACTTTGCTTTTCTCTCTCCCTTGTGAACTCTTGGCCAGTGAGACATAGTTTCATTTTCACTTTTTCAAAATGATAGTATAAAAAAACAGAAGTGAAAGTATGAATCATAATATAATCAGGAGTTCATACTGAGATACCCATTTATAACTCAGAAAACCATGGGGTATTTCCAAACTGATGTCATTCATAGAAAGAATACCATGTGTTGTGGAAGAATAAGAAAAATTACCTAAACCAACTGGGGGATTTAGAATACATGTGGGATATTCCCAGCTAATTATTTTCATTAAATTTTTTTTCACAAAGATCAAGTATGTTTCAAATACTTACAGTGCCAGTCATCTTGGAAATTACAAACTGGATTCTGGGTTATAGTTTTTAATTACGATCAGTGAGACAATGGACATTGCGATTTTACTCTAGAGCACATAATGCCATTATAACTGTATATAACTCAATAAAGTTATTTATATAACTCAAGGTTTTATATATAACTAAAGTTTTATTTTCCTTAAAGAGTTATATAAATACCAAAATAGCCATGAAATCCCATGTAGTTGTTTTACTTATGAGGAAGAATTTTTATAAGAAAAACTGTGATCCCTGCTCAAGGTATCAAAATTGGGCCAGACATGGGGGCTCATGATATAATCCCAACACTTCGGGTGGTCGAGGCAGGCAAATCACTTGAGGCCAGGAATTCGAGACCAGCCTGACCAACATGGTGAAACCCCATCTCAACTAAAAATACAAAAATTACCCAGGTATGTTGGCACATGTCTGTAATCCCAGCTCTGAGATCACACCACTGCACTTT
Organism: Macaca mulatta; assembly: GCF_049350105.2. Taxonomy (NCBI): domain Eukaryota; kingdom Metazoa; phylum Chordata; class Mammalia; order Primates; family Cercopithecidae; genus Macaca; species Macaca mulatta. Next base: position 22,048,373 of record NC_133408.1, on the reverse strand, counting down.
AGCCTGGGTGACAGGGTGAGACTATGTCTCAAAAAAAATTATTAAAATTTATTATTTGTATTGTATATTTTTTTGGGGGGAATATACAAAAATCTCATTTTTCCAACCAAACAATTAAAAATGATTTTTCCCTTCTCTGTACTACATCCCACTATATTAAAATATTTTAAGAACTTAAAAATGTTACAATATACATAGCATAAATTAATGATATTAGAGGGATGAAATCTTTCCCAGTAAATATTCTCCTCTAGGTTGTGTACATTGGCTTGGAAAACACTTCGACTGTGTTAGTTCTGCCATGTTTGCTCTGCTGTGGTGGCTGCTTTGTCAGTTGTTTTGACAAATCCTAATATCCAGTTGTAAGGACAGGCCAGCTATACCTCTTTTCAATCTGAATGTCCCTGTTGCCTAATTAGTCAACATCCATGACATGGAAAAGTCATGCCACTCACTAACCTTGGTAATACCCTGGCCTGTTCTTTGGTTTCTGAGACCCATCCATGAGTCCAGTGATAAACCCACAATGTCCTGTCGTAATGCCTGTTAGGAACTGCTTTACTATCCTGAATCTTTCAGTGGGGACACAGGTGAATCTGCCAGTAGGATGGTCTGGTCTCATTTAATTTAGAAACAGATTTTAAAATGTATCAGAAAATCAAGTTTCTCCTCATTCTATATACCAATGGGAAGTCCACATGGATTAAAGACTAAAAGCATCCCTTAAAAATTTTAGGAGAAAATGTAGGCGGCTCTCTCATAACATTAAAGTTAGAAAAGATTTATCAAAATATTATCAAAAGGTTTATCAATTGTAACAAATGTACCATTCTGGTGCTGGATATTGAAAATGAAGGAAATTATGCCTACGCAGAGGTAGAGGTAGGTATAAGGGAAACCTATGTATTTTCTACTCTATTTTACTGTGAACCTAAAACTGCTCTTAAAAAATTGAGTCTATTGAAATAAAGAAATAACACAGCAAACCATTGAGTACAAAATAAAAAAGAATAAATTTAATGACATTAGCATTTTAAATTTCTATACATTCAACACTATAAACCAAGTTAAAAGGCAAGCAAGTGACAGAAGATATTTAGAAGACATTTGAAAAATAGTTCCAATCTAGAATATTTTAAAAATCCTATAAATGAGGAAACTACAAAAAGTCCAGTAGATAGATAAATATAAACCTTCAGTTCACAGAAGAGGAGCTCTATATGGCCAACAAAGATATGTGGAAAAAAGCTGTCACTTGCTGGTAATAGAAACATGCAAATTAAGACAAGATACTCTTTCATGTCCATCAGACTGGAAAATTTTCAAAAGTCTGACAATGACAAGTAATGGCAAGGAAGTAGGGGAGACAGGAAACTTACAAATTCTTAATGACTGATAATTAATGAACATTGACATTTCCCTATAGGCAGTATAGCATACATTTGAGAAGAAAAATATAAGAGATTGAAAGAGTACACTGGAATGATTTGGAAAATATTTTTGCACTATCTAGTAAAGTTGGAAATTCAGGACTCAGCAAGTCAACTTCTAAGGCATAAAATCCAGACACACTTTGCACAGGGACACAAGAATGCTCCCAGCAGCACTTCTTTTTGTTTTTTTGTTTTTTGTAATTCCAAAATGTCCACCATTGGGAGAATGGCTCCTCTTAGTTTCATCTGCCTCAACACTGAGCATCCACTTTCTCTTTAGGATCTTTCCATGCCTTTCTTCATGTAGTTGGAAGCAGGGCACTGACCCTAGCTACTGGCTCCCACTGACATTCCTCTCTCCTCCTCCCTACACTCCCCTATTCCCACGGGGATCTCTTTCTACCTTGGAAAATTCACCTTCCATCCTGTCTCTGGCCAAGACACGTCATTTAGGCCCACAAATCCTCCTTAATGTTCCCTGCTCTGGAAATGTTACCTGACTTCTTCAGATTTAAGTGAAAATTAACAGCCAGAAACATTACCTATGTTACGCTTCCCAGGGCCAGTTAACCTTCCTGAATGAGGAGGAGCAGGCAGAGAAAAATATGTATAGAGAGAATAAAAAGCATAGATTAATAACCTCAGATATTATCTTACCATATTCTTCTCCTAGCAAATCTTTGGACAGTGACACCCCCACACGCAAATTGGTGCTTGGTTCTGTGGGTGGAGGAAGAAAGGGAAGCCTGGACATCTGGTGAATTTCTTGGCTCACCTGAAAGTTTCTGCTTATACCTGGAGTAGATACACCCTCTTTCATCTATATCCCTTTACTGCCCTCATCCTCCCCACCTTGGGAACTTGGCACAGATATGGGCAGAACTTCTCCTGAACATAATTAGAGAGAGAGGTGCCCTGCCAATATAAAAGACAACTGTACAGGGGAGGCCCTGTCAATAAGACCCAACTGAAGACTTGGGTCTTCCAGCCATGTTTTCTTCCTCCTCAGTCACCATCCTCCTCCAAATCCCTGTGCTCAAAAAATCAGAGACAGCCACTCATTTTCATTTAGGGGAGTGGAATGAATCTACTGTCATATTGGTGTCCAGCCCTTCTTTCACCCAGCATCCATCAACAGGATGGTGTTCCTCTTCTTTTCTTCTTTGTGCCTTTCCATTTCTGATATAAGTGAATATACAAATGAGTGAAAAGTCAAAAATCCTCCTATACCTCCCTTAGTTTACATATGTGAAGAACTGGGTATGTACTTGATCCCATTTTCTCTTTGGTCAAGTACAAAAGCTGTTTTTAGGTGTTTTTTGTTTATTTGTTTTTTGTTTTGAGATGGAGTCTCTCTCTGTCTCCCAGGCTGGAGTGCAGTGGCACGATCTCTGCTCACCGCAACCTCTGCCTCCCGAGTAGCCGGGACTACAGGCATGCACCACCACACCCAGTTAATTCTCATAGAGATGGGTTTTCACCATGTTAGCCAGGGTGTTCTCAAACTCCTGACCTCAAGTGATCTGCTCGCTTCGGCCTCCCAAAGTGCTGGGATTACAGGCATGAGCCACTGCGCCTGGCCCCATGTTTTTAGATTTTGATTTTTTAAATGTATTGGTATTATTCATTTCACTCTGATTTTGCTTTTGTAAATCTCACTGTGTATCGTGAACATCCCTCCCATTTGGGACATTTATATGTCCCAGTACAACTAAATATGATTCTCTTTAAGAGCTGCATCATTTTCCACTGCGTGTGTGTGTGTGCACGAACATGCACAAGTGCCATGATTTAATCAGTTACCCATTGATGGACATTCAGACAGCTTATGATTTATTGTCACTACAATGATACAAATAGTATTATGTCTATATATGTTATTATCAAGTGTGATTTTTGTAATAATTCAATAATTTGAATTCCTGCATAATGTATAGATGTTTTAATTCAAATAGTTGCTGCTAGATTTATTTTCCAAAACAAATTGAGGAATTCATGCTTCTCTCATAAAAGCGAGGGAATGCTCATATCCTTGACTATTTGCCAGCATTGGTTGTTATTGCTGGTTTGAACATTTGCCAGTCAGACAGGTTAAAAAATATATTGTAATTCCAATTCAGTATGAGAATAGAGGAAGGGTAATGATGTCAATCTCAAACAAAGCAAAGAGTGCCCAAGAGCCTGAACTATTTGGTTGTACACTGGTATCTCTTTCTCTGCTTGACCCTGGCTCAAAACCTACATTCCTCCATACAGAGGTCTGAGAAAGTTGGAAAGATTCAGTGTTTTCCTTAGTAGTGTTTTCTTTCAGTTCAACAGGATTATGTCAACTGTTATTACAAGGAAAGGCCATTGACACACCAGTGTAAAAAGGAAAAGGTGGGTCCACTGACTAAGATTAATAAAAGGGCAAACACACATAGAAACAGCTTTCAAACCTAATACCAAGGAAACTGGCAGGACAGAGCTAGCCTCAACGCTTATATATTCAGGGTATCTCCTGAACTTTTATCACCTAATTTAAGAAATTAACCACAGGACAGCCTTGGAAAGGTCTAATAGTGGTACTGATATCAGAGTGGGTTTTTAAAGTGTATTAACTGCAATCTTACTCTTAGTCTATTTGATACTACTTATTTCAGAACTATTAATGATGTTTGTGGATATATATATATCAGACATATATATATATACACACACACACACAGATATATATATATCAGACTATAAGCTTAAAATCAGGAGACTCTTTTATATATTTTTATAATGCCTCAAATCTAGCATAGTATCAGGTATGGAGTATATGCCCCGAGTCTAGCAAAGTGTCAGTACAGTTCTGTAAATGTTGATTGCAGAAACTGAAACACTATCAGCATAATAAACCACTGGAAATACTGACACAGATCTGTTGACAGATCAGTGCAATGGACTGTACTGTGTTCCAATTCACATGTTGAATTCATATGTTGAAGCCCTAATGCCTTATGTGACTGTATCTGGAGACAGGGTCTTTAGGAGGTAATTAAGGTTAAATAAGGTCGTAAGGGTGGGGCCCTAATCTGATAGTACAGTGGCTCCTATGAAGAGGAAGAGAGAGAGAATCCTCTCGCCTTCTCTCCAGGCATGTGCACCTGAAGAGAGGTGATGTGAGCACACAAAGAGAAGGCAGCCATCTGCAAGCGAGGAAGCAGGCTCTCACCAGTAGCCCAACTGGCTGGCACCTCGATCTTGGACCTCCCAGTCTCCAAACTATGAGAAAGTAAATTTCCCTTGTTCAAGTCAACCGGTCTCTGGTATTTTGGTATGATTGCCCAATCAGACTAAAACAACCAGAAACCCCGTGACAAGTCTATCGTTTTTGATTGGTTTAATGACAATGAATGAAAAAAATGAACAATCACTTTTTTCGAATCATTCTGTAATAGAGTCAGCATCCAAGAATGAATTACAGCACAATACAGGGCATGTATGAATTTAAGAATAAGGACTAACCCAAAGGCTTGGGAATAGAACGTAACAAAGTAGGGAAGTGAGAAAAAAATATTAAAATGGGCCATAAGTCACATTTAACAAAAAAAAAAAAAAAGATTTTGTTCTATGTGGAAACTTTTACTCAGCCTACATATTCTTTGATTCTAAGTTTGATTAGCTATGATAAAGTTTGAGAAACATTTCAGTCCCATTTTCTTGGAGTTCACCAAAGGTTGCTAAAATATCACCAAGTGTTGTTTTTAAGCTATAGCCCCAATATGTTCTTCTAAACTGGAGTACGGAAACTCATCCAATGTTTCTTATGAAGCACAGGATCCCACAAAGAAGAAGAAATGTCATTTATTTCTCATATTTGTCTCATATTACATTTTTATAGAAAGTTGGCTAGAAATTTGCAACCCAAAATTAGCAAGAAAAGTCTATGATAACCTCACCCTCACTAGAGATTCCTTGAATAAAGGTTGTCTTTATAGAAGGATTAACTGAAAAATTTGAAACATGCTCTACATATTTACCATTATGATGCCTAAAATGAACATACCAGTGTACATTCAGAAATCTAGATCGAAGGCACTTTTTCACACTTTACTCATTCTTTAAGTAGTAAATAGAAGGATGTTCTAAGCAATTAGCACAGAGATGCTTGACATTTTCACAGCAATCCAATCAACTTAACAGGGGCATATTTGCAATGGCTTGGTTCTTCTGAAGGTAACAACTTTTTCTCTTCTTTTCTCTTTTTTTTCCTGTTCAAATTTCAGAATTACCTCTCTCAGTTGCTAAAGTGATACCCTTAATTTCTAGGGCATTCTGACATATTTGTCAGTACCATCTCTCCAACAACTTTAAAAATTGTCACAGGGATAAATGCACTTTTGAAAACTAACACTCAAAACTTTATTCTGTTATCCTTTATATACTTTTTTATTGATAATCATAAGCCTTATTAATTGGATTCGTCACCTTTCCCTATGGCCAAAACATTGAAAGTAGAATTTTGAGTTTTATTCTTTATTATATCATTTTACTCTAAAATATGTTCAAATAGATTTTCCCACCCTGTGTAGTATTGTACTATGTAAAGAAGATTTGTAACTAGGTCAACATACACTGTTTCTAGGCACCACTAAGAAAATAACTGTGTTATACCCATAATAGAAAATTACCAGAGTAACAGGATTAAAATGACTCATTAGGCCCTTGATTGGGGTGCTCTGTGCTACAGGTAGTGCCAAATCGAGGGCTCAAGGGCTCTGAAGACTCATGTTGTGAAAGTTTCCTTGAGAGGTCAGAAGTCACTCTTTCAAAATACAAAGACTCTTTCAAAAAACAAATGAGAGAATGCATTGGATCTTGAGAAAATGGGATATGGCCCCTCTTTCTCTCTGAGAATGAACATGCAGTTTGAGTAGTCTGAATCTTGGAGGAAACAGAGGAAGCTGGTCTACACAACACCTTTCCCTGCATAATCTAGAAAGGTAAAGAATAACCAACCACTGCCCTATAGGGTGACAGCCACCAGAGTGAGACTGACAGGAGGACATTTGGAAGAAGCACCTGGATCCGAAAAGGAAGAATCCATATATGTTCCATCCCTGTGCCTGAGAAGAAGAACTTTGAGAAAGATCAAGAATTTGGTAGCCTAGAAAAGAGGGATCTCTGCTTTATATACAAATTCTGATACAGTGTCCTCATGAATGTTTTATTCATTCATTCAGTACTTCTTATTGCTGTCTGTGAACTAGATACTAGAAAAGGATAAAATACTGAACAAGCATATATGACTCCTGTCCTCATACAGCTCATATCTAACTAGGACATGTAAATCTCGGCACTGTTCTGTATGTCTTTCCTTATCTACACAAAATTTGTCAATGTACCCTACTTTCTCTATCTTCAAAATAGATCCAGAACGTGGCTGTTTGTCACAAAACATCAATTTGGTTCAAGACACAATAACTTTTGCCTGTATTATTGCAACTACCTTCTACCTGACCTACTGTTTTATAATAAGTTTGTCCAGTTTCAGCATATTCTCCAAAGAACAGACATAGAGATTCCATGAAAACATAATCTATTCACAACTTTTCAATGGCTTCCCATCTCACTCAGAATAAAAACTAAGAGTCCTTACCATGGTATACCAGGACCTACATGAGTTGGCCCCATTATTTCTCTGACTACATCTCCTCCTCCCTCCTCCCTTATTCATTTCTCCTTAACTAAACTGGGCTCATCACTCGTCACTGTTCTTTGAACAGAGCAGTCAAGCTCCTTGCTCAGATTATTGCACTTCATACACCCTCTGCCTGAAATGTCCATTGCTCAGAGAGCAATGGAGTGCACATGTAAAAGCTTAAAATTTGCATTTCTTTTAAAATGTTTTTCAACTCAGGCTGTTCATTATTTGGTACTGACCTCATGCCCAATTTGGTTATATTAGCAAAATTCTTTATTATACGAATGCTATACAAGTGCTTTAATCCTGGCTTAAAGTCTTTTTCTCCACCTAGAGGGCATATATTCTGGTTCTAATTCTAACTATCAACACTGTATACTTAATAACTATTCATTTTTGTCAGCCCCTGATATTAACATAAACCATAATTAATACAGCCTCACTGGTGGCATCAATGAAATCCACAGATACCAAAGTTGAACTAATTGTCTTTAAAATTATATCAATTCTACATGCGATTTTGCACACATATTTGTCTCCAATACCTCGCAAAACCCTACTGATTAAAAAAAAAAGGATACAAGTATAAAATACAACAAAGCCATATAAAATAGAACAAAGTCATAAAAAAAAGATAACATGGCAGGGAAATGGAGGTGTGTGTGCATACTTTACCAACAAATAAGAAATGTCAACATATTTCTGAAAGATCAAACATAAATGGAAGTGGGTCGATAAAACAAGCAGGAAAAGTTAGAGCAGTAAACTGCTAAGTATCTGCAAAGTTAAAAGCCAATCATATAGTTGAAACATCTTGCATCATGATTTTCTAGGGCAGTCTTTTTTTCCTAGAATAATTAATAGAAGCCCCCATGTATCTCAAAATATGCCAGTTTAGAAGACAATTAAATGACCATTATCCTTACGGAAATTCAGTTTTAGTTTCATAAGAAGCAAGAAAAAGATACACTAATTACAGAACAGGTGTTCTAGAAAGAATACTAACCCACCTGGCAACCTTCATCAGCTTCTTTCACCCCATTCAGAGTCATGTGCTTTTGTCTCCTGTGTAAAAAAATTAAAAAAAAAAAAAAAGCCTTTTCTTTATAAACTGAATATCTAGGTAAGCTAATGTTTTGAAGGTGAATATTGATGCCCACAGTAAATCTCTCCTCATCTGGAATTTTGAGACCCACAGTCTAGCAGCCTACTCTTTTTCATCCTGAAGTGAGGAATGCCACTTCCCACTCAACTCTACCACACACAGAGAGAGCTTGCCATCACATCACCACTGCACCAGGAAGAGGGAGCTGCAAGCCAGTCCTCTTCTCTTAAATATGAGTGGCCAGCCAATGATCACCAGGCACATAAAGTACACCAGCTGCCTGAGGAGAAAGATAAAAATACCAAACAAAATGACTGGTCGCACAGGAAACTTCACTAATTAGACAGTATTTTTATTATTTTACACAGATAGTTTTTGTTTGGGTTTGCCTACATGTTCTTTCTAAGCTACCCAGTATAGGGTATTTTGTTACAGCAGCTCAAACAAAGACGGGCAGTAATATGGTTTAGCTGTGTCCCTACCCGAAATATCACCTTGAATTGTAATCCAACTTGTAATCCCTATGTGTTGTGAGAGGAACCTCATGGGAGGTGATTACATCATGGAGGCGGTTCCCCCGTGCTGTTCTCATGATAGTGAGTGAGTTCTCATGAGATCTGATGGTTTTATAAGGAGATTTTCCCCCATTTGCTCTGCACGTCTCTCTCCTGCCACCATGTGAAGAAGGATGTGTTTGCTTCCCCTTCTGCCATGGTTGTAAGTTTCCTGAGGCCTCCCCAGCCATGCTGAACTGTGAGTCAACTAAACTTCTTTCCTTTATAAATTACCCAATCTCAGGTATTTCTTCATAGCAGCACGAGAACAAACTAATACAGGCAGCTATTACTGATATTTCAGATTTACTACAGAAAAACACACTTGTCATGTATTGGCAGAACTCAGTGTATTAAGTACTTACTTTTTGTATATTGGGTATTAACTTTTAAGAAGATTATATATTAGAATTTAACTTTTCATTGTTATCATTCATTGGTTCATTCAACAATATTCAGTAGTTGTCCATTATATACAAAGCCATGGCATAGATACACAATGTAACCTTAAAAAATGTACAGATTACCCTGATATGTTCCAGGAGGAATTTTTAAAGGGTGCAGCCAGTTAAAAAAATAGTTGGGCAGTTCTTCAAAAGGTTAATCATATAAGTTACTATATGACCCAATAATTCTACTCCCAGGAATATGTCAAGAGAAACAAAACCATACATATATTCAAAAATTTGTACTTTTATGCCAGCATTATTCATAATAGCAAAAAAGTGGAAAAATTTCAAATGTCCATCAACTGATGAATGGATAAATAAAATGTGGTGTATTCACACAATGGATACTTGGTGACAGAAAGAAGTGAAGTACTAATGCCTGATACAACATGGATGAACCTTGAAAATATTTTGCTAAGTTAAACAATGTATTGTATGATTCTATTCACATGAAATATCCAGAACAGGTAAAAAATAGACACAGAAATTAGATTAGTATGTGCCAGGACTGAGTCAAGGAGTCCATTCCCTTACATTCAAGTGTCTCTTGAGATCAGCACAAGAATGAAATTAAGAAATTCTATGTTGTGAGATCATTAATGCAAAATGTCAGTGAATCATAATGTTGAATTGTGTAAGTGGAGCAAGATTTTAATGTCCCAAAGGTTATTTTCCATCCATCAAATAAAAGGAAAGCACTAGTATTCTTTTTGCTTTGTTAAATTATTATCCTTTTGTTCTTTTATTTGTATTATATGAAACCTCAATAAAATACAAAGTCTAATCAGTCTTCACAGATAAAAAATATTTTCTTCCATCTGAAAATACACCAAAACAAAAAAGCAGGGTGTGAACAAATAGATATATTAAGATTGGCAGAATTGTTGATAATTGTTGGAAGTTGGGTGATATGGTTTGGCTGTATCTCATCTTGAATTGCAATCCCCATAATCCCAATAACGCCCATGTGTCAAGGGTGGGACCAGGTGGAGGTAACGGGATCATGGGGGCGGTTTCCCCCATGCTGTTCTTGTGATAGTGAGTGAATCTCATGAGATCTGATGGTTTTATAAGTGTCTGGAATTTTCCCTTCTTGAACTCACTCCATCCTGCTGCCCTGTGAAGAACATGCCCACTTCTTTTTTCTCCACGATTGTAAATTTCCTGAGGCCTCCCCAGCCATGCAGAACTGTGAGTTAAATTACCCAGTCTTGAGTATTTCTTCATAGCAGTGTGAGAACTAACTCATACAGGGGATGAATATGTAGAATACTTGATGCTGTTCACTCTATTTTCGGTATTTTGGATATGTTCATTTAAGACAAATAATAAGTAATTCTTATAATAGATGTTTGTGAAGTTTTTCCCTCAGCTTCAAAAGACAAAAACCTCATATTCCTGATCTACAATTGAGGAATGTGGGAGACAGATCACATAACAGAGGTTTTATATAGTGAGAATGGCAGAATGCCCCCCAAAGATATTCATGTCCTAAACCCTGAGACCAATAAATATGTTACCTTGCATGGCAAAAGGGTCTTGGAATATGTAATTAAGGTTATAGGACTTAAAATAGGAATTGTACCTTTTATTACCAAGGGGGGGCACATTCTAATCATGTAATCCCTTAAAAGCAGAGAACCTTCTTCAGGTGCAGGCAGAAGAGGTGCAGTAGAAGGAGAAGCAAAGGAGATTCCAAGTGTGAGAATGACTCAAAGCACACTAGCTTATCTGGAGATGGAGGAATTCAGGCGACCTTATATCCCTGAGAGAGGCTCTTGGTTCACAGCCTACAAGGAAGCAGAGACCTCACCTCTGAAGCCCAAATACCTGGATTCTGACAGCCAACTTGAAGGAACTTGGAAGAAGATTCTCCCTCAGAGCCTCAAAATACTAGTCCAGCTTGCCAACAACTTGATTTCAGCCTATAAAACTAGGCCAGAGAAAACAGCTGAGCTCACCCGACTTCTGAGCTACAGAACTGTGAGATAATAAATTTGATTGGTTTAAGTAGCCAAGTTTGTGGTAATTATAAGGTAGCAATAGGTCATAAATACATCATACTTTACATCAAAAGACCCAATTTGCTGAACAATGTTTAAAAACATTTATTCCTAACTCAGAAGGCAGGGCAATGAGAAATTTTTATATTCTAATATTTTACCTGTCACACTGGGAAATACATAAAAAGAAGTTGTGGTAGCAAAATTCATTGCTTCATGGTATTTACCATGATATTTCAAAAGAACAAGCTAACCAAACATTTTTCTAAATGCTACAATCTGACAAAATCATAAATATAATCAGATCCTGGCTGGATTTAACCACATATAGTGAGAGATTTGAGTGAACATACTCTAAGGTAGCTCAGATGAGAAACTTCTTGTCATTATAATTTGTTGTTATTTACTTTCTGTCATTATAACCTCTGTTTAAAGAACCTGATTTTTAAAATCTTGGTTTAGATAAGCAAAAATAATATCTAGAGTAGATAATAATATTCAGAAAAATGAAAGCATTCATGAGCCCCTCGTGGGCATATAAATTGGTCCAAAGTTTAGGGAGAGTCATTGGTGATACACTTCAGAAGTCAGGATAATGTACTTGACTTCTGATCTAAAATTCCACACCTATTTTTTTTAGTAATGTATTTTATTTGACTCATTTATTCAATAAATTGTTATTGAATGTCCATCTTAAATCAAGTATTTTTTATTCAGATTAAAAATACAGAGATCAATAAGATAGTAATCCTGCCCCCAAGGAGCTCACACACAGTTTAATGGAGATATTACCTGTTTTATATACTTTAAGTTCTGGGATACATGTGCAGCACGTGCATGTTTGTTACATAGGTATACACGTGCCATGGTGGTTTGCCACACCCATCAACTTGTCATCTACATTAGGTATTTCTTCTAGTGCTATCTGTCCCCTAGCACCCCACCCCGAGTCAGGCCCCAGTGTGTGATGTTCCACTCCCTGTGTCCATGTGTTCTCATTGTTCAGCTCCCACTTATGAATGAGAACATGTGGTGTTTGGTTTTCTGTTCCTGTGTTAGTTTGCTAAGAATGACGGTTTCCAGCTTTATCTATGTCACTGCAAAGGACATGAACTCATCCTTTTTTATGGCTGCATAGTATTCCATGGTCTACACCTATTTTTTAAGGAAATAATTATAGTAGTGTTCTTCAACCCAGTAACTCCACGTTAACATACTAAGGAAATAATGTTAGATGTAGCTTACATAAAAATAAATATTAAAATATAAAAACTAGGCTATAAAAATTGTTATCATAGCAGAGTATACACCAGCAAAATTGCTAACAACCTAAACGTTCAGCAAAAGTGATAAGGTACACCCACATAATGAAATGCTGTAAAGTCAATTAAAAGTATGTTGTCGATAGGTACTGATTAACATGTAAAAGGTTTTTTTTTTCACATCGGATGGGTAATGTGCCAACGTTTGAGTGAGGTACATCTCACACATGAGTGGGAAGACTCAAGCATCACACTTATGAACTACAAAAGGATCAACATGTAAAAGTAAAACACATCAACAACAAAATAGTATTACAGTGAAGCATCTGAAAGCATATGCACCAAAATGTAGTTTTTTTCTGTCAGTCTGCATCCTTTGACATTTCCATGATGATTATAAGCTTAGTAATAATAAACAAAAATTTTATTTTTAAGAAGTGAAGTTTATATTTCTGTGCTTTTATATAAATTTCCAGAAAGTTGTTTATCCAATTAGAACAAAAATGATTGTTTATATTTTAGGAAAAATGACAAAATAGCTTTTTATTGGGAGCAAAAAATTAAGACAAAGAATATTCTCCCTTTCCTCAGATGTTTGCACCTCTTATATTTAAAAAAGTATCATTAGTTTTATTTCTTACCAAAAATACATCTAATATTCCCTCCCACCATTATATCATAATTTTGTTCAAATTATGCACTAAATTTCATTAGTCAGACTCATTCATTTGAAAATGCTGCAGTTTCAGAGCTTCCACCTCTTCCTTTACCACTACAGAAACTTTATCTGAAAGTTTTATGTCCAAACATTGGCTAGAGAACCAAACATAATTCTATGGGCTCTGAACATATCAAAGACTATGGAACAATTTGACTTCAAGGGAGAAAGGAAGTGAAAACTTAGCTTTTAGAGATAAGTATCTAACTGAGACAAATCTGAAATGTACATTTTATCAGATTTTCCTAAATTTCAACTTTCAGGGCTTGTATTAACTGGCATAGGATGACGTTTTTCATGAAAAATCAAAGGAGGTTCTAGTGATCCAAAGGATTGCAGCATTTGAAATATGTAGTGGATTTACTTTTTGCTAAGTCCCTAATTGCTCCTCAAGCATAGGGAGTCAAAAAAAGTTGGGACACCACCTTCATGATCTCATCTAAACTTAATTGCCTCCCAAAGTCTCCACCTCCTAATAGCATCCCATTCGGGGTTAGTGCTTCAACATATGAATTGAGGATACAGTCCATAATACCTATTTTGTAAGATTGCTTGAGAATTAAATTGAGTTCTGCATATAACCCAGAGCCTGATATAATAAGGGCCCACACTGGATAGCAAGGATTACTGGCAGGAGAAGTTAGTGGGTGAGGGTATGTCAAGAAAACAGTATGAGCTAAGGTACAGAGGTGGGAATGGATCATTTGTGTCCAGGCAATGGCAAGCAGGTAAGACCAGCTGGAATGTAATATTCACATTAGACAGAGGAAGGAAATATCAGAAGATCTGAATGTGCATTGGGAAGAACCTGGATTTCCTTGAACACATTTTTCTTCCTCATTGTCTAATGTTTCTGGCAAATATTGGTCTCTACTTTCTCTCAAAATGCTCATTACTTCCAGAAGAGCAACAGGAGTATTCAAACAACTAGCCAGCAATCATAAAAGTGGAAACTACTTTAGCTGCTCATTCGGAGCATGTCCTAAATATAATCGAGCTTAGGAAAGTTGAATACTCCCAAGGCAGATGTGCAGTGAAAACCCTAGCTCCAAGAACTCTATTACTGTCTCAAGAGGATTTGCACAATGAGGCTATGCAGAGAACCACATTACAGAGAGGCACTTAAGCTTCCTTTTCATTAACCTCAGAATGTGAGCTGCCTATCATTATGCTTTGAAATTGGCCCTTATGGATTTGTGGTTGGTGTTGGAAATGTCCTTATTTTAGTAGATAGATCTAGTCTTTCAACTCTTTTTGCTTTGTGTTATTATGATTAAATATGATAGAATGACACAGTAAAAAAAGCAGGTAAGCTTCAAGTAGCTGAGGTACAAGAAAATAGGGTACATTTACAATCAGGAAATTGATAACATTCGTTGGTTCAACTGGCAGGATAGTGGTGTTCTAGATCCTTGCTACTACTCAGAGTGGGTTCAGAAACCAGCAGCAACAGCATCACATGAGAGTTATTAGAAATGCAGCGTCTCAGACATCATTCCACACTTACTGAATCAGAATTTGTATTTTAACAAGGTCCCCCTGTAATTTGTATGCACACTAATAATTGAGAGGTACTATTAGTTAATAATTGAGAGGCACTCACAATTGTGCTGTTACTTTAGAAAGCCTCCCACTAACACGTCCCTGCCCTCCCAACTCTCATCAGTTAGGAATCAAATTCAGCTGCTAGTCACACATTTGGGGTTTGGTTTTTCTTATGTATGAAAAGTCAGTAGTTAGTGCAGAGCTGAAAGAGAAGCCCCATAATGCCATCAGAAACTCAAGTTCATGCCATCTTTATGATCAGTGATCCCAATATATGTTTGTCACCTCAGGTCACAAGAAGAAAGCTCCACATCTTGTCTGAGTTCCAGACAAAAGGAAAGAAGTGTAAAATCAAAGTGCCTGATACAGTTTGGCTCTGTGACCCCACCCATATCTCATCTCGAATTATAATCCACGTGTGTTGAGAGAAGAACCTGGTGGGAGGTGATTGGATCATGGGGGAAGTTTCCCCCCATGCTGTTCATGTGATAGTGAGAGAGTTCTCATGAGAGCTGATGCTTTAAAAGTGTTTGGCATTTCCCTCCTCACCCTCTCTATCTCCTGTCACTTTGTGAATAAGGTGCTTGCTTCCCCTTCACCTTCTGCCATGATTGTAAGTTTCCTGAAGCCTCCCCAGCCATGAAGAACAATACGCCAGTTAAAACTCTTTTGTTTATAAATTACCCAGTCTCAGGTAGTACCTTTATGGCAGTGTAAAAATGAACTAATACACAGAATTAGTACCAGAATTGGGGCACTGCCATAAAGACACTTGAACATGGGGAAGTGACTTTGGAACTAACAATGCGTAGAGGTCGGAATAGTTTGGAGGGCTCAGAAGAAAACAGAAAAATGTGGGAAAGTTTGGAATTCCCTAGTGGTTTGTTGAATGGTTTTCACCAAAATGCTGATAGTGATATGGACAACGAAATCCAGGTTGAGGTGGTCCTAAATGGAGATGAGGAATTCACTGGGAATTGGAGCAAAGATCGCTCTTGCTATGCTTTAGTGAAGAGACTGGCAGCATTTTGCCCCTGCCCTAGAGATCTGTGAAAATTTGAACTTGAGAGAGATGACTTAAAGTATCTGGCAGAAGAAATTTCAAGCAGCAAAGCATTCAAGAGGCCAATTCTGGCTTATTCTGAAAGCATTCAGTTATATATGTACACAAAGACATGGTCTGAAATTGAAATTTATGTTTAAAAGGGAAGCAGAGCATAAAGGTTTAGAAAATTTGCAGCCTGTTCATGTGGTGAAAAAGAAACCCCCATCTTCTGAGGAGGAATTCAAGCCAATGAGCTGAATATTAACAGCCAAGACAATGGGGAAAACGTCTCCAAGGCATGTCAGAGACCTTCAAGACAGCCCCTCCCATCACAGGCCCAGGGACCTAGGAGAGCACAGTGGCTTCTTGGGCCAGCCCAGGGCCCCACTGCTCTTTGCAGCCTCCAGACATGGTGCCCTGCATCGCCGCTGCTCCAGCTCCAGCCATGCTGAAAGGGGCCAAAGTACAGCTTCAACTGTTGCTTCAGAGGATGCAAACCCCAAGCCTTGGCAGCTTTCAAGTGGTGTTGGACCTGTGGGTACATAGAAGACAAGACTCGAGCTTTGGGAACCTCTGCCTACATTTCAGATGATGTATGAAAATCCCTAGATGTCCAGGAAGAAGTCTGTTGCAGGAGCAAAGCCCTCATAGAGAATCTCTTCTCTGGCAATGCAGAGGGGAAATGTGGGGTTGGAGCCCACACACAGAGTCCCCACTTGGACGCTTCCTAGTGGAGCTGTGAAAAAAGGGCCATCATCCTACAGACCCCACAATGGTAGATCTACTGAAAGCTGGCACCATGTACCTGGAAAAGCCACAGGCACTCAATGTCATCCTGTGAAAGCAGCCATGGTGGCTATACCCTGCAGAGCTGCAGGGATGGAGCTTCCAAATGCTGTGGGAGCCCACTTGTTGCATCAGTGTGACCTAGATGTGAGACATATAGTCAAAGGAGATCATTCTGGACCTTTAAGATATAATGACTCTCCTGCTGGGTTTTGTACTTACATGGAGCCTATGGCCCCTTTGTTTTGGCCAATTTCTCCCATTTGGAATGGAAACATTTACCCAATGCCTGCAACCTTATCGTACCTAGAAAGTAACTAACTTGCTTTTGATTTTAAAGACTTATATGTGGAAGTGACTTGCCTTGTCTCAGATGAGACTTTGAACTTGGACTTTTGGGTTAATACTAAATAAGACTTTGGGAGACTGTTGGGAAGGTATGATTGTGTTTTGAAATGTGAAAAGGACATGAGATTTGGGAGAGGCCAGGGTAGAATGATACGGTTTGGCTCTGTGTCCCCAACCAATCTGATCTCAAACTATAATCCCCATGTGTTGAGGGAGAGACCTGGTATGAGGTGATTGAATTATGGGGGCAGTGCCCCCCATGCTGTTCTCTCGAGAGTGAGTGAGCTCTCACAAAATCGGATGGTTTTATAAGGGGTTCTTCCCCCTTTGCTTTTTGTCTCTCTTCTGCTGCCTTGTGAAGAAGGCCCTTGCTTCCCCTTCACCCTCTCCCATAATTGTAAGTTTCCTGAGGCCTCCCCAGCCATGTGGAATTTTGAGTCAATTAAGCCTCCTTTGTAAATTACCCATTCTCAGGTAGTATCTTTATAGCACTGTAAAAATGGACTAATGCACCCACAATTAGTATAGATCCTATAATTGACCCCTTATCTCATGATGATCATCATGACCATTTTCCCTGACAGCTCTGACCAATATCATTCCAACAGTGAGGTTTTTCCAAGCCCATTTTAAAACTGTATCAACTAAATACAAGTTAGATAAACATACAAAAATGTTTATGTATTCAAGTGTAAAAAAAAGTGAGTACTGAATATTTAGTTCTCATATAATTTCAGCGAAACAAACTATCCCTTGATATTTATATAAAGTAATTTTCATTGTTTGGTTGTACACTATATGTTTTGATCTTCTGCTCGTCTCTCCCCACTCAAATATATCTTCCACAATGGCCAGAGTAACTTTATAAAACAGAGATTTAATAATGTCTGTTCATTGGTTAAAATCCATTGGTGGCTGTACACTGCCTCCTGGATAGAATTCAACTTATTACACTGCAAAGAAATGTCCTTCCTGAAAATCCCAATATTTCTTTAGTACTGGGATGCCTTTAGTACTATGGCTGCCCCCCATACCAAGTACTAGAATCTCCTTTAACACCAAGCTCATTCCTCTTTTTCACACATCCTACCTTTTTCCACAACCATGCCTTTGCATATAACGTACCATCTGTCTAGTCCTTCCTCCCTTCTCTGACTGGTAAAATCTTCTTAATCCTTCAAGGTTCAATCCGAATACTAACTCTTCAGTGAAGTCATTTCAGCCCTGCTGGGTTAACAGGTGTCTCCTATGTATGTGTGACATTGTTCCAAAATTTATTTTGCATAAGTATCTACAGACTTCACTCTGTTTTGAGAAGTAGTACCACCGGCTAGTACAATCGCTGACACATCATAGAAGTACATTAAATGTTGACTTAATTAACTAATCTGCTCAGACATTCTGAGAAAATGTTCCTCTTCCTCAGCAGTCTTAGTTTTGCTCTTTTCAGGTCATTCAGACGCACAATGGAAGTTACGTTCAAATATACATGTGAGGTTTCAAATACTGCATGATATGATTTAGATCGGTGTCCCCACGCAAATCTCATGTTGAAATGTAATCCCCAACGCTGGAGGTGTGGCCCGGTGGGAGGTGATTGGATCATGGGGATGGTTTCTCATGGTTTAACACCACGTCCACTTGGTGCTGTTATCATGATAGTGAGTTCTCATGAAATCTGGTTGCGTAAAAGTTTGTGGCACCTCTCATCTCTCTCTCTTCCTCCTACTCTAGCCATGTGAAGTACCAGGTCTCCCTTCACCTTCTGCCATGATTATACATTTCCCAAGACCTCCCTAGAAGCTGAGCAGATGCCAGCATCATGCTGCCTGAACTGTACAGACTGTGGGATCAAGGGAAAATTAAACATCTTATCTTTTCTTTATAAATTATCCAGTCACAGGGTTTTTTTTTTTTTTTGAGACAGAGTCTCACTCTGTTACCAAGGCTGGAGTGCACTGGCATGATCTCGGCTCACTGCAATCTCCACCTCCTGGGTTCAAATGATTCTCATTCCTCAGCCTCCAGAACAGCTGGGATTATAGGCACACATCACCACACCTGGCCAATTTTTGTATTTTTAGTAGAGATGGGTTTTTGCCATGTTAGCCAGGCTGATCTCGAAATCCTGACCTCAAATGATCTGCCAGCCTCGGCCTCCCAAAGTTCTGGGATTACAGGCATAAGACACCAAACCCAGCCTCAGGCATTTCTTTATAGCAGTGTGAGAATGGACTAAACCAGTGCACTAAATGTTTTTTTTTTTTTAATTTGTGAAAATGAAAATATATGCTGTGTGACCATAAAAGAGGGGTGTTTAAAAAAAACTGATCACGATGACCTTGAGTAGACTTAATCCATCATTTAAAACCTTTCCCAAAATCTAGCTGGTCACAGTGGCTCATGCCTATAATCTTGGAATTTTGGGAGGCAGAGCCAGGAGGATCACTTGAGCCCAGGAGTTCGAGACCAGCCTGGGCAGAGAGGGAAACCCTACCTCTACAAAATTTTAAAAATTAGCCTGGTGTAGTGGCATGTGCCTGTAGTCTCAGCTACTCAGCAGGCTGAGGTTGGTGGAATGCTTGAGCATGGAAGGTCAAGACTGCAGTGAGCCATGATCATGCCACTGCAGTCCAGCCTGGGCAACAGAGTGAGACCCTGTCTCAACAACAATAACAATGACAAAAATCTATCCCACAAAGAAAACTCCAGACCCAAGAGAACTCTTACCAACATTAAAAAAAGAAATTATATCAAACCCACACACTCTTTCAGAGATTAGGAAAAGAAGGGACACTTCTCAACTCATTTTATGAAACTAACATAATAATGATACATGCAAGAAAAGTAAAGATCAATACACCTCATGATAGATACAGAAATCCTAAAAAGAAAAAAATAGCAAGTAGAGTCAAATAATATATAAAAAGGATAATACAACAAGAGAGAGTGGAATTTATCTCAGTAATACAAGATTGTTTTAACATTTGAACACTGATCAATATAAATTAACATATTGACAGAATAAGGTGGGAGGGAACATGAATATATCAAAGGACGCAGAAAAGGCATTTGGCAAAAAGTGACACTTGGTCATGATAAAAACTGACAGCAAAAAAAAAAAAAAAAAAAAAAAAGAATGAAAAATTCCTAATCAGGTAAATGAAAATCCCTTAATATGATAATCTGATAAAACCACATCTACACATTACCTACATTACTATTATATTAACGGTGAGATATTGAAAGCTTTCCTAGTGAGATACAATATGGTAGGGAAACATGACAAAGATGTCTACTTATTACCACCTCCATTTAGTACTGAAATTCGAATACATGCAATAAAGCAATGGCGGGAAAGTGTATAAAGATAGAATGAAAGAAGTAAAATGGTCATTATTTGCAGATAATGTGGCTGTATACACAGAAAATTTTCAAACTATTACAAACCATTAGAATTATTAAGTAAACTTAGTAAAACATCTAGCTACAAGAAAAATATACGAAAATCAATTATGTTTCTCCTGTATTAACAACAATTAGAAAATATAATTTTTTAAAATTCACAATAGCACCATAAATAAAATGCTTAGGAATAGAAATAAACCTAAGAAAAGTTAAACAAAAACCTCTAAAATAAAAATTATGTAACATTGCTGACAACATTTAACTTCATGTTCTAAAAAAATCAAAAAAATGTTAAAAAAATTTTTAATTATATTTGTAATTGACAGATAATTACATATATTAATAGGGTAAAATGGGATGTTATCATAAATATATACATTGTGGAATGACTAAATCAGGCTAATTAGCATAGCCATCACCTCATATATTTATTATTTCTTTATAGTGAGAACATGTAACATTGACTTTTTAGGCAATTTTGAAATATACAATGCATTATTATTAAATGTGGTCCCCAGACCATGCAATAGATCACTAGAACTTATTAATCCTGTCTGACTAAAACTTTGCACCCTTTGATTAACGTCTCCCCATTCCCCATTCCCCATTCCCCATTCATCCAGCCTTCCAGGCTTTATAACCACTATTCTACTCTCTATTTCTCAGTTCAACTTTTTTAGATTTCACTTGTAATTGAGATCATGCAGTATTTTTCTTTCTGTGCCTGGCTTATTCAATTAGCATAATGTCCTCCTGGTTCAACCACATCATCACAAGTGACACAGTTTCCTTCATTTTTAAGACTGAATAATAATCCTTTGTGTATATATACCACATTTTATTTATCCATTTATCCACTGATGGGCACTTAGGTTGTTTTCGTATCTTAGCTATTGTGAATAATGCTGCAATTAACATGGGAATGCAAATATTTCCTTGACATATTATTTTTAATTCTTTAGGATAAATATCCAGCAGTGGAATTATTGAATCATATGGTAATTCTGTTTTTAGCTTTATGAGAAGCCTCCATACTGTTTCTCATGATGGCTGCACTAATCTACATTCTTGCTAACAGCGTACAAGGATTATTTTTTCTCCATATCTTCACCAGCATTTGTTATCTTTGCCCTTTCTGATACTAGCCATTCCAATAGGTGTAAGGTGATATCTCACTGTGGTTTTAAGTTACATTTCCCTGATTAGAAATGTTGAGCTTTTTTTTTTTTTTTTTTTTCCATATATTTTTTGGCCATTTGTATGTCTTCTTTTAAGAAATGCCTATTCAGGCAGGTCTTTTACCCATTTTAAATTAGGTTTTATGTTTCTGTGCTGTTAAGTTTCTTATATATTGTGGATATTAGCCTATCAGATGTATGATATGCAAATACTTTCTTACAATCTGTAGGTTGTCTCTTCACTCTGTTGTTTCCTTTGCTGTACAGAAAGAAACTTTTTAGTTTAGCACAATCCCATTTGTCTATTTTTACTTTCACTGCCTGTGCTTTTGGAGTCATAGCCAAGAAATGATTGCCCAGACCAATGTCATAGAGCTTTTCTTTATGTTTTCTTCTAGAAGTTTTGCAATTTTAAGTCATATGTTTAAGTCTTTAATCCACTTTAAGAATATGGGGTGAGATAAGAATTCAATTTTATTCTTCTGCATGTAGACATCCAGTTTTCTCTTTACCATTTCTTGAAGACACTGTCCTTTCCCCAGTGTATTCTTGGCACCTTTGTCAAACATCAATTGATCACAAATGCCTGGATTTCTTTTGGGGCTCTCTACCCTGTTCCATTGGTCACTGTGTTTGTTTTATGCCAGCACCATGTTGTTTTGATTACCATAGCTTTGCAATGTATTTTTCAATAAGATAATATCATGCCTTTTGACTTTTTTCTTTTTGCTGAAAATTGCTTTCATTATTTGGGGTCTTTTGTGGCTCTATAAAAAATTTAGGATTGCTTTTTCTATTTCTGTAAAAAGTGATATTGAAAGTTTGATAGATTGAATTGAATCTATAGATCACCTTAAGTAATGTGGACATTTTAACAATATTCATTCTTTCAATTCATGAACACAGTCTAGCTCTCCATTTGTTTTTGTGTTGTCTTCAATTTATTTCAATGTTTTATAGTTTTCCTTATAGAGATCTTTTACCTTGTTAATTAAATTTACTCCTAAGTATTTTTATGCTATTGTAAATGAAATTGCTTTCTTAATTTCTTTTTCAGATAATTTGTTATTAGAGTATGGAAATGCTACTAAATTTTGTATGTTGATTTTTTATTCTGCAACATTACAGGATTTGTTTTTCAGGTCTAACAGTTTTTTAGTGGAGTCTTTATTGTCTCTATATAAAAGATCATGTCATCAGCAAACAGACAATTTCACTCCATTCTTGCTTATTTGGATGCCTTTTATTTCTTTTTCATTCCTAATTGCTCTGACTAGGACTTCCAGTACTACGTTGAATAGAAGTGATGAGAGTGGGCATCCTTGTTCTTGACTGGCATGCCCCCAGGCTAACCCAGCAGGCTTGTACATACCTCCCAGGCCTGTAGTCCTACAGTCTGCCTCTAGCAGACACACTCCCAGGTTAGCCAAGCTGACATGCACCTGTGTCCCAGGCCTGAGAAACATGCCCAAGGGCCACCCAGGATAGTCAAACAGCTATGTAAAGCATCCGGGCCCCAATCCATAGGCCACCCCAGGCAGGCATGCTCCCAGGCCAGCCAAGCCACTACACAACCATGCCCTTCCTGGCCAAAGTGACAATCCCATGACCCCAACCCAAGTGAGCCAACCCCAAGTTGGCCAACCACTGTGTGCATTAATGCTTCACTGGCCTGAGAAACAGTTCAGTAAATTCACCCCCAGCAAAGCTGCACCACCACTACCATAAATTCTCTTACTCTAGGCTACTGGGACACTTAAAAACATCACTAGCCTAGATTACAGCTGAAAAACCTTAATGGAGACTACACTACTGTATCCACCTTAAACTAAAGTCAATTCACCCCCACTGAACTGACACCCCAAGACTCACGTATACAAATACATTTTTCCCTATGAAAACCCTGTAAAATTGGAAGAGGTGACTGACTATTCCACCGGATGTAAAGAAATCAACATAGAAACATATCAAACATTAAAAAGAAAAAAAAGACACCTCCAAATGAACACAATAATTTTTCAGTAACAGACCCCAATCATAAGAAAATAAACAAAATGTCAGAAAAGGAATTCAAGATAGTAATCTTAAGGAAACTCATTGAAATATAAGAGAATATAGACAATTCAACAAAATCAGGAAAACAATTCATACTTTGAATGAGAAATTCAACAATGGGATAGATATTTTAAAAAAAATAGAAATCCTAGAGCTGAAGAATTCAATAAATAAAATGCCTAAATACAATCAAGAGTTTCAACAACAGACTAAACTAAACAAAGGAAAGAATTTCTGAACTTGGGGACAGTCTTTTGAAATAACACAGGCAGACAAAAAACAAAAAAGTTAAAACAGAAAAAAGAAAATGTACAGGATTTATGAGATATCAGTAAGTAAACAAATATTCACATTATGGATGTTACAGAAGGAGAAGATTATGGAGAAGGTGTAAAATTTTATTTACTAAATTAGTGTAACAGCTGAAGTCTTCCCAAGTTGTGGGAGAGAAAAGGACATCTAGATCAAGGAAGCTCGAAGAACCCCAAATAGATTCACGTTAAACAGGGCCCCTCCAAGGCACATTAGAGTCAAACTGTCAAAAGACAAACACAAAGAAAGAATTCTAAAAACAGCAAGAAAAAAAGCATCAAGTCACATATAAGAGAATATGCATTAGGCTAACAATAGATTTCTTAGCAGAAATTACAGGCTGGGAGAGAATGGGATGCTATAGTCCAAGTACTGAAAGAAAAAACAGATAGCTAAAAATTAGATACCCAGCAAAGCTATCTTTCAAAACTGAAAGAGAAATCAAATCTTTCCCAGATGAGTAAAAACTAAGGGAATTTTTTTACCACTAGACTGGCCTTATAAGAAATGCTCAAAGGAGTCTTACATCTGGAAGTAAAAAGACAATAACCACCATCATGAAACATGCAAACTATAAAACTCACCAGGAAGGCCAATATACAAAAGAGAAAGAGAAAGGAATCAAAACTTATCACTATCAAAATACCACCCAACCACAAAAATAAACAATAATAGAGGAAGAAACAAAGAATATACTAAACAACCAGAAAAAGAAACAGTAAAATGACACAAATAAGTTCTTACCTATCAATAATAACCTTGAATGTAAATGAATTAAATTTCTCATTTAAAAAATATAGATGAGCTGAACAGATTTCTTTTAAAAAATACCCAACTACATGCTGCCTATAAGAAATTCATCTCAGCTGTAAAGACACACAAAGATTGAGAGTGAAGGGATGGAAAAAGATATTCCACACAAATAAAAACCAAAGGAGAGCAGGAATAGCTATGCATATATCAGACAAAACAATTCAAGTCAAAAATTGTGAAAAAGAAGCAAAGAGCGGCAATATATACTAATAAAAGGACCAAGTCAGCAAGAAAATACAACAAATTGTAAATATATATGCACCCAACACTGGAGCACTCAGACATATAAAGCAAATATTATTAGATTGAAACAGACAGATAGACCCCAATACAATAATATTAATAGTTGAGGACTTCAATACTCCACTGTCAGCACTGGACAGATCATCTAGACAGATAATCAAAAAAAGAAATATTGCATTTAAAATGTACCATAGAGCAAATGGACCTAATAGTCATTTACAGATCATTTTACCCAACAGCTGCAGAACACATATTCTTCTTATCAGTGCAAGGAACATTCTCCAGGATTGACCACATGTTAGGACATGATACAAGTCTCAATTTTTTATTTATTGAAATCATATCAACTATCTTATCTAACCACAACAGAATAAGCCTAGAAATCAATAATGAGGCTCATTCAAAACTATACAAATACATGGCAATTAAACAACAGGCTTCTGCATGAACAACAGGTGAATGAGGAAATTAAGGATGAAATTATAAAATTCCTTGAAACAAATGCAAATAGAACCCAAACATACCAACACCTATAGGAGATAGCAAAAGTATTATTAAAAGGCAAGCTTAGGCTGGGCATGGTGGCTCATGCCTGTAACCCCAGCACTTTGGGAGGCCAAAGCCGGTGGATCACATGAGGTTGGGAGTTCAAGACCAGCCTGGCCAACATGGTGAAACCCCATGTCTACCAAAAAAAAAAAAAAAAAAAAATACAAATATTAGCCCAGCCTAGATGACAAAGCAAGACTCTGTCCAAAAAGTAAAATAAAATAAAATACCAGAGACTGGGTAATCTATAAAGGAAAGAGGTTTAGTTGACTCACAGTTCCACACATCTGGGGAGGCCTCATAATCATGGCAGAAAGCGAATGAGGAGCAAAGTCACATCTTACATGGTGGCCTGGCCAATATGGTAAAACCTCATTTCTACTAAATATATGAAAATTAGCCAGACATGGTGGCATGTGCCTGTAATCTCAGCTACTTGGGAGTCTGAGAAATGAGAATTGCTTGAACCCAGGAGGCAGAGGTAGTAATGAGCCACAATCATGCCACTACACTCGAGCCTGGGTGACAGAGCGAGACTCTGTCTCAAAAAAAAGAAAGAAAAAGAAAAAGAGAAAAAAGAGGCAGTAATAGTGATAAATGTCTACACTGAAAAAACTAGAAAGATTTCAAATAAACAACTTAATGTTGTATCTCGAAGAACTATAAAAGCAAGAATAAACCGAACCCACAATTAGTAGAAGGAGAAAAAAATAAAGATCAGAGCAGAAATAAAATTGAGATAAAAAATACAAAAGATCAACAAAACAAACAATTGGCTTTGTGAAAAGATAAACAAAAGTGACAAACCATTAGCTAGACCTAAGAAAAAAGAAAGAAGATCTAAATAAATAAAAAAAAAAATCAGAAACAGAAAATATGTCACAACAGATACCATAGAAATACAATGGATTATTAAAGCTATTATGAACAACTATACACCTATAAATTTAAAAATCGAGACAAAATGAACAAGTTCCTCAACACATACAACATACCAAAATTAAAGAAAGAATAAATGGAAAACCTGAATAGACCAACAACAAGCAATGAGATTGAATCCATAATAAAAAGTCTTCCAGCACAGAATGACTTTTCTGCCAAATTCTACCAAAATTTTAAAGAATTAATATCAATTCTTCTCAAATTATTTCAAAAAATTTGAAGTGGAAGAAACTCTTCGTAACTCATTTGATGAAGCCAGCATAACCCTGATACCAAAACCAGACAAGGACACAACATAAAAAGAAAACTACAGGCCAATATTCCTGATCAACGCAGACACAAAAAAACCTCAACAAAATACTAGCAAACCAAATCCAACAATACACCAAGAAGATAATAGCCAAAAGAAGAAGAAAAAGAAGAAGTCATTGTCAACTGGGATTTATCCCAGGAATGCAAGGATGGTTGAACATATGCAAATCAATAAACATGATACATCAACAAACATGATATACCACATTAACAGAATGAAGAATAAAAACCATATGATCATCTCAATAGATGCAGAAAAAGCATTTGATAAAATTCAACATCCCTTCATTATAAAAACTCTTAATAAATTAGGGATGGAAGGAGAGTACTTCGACACAATAAAGGCAATATATTACAAACCTACAGCTAACATGGGAAAGGGCTGAAAACGTTTTTACTAAGAACTAGAATAAGACAAGGATGCCCAGTCTCACCATTCCTATCTAACATAGTACTAGAAGTCCTTGCCAGAACAATTAAACAAGAGAATGAACTAAAGTGCACTAAATTGAAAAGGGGGAAATCAAATAGTCTGTTTTCAGATGACATGATCTTATATATAGAAAAACCTAAAAACTCTACCTAAAAACTCTTAGAACTAATAAATTCAGTAAAGTTGCAAGATGCAAAATTCATATGCAAAAATCAGTATCATTTCTATGCACAAACAACAAATTAGCTGAAAAAGCAACCAAGAAGGCAATGTCCTTTACAATAGCAACACACACACAAAAAATACCTAGGAATAAATTTAACCAAGGATGTGAAAGAACTCTACAAGGAAAACAAAACACTGATGAAAGTAAGTGAATAGTATACAAATAGAAAGACACCTCATGCTCATAGATCAGAAGAATTAATAGTATTAAGATGTCCACACTGAGCAATCTACATATACAATGCAATCCTTATTAAAATATTAATGACAGTCTTCACAGAAATAGGAAAAAAGTCTTAAAATCTGTATGGAACCACAAAAGATTCCTAATAGCCAAAGCAATCCTGAGCAAAAAGAACAAGGCTGGAGGCATCACACTGACTGACTTCAAAATATACTACAAAGCTGTAGTAACCAAAATAGAAATGGCATTGGAATAAAAACAGACACCTAGACCAACAGAACAGGATAGAGAACCCAGAAATTCATCCATGTATCTATAGCCAACTGATTTTTCACAAAGGTGCCAAAAACACTCATTGGTGGAAGGGCAGTCTCTTCAATACATGGTTCTGGGGAAAATGGATATCCATATACAGAAGAATTTAACTAGACCCCAATATCTCACCCTATACAAAAATCAACTCAAAATGGATCAAAGACATAAATGTACTATCTAAAACTATAAAACTGTTAGAAGAAAACACAGGGAAAATATTTTATGAATAAGACCTCCAAAGCACATGCAACAAAAGCAAAAATAAATGGGATCATATCAAACTAAAAAGCTTCTGCAGGGCAAAGGAAACAAACAACAGAGTGAAAAGACAAACCAACGAATGGGAGAAAATATTCGCAAACCATTCACTGGCAAGGAATTCATATTCAGGATACACAAACGGGAAACTCAAACATCTTAACCATGACAAAAAAAAATTTTTTTAATGGGCAAATGATCTGAGCAGACAGTACTCAGAAGAAGACATGCATCAAACGATCAAAAAAAAAAAAAAAAACACATGAAAAAAATGCTCTAAACATCAGGGAAATGCAAACCAAAACCATAATGAGTTATAGGATGGCTATTACCAAAAAGACAAAAAATTACAAATAACTAGAATAGCTTTATTTAAAAAAAAAAAAAAACAATTTGATTAAATAGCCAAAAAAGAAGAAGAAGAAGGATGAGGAGGAGGAGGAGGAGGAGGAAGAGGAGGAGGAGGAGAGGAGGAGAAGGAGAAGGAGAAGGAAGTGAGACAAGCAGGAGAACATATCAACCACATGCACATGGAGAATCTACAACGGTACAGAATTCAGGGACATCCCCTCAATGCCCTCGTTTTAATGTCTGTATATGACAGTTTCCCACTAGCCTCCAAGCTTTATAAGAGCTGGGAGTCTCTCTTCCTATCACAGTATGACCAATATAACTTAACTGCAGTAGGAGCACATAGTAAGTGTTCAAAGGAGAGAGAGACAGTAGGGAAGAAAGGAGAGAGGAGGGAGGGAGGAAGTGAATGTACATAATTATTTTGCCCTCATTCTATATTGAAAGCAATCTGTTCCTTTTGAGTAACAACCCCGATCTACCCTACAGCAAAAGACTGGTTTTAGAGAACCACTTTAGAGGTGCGTAAGTATCTTTTTCATACCATAAATCTTACATTGATTTTAACCAACTTCAATACAGTTTCCTTCTCTTTACATTTCATATTTTCCCTCAGATAATCTTTATTTCCTTGAACATTTCTAAGGAAATTCTTCATATTTATTTCTAAGATTGCTTTAATATATTGTAAAGTTTTCTCTTCTCACTGGAGCATTGGAAGGAAAAGGTTAAAGAATGTTCACAAATTCTTCCAAGATGTGTAGACTCTTATCTGGAGGCTCTTGGACTTAACAGAAAAACTCAATTTTCAATATCTCTTGAATGTCTGCTATTATGTCTGGGGAATGTGCATCTTAGAATTTGCAACTTAAAAGCCTGCTAAATTTTAAAATTCTTCTTTGAGACAAAAAATTACATCAATCATCTGAAATATAATTATTACTGCTAAAATTGTTATTACTATCTACTCTCATTAGAGCAAAAAAAAAAAAACCTGTTCTGTTTGTAATTTTTTTTTTCACACCATTCTCCTGCCTCAGCCTCCCGAGTAGCTGGGACTACAGGCGCCCACCATCACGCCCGGCTAATTTTTTGTAGTTTTAGTAGAGACGGGGTTTCACCATGTTAGCCAGGATGGTCTGGATCTCCTGACCTCATGATCTGCCCGCCTCGGCCTCCCAAAGTGCTGAGATTACCGGTGTGAGCCACCGCGCCCGGCCTCTGTTTGTAATTTTAAATTTAGTAAATACCAAGAATAAACACCTTTAAATGTATTGACTTAATGCAATGTACAATTCAAAGTTAAAACCATTTTAACAAAAAGGTGTGGAACTCAGCGAGACAATCTAACTGCAACAATCTAAAACTTTAATGTCTATGTTTCACGGTTTGACTATGTCAATTCATAAATTTGTTTTCGCTACAGTCCTGAATCAGCCCAGTAAGATTTTGACTAACAACATGGATCAAGACTTATCTTGAAGCACATAAATCATTTTTGACACATATGTTCATAACAACAGCCTTCAGAAGAAAAGGGAACAGTGAAAGTTCTAAGAAACTGGGCAGGAATACTTCCTAACGTTCAGTGGTTTAGATGAGTTGCTAAATCCTAAGTTGCAAAAGTGTATGTAGTTCGAATGAAAAAAAATAATAATTTAATCACTATGCAGACAAAAAGTCCCTTTGAACATGCTCTATTTGGGGGTAATTTTGTGACTCAAAGAGTTTGCCACATTTCCCCAAGGATGCTTTAATCATTTCTCCCTTTTACCCTTTAAAGACCTCAAAAAATCCAGTTATGTGTCATGAATACACGTATGTGCCAGATACATTCAGAACATACATTTCCTGCTAAATAATTAAGAGTGGAAGAGCATGTCTTTGTGAGCTGAATAATAGTTTTCTCATATAGTTAACAATTCTCTTAAAACACAATATTATTTCACAATAATTCCTAAATATTAATTAAGGAATCGGTGTCCCAAACCAAAGTATGATGGTTCTGAGAGATTTTCTCCATTGCACTGGTCAGCCAAAGGGCACCTTTGGGAGCAATGTCTGAGATCCAGAAAAGTTTTAGGGAAAAAAGATAGATAGATAGATAGATAGATAGATAGATAGATAGATAGATAGATAGATAGATACTGAAAAATAACTAAACCCAAATCTTCACAACTAAGCTAAGCCAGAAATATCTGGATTTAGACACAGTTATTATAATTTAAAAGGGTATTTATTGGAGAGTATAGGTAATTTCTATGTGTGCTTAAACCAAAATTAGCTTACAATAGCCTACAGGTCATACCTAAATGGACAACAACCTTTTTCTTCTATACTTGCCCTTACTTCTTCTGATACTCCCTTCTCTCATTTTTCATACTTCAAACACATGAACAAGTCTCTCCACTAGCAAATCATTCAATTGTTTTATTAATTTTAATGTATTTTTAGTCTGGAAACATAAATTCATATAAAATGAAATTCATCTACCTAGATCTTCATTCCCTGCACTTGCTGCTGCCTGTAACCTTTCCAATCGGAAATTATTTCACTGACTGGAAAAGCTAGAAATAAAATGATAGAGAATAAGGTTTGCCTTCTTTCTCTCAACCACTGTATTATGCTAACTTCTGTAAGTAAAGGGGTTGTCTCTTCCATGAGGGATTATATTGCTTTTTCCAACTGAGGGTCTGAAAGTCATTTTTAGCTATTAGAATTTTTCTAAGCCACCGTTTCTTCTGGTCTCACATAATTCTTAACGTTCATCTCCCTTATTCTGCTTCTCCAAAAGCATGGTCTCCTCTATGTATATTCTGTTTATTTTTCTACCTAAAATCTAAATATATCCAACAGCCTCTTAGATCCTCCTCCTTTCTTGTTGGTAATTCGTAGTTATTGTTAAGGAGGATTCTTCTAATTCCTCGTGAACCATGTCATCTATGAGCTAGGATCCCTGACATGGAATCATACTATGCTTTTTTATGTTATTTATAAAATTTGCTTCATGAAAGACCAGTATGACATTTCTGAGTACCTGGAGTCTGCTCTCTCTTCATTGTTTTGATGTCCAAAAACAAGCTATTCATATACTGTTACCTCTACCTAGAATGTCCTTCCTCCTCTTCTTTTTCTAGCCAACTCTCCATCATACCCCAAGGAGACCTACTGTGTAATCACTTTTTCTCATGGAATTACTTTCTCATAGAAAAAGTGATTACACTGGAGGCTTCCTTCCAGTTCTCCATCTCCGCTCTTGCAACACATTTTATATGTGCCTTTACTACAGCACTTAATACGTTTCACTAAAGTTAATTAACTAGACTGTGAGTTCTGGAAAGAATCTCTATTGGCCTTGAAGTCCCCAGAGTCTTATAAGCTGTATTCATTCATCCATTTGTTTACTTATTTAATCATTCTTTTAACAATATTTTTCAAGAGCCCACTATATACCAGCACTCTTTCGGCCTGCAAAGATCATCAGTGAATGACAGAGCAAGATCCCTGCTCTTTTGAAGCTTTTAATTGTAGTAGAATAAGACCTGACAAAGAGCAAATAAACAAATAAATGAGCAAGGTTGTTTCAGATGTAAATTGCAACCAATACAACATATAAGACAGGTCATGTATTAGTGTGATGGGAAGGGCACTAGAGATAGGGTGGTGAGACAAAGCCTCTCTACATGGCAATATTTGAGCTGCAACTGAATAACATGAAAAACCAGCATTAAGATCTGGACCTTGAGTCCATAGGCCCTATAGCAGTTGGAGCAAGCTTGGCATGACCAAGGAATAGAAAGAGGCTATGCGGATGGATCTTGGCAAGTAAGGAACAAAGAGTTGGAACTGACAGGTAAAGTCTTGAATGTCGTAGTAAGGAGCTTGGATTGTATTCTACTGCAATTGTACATCACTAGAGGGCCTTAAAAATAGCAAGGCAATCTAGCTGATATTTAAAAACAAACTTGTTCTTCAGTTAATAGGGTTGAAAATGGAAAAATATTGTTCCACATTTGTTAAATGAGTTAATAAATTGTGTTCTCTTTATTTCTATATCATCAGCAAGTTCTTTGTTTTAATTTTAAAATCTGGAATTGCTGTGTCAGCATTGAGACAAGCTGGAGGAGGAAAGCTGATTCCCTAGTCCTGATTTGCTGGCATTCCTCCTCCAGGAGTCTGCACTCACTTCATGGTTTTGATATTCAGGTATAGCCTATTCATACACTATTCCCTCTGCACAGAGGTTCCTTTCTCTCCTTTTTCTGCCCAATTTTGGTCATCCCCCAAAGAGGTCTACTAAGTAATCTACCTTGGAAAGTAAACTGCATCACCTAGCTGGTGGGCGATAGCCACTAGTGCCTATTTATCGACTGAGTAAAGCTAATATTTCACATCTTCTACACAAGAGGGACTTGGGATCTGATATGGTAGACTACATCACCTAGTTGGTGGATGACAGTCATTAGTGCATATTTATCTACTGAGTAGAGCTAATATAGCTCACAATTTCTACACAAGAGAGATTTGGGATCTTTCTGCCCTTTCCTCTCCTCTCTCATACCCCTTCCTCCCTTTACCCGCTAAGGCAAGACAGCAGTCTCAGCTGCAGATAAACTTTCCTTTGGTATAGACTGTGGCAAGGGAGCGGGCAGGTGAACTGGGATTCCCAGTAGGGGAATCCTTGCCCCAATCTATACCAAAGGAAAGTTTATCTAGCTGTCCTCGATCTAAGTCATAACCTTTAATCCAGCTTTTATGAGTGAAAAAAATATATTTTGGTCCCATCTCCCTGACTCTCATGTCTACACCAAAACTGGTTCTGAATTCAGAGCAAAGAAAAGGGGTTTCCGAAATCCCTGTAAGACACAATGTGATATGTTTGGAAGACACTAAATTGGAAGTTTGAGGGCCTGGTAAACTTGAGATCTAGTTGCAACTCTACTGTTAACTAGCTGTAAAACTTTAGGGCAGTCACTCAAAATCAATAACTAACATGTGTTCCATATCAGGCACTTGTTCAGCACTATCTACATTATTTCACTTAGCCTTCAAAACAATTCTGATTTAGATACAATTACTACCTCATTTTACAAAAGAAAAACAGGGCAAAGAGAGTCAGTCTGAGCACCAGGATTTAAACCCAGAGAGCCTGACTCAAGAACCTGACTCATCCTTCACCAGTTTTCTATTTTACTCATCTATAAAATACACAGGTTGGACAGACATCTTCCCACCCTGAATGTCCCTGACATTTACTGCCATTACCTTTTCTGTCTTTTCAGAGATGAAATGCTCATCTTCAGGGCTCTGATTTTGACAAAATTATCTCCATTTCTCTGTTATTCCTCTGTGGAAGATGAAGCACCTCCTCTACTCTATTTACTTTTGTGAGTCATTCACGGACAGCACACTGTTTAGCTTGATGATTATCGTTGAGTGTTTGCCACCCTCTTAAAATGAATGTAAAGTTAATTTAATCCACAAGTCTAAGCTACAATATTTTCCTCAATATTCATCACTTCAAATTTGTCTCTTGTCAGAAACTGATGACTCTTAAATCAAATCCTATATTTTTGAAATACTGAAGCTTCAACTATTCTCTCTCTAGCTCCTCTTTCTCTTCCAAGTACAACCTTCAATTAGAAGAATCTATTAACACCCTACATTTAGTTTCCCACCCCAGACTTCAAAGTCACCAGAGGCACATTGCACTTTACTTCCTGTTACTGTTATTTGTTTTCATGTGAGATACATGCTGACTTTGTCCAACTATAATTATTTGGAACCCTAGTCACATACTCCTAAACAATTGTTTTTTTCAATATTATTTAAGTTCTTCGCTCAACTTTTTGTTATATAACGAAGTGGGCTGATGAGTTTTAGCAGACTCTCCATCCCAATTTAGACATGACCATGAAAAATCAGCACATCTCATGAATGGCCACCTTGAGTCTGCTATGGGCCATCCACAACCCTCACCTTCAGAGCTGCCATCACAATTCTTGACCTCCTGGAAACTGTAGCATACTCCTCCTCCAGTGCAATATCCATTGGTCTTTCTTTTCATTTGTGAGCTAGAAAGTGTATCTTATTTTTTGAAGGTACAGATTCACATACATTAGATGAACCAGGGAACTGATGGATAGCTCTACCAAGTTCTGATAGGTTTTTTAATCTAATAATAACTGTCTTTAATTGACAAATCATAGTTGTATACATTTATGGGGTATAATGTGATGTTTCTATATGTGTATAGCATGTGGAATAATTAAATCAAGCTAATTACCATATCCATCATTTCACCACCTATCATTCTTCATGATGAGATATTTGAAACTTGCTCTCTCATTTTGTAATATGTAAGACATTCTTATTGATTTATGGACACCTTGGTGTGCCACAAATTTCAAAATCATGTTTTCTTTTGTTTTGCAATATTTTCTCAATCGACATTAATATTTAATACACTAATAACAGGATCTTCTTGTTTTTTATTTCCTTCTGACTAAATCATCATGCCAAATTTTCTCTAATGTACATAATGGTCAGTAAAAATAGCTAATACATGTTTACCAAAGACATGCACTAGAACATTTAACATAGCACTACTCATAAGTGCTCCAAACTGGAAACTACTCAAATGCCTGTCAACAATGCAATAGGATAAATAGATTGTGGTATATTCATACAATGTAATATAATAAGAATGAACAAGCTTAAGTACATGCAACAATAAGGATGAATCTCACAGACATAATTGGAGTGAAAGAGGCCTGACACAAAAGAATAAAACTCCCTGCTTCCATTTCTATAAAAGATAAAACAAGAGGCTGGGTGCGGTGGCTCACACCTGTAATCCCAGCACTTTGGGAGGCCAAGGTGGGCAGATCACCTGAGGTCAGGAGTTCAAGACCAGCCTGACCAACATGGAGAAACCCCGTCTCTACTAAAAATACAAAATTAGTCGGGCATGGTGACACATGCCTGTGATCCCAGCTACTCAGGAGGCTGAGGCAGGAGAATCACTTGAACCCAGTAGGCAGAGACTGCAGTGAGCCAAGATTGTGCCATTGCACTCCAGTCTGGGAAAAAAGAGTGAAACTCTGTGTCCCGCCCGCCCCCCCTCCAAAAAAGTGAAGACAAATCAATGCTGTTGGGAGTCAGGATGGTGGTTACTCCTGAGGTTTGGGGATAGTGCCCAGAAGGAACAAAAGTGGTCTCTAGGTACTGGACACGTTCTGTTCTTCATCTGAATGCTGATTACATGAGAGTAATCAGTTTGCAAAAACTCAGTGAATTCTACACTTTAGGAAATATACATTTTCTGTATACATTTTAGGCTTTAATTTTAAAAATTTAATAAACTAAACAAAAACAAAATAAGACAAAAGTTCCCATCATCACTAATCATCAGAGAAATGCAAATGAGAAAACCACAATGAGATATCATCTCATACCAGACAGAATGGCTATTATTAAAAAGTCAAGGGCCAGGCACAGTGGCTCATGCCTATAATCCCAGCACTTTGGGAGGCCGCGGCAGGCAGATCACCTGAGGTCGGGCGTTTGAGACCAGCCTGACCAACATGGAGAAACCCCCATCTCTACTAAAACTACAAAATTAGCCGGGCATGGTGGTGCATGCCTGTAATACCAGCTACTTGGGAGGCTGAGGCAGGAGAATTGCTTGAACCCAGGAGGCAGAGGTTGCCATGAGCCGAGATCGTGTGTCATTGCACTCCAGACTGGGCAACAAGAGTGCAACTCTATCTCAAAAAAGAAAAGTCAAAAAACAACAGATGTTGGTGAAGTTGTGGAAAAAAGGGAATGCTTATATACTGTTTGTGGGAATGTAAGTTAGTTCGGCCACTGTGGAAAGCTATTTGGAGATTTTTCAAATAACTTAAAACAGAACCACCACTCAAGCCAACAATTCTATTACTGGGTATATATCCAATGGAAAACATAATTCTACCAAAAAGACACATGCACTCATATGTTCATCACAGCACAATTCACAATAACAAAGACATGGAGTCAACCTAGGTGCCCACCAACGGTGGCTTGGATGAAGAAAACGTGGTACATATACACCATGGAATACTACGCACCCATAAAAAAGAAATATCATGTCCTTTGCAGCAACACAAATGCATCTAGAGGCCATTATTCTAAGCAAACTAACACAGGAACAGAAAACCAAATACCACATGTTCTCACTTGTAAGTGGGAGCCGAACTTTGGGCACTCATGGACATAAAGATGGCAACAATAGACACCAGGAATTACATGATGTGGGAGGGAGGGAAGAAAAGGTTGAAAATCTGTTGAGTACTATTCTCAGTACCTCAGTGATGAGATGAATCAGCATCATGCAATATACTCAGGTAACAAACTAATAGTTAACCTTTATTAAGTACTTGCTTTTTACCAGGTGATATTTATCCATGTAATTTGTACGTGCTAACTCATTTAATCTATAGTAATGGAACCCAAAATTCTAGTACAGACAATCTGATGCTGTTCTCTGGAGCAGACTATTGGTTTAAATGCTGGCTCAGTTCATTTCTAGGTATTTTGTTTTTGTTTTTGTTTTTTCTGGGTTTTGTTCTTTTGTTTTCACTTTGTTATTTCTCAGTTTACTTTTTATAAAATGAAGGCGATAATAGTAGCTACTTCATAGGTTAGTGGCAAGGATTAAACACGAAAATACTTACAAAGTGCTTACTATAATGCCTAAAACATAGTAGATGCTCAATAAATCTTTACTAAATTATAGTTTCTGTCTTATCTTGCCTAGAAATAGGCATCATTTGTAAACAGAAGCATTGCAAAATAGTCCACAACCTCTTTCATGTTCATATATTAGAAACTAAATAAAAGAGAGCAGCATATCATGTTTCCCACAGGAATGAATGAATGAATTTTACGCTAGAGAAGAATGTCATCCTAGCAAGTGGAAGATGGTGATTAGATAATGGTAAGAATGCATGCAGACAAATTTAAAACAACCAAAATACACATCTTGGTCATCAGCATAAGGTTTTCTGGAAAAAAAAAGATCAAGATAAAGGAATAAGTGCAATTATGCTCCTCTCTGAATCCTGACATTTGTGACACCTGTGTATTTCTGTTGTTGTT
Organism: Macaca mulatta; assembly: GCF_049350105.2. NCBI lineage: Eukaryota > Metazoa > Chordata > Mammalia > Primates > Cercopithecidae > Macaca > Macaca mulatta. The sequence continues at coordinate 22,010,735 of NC_133408.1, read as the reverse complement.
GTTGTTTTGAAATGGAGTCTCACTCTGTCGCCCAGGCTGGAGTGCAGTGGCGGGATCTCAGCTCACTGCAAGCTCTGCCTCCAGGGTTCCCGCCATTCTCCTGCCTCAACCTCCCAAGTAGCTGGGATTACAGGTGCTCGCCACCAAGCCCAGCTAATTTTTTTGTATTTTTAGTAGAGACAAGGTTTCACTGTGTTAGCCAGGATGGTTTCGATCTCCTGACCTTGTGATCTGCCGGCCTCGGCCTCCCAAAGTGCTGGGATTACAGGCGTGAGCCACCGCGCCCGGCCAACACCTGTGTATTTTCACATGCATCACAGATGTCAGTGTAGTTTTGACTGCTGACTTAGAGGCAGAATGCCTAGATTCAAATCACAGCTACCTATAGCACCTGGGAAAATCACTTCTTCCTTCCTGCTTTCTCACTGGCATAATAAGGATGATTTTAATAGTACCCACCTTATAATTGAAGGTTTTAAGCAGTTAATATTTGTAAAGGACTTTGAATGCTTAGCATATAGAAAGCATTAATAGCTAGCAATAAAATATAATAAGTTAAATATCCAAGGTTTACTCTGAACAAAATTATAAATTCAAAATTTTGTTCAATTTTTCCTCAGTTTTCTTCAAAGTGCATCCACCTCTTTCTCTCCAGGACTCGAATGCACACAACTTAGCCCCTGGTAATTCAAAGCCCTCCCTGAAGAGTACTCCATCCAGGCTTCTCCCCATCATAGATCCTCTCCTTTGAATCTTTACAAAATTTACTTGTGCTATGTTTCATTTCACTTAATGTGAAAAAAAAAAGTGTAATCCTTTCTAATAGGTAATAATGAGTGAATATTTTCAGATAACCTTTCTGATTTTAACAGAGCCTTCTGAATTCTGCTTTAAGCCTAGTGAAGTGACACAGTGGTATAAATTTCCAGCACTATATTTGCCAACTGAGAGATGTTTTCAATCAGAAAAATATTGTCATTCTCAGTCACAACAATTATATGACTGCCCACTCTACTCTGAATATTTAGGAGCTGTAAATTGCAAAATAGAAAATAATTCTCTTTTCTACTCTTTCATGTCCAAATAAAGGGAAAAAATGGAGAACTAAAAGAAGGAATATGTTATGATTCTTCTGTTGGAATTTAATTTCCCCTGGGAATGGCCAGGAAGCTGCTATGTGCAAGCCATCCTCCTCTATTTTGAAAAACTCTATATTTCCCAATACTCTGTAAGCCATTGAGATAGTTCCTTCCCCAACCCCCACCTTGAATTTCCCTTATTGATTCCAGGGGCAACCACATGGTACACATGCAAATATGTACACAAGTGTGCACACTCCCATGAACACATATGCATAGGCTGTATTGCCATCCCTATGCCAGCATATAGCATATTTCCTCAAAACAAACAAACAAAAAAAAAACTAGTTCTGATGCCCAAAATGCAGAATCTGAATCTTAGTGGCAGCCCTGGAATTACAAAAAAAAGAAATTAATTAAAAACAGAGACCAGTCTCAGTTATAGAATGCCAAGTTTCATTGATAACACAATGTATAGGCATCACAGAAGTAAATAAAGTGGGTCAGTTTTGATGGCTGATGCCTGTAATTCCAGAATTTGGGGAGGCCAAGGCAAGAGAATTGCTTGAGGCCAGAAGTTCAAGACCAGCTTGGGAAACATAGTGAGATCCTGTCTCTACAAAAAATTAAAAAGTAGCCAGGCTGGTGGCTCGCACCTGTAGTCCCAGCTACTCAGGAGGCTGAGGTAGGAGGACTGCTTGAGCCCAAGAGGTCAAGGCTGCAGTGAATTGTGATTGTACCACTGCACTGCAGCCTAGGTGATAGAGTGAGACTCTGTTTCAAAAAAAAAAAAAAAAAGTAAGTAAAGTAATATCCCAAGCTCAGTTCAGAAGAGCAGCTACCCCCAGTAGTACGCTATTGCAACCATCTGAATGACTCACTTAATCTGCACTTGTACTTTAGTGCAAAGTGGCAGTGGGAGTGTAATCAGTAGACAGAAGTGAGTCTCTGACTGTAGGAAATTATTGAGTGGTGGTTAACCCCAAGGGTCCAAATCCCTGACCTTCTTCCTCCAAAGGCATCTGGCCTGCTGAACACTGACAATGGCATAGACCCATTAGGGTTTAACACCCTCCCACTGGATCAGGGTGTTCCAGGCATTTTCTGGCACTGGATATTCCCCCAAAATGGCAACATCAATACATCCAGATAGAACCAATGCCAACTTTTCCTAGAACACACATACCAGTCATGGGGCGGGGAAGGAATGTATATTCTTGCCGTCACAAAATCACAAAAAGATGACTGGGGATTGGTTTCAAGCTGTATCTGATGATGCAAACCCACACTAATCAATGACTCAGAAAGTCTCACATACAAGTGATTGCTCATGCACAGAAAAGCATTTCCAAGGGAGCTGAATCCATTGAGACTGGAGGATAGATCAGCACATCCAATATAGATCTTTCTCCTTCCTTTGATCTCTGGGCAGAAAGGATTGTTTAACATACTTTTTAAGCTTCTTCAATATTTGAGAATTCTTATGGATAACCTACACATGGGTACCCGCTAATCACTAGATTAGACTAGATTCAATTCCCAGTGTGGCCAGGTGGGCTCATTAGACAAGAGCCAAATGTTATCAATCTCACATAGCACAGTTAATGCCTCCACACTGACCAGGCAATCTGTCTTGCTCAGTCTCCTAATTCCTCCCGGCAGAAGTCCACAAGTACTCCTTGGCCCCACTCAACACATTTATACACAAACCTCAGTGCCTCCCACACATTTGCTCTTCCATCCAGCCCAAAAGAGTCTCACTCTTGTGGATGTCTGTAACGTGAAGAGAAGTACAGGATAGGACTCTGGCTGCTGAACCTGTGCAGAAAAGAAAAAATCGAGTTGAATTCCTGCACACCCATGGCTCAAGGCAGTACTGCCCATGACCTGGACAAGAGGTCCCCCTGTTCTGTGCCCTGTGCTCACTCTAGCACCCTTCCTGCCACACTCCTCACCAGAAAGCAAGAAGCCTATGGAGTCAAACTTGCTCATGTGGAAGCTGTGCCTCCTCTTGTAGACCCTGCTCTGGGAATCTGGACCCTGGATTTTCCTGCCCAGGCATCGTTGAACCCGCTTCCAAGGCTGGAATGGAATGTTTCACCAGGTGTGCCTCCTAAAAGTGGATGACACTGGCCATCTGCCCATCCAGGGCCAGAGGAGTGGCTAAGGAACTGCTGTATTTAAGGACTATGGACACAGCTCTGGAGTATGACCTGGAGTGTCCATACACATAGAGGCAGACCTCTCTCAGTACAAGAGGAGCCTAGTGGTGGGGAGAAAGGGGAAAAGGCAGGGTCCGGGCTCAGTTTTCCCCAAGCTGCCACATTTTATCAGAGAACTCTGAGAAGCTTGAGAGTCATAAATTTGCACATAGCCTCCTAGGTCAATATAAAGGTATATTTGTCAAGATAAGAGAACAGAACAGATTCTATTTAACGGATTACTAGTTTGAGTTATAATTTTAAAATATTTAAATATATGACTTGTGGGCCTCAACATGTACTCTTGTTCTGAAGACAATATTGGGCCAGAACTGCTGAAATGTATATTTGTTTAATGTTATTTTTTCTTCAGAAACCAACTTCTGCAGGGGATCTATTTCGAAGAAGTCTCAAGTTCGCAATAAAACTCTTTAAACCTAGGGCCAACAACATTGCTCTTCAAAACAACATAATGGACACTTCGCAAATGAACACATACATGCAGCCAACAAACATATGAAAAAAAGCTCAATATCACTGATCATTAGAGAAATGCAAATCAAAACCACAATGAGATACCATCTCACACCAATCAGAATGGCTATCATTAAAAGTCAAAAAACAACAGATGCTGGCGAGGTTGTGGAGAAAAAAGGAATGGGATTAAGAAAATGTGGTATGTATATGCCATGGAATACTATGCAGCCCTAAAAAGGAATGACATCATGTCCTTTGCAGGAACATGGATCGAGCTGGAGGCCATTATCCTTAGCAAATTAATGCAGGAATAGAAAACCAAATACTGCATGTTCTCACTTATAAGTGGGAGCTAAATAATGAGAATAAATGGACACATGGAAGGGAACACCACACACTGGGGCCTGTCAGAAGGTAGGGAGTGGGACAAGGGAGGGCATCAAAGAGAATAGCTAATGGGTGCTGGGCTTAATACCTAGGTGATGGAAACCACCATGGCACACGTTTACTTATGTAACAAACCTGCACATCCTGCACATGTACCCCTGAACTTCAATTTTTAAAAAATAAAATAAAAATATAAAAGTAACAGGATTAAAAAAAATACCATGATGCCCAATAAGCACCATTTCCCTCAATCCTTATACGTGATGTGCCTCAGGCAATCTCCAGTACTCAATTCTGAATCAGCCACATTCTCTGATATCCCAACCCTTGTGTCACATTCTAAGACTCCACTGATATCAAATGCAATTGAATAAAATAAATTCCCATTGTTCTGTGCACCACACAAACATAGATTGACAGGAATAAAATGAATAATCATGTCCACTTTCCACTCCTGCTCACTCCCATGGAGGAGCAATATGCTATTTAAAATCCTAATAAACTCCCAGTTTATACGAAACTCAAGGTAACAAGTAAGAAAGAAATACTAAAAAGGTTAGCTGAGTGGATTTACACTAGAAAGAGTAGAGACATGAAATGATGAATTGGAAAGGAAGCAGGGGAATATGAGAAAAACAACTTCAGAGCCAGAATTTGGTGATGGGGTCTGGGCAGAGTTGGGAGTGAGAGAGGAGGGAGATTTGGGAGCAGCTGCAACATGTATGAACTACTGAGAAAGATATGCTGTAGTGGATTAAAGATGGCCATAAAGATTGCTACTACATCTACCAAGAGGAAGAGTGTCAGTCCACTCCTGCTGCTATAACCAAGTACTTTAGACTGAGTTGTTGAGTAGTTTATACACAACAGAAATTTATTTCTCACAGTTCTAAAAACTGGAAAGTCCAAGATCAAGATGCTGGCAGATTTAATGTTTGGCAACGGCCCATTCCTTATAGACAGTGTCTTCTTTTCATGGGAAGGAAAGGACAAATGCTGTGTCCTCACATGAGGAAAGGTGGAAAAAAGGGACCATGGCTTTCCCTTCAACCTCTTTTATAAGAGAACTAATCCACAAAGTGCCACCTTCATAACAATCATTTTCCAGAAGGGCCTACCTCTTAATACTGTCACATTGGGTCTCAGATTCCCACCTGAATTTTGGAGGGACACATTCAGACCATAGCAAAGGGTATCCTTCAGCTCCTTTAACTCTGAGATAGCTTGGAGACTTGCTTTGGCCAATAGAATGTGAGGGAAGTGATGCTATGTAACTTCTGAAAGTGGGCCTAAAGAGATCTGAAAGTGCCTTTTTCATGTACTTGGAGGGCTCCCTCTTAGAACTGAGCTCCCATGCTGTGAGAAGCTCAAGCCTCGTTGAGTAGCCATAGTAAGGAAAACTGAGACATTCTGATGGACCATCTCAGTTGTGCTGCCAACTGCCAACCATGGGAATGAGCCATCTTGGGTGTTCCAGCCCAAATGAGCCTCCAAAAGACTACAGCCCCAGCCAACAGCACAAGAACTGAAACCACCCAATTGATCTCATCAACCCACAGAATTGCAACAGATAATAGCCAGTGATTGATATTTTCAGTCACTGATTCAAGGGTGGTTTGCTACACAGCAATAGATAAGATGAAAAGATGGGGAAAAAGGATTTTAAGACATTTCACTGCGCATTATGGATATATTCTCTTTATTGTGTGTTCTCAAGAGATTATAAGAAAATTAATTTTCTTTTCAATTATTTCTGCACATCAGCTTAGCATTGAGATGAAGTGGATAAAGACACATAGGTTTCTTATAGAATATACATGTAATGCCAACCGGAAGTTCTGAAATAATTTGCACCGAAATCATGCTTTTCATTCTCATGCAATAAAATCTAGATTTTCATGCTAACATTCAAAATAATTTTTTAAAAAAAATACAGCAAAGTTAAAAAGAAAATATACCTTGGGGAAAAATCTGCAATGACTCATAAAATTTGAAATAACTAAAAATTGTCAAAATTCCATGGCTAGCTCCGTATTTCTCTCCAAAGACCACTACCCACCAACCCTTTAACTGTAAACCATGTGGAAACTAAGGATCTCCAAATGGTATACTATCCTTAACAGAACACCCAGATTCAGCATCTAGACCTACTATAAAGATCTGTTAACAAAACCTGGGCTCCTACTCAAAGAACCACAAGTTAACATGTTTGAGAGAGGTTTAAAGCACTCAGAGCCATCCCATTTTAGTTCAGGTGACCATCGTACACTGTGGGATTCCTTCCTCTCTAACCAATCATTTTGGCTTGGAAATACCCACAGCTGCTGTGAGTCAGTTCTCTTTAACAACAATGTGCAATGCTACCAAGTTTGGATGAGTGGGGTTGTTACTTTCTATATGCAATTTAGATCTTCAGTATATTTGCATCCTAGACTATCCCACCTGCACAGTTTAAAGATATATAACTTTAGTCATAGCAGAGCCAGATAAGCACTTAGCCACACTGTATTAGTCCATTTTCATGCTGCTAATAAAGACATACCCAAGACTGGGTAATTTATAAAGGAAAGAGGTTTAATTGATTCACAGTTCCTCATAGCCGGAGAGTCCTCAGGAAACTTATATCATGGCAGAAAGGGAAGCAAACATGTCCTTCTTTACATGGTAACAGAAAGGAGAAGTGCAGAGTGAAGCTGGGAAAGCCCTTTCTAAAACCATCAGATCTTGTGAGAACTCACTATCATGAGAACAGCATGGAGATTTGGGTGGGGACACAGCCAAACCACATCCTTCCACCCCTGGCCCATCCCAAATCTCATTACCTCACATTTCAAAACCAATCATACCTTCCCAAGAGTCCCCAAAGTCTTAACTCATTTCAGCATTAACTCAAAAGACCACAGTCCAATGTCTCATCTGAGACAAGGCAAGTCCCTTCTGTCTATGAGCCTGTAAAATCAAAAGCAAGTTAGTTACTTCCTAGATATAATGGGGATACAGGTGTTGGGTAAATACACCCATTCCAAATAGGGCAAATTGGCCAAAACAAAGTGGCTACAGGCCCCATGCACATCCAAAATCCAATGAGGAAGTCAAATCTTAGAGCTCCACTATGATCTCCTTTGACTCCATGTCTTAAGAGGTGGACTCCCACAGCCTTGAGCAGTTCTGCCCCCATGACTTTGCAGGGTATGCCTCCTTCCTGGCATCTTTCATAGCCTGGCATTGAGTGCCTTCAGTTTTTCCAGGTGCATGGTGAAAGCTGTCAGTGGATCTACCATTCTGGGGTCTGGAGGATGGTGACCCTCTTCTCACAGCTCCACTAGGCAGTGCCCCAGTATAGACTCTATGTGGGGGCTCTAACCCCATGTTTCCCTTTTGCACTGTTCTAGCAGAGGTTCTCCATGAGGGCCCTGCCCCTGCAGCAAACTTCTGCCTGGGCATCCAGGCATTTCCATACATCCTCTGAAATCTAGGCAGAAGTTCCAAAACCTCACTTCTTAACTTCTGTGCACCTGCAGGCTCAACACCACGTGAAAGTTGCCAAAGCTTGGGGCTTCCACCCTCTGAAGCAACATCTTGAGCTGTATCTTGGCCCCTTTTAGTCATAGCTGGAGTGGCTGGGACACAGCGGACCAAGTTCCTACACTGCATACAGCAGAGGGACCCTGGGCCCAGCACATGAAAGCGTTTTTTCCTATTACTCTTCCAGGCCTGTAATAGGAGGGTCTGCCACAAAGGTCTCTGACATGCCTTGGAGACATTTTCCCCATTGTCTCGGTTATTAACATTCAGCTCCTCATTACTTATGCAAATTTCTGCAACTGGCTTAAATTTCTCCTGAGAAAATGAGATTTTCTTTTCTATCACATTGTCACGCTGCAAATTTTCCAAACTTTTTGTTTCCCTTTTAAAACTGAATACCTTTAACAGCTCTTAAGTCACCTCCTGAATGCTTTGCTGCTAGAAATTTCTTCCACCAAATACCCTAAATCATCTCTCTCAAATTCAAAGTTCCACAAATCTTTAGGGCAGGGGCAAAATGCCTCTAGTCTCTTTGCTAAAACATAAAAAGAGTCACCTTTGCTCCAGTTCCCAACAATTTCCTCAACTCAATCTGAAAGCACCTCAGCCTGGACTTTACTGCCCATGTCACTATCAGCATTTGGGGCAAAGCCATTCAACAAGACTCTAAGAAGTTCCAAACTCTCCCACATTTTCCTGTCTTCTTCTGAGCCCTCCAACCTTTGCCTGTTACCCAGTTCGAAAGTCGCTTTCACATTTTTGGGTATCTTTTCAGCAGCTCCCTACTCTATTGGTACCAATTTACTCTATTAGTCCATTTTCACACTGCTGATAAAGACATATCTGAGACTGGGCAATTTACAAAAGAAAGAGATTTAGTGGACTTACAGTTCCATGTGGCTGGGGAGGCCTCACAATCATTGTGGAAGGTGAAAGGCACATCTCACATGGCGGTAGACAAGAGGATTTGTGCAGGGAAATTCCCATTTTTAAAACCATCAGCTCTTATGAGCCTCATTCACTACCATGAGAACAGCATGGGAAAGACCCGCCCCCATGATTCAATTACCTCCCACCAGATTTCTCCCACAACATGTGGGAATTACTTATGAGATTTGGGTGGGGACACAGCCAAACCACATCACCCTCTTCTCACAGCTCCACTAGGCAGTGCCCTAGTGGGGATTCTGTATAGGGGCTCTCACCCCACATTTCCCTTCCACACTGCCCTAGCAGAGGTTCTTCATGATGGCCCCACCCATGCAGCAAACTTCTGCCTGGACATCCAGATTTCCACACATCCTCTGAAATCTAGGTGAAGGTTCCCAAACATCAATTCTTGACTTCTGTATGCCTGCAGGCTCAACACCACATGGAAGTTGCCAAGGCTTGGGGCTTGCACTCTGTGAAGCCATGGCCTGAGCTATTCCTTTGCCCCTTTTAGCCATGACTGGAGCAGCCGGGATGCAGGGCACCAAGGCCCTAGGCTGCATACAGCTGGGGGGCCCAGCCCACAAAACCATTTTTTCCTCCTAGGCCTCCAGGCCTATGATGGGAGGGGCTGCCATAAAGGTGTCTGACATGTACTGGAGATATTTTCTCCCATTGTCTAGATGATTAACATTTGGCTCCTTGTTACTTATGCAAATTTATGCAGTGGGCTTGAATTTCTCCCCAGAAAATGGGTTTTTCTTTTCTATTGCATTGTCAGACTATCTGCCAGATGGAAGAAATTTATCTAGAGATGATTTCCCTAAAACGCCTCTCTCAAGTTCAAAGTTCCACAGATCTCTAGGGTAGGGACAAACTGTCACCAGCCCCTTTGCTAAAGCATAACTACAGTCCAGTTCCCAACAAGTTCCTCATCTCCATCTGAAACCATCTCAGCTTGGACTTTATCTTTCATAGCATCATCAGCATTTTGCTCAAAGCCATTCAACAAGTCTCTAGGAGGTTCCAAACTTTTCCACATCTTCCTGTTCTGAGCCCTCTAAGTCTCTAGAAGTTCCCAACTTTCCTACATTTTTCTTTTTCTGAGCACTCCAAACTCTTCCAACCTCTGTCTGTTACCCACTTCCCAAGGCCCTTTCACATTTTCCCTTATCTTTACTGTAGCACCCCACTCCTGGTACCAATTTACTGGATTAGTCTGTTCTCATGCTGTTAATAAAGACATACCAGAGGCTGGGCATGGTGGCTTACACCTGTAATCCCAGGACTTTGGAAGGCCAAGGTGGGTGGACCAACAGAGGTCAGGAGTCCAAGATCAGCCTAAAAATATTAAAATATTAGCCAAGCCAGGATGAAAGAGCGAGACTGCATCAAAACAAACAAACAAAAAAAAACAAACAAAAAACAAAAAAACAAACAAACAAACAAAAAAGACATACCAGAGACTGGGTAAGACTGGGTAACTTATAAAGGAAAGAGGTTTAATTGACTCGCAGAGTTCCTCATCACTGGGGAGGCCTCAAAATCATGGTGGAAGGCTAATGAGTAAGCAAAGCCACATCTTACATGGCAGCAGGCAACACAGCTTGTGCAGGGGAACTCCCATTTATAAAACCATCAGATCTCATGAGACTTGTTCACTACCATGAGAACAGTATATGGGAAACAGCCCCATGATTCAATGATCTCCATCTGGCCCCCCCTTGACACATGGGAATTATTACAGTTCAAGGTGGGATTTGGTAGGGGACACAGCCAAACCATATCACACATCTTCTTTCAAGCAGAAATTGTGGGTTTACGGCTGAATCAATGTATTTGTCCACCCATCAGATGAACTACTTGGTGGTATTACAGAAAATATAGTCTCTCTTCTCCATGAGCAGAATGGCTGTGTCCCCAGCTGCAGAGTTTCTAGATCCTGACCCAAACTTCATGGTCCACAGGAATCATCTGGAGTTTAGAAGATCCAGACACTGCCTCATGTACTGATTTCTGCAAAAATGAACTAATCATTTCCTCATTCACCTCCAGGAAAGCACCATCGATAGCTGGATCATATGTACTCCAACCACAAACTGAACTATCTCTTTGAATGGTAGAAACACCTCAATGAATAATGTAGGCTTTAACTAGAACCTTAGACACGGTACCAGAATAAGGCTCCTAATTTGGTTCCTCTTCAAATCAATTTTATTTAAATATTTGTTCAACATTCCCTTAGCAGGAATATGGAGATACTAAATTTCCATTCTCAAAAATTATGTAAAACATATATATAGTATGTTTTATTCAAGTGAGAAAATTTATTTATAAAATATATGAAACCATTTGCTATGTAAATAAAGTAAACCACATGTTCCTGGTAAATTGCACTACAGCATGCCTTAATTGGGCAACATGTATAAAGCCATCATTCATAGTACAGTTTCAATCAAGGAGTTAAGTCCAACAACTGATATAACTCGTTTGTCATCTGCTATATCAGTTAGGATTGCATTTGATTGAATGGCTTAATTATACTTTGGTGGCTTTTTTAAAATTACAAAGAGACTATGTACAGAGTGGCTTAAATTATTAAAGTATTATGATTAATCCTGATCTCCCATTGACTTGTACTAAATCGCTGCCCTGCTCTGTGTCCCGAGGCTGACCTTCATGGTAGCTTTACTCAAGATCTTCTGCCCTCTGGCTTAGGTGGTGAAATGGTTAGGCTTTGTGTCCCTACCCAAATCTCATCATGAATTGTAATCCCCAGATATTCAGGAAGTGACCTGGTGAGAAATGATGGGATTATGCGAGTGGTTTCCTTCATGCTGTTCTCATAATAGTGAGCGAATTCTCACGACATATCGATGGCTATAGTGTTTGGCAAGTTCCTCCTTCGCTCACTCTTCTCTCTCCTGCCACCACGTGAAGAAGGTCCTTGCTTTCCCTTTAACTTCAGCCATAATTGTAAGTTTCCTGAGGCCTCCTCAGCCATGTGGAACTGCGACTCAATTAAACCTTTTTCCTTTATAAATTACCCAGTCTCAGGTAGTATCTTTATAGCAGTGTGAGAATGGGCTAATAGAGGTAGGAAGAGAAATGATCACATATTGATCTCCCATAGTGTCTTCCCCACCACTCCCATGCCTCCTGCTCTTGTTGGCACAGCTATAATTCTGGCGATTACTTTCTTTTATAGCCACAAGTTACATGAGGCAGCTCGTCTTCTCTGACTCAAGTTCTTGCTGGCTCCAGTGAATACTGTTTCCCTCCTTAATCCTTCTCACTTACCGGCATTTCTGGTCCCTGGGTGTTGTATTATCTCTTGTTAGTTCCTACAATGGTTAATTTTATGTATCAATTTGGCTGGGCCATGGGATGCCCAGGTATTTGGTCAAAGTTTATTCCAGGTTTTCTGTGAAGGTGTTTCTGGATGAAATTAATATTTAAATCAGTAAACTGTGTAAAGTAGATTATCCTCCATAATGTGGGTGGCTCTCATCCAATCATTTGAAGCCCTGCATAGAACAAAAGACTGACCCTTCCCAAGGAACAGAGAATTCTCCTTCCTGACAGCCTTCAAGCTGAAACATCAGCCTTTTGTGGCTCTACAGTAGCCATCCAGCCTTTGGACTGGAACTGGGACACTGGCTCTGCAAACTTTGGACTTGCCAGCTTCCATAATTGTGTGAGCAATTCCTTATAATAAACCTCTTTTTAAAAATCTTCTATTGGTTCCATTTCTCTGGAGAACCCTGAAATATAGTTCCCTTATTCTTGTTACCATCTCTGTAAATAGTCTCTTCATTGAATTATTTTTTAAAGTATTTTGGTCCTTCACCTGTGTCTGCCAGAACACTACGTGATACATAAGGTTTTTCTTTTGTCTTCACAATGTTCAAAAGTAGGCAAGCAGGTTCAGCACAGAAGTCCATAGTGTTGCTCCTTCTGTCTCCCTATTTTGCCATCCTTGGCAAGTGACTTTCATTATCATACTTCCAGGATACTCCATGTTCTGGAAGAATAAAATGGAAAGAGACTGAGAGCTTTCTCCTACAAGGTGTTACTCAGAAATGTAATTTTATGCCACCACCTTGGGTGGCTGAGGTGGGAGGATCACTTGAGCTCAGGAGTTCAAGACCAGCCTGGGCAAAACAGTAAGACACTTCTCTACTAAAAATAAAAATAAAAAAATCAGCTGAGTGTGGTGGCATGCGCCTGCAGTCCCAGGTACTCAGGAAGCTAAGGCAGGAAGATCATTTGAGTCCAGGAGATTGAGGCTGCAGTGACTTATAACAGCACCACTGCACTCCAGCCTGGGCAACAGAGTGAGACCCTGTCTCTAAAAACAGCAACAACAAAAAAATGTAATTTTAACCACTGCTGCCTTCCCCCCAATATACTTTAGCCCATACTTTACTGTCCAAAATCATGCCCATGGTCACTCCTACCGGCAAGGGAGCTGAAGATATTGAGCATTTTGTTTTCCAGTCTTAAGACAGAGAAAGGCAAGGAATGAAGGAGCTAGTCGGGGTGTCAGATGGCTCACCCTCAACGCCTGCCACATTTGCTTTCCTTGAACCTCATATCCATTTTCCTCATTTGCTTTTCTTCAACCTCATATCCATTTTCCTCCTATGCCACCACTGCTCTCCTATGTCTTTTAACACATTTTCTAAAAAGGGAGAAAAAAACCTTTTCCCCGACCCAATTGCAAAATTATTTTCCTTTCTGCCATCATCCTTGACTTCTGATTCTGCATCACAAAAACCAAAACGCAAATTCTTCTATGACAGCAGCCCCCTTCGAAGGATGCAGAGAGAATATGATGGACCAGAGAAACCAGAATCTTCTTAGCAGATACAAGGAAATGAAAGTCTAGGAACACACAGACATTAATATTTTGCACGCCATTTTATCTGGTTTCAGAATTTCAGCTGCTGACAACCGCCAGCTCCAGACAACTATCAAGTGGCTGGTCTTAGAGCTGCTGACACCACCTGTAGTTACCTTGTATAATTTGCACTTACACATCACCAAAATTCTAAACAGAAATAAAAAAAAATACATAATATATGTACATTTGTATAATTTTTTATCTCAAAATTTCTAACATCATATGGTCACAAACGGCTACCTTGCCCCGCTAAGCATCATATCCATGTTCCAGACAGGTGTTGTTGAATAGAGGAAGCTCTCCCCCAGTTCCTGGGAAGATATTCAAATTTATACATTACCAATTATTACATACTACTAACTACTTGGGGTGTGGTCTGCAGACGTTTGAGTTAACTGGCACCAAAATTCCAATGGCAATTCGGTGACCCTATAATCAGCTCTCTAGGTAGTTGCTTCCTGTCCCTCAAGGAGTAAAAGACTATCCAAGAACAACAACAACAACAACAACAACAAAATCAGTATTCAGAGAGAAATGTAAGACAACCAGGGGAGAAAGATAGACCTTCGCTGTTGAATCATCTCTAACTTGTGATACACTTCCCAGACATCTCAGCCTTCCTTCAGTATTTCCCTCCTAGGAGCAGCCTCAATACTTAGATACTAAGCTGGACAGTTCAGTGGCACTGACCTGAAATATTCCGAGGTCAGCACTGCAAAAAGACTTCCTCTGTTTTCAAAGATCATTGCATTACTTTTAATATAATGACCTAAAAGATGTTTGGAAATTAGAGGACCAGAAGCCCTTTAGAAAAGGTGATGCTCTATTTTGTAAGTAAATATATGTTGATCTTCCCATCATAAATCTTTATATCACATTGTCTTAGTGTTTCTTAGAATGGTTGTTCTACTGAATACCAGAACATATCAAATAAGCATTCAACCTAAATAAATACTTTTGGATCATTTCTGTCAGTATTTTACATTTTCAGTCATATTTCATATGCCTAATCACAACCTTTGAGTTATGAATCAATTTAACATAATGCTTAATGCTTATTAAATTTAATAAACAATTGTTAATGTTGTAAGCCAGATAACTTCACTTTATAAACAGGAAAGAAGCCATGCTATTGGAATCCATACATATTCCTTCAAATCTGTACCTCAGTTTATTGTTTTTATGCCTACACACTTCAATTGTTACTAAAAACTAGCTGCTTTCTGTATATATACCATGCCACTCCTCCTTAAATCAATTGCAGCTTCTCTTGATTAACCAATGGTAGAATGATTCACTATGTCAATAAATATTCTGAATCCCAGAACAATATAGTGGATGTGGCAGACAGCTACTGAACATATTTAAACCTCATATGGCAGTTTAAAAAGGCACGTATCCTAAAGTGCATGTCAGTCTCGGGATAACAAAATTACAATGATTTCGTTTTCCTCACTTGAAATAGACATTTTAATGAAAGCACTTTCATGTATTAATAGGCAAATCTTTTCAGGCCACTGCCAAGACTCATTGCTTTGCAATCGCATACTGTTTTAGAGATCCTAGTCCACTACATTAAAACTGTGCTCATAAATGTTAAGCCTCCATAGTATATTTTATTTTATTTATTTATTTATTTATTTATTTTTATTTTTTTTTTATTATACTTTAAGTTCTAGGGTACATGTGGATAACGTGCAGGTTTGTTACAAATGTATACTTGTGCCATGTTGGCGGGCTGCACCCCTCAACTCGTCAGCACCCACCAACTCGTCATTTACATCAGGTATAACTCCCAGTGCAATCCCTCCCCCCTCCCCTGTCCCCGTGATAGACACATGCACACGTATGTTTATTGCGGCACTATTCACAATAGCAAAGACTTGGAATCAACCCAAATGTCCATCAGTGACAGACTGGATTAAGAAAATGTGGCACATGGCCGGGCGCGGTGGCTCACGCCTGTAATCCCAGCGCTTTGGGAGGCCGAGGCGGGCGGATCACAAGGTCAGGAGATCGAGACCACGGTGAAACCCCGTCTCTACTAAAAATACAAAAAATTAGCCGGGCGCGGTTGTGGGCGCCTGTGGTCCCAGCTACTCGGGAGGCTGAGGCAGGAGAATGGCGTGAACCTGGGAGGCGGAGCTTGCAGTGAGCCGAGATCGCGCCACTGCACTCCAGCCTGGGCGACAGAGCGAGACTCCGTCTCAAAAAAAAAAAAAAAAGAAAATGTGGCACATATACACCATGGAATACTATGCAGCCATAAAAAAAGGATGAGTTTGTGTCCTTTGTAGGGACATGGATGCAGCTGGAAACCATCATTCTCAGCAAACTATCGCAAGAACAGAAAACCAAACACCGCATGTTCTCACTCATAGGTGGGAACTGAACAATGAGATCACTTGGACTCGGGAAGGGGAACATCACATAGTATATTTTAAATGATGGGGAAGTATTTTCTCTTTAGAACTAGTTTCAACATTGAAAAATCATTTTTAATTTACAGGAAAAAGTATTACCAGAGAGCTTTCTCTAAGATTATATAAAGGCAAGACTATTCTTAGCCTCAAATTCAAGACTACTACCTTTCTGAATTCCAGTAGGAACTATAGTCCTACTGTAGGACTATTGACTATACTCTTAGTTCCACCATAAGATTGATTAGAACATTGAAAACAGAGCACTAACAAGTTTCTAATTCTTTGAAAAGGTAGCTGTAAAACCTTCAGCACACATGCCAGATGCCAAATACTCCCAACTATGGCCAAGTCATCAATTGCAACATTGAGTGCCCCCCGTGCAAAGAACAACATGGTATCATCCAATGGCCAAGTCATCAAGTGCAACATTGAGCGCCCCCCATGCAAAGAACAACATGGTATCATCCAAGACCAGTAAAAGCATACATTGTTAATGTGACTAGCACTTATATAGCACTTTCTTTGTGCCAGGTGTTATTATAAATGCTTTACATAAACTGACTCACCTAATCCCCACAAATAACCCTGTATGGTAAGAACTACTATTGTCCCTATTTTATGATGAGGAAGCCGGGTAAAGAGAAGTTAAGTAACTCTGCTCAGGGTCAACAGCTAGAACTTAGCAGTATGTCCTCAGAATCTGTGATATTATATAATACGCTGACCTAAGGAATATGCTCAACTATCAAGAAACTTAAAAATTCCACTGAAAAAAACCTTTCAGATGAAAGAGATGTGGGAATATTAGCAAGGTAATAGATTAGATTAAGGAAAAGTAAAGAAATGCTAAGTGACACACTATATTAATAAGAAAAGCATTGTGATCACAGAACACCCCAATTCTGTTTGCATTAGAGACAAAGGATGCAATTAATGCCTTTGATTAATATTCTCTTTAATTAATAGGAGTTCTGGGCTGTGATAAAATGTTTCAAACATTGTATCTGAGAGTTCTGAAGTTGCATGAAAGACTGGGATTGATTGATAAATAACAGGCTCAATTCTTCCCATGCGATGCGCTGACCAGCACAGCTATTCAGCTATTCCAGGAGGCAGCTCTCTGAGTTTGACCCAGCGGATCTGAGCAATTGTCTCGCTGTGCAGATAATGTCACAGGAATAAGAAGCTTCTGAAAGAGCTGCATGGTCTTGCTGACTATGCAGTAGCCATGAGATAAATGCCTCCAGATAAAACGACGAACTCTTCTGGGTTTGCTGGAGACTTTCTCTTAACTTTGAAAGTCCCACATTCCAGAAACCTCTCTTTCCTGGGAAAACTGGAACAGTTCGTCATCCTAGAGCTAGTGCTGTTTTGGCTGTGGGCGAAGCAGCTGGGGGTTGAGGCAAAGAACAGAGGCCTCAGAAAGACAGATTTATATCCCAATTCTGCCTCTGCCACTCACAATACAATCTGGGACAAGTCACTTACCCTCTCTGAGATCTCATTTTCGCTATCTGAAATATAATTGCCCCATTACTTTGACGGAGAAATAAATGAGAAACCATGAAAAGTTTCTGAAAAAGTCTGACATAAAATAGCTGCCCAGCGAATAGTAGGTGTTTGTACTATATTCCAGGAATTATAAAATCAAACCGTAACTATATAAGCAACTGTGTCTAGACAGGGGTTTTTTTTTCAATTTTCTCAAAGTGGGAAGAGGGGTGCATTTATGATACTGATTATTTCAGCTTTTAAAAAGTCAATTCATTTAATGGAATTTTTCTATCAAAAATTCGTGTTGACTCACGCCCAATGGTTGTAAGATCATGTTCTTTCAAAACTCCATTTATGAATAAAATTCAGATAGTCTTTTCTAAAGTTAATATTTAAGAATGTATTTACATTTGAAAAAAATTGAAAAAGTGAAAAGAGCATTTTCATTTCAGTGAAATTTTAGGAAGATAAAGGTCTGTGGAAACAAAATTATCCAAAATGTCCAATTACCTCAGTTACACTATAAGGTTCTTAAACTAACCTGGGTTTTTAGCTAACAAAACTCTGGTTTATACTAAGTATGTTTTAAAATTTTACTTAGAAGAGAATCAGTACATAATCTTATCCTTTAATATGGCCAGCTATGATAGGTTTCCCAGAAGAGATCCCTTAAATTCTGTAATTTTTACTTTTGTATAGATTTTTAAAATTCGTTTTTAAACAATTATTTTTGTGTCCTATGTTTTTCTCTAAATACCTACAAAAGTAAATATAATTTACTATACTTGAATTTTTAATTACATAAAAAGAAGGTATTTTGATTAATTAATTTCAAAATTCAATCTCTGATTATCTACTTTCTACTATAGAAAGGCTTTAATACACACTATCAAATACAGAGGAAAAAGTTAAGCATTCCACACTGGAATCTGTCTTACCTACCTAGAAAGTCTTTTGCTAAAGTATAACATTAAATAATAATTTTCAAATCTTACTAAAAATTTTCATTCCTAAAATAATATTTCTACTGTATTTTAGGAAGCATTTTATATTTAAGCCCATAAAATTGTCAGTTTATGACACGATACAATTTAGGTTGAACAGTTAAAAGATTCTGAGAAGGAAACTTGAATTGCTCCGAGAAAGTGTAAAATCCCATGTGTTACTAAAATCAAGGGACTGTCATGATAAAAATTTTCTGAATGCCTTGCAAGTTGGATACTTCATTTAAAAACTCCCCACCCACAATGTTCTCTGAAGCATATCTTAAAGCCCCAACCAACCCTTCCATTCCTTAGCAAATAATACATGTTGGTTTCTTTTTTGCAACATGTGCTTTCTTTAAAGTCAAATATATGACACTGAATCTTCAGACATTACAGGAAAGTGATTTAGATTCTTCTGGTTACTGCAACATAGCAAAAAAAAAAAAAAAAATTAAAAATCCCCTGTCTCTACTGCTCATGTTCCCTCTTAAATATCAACTCCTTAGAGATCCTGTTAATATTTTATAAAATAATGGATTGCCTTTTCCATTCACATTTCTTTATATTTCACATCGTGTCTTATTTTTTCTCTGCTCCCAGATTTCTGATAATTCTACAATCCATGAGATGAGTCCAAGTAATACATTCCGTAACTAATCTAAGCATTTGCAGCCACTGAATGTATCACCTGGACTCATCTTTACAGCATGTTTTTAATTGGGTAGAGAAGACTCTAAATAAAAGTCTTTCTCTTTCTAATATAATGCACTTGTAAAGAAGCACATTAGATCTGTTAAATAAATATTTACTAATTAAATTTGCTGTCAATGTTATAAGCGAATTACTTTACAAATGGCTGATCTGGAATTTCAGGAGCTGAAGTAACTTACTGATTCAAATATTCGTAAGCTGCGTTGTATTATCACAGTGCAGTTCAATCCACGAAACTGAACAAGAAAATCAAATTCACCTGAATGCCTAAGAGAGCTGATCATAAATCTGTAGTTACAGTTTTGATTCTTAGCAGAAAAAACAAAAATAACACAGATTGTTCCAACTATTCTCTATTCCCTAAATCTCAAGATTTCAAATTTTCACTACTATCAAATGCCACCTCACCACCACCAAACAGAATCTGTGTATTGAAGGAACACGGCCAAGTGGGTGGGTTTCGAAGAGATCATGTTTCAACACTTATTTTCATTTTCAAAGTTTACCTCTTTCCTGAATACTGTTTCACTGGCAAAACGAACTGAAAGTCCGTTAAAGATTTTATACCTTTCTACTTCCTGGCCACGAAATCTGGCCTTGGAGTCTTAGAGGTAGATAGTCATATTTAGAAGCTGATTTGTTGCAGTAAGACAATTTACATATTTCTAGATGTTTAATTTTTGTCTACAACAAATTTAAAGTTTAAAAATGTAACTAATAGGAATGAGCATTGCTTTGACTATTGAATTAAAGAGTAAAGTAGAATAGAATCAAATGGCTCATTTTAGCACTTCAGAAAGGTTGTATCATCAGTGTGCTCTTGGGCCATTTTTTCCATTTATTATAAATTCATGATTGCTAATGATATTAAATAAAGTACTTAAATTGCACAATAAAATATTCCCATGCCACTGAAACTCCTTAGCTATGAATTCAATAGTTTTTTGTAACTTTTGTGAAATGTTTTACCTAATATTTTATGTATGTAAGTGTAAGCTGAAAGTTTCTTCACTGTTTTCACATGATCAATGGCTTATTTGACAGACATTTTCTCTTTAAAAAAAATAAAAATAAAATTCCCCTAGGCTGGTGCAGTGGCTCACACCTGTAATCCCAGTGCTTTGGGAGACCAAGGTGGGTGGATTCCTTGAGCCCAGGAGTTCAAGACCAGCCTGGGCAACATAGGGAGACTTTGTCTCTACAAATCATTTAAAAATTAGCCAGGTGTGGTGGTGCACATCTGTAGTCCCAGCTACTCGGGAGGATGAGGTGGGAGAATCACCTGAGCCTGGGAGGTCAAGGTTGCAGTGAGGCATGATCATGCCACTGCACTCCAGCCTGGGTGACAGAGTGAGATCCTGTCTTGTCAAAAAAAAAAAAAAATTTATATATATATATATATATATATATATATAGAGAGAGAGAGAGAGAGAGAGAGAGAGAAAACTTGCAAACAGGAATGGCCTCCTTGATTCTAGTTACTTTGCACACTTCGTAAACATTTAAAGTGATAATGAGCACAGCTTCTCACACTCCCTACTCTATGACTCTTTCCTCATTATCCATCTCTAAATTCTTCTGACTGTGGTACAGTTCATTGAAAAACAAAGCACTGAGTGAGCTAGCATTGAAATTGTAAAGGCAGTGGCTATTACTGCATAACACCAAGCAGAAGAACAACATCTATCCTTTCTGACTGCTGGAAACCATAGAAGGGCTTAATATAATCACTCACTATGATTAACTCTCTACATTTTCACCACATAATTCTCAACATTAGGAAGAAGCTAACATATTGACTTGCCTAGAGATAAAGAATAAGAGAGCCTAGAATTCAAAACTGCAGTTGACAACAGACCATGGAGAAGACAGACTCAGAAAATAACAGGCCCTGGGAGTCAGGCCTGTGCAGAAGTCCCCTGTGCAGGCGTGGGGGTCAGGATGTGCAGAAGAAACATGTGGGGTAGGTCACAGGCAAGAGATCAAGTCCTCTTGACAGACAACTGCCTAGAGAAAAAAAAAAAAAAGAAATCAGAGTTTGATGTCACCCAATTAAAAAAAAAAAAAAAAAAAGAAGGAGATTCATAGCAATCAAGTGATGGGCAGAATAATGGCCCCTGCAAGACATCCTGAGAACCTGTCAATATGTTATGCTATGTAACAAAGGGAATTAGAGTTGCAGGTGGAATTAAGCTGGCCTTTTTATAGGGAGATTTCCTGGATTATCTGGGTGGACCCAGTGTCATCACAAGGGTTCTTAAAAGTGGAAGAGGGAAACACAAGAGGGGAGCCGAAGAAAGAGAAGTGAAAAGGGACCAGTGCCAGGGAGAGTCTATGTTGTTGGCCTTGAAGATGAGGAAGGGGATCATGAGCCAAAAAGCATGTGGGCAGCCTCTAGAAGCTGGAAAAGTCAAGGAAATGGTTTATCTCCCAGAACCTCAAGAAAAATATGCAGCCTGTCAACACCCTGACTTCAGCTCAATGAGACCCGTATTGACCTTCTGACCTACAGAAGTGCAAAATAACAATAAATTCTTGTTGTTTTAAGCTACTAAGTGTGTGGCAATTTGACTTGGCAGCAGTAGAAAGCATAGATCTGGGCTCAGGAACTGAGAACAAATAGAGAGGAACAAACAGGGCATTTGATAAACATGGAAATAATGAGAAAATAGTGAATAAAGAAATACAGGGAAGTCAGCAACTACATTTTGAGATGTGTTAAAGATAAAATCTTTATCAGCCACACAACATAATGATGACAAGTGATCTAGAGACCCATCTTAGCAGCCATCTGCCCTGAACTATTCCATTCTATTGAATGTTGACAAACCACATCTAGTGAAGTATGAGCAATAATTAATAAGAAAAAATTGTAATATTTAAATATTAATTTTAAAATAATGAATAAAAATCAGGCCTATTTCCCAATCCCCCAAGTTATGGCAGTTAGTCAAGACTGAGAAAATGGTTATACCTTAAAGCTGCTGACCTTTCACCCAGCAATTAATGCAATCTCATTCCACTCTGCTTCTCCGACCACACAAAACATCAGTCACCCGACTGCACCATGCTCTTCACGTCTCCTAGGTCTTCAAGCCTACTACTGCCTCCCTTGTCTCCTGGTTAGCTCCTAAGTATCATTTACTTTACAGCTTTCCTCAAAGAAACCTTCATTTGACTACTGATTGAGTTCAGTCCCTTTATCAGTCTGTTCTCACCCTGCTATAAAGAAATACCTGAGACCAGATAATTTATAAAGAAAAGAAATCTAATAGGCTCCTGATTCCACAGGCTGTACGGGAAGCATGGCTGAGGAGGCCTCAAGGAGCTTTTACTCATGGCAGAAGGCAAAGCCAGAGCAGGCATCTTCATATGGCCAGAGCAGGAGAAACAGAGAGAGGGAGGAGGTGTTACACACTTTTAAACAATCCACTTTCATGAGAACTCACCCACTATCACGAAAACAGCACCTGGGGGATAGTGTTAAACCATCAGAAACCACCCCCATGATCCAATCACCTCCCACCAGGCCCACCTCCAACACTGGAGGTTATAAGTCGACATGAGATTTGGCTGGTGACACAGATCAAAATCATATCAATCCCCTATTGCATATTCCTATTGATGCTTGTATACTCCACCTTAGGACATTTGTTTCACAACTGGGACTTGCCAGTAAACCCTAAAGTGGGAATGCTGGCATAGCCCAACAGTACAGAGAAGCATCAAGACCATTTTCTGTTCATATCAATACAAACCCACTCTTGCTGGTTTAATTGGACCAAACCTGCTCTGCTGAGCTGTCACAAATACAAAAGGCAGGAATAATGTCTACCGTACTCAACATGAACTTCTCAATTCTAGTGCTTTGTCTGACACAAGATAAGTGTTCTGACAAATTTTTGTGGCATGAAAACATTGAAAGGCCAAAACAATAAAATCTAGGTCTTTTCAAAAATTCATTATTGTATTCCAATTTTCATTTTTGTCACAAATGAGTGTTTTGGGCTACCATGTATATTCTCCTTAAAAATTAAGTTATACTGGCTCTTATACTTTTTTTCCCAGCAAAAAGATTAAAAATATTTTCTGACCTATGTTTTTAGCTTAAAACATAGATACACTATACATTATGTCATATATGCATGTACATATAAATAAATATACACACACACTATATCAGTCAAGGTTCTCCAAAGAAACAGAACCAATAGGATGGATGGATGGATGGATGGATGGATGGATGGATGGATGGACGGACGGATGGATGTATGGAGACAGATAAAATACCACGAATTGGTTTACATGACTATGGAAGCTGAGAAGTCCCACAATTTGCCATCTATCAGACAAACACTCAGGAAAACCAATAGTGTCGTTCCAGTCTGAGTCTGAAGGCCTGAGAACAGGGAGCACCAATGGTGTAAGTTCTCATCAAAGCTCAAAAGTCTGAAAACCAGAGAGACAGTAGTGTAAGTTACAGTTCAAGTCCAAAACTGTAACTTACACTATTTGGGAACCAGGAGCACCAAAGATGTATGTCCCAGTTCAAGCGTGAGAAGACAGATGTCCCAACACAAACAGGCAGGCAGGAAAGGGATGAATCTTCCCTTCCTCCACTTTTTGTTCTATGCATAGACCCTCAACCGATTGAATGAGTCCACCCATATCGGAGAAAGCAATCTTCTTTACTCAGTCTACCTATTCAAATGCTAATCTCTTCCAGAGACACCCTCATAGACACACACAGAAATAATGTTTAACCAAATATCTGGGCACCCTGTGGTCTAGTCAAGTTGACACATAAACATAATCATCACACACATACATATTTATTTTTAATGATCTTTATTTGTACTAATATGTTTTGATTCTAGATCCATGGAATGCTGTCACTCTCATTTCTGAAGATTCAATGAGCAAGAGATTTCTGGATTCATCTGGCTAAGTGAAACTATACTACCGATTCTCTTAATGCCATCTGAATTAAAGCACATACGTTTGAAAATAACAAAATTAATTAACTAGTGTTACTCAAAAAGGGCATAGACTGTACTTATTTCATATACTTATTTACCCAATAAAGATGGCAAAGAAGAAGAATCTGAAGCAGAATCAGGCAGTGTAGCATGGTGACACCTCATATCCAGATCACAGACTAGTTAGTCATCAAAATCATGACGATATCAATAACTCCATGTGTCAGTTTTTTATTGTTGCCATAACAAATTACTACAAATCTAGCTCCTTAAAACAACATCAATGTATTATCTCACAGTTCTGTGGGTCAGAAGTCTGGTGAATTCAGCTGGTTCCTCTGGTCCAGGTTTCACAGACTGAAATCAAACTACTGGCAAACTGGACTCTTATCTGAAGGCTCTGAGGGATAACTCATTCAAGTTGTTGGAAGAATTCAGTTTTCATGACTGCAAGGCTAACAATCATATTTCCTGGCTAGCTGTCAGCCAGGAGCCTCCCTCAGCCTCTCAAGGCTGCCCAAATTCCTCATCATGCTGCTCCCTCCACCATCAAATCAGAAATTTCCCATTGAGTCCTTGTGTGAATTTCTCTCACTGCTGCTGCTGCATCTCTTCTGCCTCCAGTTGGAGAAGGCTCTCTGCTTTGAAGGCTTTATGTAATTAGATTGGGCCTACTTGGATAATCCAGAATAATCTCCCTATTGTATGGTCAGTAACTTTAATTACATCTGCAAAGTCCCCTTTGCCATCTAACATAACATATTCACAGGTTGCAGGGATTAGGGCATAGACAGCTCTGGGGAAGAAGTCTGGGGAGGGAACATGCTGCCTGCTGCATCCCACATCTAAAAGGAAATACATACACGGGGTGGCAGTATCATCTTTCCTCTCTTATGACTCAGGAATACTGCAAATGATATCTAGAGAGAAACTGGTAAAAAATTGGAAATTAAGGATGGAACTCAATCTTTTTGAAAATACTTAGAAACTGTCTCAAGATAATTTTTAAATCATTTATTCTAGCTTATAATTTAAAATAACAATTTTTTTTTTTTTTTTGAGACAGAGTCTCGCTCTGTCGCCCAGGCTGGAGTGCAGTGGCCGGATCTCAGCTCACTGCAAGCTCCACCTCCCGGGTTCACGCCATTCTCCTGCCTCAGCCTCCCGAGTAGCTGGGACTACAGGTGCCTGCCACCTCGCCTGGCTAGTTTTTTTGTGTGTGTATTTTTTAGTAGAGACGGGGTTTCACGGGGTTAGCCAGGATGGTCTCGATCTCCTGACCTTGTGATCCGCCCGTCTCGGCCTCCCAAAGTGCTGGGATTACAGGCTTGAGCCACCGCGCCCAGCCTAAAATAACAATTTAATAACAGTAAAGATAATAAAAATATTTACTGAGAACCAGATGGGCCAAATTGACTGCTAAATTCTCTTCAGTATATCATTTATCATAATTAACAAACAAAACCACACACACACACACACATCTATTTCTATACCTCCTGCTCTGTTTTTTTTAGGCTGACTGCATATTACTAGATCAGAAATGCATTGTTTTTATTACTATTACTTTGCAATATATTTTAACACCAACAAATGTAAGTCCTATTTCTAAACACCCTTCATTCCACACACACAAATACACACATTACTCTTTATTAATTGAATTAGTCATAATTGAATTAATCATAATCAATTGAATTAATCATAATCTTCAGTCAATAATTATTGGAACAGAACTATTTTACCTTATTTATTTAGTGTTAATGAATAAATAAAACTAAAACTATTTAAAAAATAACCATGGAAGGTGATGGATATGTAAATTTGTTTGACTATAGTAATCATTTTACTACATATATGTATATCAAAATATGGTATACACCTTAAATATATACTTTATAGTATTTATTTTAAAATAATAATTTAAAAATAATGATATTGAACAAATACCCATTAATATGCCACCAACCCAAGACTGAAAATACAAACACAAATTTACATATCCTCCCCATTTTTATTCTCCTGTCTCTCCGCACATACACACACACACACACACACACACACACACACACACCCCAGAAGGAACCACTGTCTTCAATTTTGTGTTTATCATATCCTTCCTTTTTAAAATAATTTTTTACATATCAGCATGTTTAATCAAATGTTTATTTTACTTGTTTTTATCTTTATAAAACATTAGTTTTATAAATGACTTCAGAATCATTTTTGTCAAATCTGCTCCCCAACAAAATTTTACAACTTTAATTGAGATGCATTATATTGTGACTTGGGGAAGAATTATTATCTCCAAAATTATGAATTTTCATGTATTAGTGGTTATGACCATTCTCACTTATAATTTGTATCTCTCTTCATTGCTGTTCTTTTTGTTGTTATTTGAGGTTTGTCTGGCAGTTTTTTTTCAATAAGCTGTATTTTGGATGTATACACTAGAATTTGTTTTTAAACCTATAATTTCTGCATTAGTCTTTATTTGCTCTATCCAACTGGTATTCTTAAATTACTTATATTGCCTTTTTTTAACTACTTATATTAACATTCAGCCTGTTTCATATTTATTTTTTATTTAACAAATAACATATTTAAAATTCTAAATTATACTCTTGAGTTACAATCTTACTATTCTGGTTGTCATACTATTCAAAATATTCCATAATTGCAATTTTGCTCTTTGTGTACATGTTAAAGATACTTAGTATAATTGATTTTTTAATTTCCAAGTGACTGGTTTTTAAATCAAACTTACATTGTTAATTTCTATCTTTCCTACACTGTTCAGAGTTTTGTCCTGTAAATCTTGTGCTTTTTACATAACATGTAGAGTTTGTATTCCAATATGTGATCATGTTTTAATATTATGTGAACATATTCTGTATATAAAAATTAATAGTGATATTGATATTATTAAGTGTTTATTAGTAAAAGAATAGTCTGGAATATGTTTCAAAACATAGCAGCAATAACTCACTAAATACACACATACATAAACTGGTATAGATAGGTTTTTAAAGGATGGCAAAATATGAATTTTACCCCTTATCAATATAAATTGGCTATAAAGACAGAGCAAGATGACCAAACAGAAGCCTTCAACAATCATCCTCCCTGCAGGAACACCAAATAGAACAATTATCCACACAAAAGAAGCCCTTCATAAGAACCAAAAATCAGATGAGTGATCACAGCACTTGGTTTTAACTTCATATCACTAAAAGAGGTGCTGAAGAGGATAGAAAAGACAGTCTTGAATTGCCCGCACCACTCCTGCCCCATCCCCCAGCAGCAGCCATGTGGTGGAGAAAGAATCTGTGTGTTGGGGGAGGGGGAGCACAGTGACTGTGGAATTTTGCATTGGAACTCAGTGCTGCCTGTCACAGCAGAAAGTAATACTGGGCAGAACTCAGCCAGCACCCATAGAGGGAGAATTTAGACCAGCCCTAGCCAGAGGGGAATTGCCCAACCCAGTGCTTGGAACCTGAGTTCCAGCAAGCCTCACCACTGTGGGTTAAAGTACTCTGAAGTCCTAAATAAACTTCAAAGGCAGTAAGGCAACAGGGACTGCAATTCCTGGGCAAGTCCTGGTGTTGTGCTGGATTCAAAGCCAGTGGATGTTGGTGGCATGCAACCTTGTGAGACACCAGCCGGGGTGGCCAAGGGAATGCTTGCATCACCCCTCCCCAACCCCCGGCAGTGCAGCTTGCAGCTCCAGGAGAGACTTCTTTCTGCTTAATGAGAGGAGAGGGAAGAGTAAAAAGAACTTTGTCTTGCAACTTGGATACCAGTTCCACCACAGTAGGATAGGGCACTGGGCAGGGTCATGAGGCCTCCAATCCAAGACCTAGCTTGGAACCTGCTGTTTTGAAGGGAAGGATCTGGTCCTGGCAAGAATTATCAACAGCTGACTAAAAGACCTCTGGGCCCTGAACAGTCAGCAGAGGTACCCAGATAGCACTCACCATGGGCTTTGGGTGAGACCCAGAGACATGCTGGATTCAGGTATGATCCAGCACATTCCAAGTTGGGGGAGATATGGGGAAAGCCTCCTTCTTGAGAAAGGGAGAGAGAAGAATAAAAGGGACTTTGTGTTGCAGCTTAGGTACCAGTTCCACCACAGTGGAGTAAAACACCAAGTGGGCCCTTAGGGTTCCTAATTCCTAATTCCAGGCCTTGGCTCTTGGACAGCATTTCCAAATCTGCCCTGGGCCAGAGAGAAACCCACTGCCATGAAGGGAGAGTCTCAGGCCTGGCAGCACTCACCTCAAGCTGACTGAAGAGCACTTCAGCCTTGAGTGAACACTGGCAGGCAGTACTCCCCCTGAGCCTTCGGTGGTGGTGGACATAAGGAAAACTCCTCTGCTTGTGGAAAGGGAAGGGAATAGTGAGAAGGACTTCATCCTGTGGCTTGGGGACCAGCTCAGTCACAGTAGAATAGAGCACTGGGGAGACTCTTAAGGTTTTCCAGGCCCTGTCTCCTGGAAGCATCTCTGGACCCACTGGCACTTGGGAAACTCACCATCCTGAAAGGAAGAACACAAGCCTGGCTTGCTTTGCTGCCTGATGATTGTAGACCCCTAGGACTTTGAGCAAATATAGGCAGTGGCCAGGCAGTGGCTGTCAGGCCTCTGAGCCCAAGCTAAGGCATCATATCCCCAGAGACCTGCACGAATACATCCAGATGGCCTGAAGCAACTGAAGATCCACAAAAGAAGTGAAAATAGCCTTAACTGATGACATTCCATCATTGTGATTTGTTTCTGCCCCACCCTACCTGATCAATGTACTTTGTAATCTCCCCCACCCTTAAGAAGGTTCTTCATAATCTCCCCCACCCTTAAGAAGGTTCTTTGTTATTCTCCCTACCCTTGAGAATGTACTTTGTGAGATCCACCCCCACCCCCAAAACATTGCTCTTAACTCCACTGCCTATCCCAAAACCTTTAAGAGCTAATAATAATCCCACCACCCTTAGCTGACTCCTTTTTCAGACTCAGTCTGCCTGCACCCAAGTGAAATAAACAGCCATGTTGTTCACACAAAGCCTGTTTGGAGGTCTCTTCACATGGACACGTGAGACAGTGGTCACCATGGGCATTGGGCAAGACCCAGTACCATGCTGACTTCAGGTCAGACCCAGCACGGTCCCAGTGGTGGTGGCAACAGGAGTGCTTGCATAATCCCTCCCCCAGCTCCAGGCAGCTCAGCATAGAGAGAGAGATTCCATTTATTTGGGAGAAAGTAAAGGAAGAGAACAAGAATCTCTGCCTGAAAATCCAGAGAATTCTTTCAGATCTTATCCAAGACCACCACCAAGGTAGTACCTCTAAAAGTCTGCAAGAGCCACAGTGTTACTAGGCTTGAGGCATCTCCTAAGGCAAACACAACTATCATGACCGAAACTTAGAATACAACACCTAAGTCCCTTAGAATACCTGGAAAGTCTTCCTAAGAAAGATGGGTACAAACAAGCTCGGACTGTGAAGACTACAATGAATACCTAACTCTTCAATGCCCAGACACTGATGAACATCCACAAACATCAGGACTATCCAGGAAAATATAACCTCACCAAATTAACTAAATAAGGCACCAGGGAACAATTCTGAAGAAACAGAGATATATGATCTTTTAGACAGAGAATTTAAAGTAGCTGTTTTGAGGAAACTCAACAAAATTCAAGATAACACAGAGAAGGAATTTATAATCCTATCAAATAAATTTGAGTCCCTTACCAGAACTGATCAAGGAGGAGAAAGAATTAGTGAGCTTGAAGACAGGCTATTTGAAAATACACAGAGGAGACAAAAGAAAAATGAATGTAAAAGAAGAAAGCATGCCAAAAAGATCTAGAAAATAGCCTCAAAAGGGAAAATCTAAGAGTTATTGGCTTTAAAGGGGAAGGAGAGGAGGAGAAATAGGGGTAGAAAGTTTATTCAAAATGATAACAGAGAACTTCACAAACCTAGAGGAAAATATCAGT
The DNA here is from genome assembly GCF_049350105.2 of Macaca mulatta. Classification (NCBI taxonomy): domain Eukaryota; kingdom Metazoa; phylum Chordata; class Mammalia; order Primates; family Cercopithecidae; genus Macaca; species Macaca mulatta. The sequence goes on along the minus strand of NC_133408.1, from coordinate 21,980,639 downwards.
ATTCAAGTACAAGAAAGTGTAGAACACCAAGCAGATTTAACCCAAATAAGACCACCTAAAGACATTTAATAATCAAACCACTAAAGGTTAAGGATAAAGAATTCTAAAAACAGCAGGAGAAAAGAAACAAATAATACACAATGGAGCTCCAATACATATGGGAGCAAACTATTCAGGGGACGCTGTACAGCCCAGGAAAGAGATGTATGACATATCTAAAGTGCTGAAGGAAAAACACTTTTATCCTAGAATAGTATATCTGGAGGAAATAGCCTTCAAACATGAAGGAGAAATGAAGACTTTCCAAGACAAACAAAAGTTGAGGGAATTTATCAACACCAGACCTGTCCTACAAGAAATGCTAAAGAGAGTTATTCAAGCTGAAGGAAAAGAACATTAATGAGCAATAAGAAATCATCTGAAGGTACAAATCTCATGGGTAATAGTAAGTACACAGAAAAAATCCAAAACAGAATAACACTGTAATTGTGATGTGCAAACCACTCATATCTTGAGTAGAAAAACTAAAAGGTAAGCCAATAAAAAATAACTATAACTTTCAAAACATAGACGGTAATATGTAGATATATATAAAAACAACAAAAAGTTAAGAAGTGGAAGACAAATTTAAAGTGCGCAGTTGTTACTAGTTTTCTCTTTGCTTGCTTTTTAGTTTGTTTATAGAATCAGTGTTCAGTTGTTAAATACGTAATAAAATTTTATTTGCAAGTCTCATGGTAACCTCAGAATCAAAAAACATACAACAGGTAGGCAAAAAATATAAAGCAATAAATTAAAAAATATCTCCAGAAGCCGGGCACGGTGGCTCACGCCTGTAATCCCAGGACTTTGGGAGGCCGAGGCAGGCGGATCACAAGGTCAGGAGATCGAGACCACAGTGAAACCCCATCTCTACTAAAAATACAAAAAATTAGCCCGGCACGGTGGCGGGTTCCTGTAGTCCCAGCTACTCAGGAGGCTGAGGCAGGAGAATGGCGTGAACCCGGGAGGCGGAGCTTGCAGTAAGCCGAGATCGCGCCACTGCACTCCAGCCTGGGCGACAGAGCGAGACTCCGTCTCAAAAAAAAAAAAAAATATCTCCAGAAAAAAATCACCTTCATTTTAAGGAAGAAAAGAAGCAGGGGAAGACATCCAAACAACCGGAAAACAAATAACAAAATGGTAGAAGTAAGTCCTTACTTAACAATAATAACATTGAGCCTAAATGGACTAAACTCTCTATGCAAAAGACACAGAGGGGCTGAATGGATTAAAAAAACAAGATCCAACAATCTGTTGCCTTCAAGAAACATACTTCAGCTATAAAGACAGACATAGACTGAAAATAAAAAATTTTTTATTTTTTATTTGCATGGAAAAAAATATTCCATGCAAATGAAAACCAAAACAGTGTAAGAGTAGCTATACTTAAAACATAAACAATAGATTTAAGGACAAAAGCTATAAAAAGAGACAAGGTCCTTATAATATGATAAAGGGGTCAATCATCAAGAGGATGTAACTATTCTAAGCATATATGCACCCAATACTGAAGCACCCAAATGTATAAAGCAAATATTATTAGACCTCGAGAGAGATAGACTCCAATACAATAATAGCTAGATACTTCAACATCTCACTTTCAGTATTGGACAGATCATCCAGACAGAAAATGAAGAAAGAAATATCAGACTTAATCTGCACTATAGACCAAATGGACCTAATTGATATTTACAGAACATTTCATTCAACAGCTGTACAATGCACATTCTTCTCCTCAGGGCATGGATTATTCTCAATTATGGACTATGTTAGGATACGAAACAAGTCTTTAAATATATATTTTTTAAAAAAGAAATTATATCAAATATTATATCTGACCACAATGGAATAAATCTAGAAATCAATAACAAAAGGAATTTTGGAAACTACACAAACACATGAAAATTAAACAATATGCTCCTGAATGGCAGTGAGCTAATGAAGAAATTAAAAGGAAAGTTAAAAATTTCTTGAAATAAATGATAATGGAGACACAACACACCAAAACCTACAGGATCCAGTAAAAGCAGTCATAAGAGGGAAGTTTATAGCTATAAGTGCCTACATCAAAAAGGCATAAAAACTTGAAATAGAAAACCCAAAAATGTGTCTTTAAGAACTTAAAAAATCAGGAGTACACCAAACCCAAAATTAGAAGAAAAATATAATAAAGACCAGAGAAGATAATGAAATTGAAATGAAGAAAACAATACAAAAGATCAACAAAATGAAAAGTTAGTTTTCTTGAAAAGAGAAATAAAATTGAAAAACCTTTACCAAGACTAAAAAAAGAAGAGAAAAAAACCCAAATAAATAAAATCAGAGATGAAAAAAGAGACATTACAACTGATGTCACAGATATTCAACAGATCATCAGAGGCTACTATGAGAAACTGTATGTCAATAAATTGGAAAACCTAGAATAAACGGATAAATTTCTAGACACATATAACCAATCAAAATTGAGCCATGAAGAAATCCAATACCTGAATAGACCCAAAAAATAGACAAGATTGAGCCATAATAAAAAGCCTCCCAACAAAGAAAAGCCCTGGACCCAGTGGCTTCCCTGTTGAATTCTACCAAATATTTAAAGAAAAACTAATACCAATCCAACTCAAACTATTCCAAAAAATAGAGGAGGAGACAATATTTCCAAACTCATTCTATTAGGCTGGTGCAAATGCAATTGCGGTTTTTGCCATTACTTTCAATGCCATTACTTTCAATGGCAAAAACCGCAATTGCCTTTGCACCAACCTAATATGAGACCAGTATTACACTGATACCAAAGCCAGACAAAATCACATCAGAAAAAGAAAACTATAGGCTAATATCGCAGATGAACATAGATGCAAAACTCCTCAACAAAATATTAGCAAACCAAATTTAACAATACATTAAAAAGGTCATTCATCATGACCAAGTGGGATTTATCCCTGGAATAAAAGGATGGTTCAACATATGCAAATCAATCAATGTGATACATCATATCAACAGAATAAAGGACAAAACCCATATGACCATTTCAATTGATGCTGAAAAAACATTTGATAAAATTAAACATCTCTTCATGATTAAGATCAAGTTGCTTCTCTGTTCAAAACATCCTATTAGCACCCACTCCAATTAACAACTAAATGGTTTACCAAGTTTGAGCATATGTGGCCCCTAGTTACCTCTCTGGCATCATCACCTCCTTCTCTCCCCCACGTTCACTCCACTTCTGCCCCACCAACCTCCTTGGTGTTCCCTTAACATGACACTCCATCTAATTTACCACATTGAAATGGTTAATTTTATGTCAACTTGACTGAGCTACAAGGTGCCCACACATTTAACCAAATATTTGGCTGGTGTGTTTGTGAGGGGGTTTGGGAGTGAAACTGGCATTTAAATCAGTAGACTGAGTAAAGCAGATTGCCCCTCCCTAATGCAAGTGGGCATCATCCAATCAGTGGAAGGGCTGATTAGCACAAAAGGTTGACCCTCTCCTGAGTAACAGAGAATTCTTCCTGCCCAGTGACCTTCAAACTGGGACCTCAGCTTGTTACTGTGTTTTTGGACTCAAAATGAAACATAGGCTCTTCCTGGGTCTAAAGCCTGTCAACCTTTAGACTGGAACTACATCTTTGGCTGTTCTGGTTCTCAGGCCTTTGGACTCACACTGGAACTAAACCATGAGCTCTCCTGGGTCTTTAATATGCCCACTCACCCTGCAGATCTTAGGAGTTCTTAGCCTCCATAATTACATGAGCCAATTTCTTATAATAAATCTTATATATGAACATCCTATTGGTTTTGTTTCTCTGGAGAATCCTAACACATGTATCTTTTATCTATTTATCTTATTTATTGTCTGTATCCCACTAGAATGTAAACTTCATGAAGACAGGGAACTTTTTTTTGTTTTAATTATACTTTAAGTTCTGGGATACACATGCAGAACGTGCAGGTTTGTTACATAGGTATACATGTGCCATGGTGGTTTGCTGCACCTATCAACCCATCATCTCGATTGGGTATTTCCCCTAATGCTATCCATCTCCTAACCCCCCACCCCCCAACAGGCCCTGGTGTGTGATGTTCCCCTCCCTGTGTCCATGTGTTCTCATTGTTCAACTCCCACTTATGAGTGAGAACACACCGTGTTTGGTTTTCTGTTCCTGTGTTAGTTTGCTGAGAATGATGGTTTCCAGCTTCATCCATGTCCCAGCAAAGGACATGAACTCATCCTTTTTTATGGCTGCACAGTATTCCACGGTGTATATGTGCCACATTTTCTTTATCCAGCCTATCATTGATGGGCAGTTGGGTTGGTTCCAAGTCTTTGCTATTGTGAATAGTGCTGCAATAAACATACATGTGCATGTGTCTTTATAGTAGAATGATTTATAATCTTTGGGTATATACCCAGTAATGGGATTGCTGGGTCAAATGGAACTTCTGGTTCTAGATCCTTGAGGAATCGCCACATTGTCTTCCACAATGGTTGAACTAATTTACACTTCCACCAAAAGCGTAAAAGCGTTCCTATGTCTCCACATCCTTTCCAGGATGTTGTTTCCTGACTTTTTAATGACTGCCATTCTAACTGGCGTGAGATGGTATCTCATTGTGGTTTTGATTTGCATTTCTCTAATGACCAGTGATGATGAGCTTTTTTCATATGTTTGTTGGCCACATAAATGTCTTCTTTTGAGAAGTGTCTGTCCATATCCTTTGCCCACTTTTTGATGGGGTCGTTTGTTTTTTTCTTGTAAGTTTGTTTAAGCTCCTTGTAGATTCTGGATATTAGCCCTTTGTCAGATGGATAGATTGCAAAAATTCTCTCCCATTCTATAGGTTGCCTGTTCACTCTTGTAGGGTCCAGCCCTACGGGGCTTAGCGGTGTTCTCTCCATATGCAGAGACGAGAGATTGTAATAAATAAAGACACAAGACAAAGAGATAAAGAGAAAACAGCTGGGCCCCGGGGACCACTACCATCAAGACACGGAGACCAGTAGTGGCCCTGAACGGCTGGGCGCACTGATATTTATTGCATACAAGACAAGGGAGCAGGGTAAGGAGGGTGAGTCTTCTCAGTGATTGACAAGGAGAAGCAAGTCACGTGATCACAGGACAGGGGGCCCTTCCCTCTTAGGTAGCCGAAGCAGAGAGAGAGAAGGCAGCATACGTCAGCATTTTCTTCCCTGCACTTATAAGAAAGATCAAAGACTTGACGACTTTCACTATTTCTTCTACGCTATCTACTATGAACTTCAAAGAGGAACCAAGAGTACAGGAGGAGCATGAAAGTGGACAAGGAGCATGACCACTGAAGCACAGCACCACAGAGAGGGGTTTAGGCCTTCAGATGACTGTGGGCAGGCCTGGATAATATCCAGCCTTTTACAAGAAGCTGGTGGAGCAGAGTGTTCCCTGACTCCTCCAAGGAAAGGAGACTTCCTTTCACGGTCTGCTAAGTAATGGGTGTTTTTTCAGACACTGGCATTACCACTTGACCAAGGAGCCCTCAAGCGGCCCTTATGCGGGCGTGACAGAAGGCTCACCTCTTGCCTTTTAGGTCACTTCTCACAATGTCCCTTCAGCACTGACCCTATACCCGTCAGTTATTCCTAGGTTATATTAGTAATGCAACAAAGAGTAATATTAAAAGCTAATGATTAATAATGTTTATAATGATTGATAATTGTCTATGATCATCTCTATATTTAATTTGTATTATGACTATTCTTATTCTAACTATTTTTTTTATTATTCTAAAACAGTTTGTGCCTTCAGTCTCTTGCCTCGGCACTTAGGTAATCTTTTGCCCACAACTCTGATGATAGTCTCTTTTGCTATGCAGAAGCTCTTTTGTTTAATTAGATCCACTTGTCAATTTTGGCTTTTGTTGCCATTGCTTTTGATGTTTTAGTCATAAAGTCTTTGCCCATTCATATGTCCTGAAAAGGACAGGAAACTTTTGTCTATCTTGGTCACTAGTGTATCCATACTGCCTAAAACTATGTTTTCTGAATACATGGGATGTACTCAGAAAATCTCTTGTTGGATTAGTTCATGGAGGTGTACTCAACAAAACACTATATTTTCCTTCCAATTTAAATAACAGAGTAAACATACTATTTCTTATTTCCAGTGGATCCTGGTTCACCTAAGATATCAACAGTCTTTGGCAGAAGAGTCTTGCATGAAAACAAATTCAAAGTACAGTAAAATGTCAAAGAAACAGGGTAAAGTTCTGAATCATGTAGATATCAAGGAGTTAAACATCCAATGAAAAAGATAAAAGGACAGATAAGAATGTCTTTTTTTTTTTTTTTTTTTTTTGAGATGGAGTCTCGTTCTGTGGCCCAGGCTGCCAGGCTGGAGTGGAGTACAGTGGTGCAACTTGGCTCACTGCAACCTCTGCCTCCCGGGTTCACACCATTCTCTTGCCTCAGCCTCCCTAGTAGCTGAGACAATAGGCGCCCGCCACCACACCCGGCTAATTTTTGTATTTTTAGTGGAGACAGGGTTTCACTATGTTAGTCAGGCTGGCTTGAACTCCTGACCTCTTGATCTGCCCATCTCGACCTCCCAAAGTGCTGAATGTCTTCTGAAAAGAAAATGTCAAAACTAGGATGTAATTGATAAGTTTTAGATTATGCCTTCAGGATCAAACATATCAAAACATAAGTTAATTCAAAGCTTCTACAAATGTGTGTGCATAATTTTATTTGTGGGCTTCTTTCTTCTGAAAGTTTTCTGATTTACAGGCTATGATGTTTTTATTAAAAGAGAAAAAGCCATTAAATTATATCATTAAAGAATTTGAGGCTGGGCGTGGTGGCTCACACCTGTAATCCCAGCACTTTGGGAGGCCGAGGTGGGTGGATCACCTGAGGTCGGGAGTTCGAGACCAGCCTGACCAACATGGAGAAACCCTGTCTTTACTAAAAATATAAAAATTAGCTGGGTGATGTGGCACATGCCTGTCATCCCAGCTACTCAGGAGGCTGAGGCAGGAGAATCACTTAAACCCGGGCGGCGGAGGTTGCAGTGAGCCGACATTGCACCACTGCACTCCAACCTGGGCAACAAGAGCAAAACTCTGTCTCAAAAAAAAAAAAAAAAAGAATTTGAAAATTCTGGCTTCTGGTTGAAGATGACTGACTGACTAAGCATATGCACTTCCTTTTCTCCCCACCAAAACTCCCTTTGAAATGACAGAATATAAAAACACGAATGTGGCAATGCAGGAAAACCAGGAAGGCTTGGACAGAAACATTGAAGAATTTTTTGAAGATATAAAGGGGGTAAGATGGATGCTGAACTTGAGAACTGAATGTCCTCAACATAACAAATGTATAAGCAAAAAAAGTGAGTTTTTCCAGAAGAAATCCCGGACAACCCCTAAAAGCATAGGCATCAAAATCGGAGCCATCTATTAGACTATGAATTGGCTGGTGAGGAAGTTAAAGCACCACAGGGCTCTGAGTTTAAGATGCAATTGAGTACACTTTTATCTCTTCTATTTTTTGAGGCTTTGTTATAGCCCAGTAAACCCATAACTGAGAGAATAGGAGGTAGCTATCAGTAAATACGGGATTTCAGTGAATTTCTGGAAGACACAAAGCACAAGGAGAAACAGATACTGGTGATGCAAAACAGAGGAAGGAGCAGACTAAAATACACACAGAGGGGCTGTTCCAATGGAAAGAGCCTCCTGCCTGCTGGTAAAATTTAGAAATATTAGACTCGGGCCGGGCGCGGTGGCTCAAGCCTGTAATCCCAGCACTTTGGGAGGCCGAGACGGGCGGATCACGAGGTCAGGAGATCGAGACCATCCTGGCTAACACGGTGAAACCCCGTCTCTACTAAAACATACAAAAAACTAGCCGGGCGAGGTGGCGGGCGCCTGTAGTCCCAGCTACTTGGGAGGCTGAGGCAGGAGAATGGCATAAACCCGGGAGGCGGAGCTTGCAGTGAGCTGAGATCCGGCCACTGCACTCCAGCCTGGGCGACAGAGCGAGACTCCGTCTCAAAAAAAAAAAAAAAAAAAAAAGAAAAAAAAAAAAAGAAATATTAGACTCGGTATGACAGATGGCAGAAGTGAAATACAGGGCCAAAAAACAAGACATTAAAGAAGAAACAGTCAAACTTCTTCCAACAGCCAGATTTTCTTCCTAAAGAAGAAAGAATGAGGGAATTCTTTTCTTAAAAAAAAAAAATTGAGTGATTCTGATCAGTGGTGAATGAAAAACAATTGAGTGAACTGTCAGTTTTTGAGAACTGAAGCAGCACCTTACAGACTCCCTCTCCAGATCCACTAAATCAAAGCATGTCTGTTGACAAGTCCCACCTTGATGGTCCTTTTGTGTATTGAGGTGACTGGGCTAAGGCATGACCAGATAACCAGCAAAATACTATTTCTGGGTGTTCCTTTGGGGATGTTTCCAGAAGAGATTAGTGTTTGAATTGATAGACTACTGTAAAGAAGATCCACCCTCACCAATGTGAGCAAGCATTATCCAATCCATTAAGAGTGCAGATGGAACAAAAATGCCAGAGAAAAGGCAAATTTGCTCTTTCTCTTCTAGAGCTGAGACATTCATTTTCTTCTGCCCTCAGACATTGGAGCTCCAGGGTCTCAGGTTTTCAGACTCTGGGACTTTCACCAGCAGCCCCCCAGTTTCTCACGCCTTCAGACCCAAACTGAATCACAGTACTGACATTTCTGCCTCTCCTGCTTGCAGACAGCAGACGGTGGGATTTCTTTGGCTTTATAATCACCTGAGCCAATTCTTCTAATATATGAATGAATGAGTGAGTGAATGAATATATATACACACATATATATAGGATTATATATGTATATAGAATCCTATATATATATAATCCTATATATATGTGTGTATATATATTCATTCACTCATTCATGCATACATATGTATATAGAATCCTATATATGATCATATATAATCATATATATGAATATATATATAATTATATATATATACACACATATATATAATCCTATTGGTTCTGGTTTTTTGAGGAACTTTGACTAATACACCACCCATGTTCACAGACCTGATAGCCAGCTTTTCTATTTTCTCACTTTTAAATATGAAGGGAATACCAAGGATCACCAGATATTTGTGGGGGGGAAATGATATGCTAATCTGAAACAAAAAACCTCAAGGAAACAGATAAACTCAAAAAAACAAAAAAAGAACTTAGAAAAATGCTAATTAATCCTGTCAGAGAAAATAAAATGACAATTTACATTTTGTATGGTTCAAGGCTTAGTCAGTACTAGGGCCCTTTGAAAAACATAAAATCAGGTGCAAAAATAATACATTAAAAAGTCACAATTTAATTTACTGGAATCTTAGGGATTCCAGTCCCTTTTTTCTGAGATTTATTTAGCCAGAAAAGCTTTCATAGAAATGCTTCTTGATTTTAAGCTATTATTTACCTTCCTACTTAGACGAAAAACAATTTCCAACAACTTTTGGTACTAGAGTATGGGCCACTTGCCTCACGGTAAATCTACTAAGCCAAAAAAAAGGAAGAGGGTATTTAGAAAGCACGAATGAGGTCTTTAAATATGTAACTGCCAAAAACCATCGATCAATAAAAGTTTCAAAAGATAAAACTCGGGAAACATCTCAAAAATTAAAAGACAAAGATATCTGTCCCCCGAAAATGAGAGAGAAGATTAGATACAAACAGAATTAATTCCAGTAGCCATTGTCAGACCAATCAAGGTTCCAGGAAAAAAGGGTTAGAGACAACAGAGTGGAAATAATTACAAATTAAATGGAAATAATTACAAATTAAAAGAGGAGGCTTTCCCTGAGCAGAAGGACTCAAATTTTCAGACTAAAATATTCCTCTATGAGCCAAATAGATTGATGAGTAAAGACCCACACCTGTGTTGCATGATTTTAGAATAAAAAAGTTAAAAAGAAAATTCTAAATATTCCCAGTTAGAAAACAAAATACAAGGTCACATGCAATGGAACAAGGATCAGTCTAGCATCAGACTTTTCATTGGCAACACTAGACACTAGACTACAATAAATCATGTCTTCAGAGTTCTAAAGCAGGAATTGGCAAATTATAACCCATGGACCAAATCCAGCCTGTGATCTCTTTGGGAAATGAAGATTTACTAGAATACAGCCACATTCATTCATTTACCTATTGTTTGTAGCTTCTTTTATGCTACAAAGGCTACACAGTTGAGGAGTTGTGGCAGAGATCATATGACAGGCAAAGCCTGTAACATTTACTATCTGGCTCTCTATAGAAGTCTCTTGATCCTTGCCCTGAAAGAAAATTATTCCCAACCTTTCAAATCATCCTGAAACCATGAGGGTAAGATATATTTATAAGTTTTTAAGAACTGAAAAATAAACCTATCATGTACTCTTAGAAAGTTATTAGAGAATAGACTGCACAAAGTGAAGGCATAAAACTGGAAAGGAAAGGACATGTAATCCACCAAACAATGGCTCTAACCTTAAAAAGTGGGAAAAGTGACGGGGTGGCAACCAAACAGGGGCAACTGGTCCGTAGCAGATTGGAAAGATAGAGGAGAGGTTTCCATTAAACATAAAACTTGACAGAATAGACATTGTGATGAAGAGCTCAGGGCAGGGAAGAAACACGGCTATGGTAAAGGCAACACTATTCAAAGACAGAACTCTATTATCCCTAATAATGTACACTAATAATGTAAATACTTACTATTGAGGTTCAACTCATCCTATAAGCAAACATGAAAGATTTAATATAGTTGAAAAACAGAAAGTAAATGTGATCAATCATTATAGTGTAAAAGTAAACCCATGCAGATAAAACATATCAAAAGGTGAAGAGGGGAGGAGACCTAAAGGAAAGTTCTTTTTGTCTTTGTAATATATTCATCTTACAAAGTGGGTATGACTTCAAGGTCAAAAGTCATAAAGAGATACAATGGTAACCAATACAGAAATCAAAAGAGATGATAGAACCACACTGAGCAGAGGGAAAAGAGGAAGTGTGGGGTGCAAGTGAGCTAAAAGGTCTAAATCTGAAAACATGACAGTGACATAAACATGTTACTTATAAATATGATTGAAATGACCTGGAAAAAGTTTAATGTGTTTTAAATGACTGTTTTTTAAGTAAATTAAGAAAAGAGGAAAAAATATATACACAGTCTTTTATATGTACCTATATAGTTAACACTTCCCATGGTCTTCATCTTTCCTGTGAATCTGAGTTACCACCTGATGTCATTTTCTTTCTTTCTGAAGCCCTTCCTTTAACATTTCTTGTAGTGAAAGGTAGTTAGCAATGAATTTGCTCAGCTTTTGTTTATCTGGGAATGTCTCTATTTCACCTTCACTTTTGAGGAGTAGTTTGGTTGGCTGTAGAATTTAGTGGGCAGGTAAGCTCTCTGCCTCACCCACCACATTTCACTGTATTTCAGCCTCCATTGCTTCTGATGAGAAATCAGCTATCTACTATATATGGCTAATCCTCTGTATGTGATGAGATGCTTTTCTTTCACTGCTTTCAAGATTTCTTTCTTTTTTATGATTATGATACGTTTATCTGTGGTGGGTTTTTTGTTTTTTTTCTTTTGAGATGGAGTCTCACTCTGTCACCCAAGCTGGAGTACAGTTGCACAATCTCCTCTCACTGCAACCTCCGCCTCCCAGGTTCAAGCAATTGTGCTACCACAGTCTCCTGAGTAGTTGGGATTACAGGCAGGCGCCACCATGCCCAGCTAATTTTTTATATTTTTAGTAGAAATGGGGTTTCAACATGTTGGCCAGGCTAGTCTCAAACTCCTGGCCTCAAGTGATCTGCCTGCCTCAGCCTCCCAAAGTGCTGGGATTACAGGTGTGAGTCACCATGCCCAGCTATCTGTGATGCTCTTTACGTTTATACTACTTAGGATTTATTGAGATTCTTAGATTCTTAGAAAATGCTTTTCACCAAATTTGGGACATTTTAGGGTCATTATTTTTTCAAATTTTTTTTCTGTTCTTTCTCTCCCCTTTCCTTCTGGAACTCCTATTATCGGTACGTTTTACATTGCCCTAAGGTTTCCTTTTTCCTTAATGTTTTTTTCTCCACATTTTTCATTTGAATTATTTCTGCTGATCTTTCTTCAAGTTCTCTTAATTTTTCCTCTGCCATCTTAAATTGGCTGTTGAAGCTGTTGAGTAAATTTTTATTTCAGTTATTTTATTTTTCAACTCTGGAATTTACTTTTTTTATACTTTCTGGTTCCCTTTCTATATTTCCTATATGTTAATTCATCGTCATCATATTTTCCTTTCATTATTTGAATATAATTTCCTTTTAAGTCTTTGGACATATATATAAAACTTGGAAGATTTGTATATAACTTGCTTGGAAGTCTTCATCTGTAACCCAAATCATCTGGGTTCACTCAGAGCAGTTTCTATTGTTGACTGCTTGCTTTTTAATTAACTGAGTATAGAACATATTTTCCTGTTTCTCTGCATATCTTGAAAATTTTGTTTTAAAAGGTAAACATTTTTAAATATTATATTGTAGCAACTCTGGATTCCGTTTTATTTTTCTTAGGATTGTATTTTTAATAACTTTTTAATAATAACTTACCTAAACTTAAACTGTGACATCACTAATATCTCTGCTGTTTTTTAATTATTTTTGCTTTTAGGCTATTTTCCTAAAGGTTTCTTCCCTTATGTACATAACTTAGTGGTAAGCCAATGCTGTGGGCACAGGTTGAACTCAAATACCTCATGTCTATAAGGCTCTCACCTCTGTCCATTGATTTTTATGTTGTTGCAAAATGTATTCAATATTCTCAAGTCTCTCTTGGCTTTCACATTTCACCAGGCTCTCTCAGGCCTCTTCCAAGTATGTAAGATTTCTAGTCAGCTGAGACTATATGAAGAGATTATCTCAGCTTTTCTATGGATTTCTCATTTCCAGGATCTCCCCATTAAATTTTCTGACTGGTCCACCATTCACCACCCACCACCATCACTGTCCGGCTTACAAAGATATAGCTTTTCCCCATTTGGTACAAACCATGTCTACCCCTTTTAAACAAAGCAAAGCATTTTTGATGGAGGCAGGAGGCAGACAAATCCCTATGCAGACAGGGGCAGGTCCCCAGTGAAACCCAGCCTTCAAACCAAAGACAGTTTAAATTCTAGCTACAAGTCCTGGATAAATCCATGGACTGGATTGAGAACTTGTCTTCCTGTTCGGCATGCTTTCCTCTGATTGATCCCTACCCTTCACCTGTTTGCATCTACCTACTCTTCCCTAATTGGTGTTTTACACTGTCTTGCCCACCTTTGAGTGATATCTTTAACTTTTTTTGTATACTCACAAACCACTCAGCATGCACTCCCAATTCTGAGTCCATAAAAGCCTTAGACCCAGCCATACAGAGAGAGACTGCCCTACTTTGGCTGGGGGACCACCCTCACACCCCCCTCCACTGAGGGCTGTTTCATCACTCAACAAAATTATTCTCTGCCCTCTTCACCCTTTGACTGTCAGCATAACCTCATTCTTATTGGATGCAGGAAAAGAATTGGGACCCCTCAAACACAGGTACAAAGAAGGCAGTTATGCTGTGGCCCTCTGCCCTCCACAAGCAGTGGTGGGGCACGATGGGAAGCAGTGGTAGGGCCAAGCCAGCCCTGGAACCCTGGGCCAGAGCACGGTGACAGACTGACAGAGCTGTTAACATGCTGCAGCCATCCATCAGGCTACGGACAGCAGGACTAAAACAGTTAGTTAACATGCTGTAACATCCCCTCTGGGGCTTTGGGGTCATGAGCACCCCTGCCTGGGTGCCACTGCATTCCCCCCATCTGGACACCAGAGTCCACTGTGGAAGTCACTTGTGACATGCCTGGTCCAGCCGCAAGCCCCACATGGAGTCTGCTCCTGTGCTGGTACTTGGAATGGCCAGCCGGATCCCACACTCACTCACTCACTCACTCACACACACCCTCCCACTAGGGGCTGAGGGCACAGTCACGGCAGCCATGGGATCTGCACCAGAGTGCAATCCAGGTGTGGCCCAGTGGGCTGAGTAGATGGGGTGTCTCCTGAGGCAAGTCCAGGCCCAAGAAAGGCCTGGGCAGAGGTGTCACCAGCCAGAAAATCCTGTGTTACTTTCACCTTATGACCAAATTAAATTCACTCCCTCTGGCAGGAAGCTGTTGGTTTTCAACATCATTCTAATGCTGGTAAAACTCTTATTCTTGCCAACTAACTTGGGGAAGAGGGAGTAGGCACAGTACCACTCAAAAACTAATAATAATAATAAAATTTTTTTAAAACCACACCCCTAATGTTCTCTTTGAAGTTCTAGCGGTTTTTTAAGAATAAGTGTTTCTCAATTTGTTATTTGCCTTTAGTTGATTTCCAGTGCCCAAACTCTTCACAGCTCCATAACTGGAAGTTCTTTACCCCACAGAGATTTGAGAAAAAAATTATACCTAAAAATGTAAGAACAGACTATTGTAAAACAAACCATGCACAAAAGTCAGCCACCTAGAAGTATTAAAAGTTATTTTTAAGTGCTTAAATAAGAAGAAATGTAAGCTTTAATTATGAGCTAATTAGAAATTAATAAAACCAGGACAACACACATAGAAACTAATGAAATTGAGACAAAATAGTACTCAAAGAAGTATTTCAGCTTTAAGTTTATTTATAAGAAATAGCCGGGCGCAGTGGCTCAAGCCTGTAATCCCAGCACTTTGGGAGGCCAAGACGGGCGGATCCTGAGGTCAGGAGATCGAGACCATCCTGGCTAACATGGTGAAACCCCGTCTCTACTAAAAAATACAAAAAACTAGCCGGGCACAGTGGCGGGCACCTGTAGTCCCAGATACTCGGGAGGCTGAGGCAGGAGAATGGCATGAACCCGGGAGGCAGAGCTTGCAGTGAGCTGAGATCCAGCCACTGCATTCCAGCCTGGGCGACAGAGCGAGACTCCGTCTCAAAAAAAAAAAAAAAAGAAATAGAGAAAGAAATTAGAAACTCAAGAAATTAGAAAAAAGACAATAAAATAAACTAAAATAAAATAGAAGTAAGCAAAGCATAGAGCTAAAAAAGGGAAGTAATGAAATATGGAAGAGAGAATGAATCTTAGTAAATAAATCCAAGAACTATTTATTTAGAAAAGACCAATGAAACACCCAAACATCAAACAAGTCCAATGAATGAAAACCTCACTAAAATTTAAGCTCTATCAGTGCAGAGATGTTATTTGTTTGCCAATGTATTCCTAGCACCAAGAAAATTGTCTGGCACACATGAGTACTCTATAAATATTTTTTAAATGAAAGAATGAATGAACAAACATTTTTTAAAATGTTAAGGCTATGAAAACAAATATGTAAGCAAATCCTTTAAATACTGTATACAATACTATAAATCTTATAAAGTAATAAACTCCTCAGAGACTCAAAAGCAGACTTAAATAAAAGCAGGTTTATACTAATCAGTCATGGCTGCAATAGTTCTCTGTAACAAATAGCCCCAGTTCTTTAAAATAATAACCATATGTTTCATACTTGTAGGTCTGCAGGTTGGCTACAAATAAACTGTACTATGTTTGGCCACCCCATGACCAAATTCAGTTCAGCACCTCAGAGTTCCCTGACTCTGGGTTTTGGGCTCTAAGCCCCAGGCTACACACTAAAGGCTAGGTTCAGCTCTAGTTCATGTAGCTACATTTTCGCCTTGGATCAGAGACTACTCATTGCACGCTCTTCTCATGGCAGACCACAGAAGCAAAAGAGGCCAAGTCAAACCATGCAAGCATATGACTTGTACTTTAAATGCCTTCATCCACTAACATTCCATTGTGCAAAGGAAGACACTGGGGCAGGAAAATATGCTATACCCACTCTAGGGCACTGCACAGTCATATGGCGAAAAGAAGTAGTGATAGATTGAAAACAATCCAACCTGCAACAAAATCCAGCTTTACACATAATTAAAGATATGCAAAATAAGACCACATTGAGGTAACATCTTACTCATCCAACTGAAAAAAATTCTAAATATATTTTCTTTTTGAGGCTGTCAGGAAACAGCCATTCTCATACACTGATAGTTGGAATGCAAACTGATACAATCCTCTGGAAAGGAATTTAGTAATCCCATGAAAAGTTATATGTGCATTTATCCTTTAACCCAGCAATTCCATATCTAAACATCTATACAAAAGATGCATCAGTGTGATAGTCAGTTTTAGGTATCAAATTGGCTAGGCTATAGTTCCCAGTTATTCAATCAAATGCCAATCTTGGTGTTGCTTTGAAGGTATTTTGTAGTGTGATGTCTATCATCAGCTTACTTTTAGTAAGAAAGATAATCCTAGATAATCTGAGTGGATCTGATTTATTCAGTTCAAAGGCCCTAAGAGCAGAACTGAGGTTTCCCTGAAGAAGAAAAAATTCTACCTGTAGACTACAGCTTCGGCTTGTGCCTGGGAGTTCTAGCCTACCCTTTCCCATAGCCTGCCCTACATGTTTCAGACCTGTCTAGCCATCCCTAACAATCACACAAGCCCATTTCTTACAATAAATAGCCTGCTGCTGCTTCTTCTAAGGAGGAACCCTGACCGATACAATTGGTAAAAATACAAAAGATGTATTAGGTTGGTACAAAAGGTTGGCACATTGAAAGTAATGGCAAAAACCACAATTACTTTTGTGCCAACCTAATAAACAAAAGTACTCATTATAGCACTACTTGTAATTATAAAAAATTTTAAAACCACACAGATGTTCATCAATTTGGGGTCTATGATGGGAGAGTATGCAACTTTATTGAAAAATTATGACTATGTCTTCTGCTAGGGGATGATATCCAAGATATATTGTAAAGTAAGAAACAAAGATGGAGAAAAGTGTAGACAGCACACTGCCATTTATGTAACAGAAAGAAGCAAATATATATAGAGAGACATAGATATATACATATTTATATGCACACATATACACATATATGCACATATTTTTTAATTGAGGGATATAGTGTAAAAATATTTTAAGGAAAAGAAAGAAGAAACAGAGGAGAAGACAGGGAAAGAAGGTAAAAATACCTTATTTAATAAATTTAACTTTGAAACCAGATAAATGAATTATGAAAATATAAAACAGAAATAACTCAAATAAAAAAGCAATACCTAAAAATTGAAAGTAAATTAAACAAGTAAACTTAATTTTGCATCAAATTAGCAGCAAACAGGAAGAAATAACTTCAAGTGACGTGAAGACAAAGTAATTGGACTGCAAAGTATTAAGCTGTTTTCAGTAATAATAGTACAGCAATAATATTGGTGCCATACATTCTGGTGTGTGTGTGCATGTGTGTGCGGTTTGGATGAAGCAAACATGTAGTTATATCGATCCTGTTGAGGGCCAGGATATTTGGCATCAGAGAGAAGAAATGCTAGTTTAGTATCAAATACTATATGATCTCATTTATAGGTAGAATCTAAAAAAGTTAAACTCATAGAGATGGAGAGTAGAACAATAACTGCCAGGGTCTGGTGGGGGTAGGGAAAATGAGGAGATGTTGGCCAAAGGGTACAAACATTCAGTTATAAAATGAACAATTTCTGGGGATCTAATGTATAGCATGGATGGTGATGGATGTGTTAATTAATGTTATTGTGATAATCATGACACAATGTATACATAAAATTAAATCATCACGTGGTACACCTTGAATATATATAATCTTTGTCAATTAAATATTTTTAAATAAAAAAGAAAATGATTTTTAAAAGAAAAGGCTAATATCATGTGGTTCTAAATCTGAGTTAGAAATATTCATGAGAGGTGAGTTAATAAGGATTAATTGCATCAGTCTATTTTTGCATCTCTATAAAGAAATACCTGAGGTGACATAATTTATGTTTAAAAAGAGGTTTAATTGGCTCATGGTTCTGCAGACTATACAAGCATTGCTCCAGCATCTGCTTCTGGTGAGGGCCTCAGGAAGCTCCCAATCATAGCAGAAGATGAAGGGAGAGCAGGCAATGTCACCTAGCAAGAGAGAGAGTGGGTGTGGGGGAGGTGCCACCCTTTTTTAAACAACCAGGTCTCTTATGAACTGCCAGAGCAAGAACTCACTCATCACCAAGGGGATGGTACTAAACCATTCATGAGGGATCTGCCCCCATGATCCAAACACCTCTCATTAGGCCCCACCTCCAACATTGGGGATTACATTTCAGCATGAGATTTGGAGAGGACAAACATCCAAACTATCATTGTACCCCTGAGCCCCCAAATCTCATGTCCTTCTCACACTGCAAAACATAATCATCCTTTCTCAATAGTTCTTCCAAAGTCTTAACTTATTCCAGCATCAACTCAATCAAAAATCCCAAGTCAAAATTCTCATCTAGAGATGAGTTCCTTCCACCTATGAGCCTGTGAAGTCAAATACAAGTTATTTATTTCCAAGATACAATGATGGTATAGGCATTGAGTAAATATTCCCATTCCAAATTGAAGAAATAGGCCAAAAGAAAAGGACAACAGACCCCACACAAGTCCTAAACCCAGCAAGGTAGTCATCAAATCTTAAAGCTCCAAAATAATCTCCTTTGACTTCATATTCCACAGCCAGTGCACATTTGGTGCAATGGGTGAACTCCCAAGGTCTTGGGCAGCTCCAACCCCGTGGCTTTGCAAGGTCCAACATGCATGGCTGCTCTCATGGGTTGGAGCTGAGTCTCTGCAGCTTTTCCAGGCTCAAGATACAAGCTGCTGGTGGCTCTACCAGTCTCAGGTCTGGAGGGTGGCAGCCCTGTTCCCACAGATCCACCAGGCAGTGCCCCAGTGGGGACTCCATGTGCAGGCTCCAACCTCACATTTCCCTTGGCACTGACCTAGTAGAAGTTCTCTGTGGGGGCTTCACCCCTGTAGCAGGCTTCTGAAAGGCACCTAGCCTTTTCCATACATCCTCTGAAATCTAGGTGAAAGTTGCCAAGCCTCTTTCACTCTTGCATTTTATGAACCTGTAGATTTAACACCACATTGAGGCCATCAAGGCTTATGGCTTGCACTCTCCAAAGCAGCATTCTGAGTTGTACCTGTGGACCTTTGAGCTGAGGCTGGAGCCAGAGTTGCCTGAAGGCAGAGAACAGCATCCTGAGGCTGAGCAGGGCACCTATACCCTAGGCCTGGCCCCTGAAACCATTCTTTCCTCCTAAAACTCTGGGTCTGCAATGGGAGGGGCTGTCCTGAAGACTTCTGGAATGCCTTCAAAGCCTTTTTCCAATTGGTTTGGATATTAGCACTTGGCTTTAGTCATGCAAGCCTCTCTAGCAAGTGGTTGCTCTACAGGATCCCTCTCCGGAAAATACTTTTTTCCTCCTCTGTCACGTGGCTAGGCTACAAACTTTCCAAATGTTTATGTTCTGCTTCCCTTTCAAATATAAATTCTAACTTTAAGTCATTTATTTGTTTCCTTATCTGACTGCTGTTAGAAGCAGCCACTCCATTATTTGTTTGTTTGTTTGTTTTGGTTTGGTTTGGTTTTTTAAGATGGATTCTTTCTTTGTCACCCAGGCTGGAGTGCAGTGGCGCGATCTTGGCTCACTAAAACCTCTGCCTCCTAGGTTCAAGCAATTCACCTGCCTCAGCCTCCCAAGTAGCTGGGACTAAAGGTGTGCACCACCACACCCAGCTAATTTTTGTATTTTTAGTAGAGATGGGGATTTCTCCATGTTGGCCAGACTGATCTCAAACTCCTGACCTCAAGGGATCTGCCTACCTTAGCCTCCCAAATGCTGGGATTACAGGCATGAGCCACTATGCCCGGCACTACTTTATTCCTGAATGCTTTGCTGCTTAGAAATTTCTTCAACCAGATACCCTAAGTCATCAGTTTTAAGTTCAACCTTCCACAGATCCCTAGGACATGGACAAAATGTAACCGAGCTCTTTGCCAGAGCATAACGTGGGTAACTTTTCCTCCAGTTCCCAATAACGTCCTCATTTCCATCTGAGACCTTGTCTGCCTAGACTTCACTGTCCATATATCCATCAGCATTTTGGTCACAACCATTTAACTAGTCTCCAAGAAATTTCAAACTTTCCCTCATCTTTCTATCTTGTGAATCTGCCTAAATCTGTCTTCTTCAATCTTCTGCCTGTTATCCAGTTCCAAAGCTGCTTCCACATCTTGAGGTATCTTTATAGCAATGCCCCACTCTTTGGTACCAATTTTCTGTATCAGAAAATTTTTGCATTGCTATAAAGAAATACTTGAAGCTGAGTAGTTTATTTTTATTAAAAATGTTTAATTGACTCAAGGTTCTGCAGGCTGTACAAGCATGGCTCCAGCATCTGCTCCTGGTGAGGGCCTCAGGAAGCTTATAATCATGGCAGAAAGTGCAGGGAGAGCAGACAATGTCACATGGCAAGACAGTGAGCAAGAGGTGGAGGTGGGGAGGTGCAATGCTCTTTCAAACAACCAGATCTCACATAAACTACCAGAGTAAGAACTCACTCATCACCAAGGAGATGGTACTAAGCAATTCATGAGGGATCTACCCCCATGAGGCATACACTTGTAACATTGGGGGTTACATTCCACATGAGATTTGGAGGGCACAGCATCTAAACTATATCAACTTGTCCAAGAATGGCTACCTGCAGGAGGAAGAAGCTGGTCTCTGCAAAGATCTATGAAAACAGATTATAACCCAGTCACTTGAAACAATCAATACTGTTCAAGACTTGGACCTCAGTATCCTATTGCTACTGTAAAACAAATTACCACAAACTTTATGGCTTAGAACAAGACAAATTTATTTCTTACAGTCTGAAAGTAAGAATTCTAAAATGGGTCAACAGAGCTGTGCTCCTTCTGGAGGCTCTAGTGGAGAATCTGTCTCTTGCCTTTTCCATCTTCTAGAGGCTGCCCACTTCCTTGGCTTGTGGGCCCCTTCCATCCTTAAAGCAATAACCAGGCAAGTCTTTCTCACATCACATTACTGTGACATAAACTCTTGCTTTCCTCTACCACATTTAATGACCCTTGTGATCACATGGGGCTCACCCAAATAATCTAAGATAATCTCTTAATGTTAAGGTCAGCTGATTAGCAAACATAATTCTATCTAGCACCCTCATTCCCACTTGCCATGTAACATAACCTATTCGCAGGTTCCAGGAAGTAGGAGTTAGACATCTTCGAAGAGTCCACTGCTCTGTCTACCAAACTACCCACCCAGAACACGCCAGGAAAGAGGTGTGTTCTTCCCCAACTAGGAAGGCTAATGTGGAGGAGTCTGTCACTAGTTTGTCACGTCATATGGCTGCAACCATAAAGCTGGGAACCTGGCCCTGATCACTTCAGGAGAATAGCAAATACTTCCCTAATCATGATCCTTAAAAGCCTCAAAGTCCAGAGGTGAAGTCACTATCCCAAAATCTAACACCTCGCCCTATCAGGTTGCTGCGACCTGCCTCAGAAGGTGAATGGTAACAGCAAGACTTAATTCCTGCTGCTGTCCTTGAGCACATCAATTTTCTCTGATACACGTTAATCCAGCAAGTGTGGTGCTATTATTTGCTCCATGGAAACCAACTACAGGTTAGTGCTTCAAGCAACCAATCATGGTCAAACACAATGCTTAGACCCTGCTCTATTAGATAACTTTGGTGAGGGTAAGAAGGTGCTTAACACTCTGAAAAAATAAATTAAAAGTTTTGTTACAAAAGACAGTAATGCTGTGATGGCAAAGAGAACAACAACAGCAACAACAGAAAACAAACAAATAAACAACAACAAAAAAAACCCACACTGCATCCAGAACCCATTTCACAGAACCCAGAGAGACAGAAGCAATAAGGCTGATTTTGCAATCGGCTGCAGCAAAAATGGGTTACATCTAGCTGCTCCCATTGGGATGAAACAAAAAATTATCTTACTACCCTCATGGTACCTGGGCTTCCTATAACCCAGAATTAGTTACACAGGTAGCTGTTTCTAGAACCATGTTTGCATGTTGTATAACAGATTCTTTAAATTTAATAATATGCAGTCTATCCTGGATTTCCTTGTTCATCCTTAGGCACTTACATGGTCTCAGGATATTTAACTCCCTACAAGAATATGTTTGTATTTGCACACATTTTATTCTTCACAGGAGGCCGAAGTTGCTTACAGACTCTTATGCATATTTTCTCCATATGAGGTTGAATCTTCTATTTTCCACAAATTGACCCAATGGGGATAGAACGCCTTGAATTCTTTCATGTCATTTCTCAATTAGAATAATTTGTGGATTCGATGTTCAAGTATGATGGTAAAGCGGCATGTACATGTAGTAACAGTGGTTCATTTAATGGTTAGAGATACAAGAAGAAAGAACAAAGCCCTTCAGGATTTAAGATTGTCAGAATTCAGACTACAGAGAACCAAGAGAGTTAAGGGTGTAAGTCTTAATCTGTGGGCAGTAGATGTATGTCCCAGCTCAAACTGTCAGGCAGAGAACAAATTCTTCCTTCCTCCACTTTTTGTTCTATTTGGGCTTTGAAAGGACTGGCTGATGCCCACCTACATGGAGAAGGGCAAATTGCTTTACTCAATCGACCAATTCAAATGCGAATTTTACCCAGGAACATCCTCACAAGCACACCTAGAAATAATGTTTCATAAAATATCTGGGCCCCTGTGGCACAGTCAAAGTGACACATCAAATTAACCATCACAGTGGCAATGCAATATTTTTAAATGAACAAAGAAGACAATAAATTATAATCATTAGAAATTTTAGTACTTCCTGATACAGTTCTAGTTATTTAACTTAAAACAAGTCAGGATCATAAGAGGTGCATAAATGCACTAAGTTAACAGGTGCTGAAGAATTAAAGATTCATAAGGTGAGGCAAAATGAAACTGCTATCTGAGTAGGATATATAAAAGATAAAGAATAATTCTTTATTCTTCATGTGGAGCTCAGGCTAAGACCATTTTTAGTTGTGATTCTTTTCTATTATAGTTAAGCTATTTTATTTATTATCAATAAAGCAGTTTTTCTGTGTGTGTCTATGTGTCTATACAGAACAATGTTACATTAGAACTTTTCAGGCAATAAACTTTAGTTTTAAAATATGTTGGCCAGGTGCTATGGCTCACACCTATAATCCCAGCACTTTGGGAGGCCAAGGTGGGAGAATCACTTAAGCCTATAGTTTGAAATCAGCCTGGGCAACAAAGTGAAGGCCCCATCTCTACAAAAAATCAAAACATTAGCCAGCATAGTGGCACACGCTTAGAGTCTCAGCTACTAGGAAGGCTGAGGCAGGACAATTGCTTGAGCCCAGGAGGTTGAGGCTACAGTGAGCTGTGTTTGTACCACTGCACTTAAGCCTGGGTGACAGAGCAAGATCCTGTCTCAAAATAAAATAAAATAAATTATAAAATTAAAAGCAACTATACATTAGAGCAAGGAACTAGGAGCAGGGTAGGACTTGACAGCCTGGGCTTGTCCTAATGACCCTGCTTCTCACCAGACCAAGGCTCTGACCATTCCTTTTCTCCAAGAAAAAACTCCTGGCTCCTGAGCATGGCTACAGGATCTTCGGATTTGTTTTTAACTGTAAACCTCACGTTTTGGTCCTTGAAGAACGCTAGACACCTCAGGGATAGGACAAAGCATCCAAGTGACAAAGCGCCAAGGCCAGGCCTTCACACCTAGGCCTCTTTTTCAGAGAAAATAAAGTGGGAGCCTGTCTAGACCATCTTTATCTTTTAATTGGGATCTGAGATATATTTTTCCAAGCTTAATGTTATTTACCTGAACATTTGTGTACAAATGGCCTTTAATATATATCCAGATAGATGACCTATCCAAATATGGCCTTTTATATATCCAGATAGATATAAAATAAGCATCCTACTATAGATGACCTATACAGATATGGCCTTTTATATATCCAGATAGACAGACAGGCAGACAGACAGACAGACAGATAGATGGATAGATATAAAATAAGCATCCTGCTATAAAACTGCCATCACAATGTGGCATCACCACAGCCTAGTATGGCATTCCAGGGATAAGAAACTTCCGTGAGGCAGTGCCTATCCAGTTAGCCACCCTGCTGAGGATGTACCTCAATTAGAACTTCTGTGTGTGTGACACTGCCTTCTAAAGACATTCTAGCAGTGTGGTATTGGTGTATGGTGTGGGAAACACCAAAGATCTTCCCTACCAGAATAATTTGTAACCCTCCATGTGAGCACACACCGTATTCACCATTTTTGTATTGCTATAAAGAAATACCTGGGACTGAGTAATTTAGAAAAAAAAAAAAAAAGAGGTTTAATTGACTTACGGTTCTGCAGGCTGTACAGAAAGCATAGCACCAGCATGTGCTTCTGGGGAGGCCTCAGGAAGCTTCCATCATGGCAGAAGGCAAACGGGGAGCAGGCATATCCCATGGTAGAGCGCAAGAGAGAGAGACAGTTGTCAGGGGACGTGTCACACACTTTTACACGACCAGTTCTCATGTGAACTCAGAGCGAGAGCTCACTTATCACCAAGGGGATGGCCCATGCCATTCATGAGGGATCCACCCCCACAATCCAAACATCTCCAACTAGGCCCCACCTCCAACAAAAGGGATTACAATTCAACATGAGATTTGGGCGGGGACAAATATCCAAACTATATCACACACTTAGGAGGCTCTCCCATTATCACGTTGGGAACCTGCATTTAAATTAGAAAGTGAGAAGAAACATCTGGGGTTTGTACCCAAATCCCTTAAATTGGCATTGAGAGAAGGCTAGTAATACATCTATTATCTTGCCATTACCCAAGAGATGGTACTCAGGAAACTGAACACTCAGGCACCAAACTTAGAGGAAATGATCACTTCATGTAAATGAGGTTGTCCCAACAGAAAGATAATTTACATCTCTGAACATCAAAGGACTCTGTGGGGTTCCAGTTACATTCCCACTGTGTAATACATGCTAATTCCTAGAATGGAGGACCCATACTAGCAACAGCAGCGACCCGAGCCCTAGGGCCTGATGATCTGGCATCATGGATATTTGCTTGCTGAGCTTTGAGGAAGAAGGTATCTGTGGTAGGACAAGATTCTGATTTATATCAAGCTATATTCCTAAGATCTCTCTCATTACTTATTCTTTGGTCTCCTTTGGATCACCAGTTCCTCAACAAGAGGTGAAATTATTTGTAAAGAGACACTAAAGAGCTCACATTACTTTTTGAGAGAAGTCACGTAAGGTACACTTCTCATCTGGTTTCACCACTATGGGCAGTTCAATTTTACCGGCAAGAGAGAATTGTACTGCCCTAGAAAATTAGAGTTAGCAAAAGTATTCCCCCCACAGTTCTGTTTGCTGATTTTCTCAGAAACTGCCCTCTTACTGCCTAGAGAATATAAAATCAGAATGAACACAGTGGTTATTACCATGTAAATTCTTAAGACAGAGCCAGGCTCATTAATTTCCAGGAATACAACTAAAGCTACTGTGGTTGAAATACAGTAAAAATGAACAATGCACAAACAAAGTCTGAAGGGTAAGTGGGATCCAGATGCTGTAAACCTGCAGATCAGGTTGGAGTTTACATTTATCCTGAGTGCTATGGCAAGTATGGCAGAATTTCAGGTAAGAATGTGGCAGCAGAGTTAGGTTTTTAAAAGACCACCCTGGCTATGTACGCATTATGGGAGGAAAAGGGAACAAAGCATGACAATTGTCTAAGCAAAAGAGGATGGTGGTTTGGACTAGAGTAGTAGCAGTAGAGATGGGCACATGTAGGTGGAGTCAGGCTATGGTTTAGAGGTAGAGTCTATGAATTCTTAATGAACTGGATATGATGGAGTGACAGAACGTAAGAAATAACAGGTGCTCGAACAATAAAGCAGAAGGTGGCACCAATTACTGAGATGATCAAGATCATGGAGAAATAAATTTGACCATATAAATCAAGAGTTCTACCAACTGCCACCCTGGAAATCAATTTCTATTATTCTTCAAGTAGGGGCATTCATGAGTCAATATAATTTTATTAATCAACATTGTATTAGTCCATTCTCACACTGCTATTAAGGAAATACCTGAGACTGGGTAATTTACAAAGGAAAGAGGTTTAATTGGCTCATGGTTCTGCAGGCTGTCCAGAAAGCATGGTGCATCTGCTTCTGGGGAGGCCTCAGGAACCTCCAATCATAATGGAAGGGAAAGGCAGAGCAGGCACGTCACATGGTGAAAGCAGGAGCAAGACAGTGAGGCAGGAGGTGCCATATACTTTTAAATGACCAGATTTCATAAGAATTTACTCACTGTCATGAGGACAGAACCAAGGGGGATGGTCCTAAACCATTCATGAGAACTCTACTCCATGATCCAATCACCTCCCACTAGGCCCTACCTCCAAGGAGATTATATTTCAATATGAGATTTGGGCAGGGACTTATATCCAAACTATATAAACATATACCAAATATACCAAACACTGTATTTATTAGCATTCACAGACCCTTAATTTGTTGAGTCAAAACTGCACCCCTGTTCAGGTCATCTTTGAATATATACACTTGCTATTCTTCTGTTGGTCTTCTGTTTCCTAGCAAAGTTAATCTAATTCAGAACTTATTGATTAACTATCTTGCACCTAACACTAAATACTATGCTAAGTATTATGAGGAATAGTAATTTAGTAAATAAAACATGAATTCAGTTCTTGAACATGTTACATTTATGTTAGCAAGATAAAAACAAACACTGATAATGCAGCTGAATAAGAAAATCAAATGATACAGTATGAAATGCAACAGTGAATAATAGAGAAATCTGGGCCAGATGCAGTGGCTTATGCCTGTAATTCCAGTACTTTAGCTGGCTGAGGTGGAAAGCTCACTTGAGGCCAGGAGTTCAAGACCAGCCTGGGCAGCATAACAAAACCCTGTCTCTACAAAGAATAAAAATTTTTTAAAAATTGGTTGGGCATGGTGGCACATGCTTGTAGTCCTAGCTACGTGGGAGGCTGAGGTGGGAGGATCACTTAAGGCTAGGAATGTGATGTTTCAGTGAGCTATGATTATGCCACTGAACTCATCCTGGGTGACAGAGAGAGACCCTGTCTCTAAAATAATAATAGAGAAATCTGATCATCAGTGCCATAAGAGTTTGGACAAAAAGTTTAGACTATGAAGGCTGGATAAATCAGGGAAGGTTTTTTTAGAAGAATAAACGTACAGAACTCCAACAAAGAGCTGTGTTCAAAATACAGGATAGAAATCAGCATGACTAAAGTTTTGTTGTCTGATGATATCAAAGATACTGGTCACTTCTACAAAAAAAAAGAATTTTAACTACACATTCCTTTGAGGCTTGAAGAAAATGTGGGAAACTGAGGTATTTCTTTTGTGTTTATCCACCTGAAAGTATTTTGTTATTTCAGAGATAACTGAGCCTGGAACTTATTTAGATGCATATGTTTTCTGTAAAATAGAATAATGTCAAGTGACCTCTTGAGTATGTTTGTATTAGTTTTATCATGTATCTGTTTACACGAATGATAATCTTGAAGCTCAAGGCTAGCTCATTTCCACAGTTTACTGCCCCTATTCATGCTATTCCCTTGGATTCACTTTGTCCCACACCCTAAACCTAGCACTGGGATAAGTTTAAAACTATATTCAACAGAATGAACATTAGAATGCTGTTCTTAAAACAGACCTGGAGATGAAAAAGGATTTAAAAGGCCATTGGGATAGTTGAATAATTTAAAAATAAAGCTTGGCAAAAAGAAAATTGAAATTATTTTATTTATTTAAAAAAAGCATACACCCCTGTAGAAATCACAGATGAGGCCCCAACAGAGACTGGTGAGATGCTTCTGACCAAGGACCCATGAGGGCTGTGACTGCCCAGAGGTACAGAGGATACCATTCTGAGGGCTCCAAAGATGGTCCCCACCTTTGTACGTTTCCCCTATAAATACTTTTTAAAAACTGAAAACAATGAAAAAGAAGAATACAAAAAGAAAGCCAAACACCATTTTTGTAGTCAGTGAGTGCTGTGGACTGAATTGTGCCTCCCCTCACATAATTCACATGTTGAAGCCCTAACCCCCGATACGATTGTATTTGGAGATAGGGCTTTTAGAATTAAGGTTAAAATGATGTCAGAAGGACGGTGTTCTAATCCAATAGGACTGGTGCCCTCGTAGGAGGAGGAAGAGACAGATCTCTCTCTCTACATGCACACACTGAGGAAATCCCACGTGAGCCCATAGTGAGAAGGTGGCCATCTGCAAGCCAGGAAGAAGGCACGTCCTAGGCATCTAACCAGCTGGCACTTTGGTCTTAGACTTCCCAGCCTCCAGAACTGTGAGAAGTAAATTTCTGTCTTTTAACCACTAGTCTATCATATTTTGTTATGGAAACCCTAACAGGCTAATACAGGTTTTGATGCCAAGAAATTGAATGCTGCTATAACAAATACTCAAAAATGTTGAAGCAGCTTTGGAATTGAGTAATGCATAGGGGCTAGAAGAGTGTTGAGGTCCATGCTAGAAATACAGACATTAAAAGCAATTTCTGGTGAGGTTTCATATGGAAATAGAGAGTTGGAAAGAAAGCTTCAATCTTCTCAGTGAAAAGGTAAATACACATAAAGAGAATGTTGGCAGAAATATAGATGTTAATAGCTATTCTGGTGAGGTCTCAAATGAAAATGAGGAACATTCTATTGGAAACTAAAGAAAAAGTTACGCTTCTTAGATAGTGGCAAGGAACTTGGCTGAATTGTGACCATATTCTACTGTTTTGTGGAAGATAGAACTTGAAAGCAATGAAACTGGGTAGTTAACTGAGAGTATTTCTAAGCAGAGTGTTGAAGAAGTGGGTTTGTTCCTCCTGGCTGTTTTTAGGAATATGTGAAAGGAGAGAGGTTAATTGAAGAAGGGATTGTTGAGAAAAAAAAAAAAACAGGACTTGAATATTAGGAAAATTCTCAGTCTACCCATATTGCAAAAAATGAGAAAGCATGCTCTGAAGAGAACATCAAAGTGTAGCTGGATTATCACCTCATAAAGAGCTAATGAGATCATATGAGTAAAAATATTTTCCTTCTCAACTGAAGGGAACAGAGACTGAACAAAATGAAGGAAAGCTATTGAACTTCTCGGATTTGACCAGACAACAGAGCTATTTGGCTGCACACATATCCTATTCTTAAAGAAGAGGGGAAAATGACCCTGCAGGCAATCCAGAGGTCATCAAGGCCACCACCTTGGTTTCTAAAGGTCAGATCGTCTCCACTTGAAGTCTTGGAGGTGAGACCTCCAACTAGAGCCATGGGGGTGATGCCATCATCCCATTGGGTCTGAAGGACAGAGCATCAAACCAAAGAGAATTGTTCTTGAGCCTTTAGAACTAATGGAATTTGCCTCACTAAGTTTTTGGACTTGCTTGGGATGTATGACCTCTTCCTTCTTTTCTATTTCTCTTTTTTGAAATGGAAATGTTTACCCTATTCCTGTATTACCATTGTATTTTGGAAGCACATAACTTATCTGACTTGCTGGAGAGGAATTTTGCCTCAAGATGAATGAGAGCTGGAGTCTTATCCATATCTGATTTGGATGACATTTAGATGAGACTTTGGACTTCAGTTCATGTTGGACTTTTGTGGGCTATCAAGTTAAAATATATATATTTTGCACGTGAGAAGGAAGTAAATTTGGGGGGCCATGGGCAATATGCTATGATCTAAATTGTATTCCCCCACAACGTTGGTGTTCCCACCATCAACGGTGGATTGGATAAAGAAAATATGATATATACACACCATGGAATACTATGCAGTTATAAAAACAAAAACAAAATCATATCCTTTGCACAACATGGATGCAGCTGGAGGCCATTATCTTAAGCAATCACCAATAAAGCCCTAATCACCAATAAAAATTTGGAGATGGGGCTTTTTTCAGGAGGTAATTAATGAGGTTATAAGGCTAAGGCCCTAATCTAAACAGGAGTAGTGGTATTATAAAGATAGGGAGAGAGGTGGGTATATCTCTCCACATGCACCCACCAATGAAAGGTCATATGAGAACATAGCAAGAAGGTGGTTGTCTGCAGGAAGAAAGTGCTCACCTAGAACTGAATCAGTTAGCACCATGATCTTAGACTTCCTGCCTCCAGAATTGTGAGCAATAAATTTCTGTTATTTAAGTCATAGTATTTTGTGACAGTCCTAGGACTCATTCAATGAGCAATATGAGAGTATCACTGAGTTCTCAGCTTGGTTCCAGGTGCCTGATTTATACATTTTGGTCTTCAGGCAGAAAAAGAACACAAGAATAGATATTGCTGCCTCAAACTGTAAAAATTTTAGAAGTAAACCCAGATATCAAATTGGCAAAGAATTTAAGGCTAAGTCCTCAAAAGCAGTTGCAACAAAAGTAAAAATTGATAAATGGGACATAACTAAATTAAAGAGCTTCTGCACAGCAAAAGAAACTATCCACGGAGTAAACAGATGATAGACAGAACGGGAGAAAATATCTGCACACTATGCTTCTGACAAAGGTATAATATCCATAATCTATACGGAACTTAAATCAATGAGCAAAAACAACCCCATTAAAAAGTGGGTAAAGGACATGAACAGACACTTCTCAAAATAAGTCATACAAGCAGACAACAAACATATGAAAAAATGTTCATCACAACTAATCATCAGAGAATGCAACTCAAAACCACAATGAGATACCATGTCACACCAGTCAGAATGGCTATTATTATAAAGCCCAAAAATAAAAGATGTTGGTGAGGTTGCAGAAAACAAAGGAATAACTATACGCTGTTTATGGGGATTTAAATTACTTCAGCCACTATAGAAAGCAGTTTGGATATCTCTTAAAGAACTAAAAATAGAACTACCATTCAACCCAGCAATCCCATTCTGAGTATATACCCAAAGGGAAATAAATTGTCCTACCAAAAAGGCACATGCACTTGTATGTTCACTCCAGCACTATTCACAATAACAAAGACATGAAATCAGTCTAGATGTCCATCAGTGGTGGATTGGATAAAGAAAATATGATATATATACACAGCATGGAATACTATGCAGCTATTAAAAAAAAACAAAATCATATCCTTTGCACAACATGGATGCAGCTGGAGGCCATTATCTTAAGCAAATTAATGCAGAAACAGAAAATCAAAGACTACATGTTCTCACTTATAAGTGGGAAATAAACATGAAGTACACAGCGCCGGGCATGGTGGCTTATGCCTGTAATCGTAGCACTTAGAGAGGCCGAGGTGGGTGGGTCACTTGAGGCCAGGAGCTCAAGACCAGCCTGGCCAACATGGATAAACCCTGTCTCTACTTAAAAATACAAAAATTAGCCTGGCATGGTGGTGTATACCTGTAGTCCCAGCTACTCAGGAGGCTGAGGCATGAGAATTGCTTGAGCCTGGGAAGCAGAGGTTACAGTGAGCACTCCAGTCCAGGCAACAGAGCAAGACTTTGTCTCAAA
This sequence comes from Macaca mulatta, assembly GCF_049350105.2. Lineage (NCBI taxonomy): Eukaryota > Metazoa > Chordata > Mammalia > Primates > Cercopithecidae > Macaca > Macaca mulatta. The sequence continues at coordinate 21,949,004 of NC_133408.1, read as the reverse complement.
AAAAAGTGGGGGGTACACATGGACATAAAAATGGGAATAATGGACACTGGAGACTATAAGATAGGGGAGGGAGCGCAGCAAGGGATGAAAAACTGCTTACTAGGTACTATGCTCACTACCCGGGTGATGGGTTTAATTGTACCCCAAATCTCAGCATCACACAATATACCCTCATAACAAACCTGCACACATACTCCCTGAATATAAAAGTTGAAAAAAATAAAAACAGACACTGTTGGTGCTCAGAGAAGTCTCCCCAGTTATTTCAGAGAGGAAGGACGGGGGAAATAAGACAGTGTAGAGTAATTTACTACAGGTGACTCATCAATTCACAAACTGAAGCTTGAAACACTGAGCCAGGCCAGTTGAGATAAGAATATGGTTGAGGTCAGATACTGAGGGAAGTGAGCGCTATGGGGGGGCAGGTGGAGGAATTTTCTCTATATGTGATGTGATGATGATGACATCTATATGGAAGCAGAATAGTTACCTTCCAAGGTTGTTCATGAACCAAAATATTTTGAGAATCTTGGTCCTTTCCCCAGAATCTAACTTTTCCTCCATTATACGAAAATTTCCAAAAGACTGTGAAAACCTGGCTTCCCAAAATGTTCACATGAAGAAATGAGCCAAGAGCAAAACCTCTGCATTATCGAAAACTTTAAATTTTATGAAAAAAGTTATCTATGTAAGGCAGTGTATGTACAGACAAAAGAATTCTTAAGAGGCATTTGATGGGCACAAATGATTAAACAATTAGACCATAGCTAAAAAGAGCCTGTAACTCACTGCAGAAAACACTGGTCTCCTTTGCAGAGGTTTGACTTTATTCCACTGTGCCTTCTGGAGGGGTGAATGGGAAAGATAAAGTTGAGAGGTTAATTCTCTGTAATTTGTAAATTTCACCTATTTGATGGAGAGAGAGAGAAAAAAAAAGCCGCTCCTTTACCCTCTGAAGGGAAAGGCATCCCAGCATTTAAGAGTATCACATAGGCCGGGCGCGGTGGCTCACAACTGTAATCCCAGCACTTTGGGAGGCCGAGGCAGGCGGATCACGAGGTCAGGAGATGGAGACCATCCTGGCGAACACAGTGAAACCCCGTCTCTACTAAAAATACAAAAAAATTAGCCAGGCGAGGTGGTGGGCACCTGTAGTCCAGCTTCTCGGGAGGCTGAGGCAGGAGAATGGCATGAACCCGCGAGGCGGCGGAGCTTGCAGTGAGTGGAGATGGGGCCACTGCACTCCAGCCTGGGTGAGAGCAAGACTCCGTCTCAAAAAAAAAAAAAAAAGAAAAAAAGAAAAAAAAAGAGTATCACATAATACGCCAAAGCAGCAACCCATTTACAGAGGAAACGTGGGTGAAAACAACATAGACCAGAATTGGGCTTCCAAATGTTATAAACAGTGAAAGGAATAAAAATTAAATTATGACAGAAAAAACTCTCTGATGTTTTCTCTGTGAAAAATAAAAACAAACACTCTTTATGAAGTCTGAACATCTTATGAAGGCTACATTTTTTTTAGCCTCAGGCACTAATTATGGTTGCGCCACTGATGGGGTCCAAAGGAAGCCAACTCAGCTCGTTTCATCCTGAGGGATGGAGAGCAACCACAAGTTTACAAAATAATTAATTATCTCCATGTTATTGTACAACAGGGTAAACAGTGAACTGAAACCTTGCGCCACAATAAATAAGCTGGTCAAGCCTGAAATGTGGGTCTATTTCTTCACTCACCATCTCTGTCTTACATTCTTCCGAAGGGCTGAGCTTCAAGATCGTTGAGTACTAAACCTCCAGAAACTATTTTTATTTTTTTCTACCACTTATTTTTTTTTAAGGAGAGAGATTGGAGGCTGGTTCCTAATCATTCCGTGTGGTTATTGTTGGTTTCTGTAGAATTTCAGAAAACTATGATGTTTTTAGCAAGACTTCATCATTGATCTGTAGCTGTGCCAGTTGTCACAATCTATTCATCATTATTGATATTAAGTAATATCAACAAGTGCCACTCTTATCTGGAAGGTCATTGATGTGAGCTGCTCAGTCTCTGGAGGGTAAGATGAGGGATGAGAACACAGCCCCATCAGCCCTGGAGACACATCCATATTACTTTGCGAGGGCTGCTGTGACAGAGTACCGTAAACTGGGTAGTTTAAACAACAGAAAGTTATTGCCTTTCAGTTCTGTTAGCTGAAGTCCAAGATCAAGATGTCAATAGGATTGATTCCTTCTCAGAGCTGTGAGGGAAGGATCTGTTCCAAGCCCCTGTCCTTGGCTTGTAGATGGCCATCTTTTCCCAATGTTTCTTCACCCTGTCTTCCTTCTATATGTGTTTCTTTCTCTACACATCATGTTCTTTTTCTAAGAACACCAGTCATATTGGATTAGGAGCCAACCCTATTTTAATATGACCTCATCTTGACTAATTACATCCACAAAGGCCCTGTTTCCACATAAGGTTATGTTCTGAAGTACTGGGTGGTCTATGGCCATACCACCCCGTACACACCCGATCTCATCTGAAGTATTGGGTGTTAGGACATCAATATATGAATTTGGGAGGTGGGGGAAGAGGGACACAATTCAGCCCACAACAACATCCATGGGATAATACTTGTCCCGGCAGGTGGGCAGGTGGCCAGTCCTTACTTTCTCAAGCTATCCATTTGGAGCAGGTCCTTTTTTTTTTTTTTTTTTTTTTTTGAAACAGAGTCTCTCTCTGTTGCCCAGGCTGGAATGCAGTGGTGCGATCTTGGCTCACTGCAAGCTCCACCTCCCAGGTTCACGCCATTCTCCTGCCTCAGCCTCCTGAGTAGCTGGGACTACAGGCACCTGCCACCACGTCTGGCTTTTTTTTTTTATGTATTTTTAGTAGAGACAGGGTTTCACTGTGTTAGTCAGGATGGTCTCGATCTCCTGACCTCGTGATCCACATGCCTTGGCCTCCCAAAGTGCTGGGATTACAGGCGTGAGCCACTGCACCCAGCCTGGAGCAGGTATTTTTTATCCATCACCTTATTTAATCATCATATCCCTCTTAGTCTGCTAGGGCTGCCATAAGAAAATACCATAGACTGGGTGGCTGATACAACAACAATTTATTTTCTCACATTCTGGAGGCTAGAAAGTTCCAGATCAAGGTCCTGCGGGGTTTGGTTTCTGGTGAGGACTCTCTTCCTGGCTTACAGGAAACCACCATCCCATTGTGTGCTCACATGACCTCTGCTTTGACTGATCTCTGACAGAAAGGGAATTCTGGTGTCTCTTCCTCTTCTCATAAGGGCACTAGCTCTATGGGATTAGAGATCCACCCTTTTGACCTCATTTAACCTTTATCACCTCCTCACAGGCCCTATCTCCAAATGGGGATAACATTGGGGGTTAGGGCTTCAACATATGAAGTTGAGGAGAACATGATTCAGTCTACAGTAATCCCTAATGGGAGACAACATCATTGTCATTTATAGGAAGCTGAGACACAGAAAGGTTAACCTTCAGATTCCACAGCTAGAATTAGTGTAAAATGCAGGTGTATTTGACTCCTAAAACCCATTTCTCCATCCACTATTCTGGATGTCTCAAACTGGGACCTAAAATGGGGAGGTTTGCACATGACCTGAAATTACTTCCATCACTGGGGGAAGGGAGGATTGAGCAATTTCCTGCTCCTATTAAAGTGAGTTATACAAACTTGTCATTCTAGGGATGAAAGGTCATCCTAGAATTGCCTATGGGCGATTTCATACAGTTCAATCTAGAATGAGAAATGGGAAATTCAGAAAGGCCTTGCAGGGCTTTCTGACCATGCATCCTTGTCACATGCCCCACTGCACAACTTCCCCAGCTCCTCGATGTCACATGGATCTGGAAAGCAGGGAGACTGGACTATGGAGCCAGCCCTCCAGGGTTGGAACTGAGTTTGAATCTCTGCTTGACTACTTACTAGGACCTAAGGTAACATGTTTAATCTCTCTGTGCTCAGTTTCCTCATCTGGAAACAGAAATTATAATGCTCCTCCCTCATATGATCATAGTGAGGACTGAAAGAGTTAATGCATATAAGGAGTGTTTGGGCAGGATCTGGCACATGGCAAATGCTTTATAAGTGTTAGTTGTTATCATCATGATTATTCTTGTCTGAATTATAAGGAAGAGAAAAAGTATGTATCTTAAGAATAGAGGATTTTAAAATGCTCCCAAGTTCCTTAACCAACCTGAGCCATCTGTAAATTAAGTACTACGGGATTTCCAGCTCTGACATGTATTCAGGGGTCCTAGAAACTGACATCAGTTTAATACAAACTATTCTAAAATGTCGTGTGCCCTTGACAGGGAGGTCCAAGTACTGGATACTTGCAATGCAATCCAGCAGTGGCCCCGTCTTTCTTACAAAAAGGCCCCAGTCACATGATGATGAGGCTAGATCTATTCCTGTCCTCCGTTTCTTGCTCATGTTTCCTTCTTCTTCAAGGTCTAAACGTTTATTGAACTGATACTCATGAATGAGTTACTCGACTAGGCTTGCAGGATAAACTTGCCAGGCTTTACATCTATTTGTTCCTTTCCATCCCCCAAAATCAAATGGCTGCTCCAGGAAAATGTTCCCCTTGTGGCCGGGTCCGGGAGAAAAGAGAGAGGAAAAATTAAAACGACTGAAGGCCCATGTGCTCCAGGAATATGTCCTGGAGATGGCAGTGGAGGGCAAGGGGAGAATGTTGGTAAGGTTAAAATTTTTAAAGTTTCAGGTCCTGTATCTTGACATCCCAAGTATAAATGCGGGTACCAGACACAGTACAAACGTTCTCAAAGCCCAGTTACATATTCCAAACCAAACGCGGGCTCTTGAAGGGTGATGAGGTAGGGATGAAATACAGGATCGCCTGAAGACCATTTCTTCCTCTCTTAGGGACCTGCTTGGCTCCAGCTGATTCGGTCGAGGAGGAAAATCTCCCACTTGCTCCTCTCGGGCTCCCTGCATGGAGAGAGTAGAGACACTCCTGCCATCCAGTTGCAAGAAGTCGCCACTTCCCCCTCCAGCCGACTGAAAGTTCGGGCGACGTCTGGGCCGTCACTTGAAGGCGTTTCCTTTTCTTTAAGAACAAAGGTTGGAGGCTGAGCCTTGCGGCGCGGGTGCAGGAAAGTACACGGCGTGTGTCGAGAGAAAAAAATACACACACGCAATGACCCACGAGAAAGGGAAAGGGGAAAACACCAACTCCCCGGGCGCTGGGCTTTTTCGACTTTTCCTTTAAAAAGAAAAAAGTTTTTCAAGCCGTAGGTTCCAAGAACAGGCAGGAGGGGGGAGAAGCGGGGGGGGTTTGCAGAAAAGGCGCCTGGTCGGTTATGAGTCACAAGTGAGTTATAAAAGGGTCGCACGTTCGCAGGCGCGGGCTTCCTGTGCGCAGCCGAGCCCGGGCCCAGAACCGCCTGCAGCCTTGGGAAGGGAGCCGATCGCGGAGCCCCAAGCCGCCCACAGAGCAAGCGCGGGGAACCAAGGAGACGCTCCTGGCACTGCAGGTACGCCGACTTCAGTCTCGCGCTCCCGCCCGCCTTTCCTCTCTTCAACGTGGCAGGGACGCCGGGGGACCTCAGTGTGAGGGTCACCGCCGGGTGGACTGGCGGGGCAAGGCGGGGGCAGCGCGCACGTGGCCGTGGAGCCCGGCTCGGTCCCGCGCGCGTCTGCGGGTGCCCCCTGGGGACTCAGAGGTGTCGCCTCGCCCGGGACCAGAGATTGCGCTGGATGGATTCCCGCGGGCAGAGGCAGGCGGAAGGAGGGGTGTTGGAAACCTAACACTTGAGCTTCTTTGCAAAGTTTCCTTGGATGGTTGGGGAGGTACCTGTATAATGGCCCTGGACCAACTTCCCCTGTTGAAGCAGCCAGAGAAGTGTGTAAAACACTCTACAGGGGCAGTGTGGAAAAAGAGACTGCCTTCAAAACTTGTATATTTTCTATTTTGAAAAATAACTGCAAATCTATTTTAATTTTACAAAGTTAGACTCATAGCATTTTAGATATCAATGTCTTCATTTAACAGAAGTGAAGATGGAGCAAACGCTCAATCAGCGTCTGTATTTATTCGCTCCTGTTGTGCCACGGTGCGTTTTTGCTGAGCAGTTGCCTTTACTCTCACAAAACCCCCTTGGTGTCTGTCCTCCACGTTTTACCAGGGAGAGCTGGATCTTTTGAAGTTTGTATCATCTAAAGCAGGTATATTGAGATGACTATGGATAGAAGTTTACCTGAAAATACTGAAGCTGACAGCTGACAAAGATATAAGAATCCAAAGTATGTTAAAAATTAAGGAGCTGGGGCCCAGAGAAGTGAAGTTACTTCTCCAGCATCACACAGCAGATCCAGGACCCTGTGTGATTTGAAAAGGCCAAGGTATCTAATGATGCTCATAATTTAGTTTACATTTTGTGTCAAACGGATGAGGTCAAGTGGACATTATGTGTATATTCCAAAGCCAAAATTACTGCTTGTAATCTCCATTCATCTCTCTGAAGAAGTAGTGCCTCTTTTATATGGCTTTAACATAATGTATAATCGAAGTGAATTAGGGCAGCCAAACTTTTAATCACAGGACTGATCTTTTAAAAACGGGTATATGTAAAGTTAATTGCTTATCTATGTGAACAGTAATATACGCTATAAAAAGTTTTCAAGGCAACTTCCTGCCTGTGGTTTAATTTGATAGTCACAATGATAGGAAATTGGCAGGGTTAGGTGGTGGTATCCACATTTTGCCCATGAGGACTTGTGGCTCAGATAATTTGAGTTTTTTCTAGTAAGGTCACTAAGTCCCTAGTGCACAGCCTGCTTTTAGGTACGGATGTGGGATGGGGGTGTCGGCAGACCACAGGTTTTTGACTCTCAGTTTGGGCTCATTTCCATGACTCCTTGCTGCCTCCCTGATTTCTGTCAAATGACCAAAGCACATTTACTAATTACTTCTGCCGCAAGGACTACTCCTTATTAGGCTGTGACAAGCAAGTTTCCTCACATAGCGGGTCAGCTCACTCTGGCCACAGGACCCAGCTTCCTAACCACACACATTAAGAAAGAGAAAAATTAGCACTGTCTGAGACCTACAACCACTTCAAGGGGGAAGAATGGTGTTTGCACAAATATCTACTCTTGTTTTAACCTAATCATGTGTAAAAAGTGTAATTCACTGGTCTTTACCAAAAAAAAAGTCATCACAGTCTGCCTGTGCTGGACGCGATGCTAGAGAGACAAAAGTGAGCAGGATAGGCACCACCCTACCCTTACAAACCCAAAAAGTTAGAGGAAAGGCTATCGGGATGTTACTATGCAATTTGATAGCATTTCAATTTTGGTAACATAAATACTTGCACTAATTCGAATGTGCTACAAATTTTGCCATTCTTTACTTTCCATGTGCCAACATGGAAAATCTGTAACCTTCATCTTTCAATACCTCATCTTAACAGTCTTCTATAAATCAAAAAATCTACCCCAAAAAGCCCTAGGTTTTAACTTTTGAAAAGTTTTTTTATTTATCAGCTTTTCATGTCATGACTAAGATGTGCCATTCAACTTAAAGGAATTCTTTCATTTTACAGTAACAGTTATTAAAATCCTTTATTCCTACCTCCTTGAGAATCTAACGGAAATTTTATATCCTCTTCCCAGAAAATTTTTTTTAATGTGCATCCTCACACACCATTTTGCATTCGGCGTCAGCAGGCTAGAGGCTTCCTTGAACCTCAGTCATGACCCTCTTTGGGGGTCCACTTTCATAATCAGTATTCTAAACGTAGTAGGCATAAATAGCTTGAATAGAGGAAAGTGGGATGTAGACTCTTGGCCTTCACTTGGACTGAGCATCTCTATCCTTAACTAGTTGGTGTCTCCATTTTTGTTAGTCATTGGCTACTGCTTAGCTGAAGCTATTGATTTCAATAGCCTTATTGTTTTGATATGAGGCTGCCACTCTGCAGAAGCCTAATATTGGGGAAGGAACACCAGCCTAAGAACCGTGGTTTGTTTCTAGTATCAACTCTGCAGATTTCTGTGCCTCATTTTTCTCATCTCTAAGATGGGTGGCTGATGGGTGGCCGGGACTGAATCATTTCTAAAATCCTTTACACTGATGAAATTCTGTGATTCCAGTGTAACTACCAAGTTCACTTTCATATACCTCCTGAGACACAGCTGGTCTTAGTAAATTTAGGTCCTCTATGTCCAAAGAAAGTCAAAGTAAGTACCATCATAATTCACTATAGAATGTATTTTTGTCTTTCACTGATCTTACTGGACTCAAAACTGTTACATGTTTCCTTAAATTAGATAGAATAACACAATTGTGAAACACTACTTTTCAAGGAAAAATATTACAATTTTAAAAGCCTCTTTTTATCCCACCTCTCAGTAGCTACAACTTTCATATATGAGTTTCATATATATATATGAAAAACTTTTTCTTATCTCAGACGCTTAAGGAAATGCAATGCTTTTAATATGATCACTGCTGTGTAATTCTCATCTGCCCTGAAACACTTAAGTTCTGTCCATCAATCAATGTCTTTGGTCTTATAATATTCAGAGCCTTAAGCAAAACCAGCGCAAAAGCACATCTGTCCTCAAATAAGCACATCATATGTCTGAGCAGTTCAGCATCCTCACTCAAAGTCCACGGCTCTCAGCAATGTGGAAGAACATGTTATTCCTAAAATCACCACCCTTACACACAGTGACACACTCACCAGAAAGTGAGGCTTAACGTAGCTTAAGTTGCTGTAGTTTAAAACAGATTGTGAATATCTGTGCTAATTCTGAGAAACAATTAGCGGAGATATTAATCAATTAGCACAGATCACTAATATCTGTGCTAATTGTTAGGCCAGATTAGCACAGATATTGCTACCTTGTATCAGTAGATAGTTAAGGCACTGGCAGAAGGAAAGATTAATGAAGAATATCAAATAGGTGATTTAATGAAATTGTGAGGCTGATGTTTGGATAAGGTGAAACAATGCCCTACAATGACATTTATGCCAGTTCTCCATAAACGAGAGTGTTCTACACAAATTATAAGTTCCTGGCTGTCTTAACAAAATGCTCTGGTCCTTTGTATGCTCACACAAATAACGGTTCCAAGCATGGGAAACAGGTGTCAGATTGCCCAGGTGGGCAACCCAGCTGCATTATCCTTAGCCACTGATTAACCTTGTGCAAGTTACTTCACCTGCCTGTGCCTCAAGGCCCCCATGTTTCAATGGGGAGGGTGTGACGACTCATTCCTAAGGTTGTGAGGAGGAATAACTGAGTTAGTAGACATCAAACACTTAGGTGCTTGGCACAGAGGGAGCCCTGTGTGTTTGCTATTATTTTGTTTCAGTGGATGATCTTGTGTATTATAAGAAATCAATTTGGAAGGTGAGATACAAATGCAGTCTGAGAAAGTAAAGACATTTTAAAGACATTTTACTGTGTCACGAATTTTCAGAGACCACACTGACACGGTAAAAAGTTGTCTGGTTTTTAGAATTTTTGTTTCAGAATGCATATCCTTCTCCTTAACCAAACGAAAACTACTAAAATACTTCTGAAAATTATTTCCAAGAAAACATTTTGGTGTATCTTTTAGCAGTTACTTTACAACTTAAAGATTAGGATAAACCAAAGAATTATTTTAACTTGGCTTTTACCTGCTTGTAGATAACCTCTAATTTATATAACGGTTCAATTATACAGTGGTAAATGTATCTGGGCTTGTACTTTTAAAATAGCAAGTGTAACATGTGATAGATGTAGGGTACTTATAAAGTACTCACTAAGCACTGATGACTGATGTCATGAGTATCACGGCTATCATTCATTGAACCCTGATTATGAGGCTGGCACCCAACTAAATGTTTTGCATTGTCACTTCATCTTCACAAGACTTTCTGAGTAGGTTATACCTTTATCTCCATTTTCAGGGAAACAACTAAGACTTAAAGAGGTTTATTAACTTGCCAAATACCACACAGCTAGTAACACTGGTGGGGTATGGAATGGAACCCAGGCAAGCTGAAAACAACAGAACAATGAACACTCCTACTTTTCAATTAGATTTGCTAATTGTTAATATTTGCCACATTGACTTATCTTTCTGTGTCCCTACCCATCTCTCTCTATATATCTATATGCAAACCTGGCATCTAACTTCTAGATGTTTCAGCATGGATCTCCTAAGAACAAGGACATGGTTCTATGCAATGAAAACACATGATTATAGCATCCAAGAGTGGTTTTTAAAATCCGGGATGAAACTTAATTTTTACCCACAAGTCCAGACGATGATTTCTACCAGTATTCTCCAGCTTTACTTTATACTTGACAGACTGAGATCCAAGCCTGGAATCTTCTAAAAAGGGTCCACTGCCAATCTGGAATGCCAACAAACCTTAATATATCCCCACATTTGTAAGCTTCTACTAAATTCTCCAAGAACCTGCATATCAGTTAAGCCCTGAAATGCTCCAGTGCCAAATAAAAGCCCACTGTGCAGATAGAAATGCCTTTGGAAACTCTCAAACATTCATTCAAAAGTATTTAGTGAGTATCTATCAGCTGTATATCCAGCACTGAGGGAAGACTCAGTCTCTGCCATCACATACACCTCAGCACTAAGAAGAGACACATGAAATAATTACCATCCAGTGTGATAAGGGCTCTGACAGAGGATGGAGAGGACTAGCCACCTTGGGGAAGATAGAGAAGCAGGGTCCCATCAGGAGATGAGGAGAAACCAGCCTCCAGGAGTGTGCTATCTGAGAGTACAAGATAAGGAAGGCGAAGAAGACAGGTCCATACTTGAACACTTGAAGTAGGTATATCTAGTGCCTAAGAGTGTGTATGGTGACATCTTGTGGAGCAGCGATCATGACCCTCATTTGGTTTGTTAAAGCATTGGGTCAAATGCCATGGGAATGTAACATGTAAATGGTCTTTGCCTTATAACACAGGGTATCCCATCCATGTAAGAGTGAATTTTTAAAAAGGCAAAACCAAATCTTTTGTTTACAGAATTTGCTCCATTTGCCTTAAATAGTTTTAGCACACAAATTCTTCCTTGCTTGGGGCCATTATGGTGTGTGGAAGCAGAAAAAGATAAACTGTAGCTTACAGAAATAGAAAAGCAATTTTGTCTGATGATACAGACATAAGGATATAAACAACAAACAGGTAACACATAATAAGTTCCAAATGAGGCATTTTGTTGAAATTCAGTGTTAAGCATAAACAGTGAACTCAAATGCACAAAGGAGGCCTCATGGAAGGGTGACAAAACACTCCAGAGCAGATAACAGCCACCCTATTTTCTGTTCCCTGGGAGTGGGGAGAAAAGACATCAAAATCGAATTATAAATTTTAAAAAGTATTAAAATTATCTTATGGAAATATGATATTAAGAAGTTTGTTAGACAAATGGAAAACGTTTTGTGGAAACAAGAAATAAGAAAGAATGGCCATCACTTAAAGCAACAGAACGCATCTCTCCCACTAGCTCTCCCCTCCCTACCCACAGCTTTATTTACATTTGTTCTATAACATTTCAGCACAGTTCAGACCTGCCGCTGAGCCAGTGAGAGGTCAGGGTGTTGAGGAAGTGAGTCCCCGCAGTCAGACTCCAGCTGGCTGTCATCCTGCTTCTGCTTATTCCACATAATCAGTCTGGTGGGGAAGAGGAAATTCCTAACCTTTTTTTTTTTTTTTTTTTTTTTAAATACATCTTCATCAGAAAAGTGAAAGCACTAATTACTGTCCATAATAAAACTATTGGGAAGGTAACTTAGCTTGTAAATAAGTTCCACAAAGTCATTTCAGTAAAAGCTTCCTGGTTCTAAAATTGGGAAAAGCAGGATAATCCTCTAAGGCTGACATTCTTTCTCTTTTGTGCATTTACAACTAAACAGTCACTGATATACATTTCCACAGCGACCCTGCAATATCCACACTGACTTTCTTCTAAGACACTTCAAAAATCCATCACACCTTTATGTGTTAAATATCACTATTGGCATACATCTTTAAAAACATTTATTTTCTTAATTCTCAAAATACAGAAAAGAATGTTATGCTATTTTGTGTGCAAACTGCTATTTTCAATAAGGAGCTCTTAATTGAGAAATAGTTGCTATTTTTCAATAAAGAACTCTCAATTAGAAATATCAAGAAGTGATGTTAAGTTTTTATGGAAGTAAATAAAATATCATGACATGAAAAGTTTATAATTTTTCCCCCAGCAATGGCTTATTCAGGGAATTTTTCTTATATCTAAAGTTAATGATCTGAAAAGTGGTAATCTTATCATTCACCAAGATTTCAGGATGTAAGTTATTCCTACAGAACAATCCATTTTTACCTTTAAAGATGAGTTTGTGTGCTTCAGAAGACGTGACCCCAGTTGGCCACCATCAATCCATTGTTAATGATGGAACTCACGTGAAGTTAAGAGGAAACATAATACTCTTTATCTCATTCCCTGGTAGCAGAGAAGTTGACTCATCTTTAACGTCAGTTACTGAGATGTAACACAGAATCATATTCTACAGAAAATATGTGATAAACTTTACACAAATAAATACACTTTAGAAAGGCAGTCATTTGGATTTTCTTTTTGTCAGAGAACACTGCAAGTCTTCATGAAGAATCTCTGAGAAATTAAACACTTCATATGACATTTTATAGCATGTAGAGAGGTTGAAACTCAGAGAACTAAAACTCAGATGATAGTCTAAATACTTAATTTGTTGCTGCTTTATGCTGGATGTGAAAAGTGTGAGCTTAAATTATAAATAAAAAACTACTGAACTATCAAACTATTTGGGGTACATCCTTATCTTTCCTCTAAATTACTCTTTATTCCCATTAAAATCTACCTATCCCAGGTCCTCTCTCCTCAGCCCTTGATCTCTGCTTTCAAAGATGACTAACTAACCTAATAAACACACCTAAGGCGATGTTGTCAACTTCAACCCAACCCTCTTTCCCCAGATAACTGTCTGCATTTCAAGAACAACCTACCAGAGACCTTACCTGTCACCTTGGCTCTCCCACCCAATGGAGATGGCTCTAATGGTAAGGAATTCTGTCTTAAGTAACAGGGAAGGGAAACACTCTGACAGATGCAGAGTTTTCATAGAGGCAGGTTGTTGGTGCATCATGTGGGCAGCCACTTTCAACTTTTGACCCTGCCTCAAAAGGTAACCAAGAAATCGTTGTTATTCTAAAAATTACGACAAATCCAAAGTTTCACAGAATCCTGATTTTTATATACTTGCATTAATCACTGCTTATTTCCATGACATAAACCCAAACCGCAGCTGCAGAATATAGAGAATCAGAAGAAATTCTGATAGAAAAGCCAGATACTGCTTCCACATATGCAAATATATGCTAATTGCTTTTAGCAAATGGATCCAAATAGGAATCAACATTATTCCATCTTAATGATTATGTTTTTGATTGGTACACATACATGTTAGTGGGAAAATAGTTAGAGGAAGTTACCTAAACTAAATCACTTCAATTTTCAACAACATAATTACATTTCACCTACTAAAATGGCTTTGGACGTAGAATTTGTATTGCTACATCAATATAAGATGACTTTCAGTAAAAAGAGATGTACATTTGATTTGTAACAACAAATTAGTAGTTTTAAATTATTTGTATATTTCAGGGTAAATAAAATTAGAGCTATCCCACAATCACTTTGGTTCTGAAATTCGACCACTGTAACTTTTTTTAAAGAAAACTTTATGGTGTGCAGTTCCTTTGGTTGCAAATATTAAATGGTTGGTGCTGAGAATAAGCAGCAATATAGAAATATACATAAATGTAGAAGAATATAACCTATGATTTAGACATAAAACGAGACCCTTACAAGATAAAGAGTTATGGAGATGTATGCTAATGATGGTTGTACATTATGACTGTTTAATATAGCTGACCTGTACACTTAAAAGTGGTTACGATGGCCGGGCGCGGTGGCTCACGCCTGTAATCCCAGCACTTTGGGAGGCCGAGGCGGGCGGATCACGAGGTCAGGAGATCGAGACCATCCTGGCTAACACGGTGAAACCCCGTCTCTACTAAAAATACAAAAAATTAGCTGGGCGAGGTGGCGGGCACCTGTAGTCCCAGCTACTCGGCTGAGGCAGGAGAATGGCGTGAACCCGGGAGGCGGAGCCTGCAGTGAGCGGAGATCGCGCCACCGCACTCCAGCCTGGGTGACAAAGCGAGACTCCGTCTTAAAAAAAAAAAAAAAAAAAAAAAAAAAAGGTGGTTAAGATGTTAAATTTACATTATGTTTACATTACATTACATATTTCACCACAATAAAAAATTTTTGAAGGAAAACCAGAACTTTAATGACAAACTTAGGACATATTATGCTCTGAATATATAGTTTTGATAATGTCTTTCCTGGCAAATCAACAAGGTAAGAATAGAAGGATATTCTGAAATCGTTTTTTTTCTTTGGAGATGGAGTCTCGCTCTATTGCCCAGCCTGGAGTGCAGTGGCACACTCTCGGCTCACTGCAACCTTCTGCCTCCCAGGTTCAAGCGATTCTGCTGCCTTAGCCTTCGGAGTAGCTGGGATTACAGGCGCGCACCACCATGCCTAGCTAATTTTTTTGTATTTTTAGTACGGGGTTTTCCCATGTTGGTCAGGCTGGTCTCGAACTCCTGATCTTGTGATCCACCCACCTCAGCCTTCCAAAATGCTGGGATTACAGGCGTGAGCCACCACACCTGGCCAGATATTCTTAAATCTTATGCTCACACTCCACCCTGCCCCCCAAAAAATTGTCCTTCGGGAAAGCATAATCTAAGGAAAAATTTCCCAAAGTGCCACCTTCAGCTTCATTCTTACTACAAGAGGAAGAATTGCCCGTCATATAATGAAAGATACTTGGTGTTATCATTAATCTGGTCTACACAGTGCTTCCTCTTGGTAGATTTTTTACCTACTGTGAGCAGGAATGATTTTGATACTCAGTGTGTAGTAATTCTGTTAAGAACATTTAACTTGGAACCTATGCTACATAGTAAAGCTTATAGTGACAATGGATATTTCATGTGGTAGGCATAAGTATTGTGGCGTGAGGGGAGGACTGGAAGTATATCTGCAGAACTACCTAATCAAAGACCCCAATCTAATTTCTAATGTATAATTCATATAAATCCTTCTTGTATTGCTACACATTAAACATTATGCTTGTCACATTCTTGGTTAGCATTGTCGCTATGATTGTCAGGCTTATAATTGTGTATAATTCTTCCCCTGCCACTTTACCAGCTGGTGGCTACACTGATTCCAGAAAGAAGTACTTCATTTCTTATTATCTCATGAAAGCACCCTCTGCCCAATGCCTTGGCTAACAGACTGGCCTTTGTTGTCTATGACCACTAATTCCCACTCAGGCACATAGCAATTCTGTTGTTGGTTGCTTAGCCCAGTCAAAAACACTGGAAGTGGATGTAGACTCCACACTGATGTATGAATGACCTTCTGGTCATTTTAATGTCCTTAAAAGTCTACTATTTTTCAATTGAAAAATATATATATATATATTCTGGGGTATGTTCTCCTTTATTCTGTTCATTAATGTTTTTCATCTATCACTGGGTTTTAAATATGACCTAAGGTTCTACAGTATATTTAGACAAACTTCTCATTTCTCTGCAGTGTTAGGAATTCATCACATCTGTATGACAAGGTTGTGTTTGAGAACAAATGGGGACCTGTGTGACATGTTTTATTTCAATATACATTTAGAGTTTGAACCAATAAAAAAGCTATTAGAATTTTTAATATATATAACACATTATCAAAAACACTGTCACTTTTCTGAGTGCTCTAATCAGGCAATTCAGATGTTTATTTAAAAAGAGGGAAAAGCCAATCAGTATACTAAATATATTTATTTTAATACCTGTGCTCATATGTTACCTTTAAAGAACAGGAATAAAATTTATGGGTAGAATAGTATGCAAGCAATTTACCATCAATACAAATTAAACACATCTTTTTAAGAAAAGGGTGAGTTATCTTGACTGGGGAGGCACTAACGCTAGATTATTAATATGTATTTATTAAGCATTTACTGTGTCCAGGACCCGTAAGGGGGGAAAAAAGTCCTTATTTTTACAATCTTTATTGACTGAAATTCTATAAAATGAATTGAATTCCTGAAATGACATCATTTAATCCAAATTTTTTCATCATCAACTAATTCATCTCAGAAAACAGTAAAGTTTAAAAAAAATACTATCAGTAAGAATGATATATTTCCTTGGTTTGGAAATTTCCAAACCACGATATTCTGCCCCGTCAAAATATATTCACTGGGGAATTTTTTACTTCATACGTTTCTTTTGAACTTAGTCACATTTTTATATCTAGCTGGTTTCATTATTAAATAAAAGAAAAGGTGATTCCCCTCTTGTACTGCAGGAGACCACATACTTGAATGATACTCTAACTTCTAGGTTCTGCTATAGTAACACTGAAATCAGAAACCTGTGGGAGAAATGTCACTTTATCTGAGAGAGTAAAATCAGACTCTAAAAGGAAGTAGCAAATTCATCTTGTTCTTTTTTTTAATCAACCCTCTGCCTAACACAAGTAGTTTGAAACACAGAGGACTCTTTAAGTCATACTTCCTTTATGTAGTCAAAACCAAAGCCACTGGGTATTGCTTTCCCCAAAGGAATCTCTAAATAGCAGACGGGGACATTTTCAGATAGATTCATTTGTAGGCAAACCTCCATTGCTTGTATCGTATTTCCTGAAAGAATAAAGGTAAAACTTCAACTATTTATTACAGAATGAAAAATTCAGCCTGAACCCTACCTTTATAAAACAGGTTAATTGGGTTTTAATTTTCATAAATCATAAAGGACCATTTTGAATATTTGGGCCTTTAATTGTCTAGCTCCCAGATGAAGTACAAATCAGAAAAAAACAAAACAAAAAAAAACTATACTGTGTCAGAATGCAAGCTTCCCTCTTTGCATTTTGGCATTTGGAAACTCTGAAGAGTGGTTTTTGTTTTTGATTTAAAGAAGATGATACATATGTGTACCTGATTCAAAACTAGAGAATAGAATTGAAAACATAATTTTCAAAAAGTTTTCAAATATGCCTAAAGGTAACAATGTCATCTTTTAACTGCCAATTTCTCTACCACTTTCAACAAATTACTTCCAAGGATTTAATTAGCTCCTTCAAGAGAAAATGGACTATTTTCCTTTCAGATTTACTATATTCTGTCACTCCAGCTTTATAACCGCATGTGCATACACAAACATTTCTTTCTCTCTTGCAGGTGGCACAAACCAGGAAGGGGAAATCTGTGGTTTAAATTCTTTATGCCTCATCCTCTGAGTGCTGAAGGCTTGCTGTAGGCTGTATGCTGTTAATGCTAATCGTGATAGGGGTTTTTACCTCCAACTGACTCCTACATGTTAGCATTAACAGGGTATGATGCCTGTTACTAGCATTCACATGGAACAAATTGCTGCCGTGGGAGGATGACAAAGAAGCATGAGTCACCCTGCTGGATAAACTTAGACTTCAGGCTTTATCATTTTTCAATCTGTTAATCATAATCTGATCACTGGGATGTTCAACCTTAAACTAAGTTTTAAAAGTAAGGTTATTTAAAAGATTTATCAGTAGTATCCTAAATGCAAACATTTTCATTTAAATATCAAGCCCACGTTTGTTTTTATCATTAACAGAAAATGTATTCCTGTCATTCTTAATTGCAGGTTTTGACTTGTTCAATATAATGTCCATAAATACCTTTGATTCAACTGTTAGAAATGTGGGCTAAACACAAATTTCTATAATATTTTTGTAGTTAAAAATTAGAAGGACTACTAACCTCCAGTTATATCATGGATTGTCTAGCAACATTTTTAAAAATATTTAGAAACTGGTACTTTCCCCCATGTAACGATTTGCTGTTTAGGCAACTTCAGTTTAGAATTAATACTTTCATTTGACTCTTAAAGGGAAATTGAAAGGCTATGAAGCTGAATTTTTTAAGTGAGATATTTTTAACAAGTAGCAGGGTAAATAACATCTGAGAGCTAGTGAGATATTGTTTCCATACAAGATACAAAGATTTAATTAAAAAACTCATATTTGAAATGAAGTCCCAAATCTAGGTTCAAGTTCAATAGCTAAGCCACATAATATGGTTGTGCAAGCAGAGAATCTACCTTTTCACTTCTAAGCCTGTTTCTTCATCCATGAAATGGGGATAATGCTTTACAAGGTTGTTGTGAGGTTTAGGTGAGATAGAGAATATTCTGTAAGATAATCAAGTGCTCCATCCATGTTATAATTGGGTTAATCCAAGAACTAGTCACCCTACTTTGTTAGAGAAGAGAAAAGCTAATGATTTAATTTGCAGACTTTTTAAGGTTTGGGTTTCTATGCAGTTTTTCTAAATAACTATAACTTACAAACATGTAACCAAATGTAATTGTTAGTATATTTAATGTATACTTGTTTTAACAACTCTTCCCAACATTTTGTCAAGTTTATTCACTGTAACCAAATAAATCTCATAAGTCTTTAGTTGATTTAAAATAATTTTTATGGCCCATTTTCTTTTGCAAAGTACAAATTATAATTTCAGAAGATATCTGCCAAAAAAAGACAATGGAAGAAAATTATGAGGATACTAAGGGGAACTTTCCTGACTCCTAGGACACAGTATTCTCACGTAAGAGTACCCATTTGGCTTTGCCCCACTTTCCGTTCAAGTTGTATGTGCTGCCAATACAAATTCCTTCTCCTAACCCGTGGAATGAGCTTATGGCTCCATGGAGCTTCCATGTAGGTAGAACATACTCAAGAGAGTTTCTTCAGGCCAGGCATAGTGGCTCACGCCTATAATTCCAACACTTTGGGAAGCTAAGGCGGGTGAATCATTTGAGGTCAGGAGTTCTAGTCTACCCTGGTCAACATAGTGAAACCTCGTCTCTGCTAAAAACACAAAAATTAGCTAGGCATGGTGGTGAGTGCCTGTAATCCCAGATACTCAGGAGGCTGAGGCAGGAGAATCACTTGAACCCAGGAGGTGAAGTTCGCAGTGAACGAAGATCGTGCCACTGCCCTCCAGCCTGGGTGACAGAGTGAAAAAGTGTTTCTTCATTTTATCTGCCACGGTATATCTACAAGAGGATTCCTTGCTTTGAGTCCCAGTTCTTCAAAATCCTACTTGCTGCCTAAAGACACAAAGTCATAGAACATTAGGGCTGGAATAAACTATTGTAGTATAACCTTCCTGCTGTTACAATAAAAAGCTATGAACATTACAAAGGCACTTGAAGAAAATCTGTGCTGGGAAATGCCTTATTTGAAGAGCATTTGAGTACACTCCATGAAGCCTAAGATAGTTACTTAATCTTCCGCTAAGCCTCAATTTCTTCATCAGTAAAATGATGAATATATTTCATATTTCATAGGATGTAGGCTTAAATGAAATCATGCATGTGGAAAGCACAATGTCTATTATGCATTAAGTGTTAAACACAAACTTTCAAACTTTTACATTTCAGTCATTTAAATCAAATGATCTACCACAGCAGATCTCCCCAAGGACACTCTAGCTCCAAACTAACTATAATCCCGTGGTGACAAGCCAAAGAACCAGGGTTCCTGGGTTTATTCTAATGCCCAGCCCTCCTAGGCTTCTGACTGCCTATCTCCTCATCGTAGAGGGATTCCTCCTGACCAGTCATTACAAAAATTCTTGAAGCATGAGTAAGATTGAGTCTGTGTTTGGATTGGAGGAACGGGTAAGTAACAAGGTATATATATGTATGTGTGAGTGACTGAGTGTGTGTGTTTGTGTGTGTGTGGAAGTTACAAACTAACGATGGTTTTTAAAAATTGCAAAATGTTAAGAGATTCATCTAGGATCTGACCCACTTCCCCAGAAATTTACGGAATTCAAGACCAAGCCTTTCATATTCACTGTCATCAGTTAGATGGACCCATTAGCTACAAAATTAAGGAGAAAAAAAATGGAGGAATATGAGAAAAAAAGTCAAGTCAGAGGACTGAAGAATATATACAGAACATAGAATACTAGAAATTTTCTGAAAATAGGTGATAGCGAATACCTCAAGAAAGTGAGGAAATGTGAAGAAAAAAGGGAGCTTAAAGAAAAATAGTAGAGTTCATAGATGGGACACAAGTACAAAAAGCTGGCTGAGCATGTGGTTCTCTACTAATAACAACTGGAAAACAGTGAAACTAGCAGGAAAAACTTGCACATAAGAGTTTAACTTTCCACTCTGGGTTTCAAATTCTCCCATAGCAATAAGGGTAAGTGAAATAATGTTCACATAAGTTTTTTTTTTTCCTTGTCTATTACTGTAGTTTTTTTGGTTTTTTGTTTTTTTTTTTTTTTTGAGACAAACTCTTGCTCTTGTCCCCCAGTCTGGAGTGCAATGGCGCAATCTCAGCTCACTGCAACCTCTGCCTCCAAGGTTCGATTCTCCTACCTCAGCCTCCCGAGTGGCTGGGATTACAGATACGTACCACCACGCCCAGCTAATTTTTTGTATTTTAAGTAGAGACGGGGTTTCACCATATTGGCCAGGCTGGTCTCGAACGCCTGACCTCAGGTGATCCACCCGTCTCGGCCTCCCAAAGTGCTGGGATTACAGGCGTGAGCCACCACACCCAGCCTGTTACTATAGTGTTTTAACAAATCTAAGTGTACTAGTATTAGTCTTCATTCATCTAAGACATACAAGTACTGGAATTTTTTAGGTGGGTTCCTCAAATGTCATCACAATGGTGTCTTCTCTATATTCAGTCACTCTTCCGCCCTTCTCTGTAATGCTCAGGGATTTCCCAGCTCACTAGCACTTAACCTAGTATATCCTAAAAGTCCAAGTCTAACTACAGAAATGAGTTTAAATACAGTGAACATTTCACTTTCACTATGCCACTAAGCTGAAAGAAATGATTTTTGGTAAATAAAAGTTCATCACAGCAGACAATTAAGTGAAAAGTTCTATATATAACTGAAGATCAAAGGATTCTCACCTGGGAAGCTTGTCAAGATGCATATTCCCAAGCTCCTAGACTCCCACTCCCACTGATTGTAATACTGTAATGGAGCTGAGGACACTACATTTTTACCGGGCTGACCAGGCAGTTCAGATTCAGGTGGATCATAAACCAGCTCTGAGGAAACAGTAGTTTTATACACGATGCTACTGTTGATGTTGCTACTAGGAATGGTGCTCAGCAGAAATCCTGCAACATATGGATCTGTTTACACACTATTCACCGTGTAATGAGAGTCTGCCACATAGGCTAAGTGATAAGAGATGTCTTGTGGTTGACCTCTCTAGAGATAAGCAGCAATGAAATTCCAATGAAGTCTCATCATCCCTCATCACCAAAACCATCCTAACCACCTCAATGAAATACACCTGACCTCCCCTGCGCTCCCCACCCACTGCCCCGAAACCAGCTGCCCTATGTTCTACCACCAGCTGCAACCAACCGATGACCTGATACTAACTAACCCTAATCTATCAGCTACTGCCTAGTGCAACAGAGAGGGAAAGTCAATGAGAAGGAATTGGGTGCGAGTTCTTGCTTTGCAAGTAATGGGTTGATTAATGAGACAGCCACAAACGTCAATGCCATCCCATCTCACCCTCTCACCTGTGCTGCAAGGCTTCAACAATCATACCCAGTCTCCACTTAGGAAAATTGTCCTTTCTCAAATGCTAGCAGCTCAGCAATGTGCTCTCTTAACCCAGGCCAAGCACATAGTAAAAGAACTCCAAAAAGGGTTCTAACCGGAAGTGATCTTTCTCCTCCATGCTCCCAAAGCAGATTATAGCTCCTCCGTAAACGTGCTTCACATTTGTGCCCCATGTTTGGTTTGTTACTTATGTATACATTATCCTCTCTTCTAGATGGAGCTTCTGTAGGAAAGGAGAATCCTTTTTAATTTTTTGGTATTACACCCAGCTCAGGACCTTGCTCAGTTGCTTAAATTGAATGAGAAATGTATCCAAGTACCCACTGATGTTGAAAATTCAACTTGTTCTAATATTGTGGACTGTCTGTACCTGGCATATCTGTGTCCCAATTTGAGGAACTGTTTTTCAAGTTGACGTGAATGGATTCCTTACAGATGCTCAAGCATCAATTTGGTTTTCCCTAAATCCTGCAGATCAGGAAGCTGGTATCCAAGTTTGCTTTAAGAACTTTCATTATTATAAATATATGTATGAAATTTTGTCTCCGGAATTTTTTTCTCAACAGGTAATCCTGACATAGTAACAACCAATTTTGAGATGCTTCAAAAATAACACTGCAGTAGTAGCCACTCCTAAAACAAAATATTTCTCCTTTCCTTCAATATATGTAATCACATATGACATATAAAATCCGCTTACTGGATAAATTTATCTTTAAAAGATTATCATATTTATTAAAAGTTAAAATACATATACTCTTTGACCTGGAATCAGGTATAACAATGTATTTTACAGAGCTACTAGCACACATGTGAAATCATATATGTACAAGGCTACTAACAGAAGTATTAGTACAGTAACAAAAATTAAAAATCAACCATAAATAGGGAATAGATTAAATAACGGTACACTTATGAATGAAACACTAACTTCTAAAACAAAGTAAAAAGAAAGGGAAAATAAGGAAAACTGGATCAATCCAACTTATGACAGGAAAGGAGAAAAAATAATGCAAAGAAATGATAATCACAGTAAAGTGAATACAAATTAAAATTTATCTACTAAAAGACAGTAATTCAAAGACTAGATTTAAAAGGAAATAATAGTTTTATGCTATTTACAAGACAGACTTAAAACCTAACAACATAAAAATGTTGAAAGTAAGAATATACCAGGTAAATACTAAAAAAAAAAAAACTAGTATTAACAATAGAACCTGATTTTTTTAAAAAAACAGATTAAGAAAACTAGATTAAAGGAAAAAATCATTATTACTGAGATAGAGAGGATCATTATTTAAATGATAAAAAGAAGCAATTTGTCACCACGTTTAAAAATCCCAAACCAGAACACAAAGTGCTAACAAAATCATCTTAAAATAAAATAAGCAAATGCTGATTTAACCATAAGGAGAAACCGCCAAATCCACAATCATTTTAGGAGAATGGGTTTAAGAAAGGAAAAAAAAAAAAGATTTCTATATGCTCTTAAGAGAAAATCTAAAAAATAATGACATGAAAAAGTTGAAAGGAATGGAAAAATATATACCATTAAAAGGAAACCCGACATAGGAATGTCATTATCAGACAAAACAGATTTTAAGACAACTAAGAAGTTAACAAGCTGACCCTACAATAAACATGAAAATTTTGAAAAAGAATAGGAAAGGAGAACTCACCATAAGAGAAATCAAAACTTGTTATAAAGCTATAGTTGTTAAAACGGTGTTACAGTGGTACATGGACAGATAAATGGACCAATGAAGCAGACCCAGGCACTGAAAGGAACCTTTTATATGACAGCATGGCACAATCATTAAGAGTAGAGAGGAGGCCGGGCGCGGTGGCTCAAGCCTGTAATCCCAGCACTTTGGGAGGCCGAGACGGGCGGATCACGAGGTCAGGAGTTCGAGACCATCCTGGCTAACACGGTGAAACCCCGTCTCTACTAAAAAATACAAAAAACTAGCCGGGCGAGGTGGCGGGCGCCTGTAGTCCCGGCTACTCGGGAGGCTGAGGCAGGAGAATGGCGTAAAAACCCGGGAGCAGAGCTTGCAGTGAGCTGAGATCCGGCCACTGCACTCCAGCCTGGGCGACACAGCGAGACTCCGTCTCAAAAAAAAAAAAAAAAAAAAAAAAGAGTAGAGAGGAAATAGGCTGGGCACAGTGGCTCACACTTGTAATCCCAGCACTTCGGGAGAATGAGGTGGGCGGATCACCTGAGGTCAGGAGTTTGAGACCAGCCTGGCCAACATGGTGAAACCCCATCTCTACTAAAAATACAAAAATTAGTTGGTCGTGGGGGCAGACACCTGTAATCCCAGCCACTCAGGAGGCTGAGGCAGGACAATCACTTGAACCCAGGAAGCAGAGGCTGCAGTGAGCCGAGATCACGCCATTGCACTCCAGCCTGGGCAACAAGAGTAAAACTCCATCTCAAAAAAAAAAAAAAAGAAAAAGAAAAAGAGTAGAGAGGAAATAATGGTCCAGAAGAACTGCCTATCCTTGTGAAGGAGAGGGTGATTCAAAATTAGGTCCCTTTCCTCACTCTATATGCAAAAAGTAAACTTCAAATAAATTATACAATTAAATGTGAAAATCAAGACTTTAAAATAAACAATGCAGTAGGCTGCTTTATAACATCAACTTAGGGAAGGCTTTTTTAAATTTCATAAATATAAATCATAGAGGATAAGATGAATTGTCTACCTTAAAACTAAAGACAACAGAAACAAAAAGGTAAGCCAGACAAGAGAAATATTTGTAGTGACAAGGGTTTAACTTTCTTTCTTTTTTTGCACCTGGCCCACAAGGGTTTAACTTTCTAAAAATATAAAGAACCAGTCAGGTGCAATGGCTTATACTTATAATCCTAGCACTTTGGGAGGCCAAGGAGTGTAGATCACTAGGGGCCAGAAGTTGGAGACCAGCCTGGCAACATGGTGAAACCCCATCTCTACTAAAAATATAAAAAGTAGCTGGGTGTGGTGGCACTTGCCTGTAATCCCAGCTACTTGGCTACTCAGGAGGCTGAAGCAGGGGAATCGCTTGAATCCAGTAGGCAGAGGCTGCAGAGAGCCAAGATCGTGCCACTGCACTATAGCTTGGGCAACAGAGTGAGACTTGTTCTCAAGAAAAAAAAAAAAAATATATATATATATATACACACACACTATTAATATAAGATGACCAAAAATCCAATTGTAAAAAAGGGGCAAAGGTTATAAACTGGTAATTCATAAAAACAAATGAAGACGTGCTTATTGGTACTATATGCTCAGTATTAAGCAAATTAAATGAGATAGGATCGTGCATATTCGACCAACAAAATATCTGAATGTCTGAATATAATAAATGTTAATGAGGGAGTGGAGAAATGGGAATGCTCATACTGCTGATGGAGAGTAAACTGGTATAACTATTGTGGCAGCCGGTTAATATTTAGTAAAGCTGAAGATGCATGGTCCACTGTGGTACAGGCCCTGGAGATATTATCAAATGTGTACACAAAGAAACATGCACAAGGATATTTTCTGCAATACTGTAATACTCAAAAGCCAATAACATCCTCAGTGGTCATCAATAGGAAAATGAATTAATGATAGGATTAATCATATAATGAAATACTATATAGCAGTTGAAATGAATGTACTATTTACATGTATCAACATGCTATACATAAAAAACAATGATGAGCAATAAAAGCAAATTGCAAAAGGATATATATTATGAAACTAATTATGTTTAGTTTTAAAATACACAGAATAATATGGATTGTAGTAAAAAATATAAAATCATGAAGAGTAAGGACAGGTACAAACAGGATAGTGGTTCTTTGTGAGAGTAAGGAAATGACGTAACAAGATCTTCAATGGATGTGCAGTTTTTCCTTTATTTAAACACAAAACGATATGAAGTAAATAAGGAAAAAGGTTGACAGTGGTTACAATTAAATAGTGGCTGTATATCAACACTCTTGGTTATAAACAACAGGATCTACACTTGCTAGTTTAAACAAACAGAAAAAAAATGGCTCACAAGTCTCAGGCCTGGAGGTCAGGACTATGAGGCTCAAAAAAACACCGATTTTTATACCCTGGAGCAGCTGTGGGGGAAAAACTGCTAAGCACAGCCTCCACACCTTGCACCATTACATGGGACCTCTGCCACTGCTGCATTGAAAACCACATCACTGCTCCTCTCAACAACTACTCTTGTCTGCAAAGTACTTGCTTCCAGATTTCACACAGGTATGTCTAATTGGTGAGCCCACGCTACCTGTCTCAGCCGTAGCTGTAAGGAAGGGTAGGAAATTAAATTTCATTCTTCTACTGGGTAAGGTAGGATCCATGGAGTGGGAAGTTGCCAAAAAGCAGGTGTTCAAACAGTGCTAGTTGCCCAAAAAGCATGAAAAACACCCACTCAAACAAGTTTGTGAAATTATTCTCTGTACTCTTCTGTATGCTCAAATATTTCACAATTTTTAAGAGAAAAAAATGTTGAAGTATATAAATTCACAAACAACAAAGAGAATGGGAAAAAAAATCAATAAACAAGAGATGTCAACCAAATTCTAAAAGACAAAAAGCTAAGTAACTAATAAAACACTAGAGAACGTCACCACCTAGAAAACAGGTGGAGGAAGTTCCATCAGAGGCAGCCAAGCGGCCCAACTGGGCCTTAGATCAGAGACGGCAGAAGTTCATAGATGATAGAAGACAGTAGAGGAATTAATTGAATCTAAACTAATTAAAAAGAAAGGAATTAATTAAAGGCCTGTATACGAACTGGTTGAACACTACCCCATCTTCAAATACAGAATGACCTAAATCCAAGGAGTGCCCCATGTAAAATATCAAAGGGATCTTTTATAAAGTCAGTGAAAGAACAGTCTGCATAAAACTAGGAGTCAATTTAGAAATCAGTAGCCAAGACAAGACCTCTTCATTCTAGCATTTTACAAACCCTCGTGCTACCAGCCAGATTCACCTACTCATCCTTAGTGATGCCTACAAGAAGCCAAACCTTGCTCAAACCACAGAGCTGCCACTCAACCTCCCTACATCCACATTTTCAATTACAAACTGACAGCCAATAAACATAAGACATTTGAAAAAAGCCTGAAACATGTAAGTGAAAGACTAAGATAAAAAATCTGTCACCAGAGAAAAGAGATAATTCAGGGACTAGAAAGTGAATGAACAAATGAATACCAATTATATCGATATCTTCAGAGAGCTTCATGAAAAAACATCACATCCAAAAACCTGAAAAGGATTCTATGAAAGAGAAGCAAAAGACAGCTTTCAGAAATTAAAATATGCTTGACATAATGTATTACAAGTAAAATATAAATGCAGGAAAAATAATAGAGAAAGGGAAAAAAATACGGAGGACCAATATAGAAGATGCAAATACAGCTGAACGGTATTAGAGAAACAAAGAACCTCCAGAGAAAAGAAAGAACAAAAAAAGTAAAAAAACATAAAAGAGAGATGTCGAAAATTGAAAGGACCGCCTACGTACCAAGCAGAATAACTGACTAAAGACCTAGATACGGGTACAGGATTGTCGAACTTTACACCACCAAGAATAAAAAGATCCTAAGTGTCCAGAGTGTGTTGAGGGAAGGGGATGCAGAGAACAGGTTACATAAAAAGGAACAAGAATCAGACTGGCATCAGACCTTTTATTAGCAAAATCAGATGCCAGAAAATAACTGAGCTGCTTTCAAAGTTCGAAGAGAAAACTACTTTTCAATCTAGAATTCTGTATCTAGCTTAATAGTTCATCAAATACAAGTGCAGAACCCACTTTGGACATGCAATGGCTCACCTCTTAGACATTTTTTCCTAGAAAGGAGCATAGAGACAAATGCTAGCAAAATGAGAAAGTTAATCAAGAAACAGGAAGATATGGACTGACCTCACCCAGAAAAAAAAAAAAAAAAATACAGCCTTCAGAGGAAGCCTGTGCACAAGACACAGAAAACTTGCTGACACTGAAGCAGAAACTTTTTGGCAAAATATTTTTGTAAGACTGATTACCAAGGCTTACTCAAGGTGTGGGTAAACAGGCACTCTCAGACACTGTTACTGGGAGTAACATTCGGCAAAACCTTTGGGAAGCCAGCATCTGGTAGCGCCTGTCAATAATTCCACTGCCAGAAAGCTATTCCTACAAAATTATTTATACATAAGGCAACGTAGAACATAAGAGCATGTGAGTGAAACTGTCTCCGTTCAAATTCCCACTTTACCACTTTCAAGCTCTATGCTGTTTCCTCATTTAAAAAATAGAAATATCTTCTCAACAGGTCACTGTGGGGATTACACAAAAGGTTTCAGGTGATGAGCTTAGCACAAGGCCCAGCACATGATAAATACTCAGTTAACGTTATTTACTACAAACATTTGCCATTTTTGCACAAGGATGTTTACTGTGCCACTGTTTGGCAAAAAATGCAAGCAAGTATAGTATGATCCTATTTATGTTTTTTAGAAATTACATTTATATTTGTATGTATCTGCCTAGATCTGCAGGAAAAAAAAAGAGAAAACATGCCAAAGTGTTGCATCCACGGAGAAGGAAGGGAATAACCTGTTTCTGTACAGTTTCCATTTGAGCAACATGAAGTGTTTCATACTTTAGAGAAAAGAAAAAGTAAAGATCACTATTAATTTTGGGGAGAAAGGGTTAATCTGTATAAGCACACACAAACATATTAAAAACATTTATTTTAATTTATTAAACTTATTTAAATTTTAGAAAGTTATTAGGTAGATGTACATTCCTCTGTTGGTTTAGTTTGATCTTCAGTTACCTGTGAAAACATGAATAGCTTTACTTTCCTAATAAACACTTTCAGTTTTACCCCTTCACCCACCATTTTAAATCATTTCATAGCCCTCTTATAATGACCCTTTATCTTTCTCCTTCAATAGTAATTATTACAGAAAGTTAGGTAAGGAGAAAGATTTAAAGGCTAAGTAACCAATATAAATTATCAGGTAAAGAACAATAATTCCATTCAAAAATATAATCTAAGGCATATTATACCTAGGCTTCTCAAGTTTGCCATTTTACTTTTCAGCTGTAAAACAAAATCATTAGTGTAAGAAAAAACACCTGAAGTGCTGTAACAAGCTATTTTAAATCAGTTTATTTTCTTTTGGAGTATAATTCCATTTAGAATAAAGCATATTACAGATTTAGTCTAAATAGATATCTCTATGTCCCTATTTCTATTCTGTGTCACTCAGACTCATCAAACAGACACAGCTAAATCTGAATTCAACACCCCCAAAACCTGTCCTGCCTGCATCATCTATCTTGGTAAAGGGCTCCACCCGGCTACCTAAGGACAGCATTCAAGAATTCACTCTCTTCTTCCTACCTGCATATTCCATCAACAGTCCTACTCATTCAGCCTAAGTTAACTCTCACAGTCCTTCTCCCTATCGTGGCTGAACTTTAGGGCCTCATTCTCTTCTATCCCCCTAACAGAACTCTTGGCTTAAGTCATAGCTATATCCCATGATACCCCTACAATGAGCTTTTAAATAAGAATAGCTGATCAACAGGTCACTTCCCTACTCAAAATTCTCCAGTTACTCTCTATTATCTCAGTGAGGTGGAGGAGGAAAGTCAGGAATGCAAGTTCCACAACATGGAACACAAGCCCCTCATATTCTGTTTACGGACTGACTGATTACCTACCCTACATGTGACCTGTACATTCAAATTCATCTTACATTCATCATGTTCTCTATGTAGGCAAGTGACTTCCTCTGAGATAACCTCCAACCCATTCTCCAACAGAGTATCTGCATGGTCCACTTTTATTCACCCTTTAAGATCAGCTTAAGAGACTCCAATTCCTGGAAGCCTTCCTTAAGCAACTCCCCAGCTTGGTCTGAGTCCTCTTCTTTATGCCAGAGCCCCACATGTACACCTGAACTGTCTCCGTATAAGTCTAATTATCAATCAACATTACTTCCCTAAGGCAGCAAGTACATTTTATTCATTTTTTTGTACCACCAGACCATAACAGTACCTGGTACACAATAAACTATCGTAAGTCTGTGTTGAATCAATGAACCACGTTTAATCTAATCCCTTCAGAAAAGCAAAATGGACAGTAGAAAAAAGCAACTAAACTAGAATAAATGTTTGAAAAAATATGTATTGACTAACATCATTAGATATTCTAGGTAAGACACTGTCTCTACTGCTTTTCTACATTTTTCATTCCTTTTAAAGTGTTCAGTCACTATTGCTTCTTCAGTTTCCCAAACTATTTATTTAATATTCATTTCTTTTGTTTCTTTTTTAAATTGTTTTTAATTTTACTTAACTCCAAGTAAACATGCTGAACATTTCTTCTTTAGTTTCTTAATCTAAAACGATCACTGTGACCAACTAAAAAGAGAAAATTACTCTCTCCATTCAAAGATAATTTCTTCTCCTTAGAAAAAAAATTTATATACCCCTTACCCAAGAACATTATGATGAAGTCCGTAAACAATAATTCCTATCTGTACAGTCATTAATAAAACTAGGTTTATATATCATTATGAAAAACTGTCAATAAATATTTCTTGGGTAACCCCTTCATGTGCTAATGTTGTGTTCAAACTTTGGGCTTACACAAATAAAACAAATCCTGAAAGGCTTGGTAGAAGATAACTGTACAGGCAAAGAAAACAATCAAAAAACAGTATGTGGATGTATACAATCAAGCACAAACTTATATGAATGAGTAATTATTTGTTAGAGATCACTCTGAGACTGTTCCACGGAGGAGGTATGACTCGGGCGAGGTAGTGAAGAACGACTGTGTGGTAAATAGACAGAAAGAGAATGGGAAATGGAGTCCAGAAAGAAAAACTAAGCAAACTTGAAAATAAGTTTAATGTGTGATGCTTAATGTGCTTGCAAGCTTAACCAGAGTGTTTGTGTCATTGTGGGCAATCAGGATAAGGAGGAAGGCCTAATGAGGCCAGATTACACAGGACAGCTATCAGATAACCTAAGTAAAAGAGGCACACTTAACCTATGAAATAGGAAACAGGGATAGTTGTGGTCAAGAAATACAATCACTCAGGTCGGGCGCAGAGGCTCATGCCTGTAATCCCAGTACTTTGGGAGGCCAAGGCGGGTGGATCAGGAGGTCAGGAGATCGAGACCATCCTGGCTAACACAGTAAAACCCTGTCTCTACTAAAAATACAAAAAAATTAGCTGGACGTAGTGGTGGGCACTGTAGTCCCAGCTACTTGGGAGGCTGAGGCACGAGAATTGCTTGAACCCGGGGGGTGGAGGTTGCAGTGAGCCGAGATCGCACCACTGCACTCCAGTCTGGGAGACAGAACAAGACTCTGTCTCAAAAAAAAAAAATACTATCATTCCTACTCATGAAGTCTAAATGCTAATGACAAAGAATAAACTACAAAAACACAAACATTCAAATCTGGTTTTTCAGGACATGAGGACATTTGCACATTTACTGTTAATGGCTAAAGACAGCTTTAAAATATAACTGACAAATCTTAATCCTTTAAATATTCATTAAGTTTACAAAAACAAATCCTAAGATCTAACTGATACCATTACAACTATTAAGAACTATTACTATTACATAGTAATATTATTTCTCTTCAAGTTCTACAATATCATTTTCATGACATTAACAAACAAAATCAAAAGAGAACTGCCAAGTTACAACTTTACCCTTACCAAAACACTAGTGAACAATCACAACACTGCTTTGACTATTGAGACAACTTACTTTTTTCCTTTCTCTTTGTTTCTTTCATTTCCCCCCACCCCTTTGGTTGTTATTGGTTAATTTTGATGAATTTCTTTATAGAAGAGTACTCATTAGCTGTCAAAAACACTTACCATTTTCCGAGATCTTTCCAATAGCTTATCCCATATCGTAAAATGTGCCTTGAAAAGAAAAGATTTGCGATGAACTAAATAAAGTAGTAAAGTCAAAGTAAAAGGGACGGACTATATAGCTTTTAGAACAAAATAAATAAAAAGCTAGGCAGCACTAGTATAGATAAGTGGTTATAAAAGTAGCAAAAAAAGGTACTACATAGGATAGCTGCTTTGTTTTTTGCTTTCTTCAATTGCTTAAACCCAGGAGGCAGAGGTTGCAGTGAGCATTTAAGAAAAAAACACTTAAGGATTGAACGTGCCCTTCTTTCACTTTTGCCCCTCTTAATCATTTCCATCACAGAAAGCATTTCTTCTAATAGGAAGCAAAAATCTGCCCTACTTTCCCATAGATTGTGGTTCAATCCTTAAATAGCCAGTTTCAATATTCTAGAAGTCATTCTTCAAATCATAATAAGATAGTCATTAAAAACCAACTGTGACATCTTCACACTGAAATGGCAGACCCAAAGAATTCATCAAGTTACCCTAAAGAATAAAAAAACCTAACAAAGACAATAGTAAATTTTTTTTTTTTTTTTGAAATGGAGTCTCACTCTGTCGCCCAGGCTAGAGTGCAGTGGTGCGATCTCCACTCGCTGCAACCTCCGCCTCCTGGGTTCAAGCGATTCTCCTGCCTTGGCCTCCCAAGACAATAGTAAAATTTAAACTCAATTTCCTTAGTCCTTAACAATCTCCTGTAGCAGAGGATTATCAGAATGCATTAAGGAAACCTGTACAAAGTGTATCATGACCACATCAATTTTATTAGGTCAACTGAAAGTGATACCAAGGCATATGGGCAGGCCAGTGACTATTTCACACTGCATACAATCTGTAATAAAAGGTAAAATTAATAAATATCGACACACAAACCCTTCTAGGGAAAGAGCTGATTGGTATGTTTGAAGGGAACACCATGCCTGACTCAGGCGGAATGAACTGCTGGTGTAGAGACCTTGAGCTGTGGCTGGAATAAAGTGAATGAGGAAAGGAGTGGTGTTAGATAAAGTCAGAGAAGCAAGCAGGGATCAGATAATGCAGGGCTTTGTGAGACAGGGTAAAGAGTTGGGATTTGTTCAAGGGAAGCCATTGGAAAGTTTGGGGCAGAGGAAGTACACAACAGATTGTGTATTAAAAAGATCACTTTGGCTACTAAGTGGAAAATGCACTGTAGAGGGCAAGAGTGAAAGCAAGGAAGGTGAGTGAAAACAAAGAGGAACTTGGATAAGGGAAGTAGTAGTAGATGAGATGCTAAAAGGTGCATAGATTCAGAATATGTCTCAGGGTTAAAAGTTGAAAGGACTTGCGGATAGACGGGCTGGGGCATGGCTACGAGGGAAAAAGAGAATCAAGGATTACCTTAAACAACTAAGGAAACCAGGGGTATCCAATCTTTTGGCTTCCCTGGGCCACACTGGAAGAAGAATTGTCTTGGACCACACATAAAATATGCTAATACTAATGACAGCTAATGAGCTAACAAAAAAAAAGAAAAGTCACAAAAAAATCTCATAAGGTTTTAAGAAAGTTAA
The DNA here is from genome assembly GCF_049350105.2 of Macaca mulatta. Taxonomy (NCBI): domain Eukaryota; kingdom Metazoa; phylum Chordata; class Mammalia; order Primates; family Cercopithecidae; genus Macaca; species Macaca mulatta. Next base: position 21,915,751 of record NC_133408.1, on the reverse strand, counting down.
GAAAGTTTACAAATTTGCGTCTCATTCAAAGCCATCCTGGGCCACATGCAGCCCACGGGCTGTGAGTTGGACAAGCTTGAGTTAAAGGATGATCCCATTTTCCGAAATTGGGAAGGCTAGGAAAAGAAGCAGGTATGTGGAGAAAAGTCAAAGTCAAACGTACATGAGAGGTGTGCTAGATTTTACAAAATGAGAGCGATGAAAGAAGATATAAATAAGAAGATATAGTAAGTTCATAGACTGGAAACCTCAACATATTAAAGATGTCAATTCTCCCCAAACTGCTATACAGCTCTAATGGACTTCTTATCAGGATCTCAGGAAGACTCTGTTGAGATTGAAAATATTATCCTAACATTAAAACTCAAATAAACTAGAAGACTTAAAACAATTTTGATTAAAAAATAGTAACAAGGGAGGAATTACTCTACCTGATTTCACAGCCTATTTAGAGCTACAGTAATCAAGACTGTGTGGTACTGGTAGAAAACTAAACATACGTGATCAATGGAACAGAATAGAGGACCCAAAATAGACCTACATAAATATGCTCAGCTAATTTTTAAGAAAGATGCAAAAGTAACTCAGTGGAGGAAGAGTGGCCTTTTCAACGAATGGTACTGGAGCAATTTGACATCTATAGCCCACCAAAAAAAAAAAAAAAAAAAAAAAAAGCCTAAACCTAAACCTAAATCTCACACTCATAGAAAAAGTAACTCAAAATGGACCACAGATTTAAATAAATGTAAAACTCTAAAACCTTTAGGAAGAAAAAAAAAAGGAGAAAATCTTTGGGATCTAGGGCTAATCAAAGAGTTCTCAGAATTAACCCCAAAAACATAATCCATAAAAACAAAAATTTGATCAAATTTTGATAAACTAGTTTCATCAAAATTAAAAACGTCTTCTCTGCAAAAGGCTGCTCAGAGAACGAGAAAACAAGCCACATATACAAACACAAGGTAAAGACAAAGAGAGAAATCTGAAAACTACATATCTAACAAAAAACTAATATCTACAACACATAAAGAACTCTCAAAACTCAACTGTTAAAAAGTAAAACAATCTAATTAGAATACTAGCAAAAGACATAAACAGACATTGCACCAATGAAGATATATAGATGGCAAATAAGTACATGAAAAGAATGATCAATACCACTGGTTAATAGAGAAATTCAAATTAAAACTACAATGAGATATCACTACAAATGTACCAGAATGACTAAAACAAAAAAAAGTACTGACAGCATCAAATGCTAGTGAGGATGTGGAAAAACTGATCACTCATACATTGCCAGTGGGAATGTAAAATGGTACAGTCACTCTGGAACATTTGGTTGTTTCTTAAAAAACTAAACATACACTTATCACATAACCCAGCAACTGCACTCCTATATTTAGCCCAGAGAAATATTCACAAAAACCTGCACACAATGTCACAGCAGCTTTATTTGTAATAGCCAAAAACTGAAAAGAACTCAGATGTCCTTTGATGGATGAATGGTTAAACAAACCATGATATATCCAGACCAAGTAATACTACTTAGCAATAAGAATGAATGAACTACTGATATACTCAATGACTCGGATGAATCTCCAGATAATTATACTGAGTGAAAAGTGCCAATCCCAAAAAATTACATACTGTTCAATCCCATTCATGTAATATTCTTGAAGTAACAAAATTATAGAAAAGGAAAACAGATAAGTAGTTGGCAGGGGGAAGCAGGCAGGGTAATGGGGGCAACAGAGGGAAGTGGCTGTAAATGCGTGTGTCTATAAAAGGCCAACATGAGGGATCCGCTTGGTGAAGGAATTGGTCTGTATCTTCATTGTATTGCTGTCCATACCCTGGTGGTGATACTGTATTTTAGTACTGCAAGATGCTACCATTGAGGAAACCAAGTAAAGATACATGGGATCTCTCTATGTCTTATAACTGCAATTATCTCAAAATCAAAAATTTAAATAAAAAGATTAGCAAGGGGTGGGAGCAATGTGGAAAAGGTCAGGCTTCGGGTCATGAATGGATCATTAAAATTAGAGGGAAGATCATGCCAAATTTAAGCTTAAAAGGCATTCCAGAAAGGTCTTACCAATATGCACTCTAATACCCGCTCTGTCAATGTACCCTCACCTATGCTAATTTGAAAATTTTAAATACTACATCAATTTGATTTAATCTTTTCAACTAATGTTTCTTTTGTAACTGTATATTTACACCGTGGGCAACTTTGTTTTTAATCATAAACCTGAGTTTACAAAATATTAGTGTCATATAACTTATGAAAAATTAGAAGTTTATAGTCTTCAAACTGGTATAAAATCAAGTCCGGAATTATATCTATACCCAAATTGGAAGGCCTGGAACTTTAAGCTTTACTTACTCTTAAGTGAATGGGTAAAGACACACCCTGGAATCTTCGTATGAGACTTGGCTGGGTGGGTTGAAGATTGTGAACTGCTGACACTTCATACTGGAAACAAATACTTGTTCTTGGAATAAGAGGGCCCTCACTCACATCAATGAAGTCACCTATTCTGATTGATTTAAAAATAAACAAACAAAACTGCAACATCAAATAATTTGTAAGAGCTTGAAAAAGAAATCTCTTCATTCTCTTTGCTGCTAGCATCCCTAATCAAGAACATTATATATGGTTCAATTTAGTTTCTGATGACCCCTGACATAATGACCTCAAGTAAAGAGGCTAAAACTTTGAAAATTAAATCAAATGAACCATTTTCTTAATTAACATTGATATAAATTTTAAGGTCTTTAAGAGTCACACAACACATCATGCTATCAAGCTGATTCAACTGCCTAAAACCGATCATCTACAACCTTAAAACAACCCATATAACAAAGTTTAGAATTCAGCGTGTAGGACAGATTGTGTTCAGAAACAAAGGGCAGTTTCTAGAGGAAAAAAGTTAAGTCCAATTCATAAAAACAGGAGGTTGAGAAAACAGATCCAGGTCATGAAGTCATCTCTGCAGAATGCATTGTCTTGGGACTTGCTCTCCATGGGAGAATGTCATCATAAGCAGTGAACCTTTCTTATCCATGTGTCAGAAAGCACATTCTGGCTTAACATGTATCATATATAATTACTAGTCAGTCAATATTCATATGAATTAACATGTTCAATTCATAACAATGACTATCTTGCCCAGTTTCAAAACTAACTCCTAAAAATTACATTCTTAAACAGTGGTTTTCAACTCAAAATTAAATAAAAATAGCAAACAATAAAATGAGGATTATAGAAACTACAAGTGTTCCTGAAGGTAATTTAAAGCTTCCATTTACCACCATATCAAAACAATGAACAAAGCAAAAAAAATAAGGTGAAAAGAACAAAATAAGGTACAAATTCATCTTTTTTGGTCATATGCTTCATTCAGATAACAATAAAGCTAAGCCTTACTCTAACACAGCAGCCAGTTTTTAGACTTTTACTTACCTGTGTAGCTTGACTATTCTCTCAGGGTTCTGAGATGCCTTCTCTTCTATGAAATCTATTTTGTACCTGAAAAGCAGCAAAGAAAAAAACATTTTTTAACCCTAAATAAGTGAAAAAGTGTTTAAAGATTCCTCCCTTTCTCTTCCTCTTCAGCCATACTTTTCGAGAGTGGGTTACACTTGGAACCTCCCTTTAATCTGGCCACAGCCCCATGACTCTGCCAAACTGTTCTCAGCAAAGTCACAGGTACCTGCTTGGTGTCAACCCAATGAACACTTTTTGTTCCTCATTTTCTTAATACCAATGCTCACCTCTACTTCTCAAAGTGTTCTTTCTTTCCATTTTTATTTATTTTGATTTTTTCTGAGACAGGGTCTTGCTCTATCACCCACCCTGGAATGCAGTGGCACAATTATAGCTCACTGCAGCCTCAAACTTCTGGGCTCAAGCGACCCTCCTGCCTCAGCCACCCAAGTAGCTGGGACTACAGGTGTGAGCCACCATGCCAGGCTAACCTTTTTTTTTTTTTTGGTAAAGATAGGGTCTTGCTAAGTTGCTCAGGCTGGTGTCAAACTCCTGGCGTCAAGCAATCCTCCTGCCTCAGCTTCCTAAAGTGCTGGGATTATAGCGATGAACCACCACACCGAACCTCAAAGTGCTCTTTCCATGGGTATCAGTGGCATTCCTTACTGCTTGTTATTTTACATCTCTGGCCACTCTTGTGTTTCTCTACCCTTTGAGAATTCTATGCTACACCCTCTTTTCACTTCAAGCATCCTCCTTAGGCCAGCCTCTGAGCTACAATTTAGGTAGTTATATCTCCTATATCTCTGCCTCTCATCTCCTACCTCTTCTGACCACAGTTTCCAAGACCCATCTGGACATCCCTCTAGGATGTTCCACAAGCACCTTACCCTGAAATTTCCAAACTGCCACAAATTATCACCTCCTTCCCGCCCAAACTTGTTCTTCCTCCTGAATTTCCTGTCTTAGTACACCACCACCAACCACCGAGGTGTCCATGTGAAAAACCTGGGAGATTTCCTTGATTTCTTTCTCCAACCATATCCCCTCCATTCAATTCATTATCAGGTTGTCAATTTGACTGCCCAGTGTCTCTCAAATCTACCCAATCCTGTCAGTATAGCTAAAGGCACAGATGAAACTGCACAGCCCAGGTTCAAACCACGACTTTACCATTTACTATTGAGAGCTTTGTCCATTTACCCCAGGGTGCTAAACAAGTAATATGTGTATGTGCACCACAGGTGTATGCGCAATTATGCGGCAAAGTTGGGGAACACTGGTTTATGCAAAAACACCCCCTGACTGCTACAGTCCCCCAGGCACTAATAAGGGTGCCAAGTACCTTGAATACTTGTCCCTCCTGACCCACCTCCAAGAGATGCTCCTGTCCCGAGAGTCAAAGCCACAAAAAGGCCCCACCATTACCCCTGCAGCAGAAAGGCTCAATCACGGACCCACCTTCAATGATTCAACTCTTCTGTCCTGTCCAGCTCCCTCCAGAACTATCCCCTTCCTCCTACCACACACTCAACTAAGCTACAAAAGTCCCAGAAGCCCCTACAGTCCCTGACAGTTAGGTAGCAGAATGGGAAATCTCAATGTATACTGAATGGAAGTCAAAAGTACACTGTCCAGTAAAGTACCACGGTGCACTTAAATGTGATTAGTACTAGTTAAAATGAGCCTTAAGTGTAAAACACATACCAAGTTCTGAAGATTTAGAGTGAAAAAGAATATAAAATAACATCAATATTTTAATATTGATTACACTGAAATAACATTTTAGATGTATCATTTAAATAAAATCATTAAAATTAACTTCACCTTTTGACTTTTTTTCAACGTAACTACTAGAAAATTGCAAATTATACAGATGTCTCATATTATATTTCTTTTGGGAGCATGTGCCTAGACTTCTGGCACAGAGAGTGACTTGACATGTTCAGACAGTCCAAAGAATTTTCTTGTAGAATCAATGCTATAAATGGTGGTTTGGTTCTACAATACTATCTGTACTCTAGTTAAAACAGTACATTACAACTGGTTTCTAAGTCCACTGGTTCCAGGACACGCTAAAAATGTTTCAAGATAAAGTGTTTCATGGGCAAATATATTTGGGAAATTTTCAGTGTCCACTTTCGGAGACCCTTGAGTGCAATGAGTAAAATTTTTTAAGCCACTGTTCTTCAAACTCAGCTTAACACAGTACATGGTTTCATATGTCAATTAACATCTTATGGAAGAATATTATGAGACAGATAGCTTTGAAAAATGCTAAGCTATAAAGTATGTGTCAAAAACACACTCATAACTAACCCAATATATTTATAATAACCTATCCCTATAAGAATTTGTAATTCAACTTTTATATACCTAAAGAAATTCTAATCTATAACCTTTAACAATTTGTAGGTGCATATTTTGACTTCAGACTCTGGTTTTTTGGGGTTTTTTTGGTGTTTTTTTTTTTTGGTTTTTTTTACAGCACAGATTTCTCTTTCTAAAGTTCTAATATTCTATTAGGTTAACGTTAAAATGTAGCTTATGTTCTTATAACCGGTAGTAGAAGGTGAAGTGAAAGTTTTCTGAGTGAGAATTGAGAAGCCAGGCAGGAATTAAAATGTTAAAGAAAATCCATCAAATGAATAATTCACATGCAGAACACTAAAACCTGGCTGTGTAAACATTTTACTTCAGCTATTAGCCCTCTTCCAAACTTCTTGCATTTTCAATCTTATCAGTGTCATTTTAAGTGTGGAGGGGTAGGAGAGAAACGCTGCCAAATACACAAAATTATATAGTTGCTTAACGTGCGTTATCACTTCACACTAGAAAGAAAAAAAGGAAACATACTACTATGTTGATATAATGAGAAAGGCTGGTCCAAGAACAGAGAAGTAAAACAAAGTGAGAAAATTATCAAGGGAGGTGGGGAACATTTTCCTCAGCAAAATAAATGAGATCAGAAACAGAGGTCTCAGAGTGGAAAATAATACACTGTCACATGCATATCAAATATAAAAATTCTTAAGACCTGAATTTTCTTTATTACATATAATACAGGAAGAGTTAGCCTTGATTTAAAGAAAGCCAACACTTACTTGTTGTGTTGAAATATTTCCAAGGCCACTTTTGCTTCAACTTCCAGAGTTTCAAATGGAAGATCTTTATAAATTAAAGCATGACCATCCTTTGTGAAAGAACGTAAGTTCTCCTTAAAAATGAAAGTAATAACCTTTAGTAACAATTTACTGAAAAGCATTTCTCCATAAGCCAGTTGAGACAAAACTCTATGCTTAGTACTGCAAATCCAACTAAAATAAAAGACAAAATCAAGTTTGTTAGAACAGGTAGTTATTAATTTGCAACAAATGAAGTTTTCGACCATAAACTATAAAACTTCTTATTTACCAGTAATTAAGGTGTCAGCCTTCATTAATACTAATTACTGAAGATAAACCTATAAAGAAATTTTATCCAAATTATATTATAATTTCATTCAAATTACACAATCTTAAAATGTTATTAAAACTATGATGCACCAAGTAAAAATGCCAATAATTCAATAGCAAGACATAAAAATGTGTTTACAGTATGAATAAAACTAAGTTTATTAAATGTATGGGGAAAAAGTTATTGTTTTCATAATTAAGAAAGTTTCACTAGAAATGTAACATCATCACCAACCCTGTACAAAGTATAACATGTCCAATATTAAGTTTTTGCTTAATAAAAATGTCAATTTTACACAATTAAAATGATGAATAATACACATTAACAATGTTTGTAAGATTTTTAATAAAAATTCTAATTAAATTTTCATACTACAAATCATTACTAATACAGAAAAGACCAAGCACTATTACACAAGTAATTTTTATAATAAAATTATTTCCATAAAAATCCTATTAGACTTTTTTGCATGAAATGACTCTTCTCTATAAAGAATAATTTACCATATAAAAAAATCAACATTCATGGTTTAATACAACTATTCCTTCAATGTAACTCTACTCTACTTTCTTTAAGCTGTCTACTCAACCCAACTCCATGCAGTTTGCAATCAGCTTGCATATTTCTTTTGTAAGGTTTTATCTTTTAAAAAAGAAAAATGCAAAAGCCAGGCACAGTGGCATACACCTGCAGTCCCAGCTACCAGGAAGGCTGAGACAGGAAGATTGCTTGGGCCCAGGAGTTCAAGGCCAGCCTGGGCAACATCGTGAGACCCCCATCTCTTAAAAAAAAAGAGAGAGAAAGAAAGAAAAAAGCAGTTATGTTTCATAGATAATGAAAATTAAATCTTGACCTCAGTTTTTACGTAACTCGCCCCAGTAAAGAAAATCTTAAATTTGGAGACATACTTGAAAAGGAAGCTACACTGACAGGAGCCCAGAAAATCTTAAATTTGGAGACATACTTGAAAAGGAAGCTACACTGACAGGAGCCCAGAAGTCATGAAGAAACAGTTCCAATCCTTTCCCTCCCCTCCTTCCATCCTCTTCTTTCTCTCTTCCCTCTCCCTTTTTCTCATTCTTTCTTGATTCCCTCTTCTCTCCCTCTCAATATTATGTAATATGGGCAGGATTATACAGAAAGTAATTTCCAAGGCCAAATTTAAAACTAGATCTGCCCTTACTTCAAAATCTTTGCTTTTAAGAACCACTAGAGTATTTCACTAAATCTAAGATATATTACTAAAGGAAAAAACAAAAACAAAAACACACTACAAATTCTAATTGCAAGATACCATCTACTATAAGGCTCATATATTTTCAGAGATACTAAATATAAAAAGAATGTACACAGTGGAAATGATAAAATGATGTGGTACACGGCTTCCCCTTTTCAGATCTCCGGACTCCCAATACATAGGACATATAGTTTTGTTTAATTAAGAATTAGGTATTTGCCTATTCTTCCCAATCAGAATTACGTCTCCAGGCTTGATCTTTGATAACCATCAGCACCCCTTACCTACAGAGCACCTGATCTAGACTGTCCTTGTTAGGCTCTGTTGCTACCCAAGTCCCAGACCAACAAGGACCATCCTCATTACAAAGGCAGACCATTCACAAAGAGTTTAGTTTGTTAATATTTCGTTTGTTGATGCTCGAGTTAGCTTTGTCAAAGTTGGATTCTTTAATTCACCCAGCTCTCAATGTGCCCCTTGTATATACAGGGACCTCACTGTATGCAACAAGTTAAAATGGTTTAAGGGAGTGGTTTTCAAATTGTGCTCCAGTGATCCAAACAGGTATGGCGCCAGGCCCCCTACTACCATATCGGTCAAGATAGTTAAGTTTTTATATTTTATATTCTGGGCCTCTTGAAAACCACTACCTTAAAACCGCTTAGAAGGAACATCAAGAAAAGGTCAAGCAGGACATAGAGTTTCAAGACAACTGACCATGTTGATGTAAATACTCTCATTCATATATCTCTGTCTTAAATACGCTGAAAAAGCAACAACACCTATAGACAGACAGACAGACAGATACATAGATACACAGATAGATACATAGATAGATTCTTTTAAATGTCCTCAATGTGCAGTACTATTCAACAAAACTAACACAGGAGTCATTCTAACAAAGAAAGGCAGACACTCTAAAATTAATACTCCAGAAGAATACACTTACTTTTGTTGGCATCCACTCATCAAGTTTGCTATCCAAAACTACGTCGTAACAGAAGGCACCAGAAATTACTGTAAATCCAACCAAAATAAAAAGCAAAGTCAAATCTGCCCTAACAGAAAGTTACTAATTTGCAACAACTGAATATTTAGACTACGAAATGAAGGATTAGCAATCTCTCCCAACTCTACAAATTATAAAATGGTTGCCATTCTTCCAGCTGCTTGCCAGAGCTCTATCAAATTTCCCTTAGCCAAAAGATTGTTAACCCCAAATCACTAATCACTAATATTTTTTAAACATTGAAGTTTTCTTCAAAAATGCTAATTACCATACAGATTTCATAAAGTTATCAGATGTAAAAATTCCAGGTAGCCAAGGCAGGTGGATCACCTGAGGTCAAGAATTCAAGACCAGCCTGGCCAACATAGTAAAAACCAGTCTCTACTAAAAATACAAAAATTAGCCAGGCGTGGTGGCAGATGCCTGTAATCCCAGCTACTCGGGAGTCTGAGGCAGGAGAATCACTTAAATCTGCAAGTTGCAGGTTGCAGTGAGCCAAGATCATGCCACTGCACTCCAGCCTTGGCGACACAGCTAGACTCCGTCTCAAAAAAAAAAAAAAAAAAAAAAATTTCAAAAGAACAACATATTTAGTAAGTAGATAAATAACTTAATGGACATGAAATGCTAAATTTCTTTTATATCGCCTAAATAGCTTCTTTTTTTTTTTTTTTTTTTTTTTTTTGAGATGGAGTCTAGCTCTGTTGCCCAGGCTGGAGTGCAGTGGCCGGATCTCAGCTCACTGCAAGCCCCACCTCCCGGGTTCACGCCATTCTCCTGCCTCAGCCTCCCGAGTAGCTGGGAGTACAGGCGCCCGCCACCTCGCCCGGCTAATTTTTTTTGTATTTTAGTAGAGACGGGGTTTCACCGTGTTAGCCAGGATGGTCTCGATCTCCTGAACTCGTGATCCGCCCGTCTCGGCCTCCCAAAATGCTGGGATTACAGGCTTGAGCCACCACGCCCGGCCTAAATAGCTTCTTTTTGGCGTTTTGTTCTTAGAATCATTTCTTGAGTTTCTTTCACATATTTTAGGTATACCTACTTCTTTAAAAAAAAAAAATTATACATGTGATCTTACCATACTTACTATTCCAAAATCCTAGTTTTAGCAAAATTACAATGTACACCCTTTCATCTCACCACAGTGCTGTCTCTCTCCACAGTAACAGTCATGTCTGGTGAAATATTACCACCTAAGGACAGCTCTTTCCAGCAGTCTACTTATACTCATATTTCCTCCTCCTCTACACATGCAATTTGGAAATATATGCTTAACGTTGTAAAAAAATAAACGCTGAGGGCTAGGAGCGGTGGCTCACGCCTATAATCCCAGCACTTTGGGAGGCCGAGGCAGGAGGATCACAAGGTCAGGAGATCAAGACCATCCTGGCTAACACAGTGAAACCCCATTTCTACTAAAAATACAAAAACATTAGCTGGGCGTCGTGACGGGCGCCTGTAGTCCTACCTACTCGGGAAGCTGAGGCAGGAGAATGGCGTGAACCCGGGAGGCGGAGCTTGCAGTGAGCCAAGATCGTGTCACTGCACTCCAGCCTGGGCGAGAGTGAGACTCTGTCTCAAATAAATAAATAAATGCTGAGATAGTGGAATTCCATGAAATTCATATTCAAGACAAACATTTTCCAGTAATTCTATGATGTTAATTATTAACCTGCAAAGACTACTTCATGCTTCATCATAATAAGATAGATTTTGTTACTCATGATAAATGAAACATGTATAATGGTAATTTATACTAGATAAAATTAGAACTAAACTCTATACATCATCAAAAATAGGTACCAAAATATTTAAGGATCACAAAAAGACATATATTTATATGTGTACATTACCAGGAACTTCCGGAGCTCTGACCAAATTGACCATATATTCATCTTTGAATGCCCTCTCTATCACACAACCCATCATCATAGCACAGGAACGCCAATAAGCCTAGAAAAAAATACATACATATATAAAATATATATAAGCACACTGAGATTCACTAAAGTTTCGACAATATTAAATTGTAAGTGAACTTTTGACTTCGAAAATATTTATCATATATCTCTGTTCGCACAACGTAGCAACAGTTACCATCAGACGATGACATTACCTCAACCAAGCAAAAATCAAGAAAGAATGAAGCATCAACTTCAGGTTCTTAGTAATGTTTCTGTGCAAGATACCAAGCACCATAATGGTTGTCAACTCTGACAGATAGTTTTATTATCTGAAAGTATTTTTTTTAACCCAGGATAAAGTTAACTTGTTAACAAACTTGTGCTAAAGTAAAATAAAGATATTAATTATGTAACTGTTTATACCATTTATAAATATGGAGAAAAAACTCAACTTTTATGAATGATTAGTGACTCTTATCCTACACCTAACACCCTAACATGTCGTTCAGATTACTCATATTTACAGCAGAGCAGCAGCAACTGGGCTTTCATCTTACCAGCACATTTTGATTCATGGACATGCCTGATTGAGATGGTATCAGAGCAATGACCTGATCAGTCACAAGGAGAAACCTGCAGTGTAACTGTCCATTGTGTTCCCCTCTTGCTGACACTACTCTGAGCACTTTTCAGAAGCTCTGTTTAACATTTGAGGACTACAAAAGTGGGATCACTTCTCCATTATAAATTCTATACAACCATATTACACTAAAAATAAGTACAGACCCAGGCCTTGAAGACAAGTGGCAACATGTACTTCTTCATCTATCCTACTTAAATGTCTTTAAGTGTCTGTTGAACTCCAGCCAGAATGCCTAGGTTCAAATCTGGACTCCACTAGTTCATAAATCTGTAACCTTGGTCAAGCTGCTGAACTTCTCTTTGTCTCAGTTTATTAATCGGGAAAATGGGGAGAACAGTATGAACACTGTAGAGTTTGTATGAAGGTTAAACGAGTTAATATCCATAAATCACCTAGAACAGTGCCTGATACATAATACATACATACCTATTATTGGCTATTACTGTCATTTCTATCATTTTCTTGTTCAACTATTTCAACAAATATTTATTAAACACCTACTGTATGTATATCAAGAACTAGGTCCAATAAGGGAAGTGGTCCCTATCTTCACATTCAACAGTTTATGCTACAAGACAAAATTCAAATATCATATCTAGAGACTAGCCAAGTTGTGTGAGACCTTAGAGAAAAGAGGATTAATTTTGACAAGGAGAAACTTAGAAGGTACCACAAAGCAGATGGCCTTTTAATTGAATTGTAAAAAATAAATAGGATTTTAATAGAGAGAAAAGAAAATGCTCATTTGAAGAAGGCATCAAAAAAAGCAAGGTGGATAGCACAGCATAAACCATTAGTGACTGATATAGTTTAGTTCTGTGTCCCCACCCAAATCTCATCTCGAATTGTGATCCCCAGGGGTCGAAGGAGAGACCTGGTGGAAGGTGACTGGATCATGGGGCGGTTTCCCCCAGGCTGTTCTCATGATAGTGAGTGAGTTCTCATGAGATCTGATGGTTTAAAGGTGTTCAGCAGTTCCCTCCCCACTCTCTCTCTTGCCTCCATGTAAGATGTTCCTGCTTCCCCTTCTACTATCATTGTTAAGTTTCCTGAAACCTCTCCAGCCATGAAAAACTGAGTCAATTAAACTTTCCTTTATAAATTACCCAGTCTCAGGGAGTTCTTTATAGCCATGTGAAAACGGACTAATACAGTGGCCAAGTACTCTAATGTGGCCAGAACAAGGAGGAAAAGCAAAGAAGCAAGGGGGAGGCCAAGCTGGAAAGGCAGGCTGGGAACAGATTATACAGGCCCTGGAAAGCCATGTGAATGTTATCAGGTAGGCAAGTTCTTTAGGTGTAAGTGACATGCTCCTTAGTCATGTCACTTAATAAAGCTGTTATAGGCCTGTAAAAGAACAACTTTTAAGTACCGGAAAAAAAAGTGGGGACATGGGTAAGCAGAAAGAGTTAAAAAGTTATTGAAATCATCTAGATAAGATGGTCAAACGCTGAATTCAAGCAGTAGCAGTGGAAACGGAATCACCCACAATATAGTGATTAATGAATGTAAGTTGAAAAAAGATATTAATATAAAAGACATAGCATACCAAAAACACCCAGAAATGGATGCCACTGATATTTTTTGAACTATAAAAGTGCCTAATCTAACAGGTAAAACATTGACTAAAGAGTACAACACAACATTTGAACTTGGCCATATTTTTATGTTACACCCCATAGGAAACAGGTCTTAATAAAAAGGTGAAGATACTGGGGAAATAGAAAAAGAATGTAGAGACAGAAATACCTTATTCACTTCTCCTGGATCACGATCTTTGAAAGTAAGAAATTTAATTTCACACGACTTTGTTAAAGGCTTATACATGTCCCAAGGCTGTCCATCCACCAGAGCCAGAATGGACTTCCTGCAGTACCACTCACTTAAATCTAGAAATTTAAAACACACTGATTATCTAACAAAATCCAGAGTGAAAAGGTACATGTTTAGGTGCTACATTTAGAAATAAAACAATGGGAAGGCAAGATTCTGCAGATTGTCCTTTTTAGAGAAAAAAAGTATATTACATCTATAATCAATTAAAAAAAAAAAAAAATACCCTACAAAAATTAGCCAGGCATGGGGGCACATGCTTGTAATCCCAGTTATTTGGGAGGCTGAGACAGGAGTATGGCTTGAACCAAGGAGGCAGAGGTTGCAGTGAGCCGAGATCATGCCACTGCACTCCAGCCTGGGTGACAGAGTGAGACTCCGTCTCAAAAATAAATAAATAAATAAATAAATAAATAAATAAATAAAATAATACCCGATATACTCAAGGTCTTATTGGTTATTAATAAAATTACCCAAACCATTTACAAAATTCATTAAGGCTATATCTAGTTTGAAATTAATTTGTCAATTATTAATGAAACAATTTTCTAAGAGTTACACTTGAATATTTAGAGAGCAGCATCACAGATGTATTTGGATAGATACACACACAACTCCAAAGAAAAGGGAAATATATTAACACACAGCTACAAAAATCAGTTCTAGATTGGTTTTGGGTCTTGCTCCCAAACCATCTCTTACTTCCACGACATAGATGCTTTAAGTTAAATACCGTAGCTACCATTTCTTCGTAATTAATATGAATTCCCAGATAAACCAATCAGCTCTGGTCTGTTTCATCATCCCAGAATGCAATGCCAACTGTGATTAGATGTTCTGTAATTACATAGCTACTCACAAAAGTACTCAAACTACAGGGTCTAAATTATTGACCCCTACATAAGCTCTGTAAAGACAGGGATCATGTCTACTTTTGCTCACTCATCAGTATATCCAGAGCCTAGCACCAGGCCTGGTATTCACTAGTACTAGCAGGTATTCAATAACAGTTTACTGAATGACTGCAAGCATGAATGACAAGAAAGTCTCAGAGCACGGGTCATGCTGAGGATGCTTCAGAAACTGTATCACTACATGTGATGTGTATAAAGCTCCTTAAGGGCCTGAGTTTTGTCTTATCCTCCTCTGTAATCCTAATGCCTATCATATGGCAGAGGTTCCAGAAATACTTGAAAACCAAATGAGTAAATATTTATAAGTACTAATTCAAGTGCCAGAGTGAAGGAAGATTAAGAGGGAGTGTACACTCTTTAGGCCAGTTTAAGCTGATAACTAAAGTTGTTAATTACCTAAATGGAATCATTACTGAGTTTTCCAAAAGTTTAAGCAATGCAGCTAGTCATGCCTGTATCTATTTTGGCGCTTCTTTAATTTAAATAGTACCAGTTCTACCAAAGTTGTTAATTACCTAAATGGAATCATTACTGAGTTTTCCAAAAGTTTAAGCAATGCAGCTAGTCATGCCTGTATCTATTTTGGCGCTTCTTTAATTTAAATAGTACCAGTTCTACCAAAGGTACTATCAAAACATTTTGATCAAAAATAAAATACAGAGGTTCTTATTCCCTTCATTTCCACACCAAATCACACATGGGGCACAGTTGTCTCCTTTAAGATATAAATACTTTTATCCCAATCACATTCACCCCATGCACACTCCCAGTCACACATTTACATGTACATATAAATGCAAACAAAAATACAACACAGAGAGAGCTCAGTGGAAGACAGATGATAGACGTAAGTTAGGCTATACAATGAAGAGGGGAGAAAGAAATTTCGGCAGCAAAAAAAGCTGATCATCTGTGGCCATGGCAACCCCTTTACACCAAAATCCTTTCTTGAGACCTGCATGGTGACTGCTCCCACCACATCACAGCCCAGCTAAAAGGAGCAAGCAAATCCCAGCTACTTGGGAGGCTGCAGCAGGAGGATAACGTGAGGCCAGAAGTTCAAGACCAGCCTGGGCACCATAGCCACCCTATCTCTCAAAAAATAAAAATAAATTAGCCAGGTGTGGTGGTGGGTGCCTGTAGTCCCAGCTACTTGGTAGGCTGAGGCTAGGAGTTTCAGTAAGCTATGAGAGTACTACTACACTCCAGCCTGGGCAACAGAGCCAGACCCCCATCTCTAAAATTAAATTAAAGGAGAAACCACACTAGTAACAATGCACTGAGGTCTGGCCACCTTAATACACTCTGGTCTGGCTACCTTCTGCCAGAAAATAATCTAGTACCCTAAACAAAGCCAGATTCAAGCAAGCCCCAGGTAGGACAATCTGTGCACTATACTGCCAATCTTGCAATACTCATAGTACCCTCCAGAGCTAAAGGGACAGTGAATAAACAATAAGGTGCCAGATAAAGAACCTCTGGGAAATTCAGGGACTTCTGCGCCCACCACATCTGGCTAATTCATTTTTATTTTTTGAGAGATGGGGTGGCTATGGTGCCTAGGCTGGTCTTGAACTTCTGCCCTCAAGCTCTCCTCCTGCTTCAGCCTCCCAAGTAGCTGGGATTTGCTCGCTTCTTTTAGCTACGGCTGTGATGTGGTGGGAGCAGTCACCATGCAGATCTCAAGAAAGGATTTTGGTATAAAGGGATTGCCACGGCCGCAGATGATCAGAAGTAATGACAACATCCTGTCTCCTGCACCAGTTCTTCCACACAGCTCAAGTAAAAGGGTCAAAACTGTAACCTTATTCTGTTACTTACGCATGGCACAACTGTAGGGAGTTGAAATGTTTTTATTCATCACGAAGACAGTACCGGGGTCAGTTTTCCCAACATGCTTAACTTCTATCTTCTCAGTTCGGGGAGTTAATGATAACTGCCTGGCTTTCTCTTTATTAAAGAGGTCATTCCGCATTTCTGTCAATTCTGTCGGCGACAGCTGAGAAGCTGGAGATGTTGCTATAAATCCTGTGAAGAAGTTACAATAAATATGAAGACTGAAAAAAATGATTAACATACTGCCAAAACTGCGCTCAGAGGTAAAATTAAACCGATTTGTAATATTAACAAACACCAGCGGAAGAAACAGAGCTGGCCCAGATATGTGTCTCTACTTTTAAATCTGGCTCTTTCACATCAGATGGCTATTTCCCACCAATTTCCTCTGTCGTGTTTCCAATCAGTGCTTTACAATAAGGGGCAAAAAGTAACCAGGAAACGGAGTCAAAACTGGACTAGAGTCATTGGGAAGGTGAAGAAAGTGGTCGGTTTGAAAAGGTCTGAAGGAAAAGAATAAAATTTCAGGAAACTAAAGGTCCCATACCAAAACTATCAATATCCAGAATGAGAAACGCTGAGTTTATTTCCCAAAAGCCAAATCACGGGACTGCCAAGGCAAGTCCGAGTACTCCCAGGGAAGACATGGACAGATGTGCACGGAACGTGCGTTGCTTCCCAGAGGCGGCCCAAGCTCCTCCCGCGGCCTGACCCTGACCCCTGCACTTGCCCCTGTCCTTCTCCAGCCCCTGGTTCCCATACATTTGTCCTCCCAGGCTGTGCAAGGCCGAACGCCGCGGCGGGACTGAGAAACCCTCCTCCTTCCTCTGCCCCGCTGGACGTCCCCGGCCCCGCCTCAGGTCCAATCCAGACAGACAACACTTTCTAGGCCTCCTCCCTGTCCCCATGGCCTCTGAAACTCACTCCAGCTGATCCCCAAACCGGATGCGACCCGCCAGAGCCGCAGCGCCCGGACACCCATGGTCAGCGCCTCCATAGCAGCGATGAGAACCGTCGCGCGCAAGTCCTTCTTCGCCCTCCTCCCCCGGAAACGGAGCGCGCACTCGGAGTTCCGCAGGACAGTTCTGTTCCGGACCCAGCACTCAGACTGCGGACGGCCACCAGGGGGCGTTAGGCCTCGCTGGGGATTCCGGGGCTGAGACCCCGAGATTCGGAGCCGGGCGCGTTACCTGTGCTCGATACCTGGGTGCTGTCACCGACCGAGAGGTGCAGGGCCCCCAGAGCGGTCGGCCTGCCTGCCACCCACCACGGAGGCTCTGCAGGGAAACAGAGTCCCACAGGCGTCGTTGCCCTCCGCCTTCCGGCCTCTGCAGGTTCGATTCCGGCCACCCAGGTGAAGCGCTTGCTTCCCTAAAAGAATATATGTATTTGGCGGGGGGGGCGGGGAATGGGGAAGGCGTCTTCTGTTTTGTCAGCGATGACATCTTCTAGCGCGTGTCTCAACTTTCAATTGTGCCGGGTAGGTTCTTAGTTCGGCTGGAGTGGGTCTGCACCCCGTTCTCCTCTTAGCCATGGTAATAGAGGCCTCGAGACATGTCGCCTTGACTTTGGAGAAGACGTTGTAATTCGTAAGAGCTCTACAAATTTTCTAGTTTAGTTTATGTAGTACAGGATGTATAGGAGAAGGCATCCCGGGGCAGAATTTTTGTCTCTAGTCCACTGATGTATCCCAAGCGCGCAGAACAGAGCACAGCTCACAGTCAGCGCTCAACAGATGTTTCTTAAATGAATGAATGAATGAATGCCCTTGCAGGCAAAACTCAGCGCATTGTCTAATTCCTCTGTCCTACCAGGACGTGAGTGTTATTTGAAGTAAGCACTCCGTAGGTACAGGATGGAAATGTTTTCACTTACAGTAGGTTAATATTGTGGCTTTACTTAAGAGTGTCAAATTCAGCCTTTCCCCCACTCTGTCCTTTGCCTTGCAATTGGAATGCGCCACCACCAGGTGGAAGTGCCGTCTAAGGTACAAATATGACCCTGCGCCACGATAGACTGACTCTGTCCTTGGCCCACATGTTACACTCACAACCACTGCGCCAGGAAAGTATAAGTATCTTCACTTTTTCAAACGGGAAATTAAGTGACGGAGCTTGGATTTACATCCAGGCTACATTTTACCAGGCTATATTTCATTTAAGATCCTAATTCAAACCACGAAATGTACATATATACATATAGGGTTGGGGAGTGGGTGTATCTTTTACTTCCTCAAATTTGCATACGATTCCCATGAAAGCTCTCTGTTTCGTCGGCCTTTTAGAGCCTGTACCCATTTAACCTTACCTAGAAACACTCTAGTGCCCTTAGAACATCTTAGAGCCACGTTGAAGCAAAGCCTCTGAACATAAACTTAAGCAAGTTTGATCATAAACCCATTGGAGGCAGGTAATTGGAGTTCACCAGTATGAGAAATTAACCTAGTTGAAAGGTTGTCACTAGTGATAATGGCCAAAAAATACTATGTACCAATCAGAGGGCTGGGTTTATTAATTTTCACAACCTACCCAAGCAATTGGCATAAAAATCTTCATTTTCCAGGAAAAAAAGTTCAGGTTTTAAGAGTTCGAGAGACATGCCCAAGGTAAATCTTAGGCCAAGAATTGCCCCCAAATATTTTCTTACTCTGAATCCCCTCTCTTGCCTTCTTTATCAACCAGCTCCCCAAATCTTAGTCTCACTCTGTCAGTGTCTCTGCCAAATAAAAAGAATCAAGTCTGTGACAGTAAATATCTAAGATAAGCCTGGATTGTTACTGTGCCAGAAAGCCTATAACTAACTATAAAATACAGACAAACAGAAACATGTTAAAAAGGACGGGGTACCAAACTCAAAGGGGCTCCCGTTGTCCAAATTTGGGAGAGTTTGCATAACACAAAGAATAATGCTGAAATTTTATGACGTGTACACTAAAAATTAATGAATCCGTAATGATACTCAAGAATAAATAAGTGTGGAAAGAATGAAGGGAGTTTTCTGTACCAAAACAATGCCAGATAATAAAAGTCGTATGAATAATAGAATAGGGAAAAGCACCATTCTGCATCTACCAATGTAACCATTGGTACAGGAAGGGATCATCAATAGATGCTAAAACCAATAGAGAAAGTTTGTTGAGGATCAATATATTCACATAGTCTCTAAGTATCACCTCACAAATTACTGACAAAATACAAATGGATAAATGAAACTTTTCAAAGGAGAAATCTGGTGGATATCATCGTCAAGTGGTCAAACGTATCGTCACCCAAAATGAGACAATCTGACTTTATTTGTGCTTCTTGGTTGTGATATAAACAATATAATCTATGTAGTATTCCTCACATAAATATTTAACCTGAATCTAAAGAATTATGAGGAAATCAGGTATATCCAAAAAGTGATATAGTCTACAAAACAACTGACCTAAACTCTTCAAAAATGTAATGTATGAAAGATGAACCCAAAAAAGTCAAGAAACTGTTGTATCCCTTGTAAGTTGGATTCCTAGGTATTTTATTCTCTTTGAAGCAATTGTGAATGGAAGTGGGAAAACCTAGGTAGTACCATTCAGGACATAGGCATGGGCAAAGACTTCATGTCTAAAACACCAAAAGCAACGGCAGCAAAAGCCAAAATTGACAAATGGGATCTAATTAAACTAAAGAGCTTCTGCACAGCAAAAGAAACTACCATCAGAGTGAACAGGCAACCTACAGAATGGGAGAAAATTTTTGCAATCTACTCATCTGACAAAGGGCTAATATCCAGAACCTACAAAGAACTCAAACAAATTTACAAGAAAAAAACAAACAACCCCATCAAAAAGTGGGCAAAGGATATGAACAGACATTTCTCAAAAGAAGACATTCATACAGCCAACAGACACATGAAAAAATGCTCATCATCACTGGCCATCAGAGAAATGCAAATCAAAACCACAATGAGATACCATCTCACACCAGTTAGAATGGCGATCATTAAAAAGTCAGGAAACAACAGGTGCTGGAGAGGATGTGGAGAAATAGGAACACTTTTACACTCTTGGTGGGATTGTAAACTAGTTCAACCATTATGGAAAACAGTATGGCGATTCCTCAAGGATCTAGAACTAGATGTACCATATGACCCAGCCATCCCATTACTGGGTATATACCCAAAGGATTATAAATTATGCTGCTATAAACACACATGCACACATATGTTTATTGCGGCACTATTCACAATAGCAAAGACTTGGAATCAACCCAAATGTCCATCAGTGACAGACTGGATTAAGAAAATGTGGCACATATACACCATGGAATACTATGCAGCCATAAAAAAGGATGAGTTTGTGTCCTTTGTAGGGACATGGATGCAGCTGGAAACCATCATTCTTAGCAAACTATCACAAGAACAGAAAACCAAACACCGCATGTTCTCACTCATAGGTGGGAACTGAACAATGAGATCACTTGGACTCAGGAAGGGGAACATCACACACCGGGGCCTATCCTGGGGAGCGGGGAGCGGGGAGGAATTGCATTGGGAGTTATACCTGATGTAAATGACAAGTTGATGGGTGCTGACGAGTTGATGGGTGCAGCACACCAACATGGCACAAGTATACATATGTAACAAACCTGCACGTTATGCACATGTACCCTAGAACTTAAAGTATAATAATAATAAATAAGTTAAAATAAATAAATAAATAGATTCGGAGGGAAAAAAAAAAGAAACTGTTGTAAATTAAAGGAGACTAAATAGATCTACATTTATTATCAGTGCATGGTCCTTGCTTGGATTTTGGATCAGGAAAAAAGTTTACGAAGAATGTTACTGTGACAGAGAAACTTGAACATAAACTATATACTAAATAATATATCAATGTTATATTTCTTGGATATGATCATAGTGTCATGGTCATATAGGAAATAATCCTCGTTCTTACGATATATATATTAAAATATCTAGGAACCAAATATCACTATGCCTATAACTAACTCTCAAATGTTTCAGCAAAAATAGGGAGCTCCATACTGAGGGAGGGAACAAGACAAATTTAGCAAATGTGGCAAAATGTTAACAATTAGGGGGCCGGGCGCGGTGGCTCAAGCCTGTAATCCCAGCACTTTGGGAGGCTGAGACGGGCGGATCACGAGGTCAGGAGATCGAGACCATCCTGGCTGACATGGTGAAACCTCGTCTCTACTTTAAAAATACAAAAAACTAGCCGGGCGAGGTGGCGGGCGCCTATAGTCCCAGCTACTCGGGAGGCTGAGGCAGGAGAATGGCGTGAACCCGGGAGGCGGAGCTTGCAGTGAGCTGAGATCCGGCCACTGCACTCCAGCCTGGGCGGCAGAGCGAGACTCTGTCTCAACAACAACAAAAAAAAATGTTAACAATTAGAGAATCTAAGTGAGGGTGTTAGTTGAACTACTCCTTCAACTTTATTCTGAAAAGTTTCAACGTTAAAACTTTGGAGAATAACTTCAGTGGTTTTCAACCATGAAAGTTTATTTTGCTTATGTTGTCTGTCAGTGACAGCAGCCACCAGCCAATCGTGGCTCTGCAGCTTTATTCCAGAATTCAGGCTGTAGAAGCAGCCCCTACTTGGTCTTGTGCTTCTTGTGGCAGAGGGAAAAGAGTGCAGTAACCACCTTGTGCACTGGCTCTTAAGAGCTTCTGTTCAGACTCACCTATGTCTCAGCCACACAGTCCCCTGGCCCCAGCAAGTCCCATGGTCAAGACCAATGTCAATCAGGTAGGATGCCTCCTGCAGGGAGCCAGTAGATGAAGTTATGTACTTCACATTCAAGGAGGAATGCAAATCACTAGAATCAAGATTGAATAATAAAGCCAGGTTTCATGGCTCACTCTTATAATCCCAGCACTGTAGAGCAACCGAAGTGAGCAGATCCCTTGAGCTCAGGAGATGGAGACCAGTCTGGATAACATGGCAAAACCCCGTCTCTACAAAAAAGTACAAAAAAATCAGCTGGGTGTGGTGGTACTTGGGAGGCTGAGGTGGGAGAATCACCTGAGCCCAGGAAGTCGAGGCTGTAGTGAGCTGTGATTGCATCACTCCATTCCAGCCTGGATGACAGAGTGAGACCCTGTTCCAAAAAAAAAAATCCAGTGACACAGTAATTTTCCCAAGATCACAAAGATGATCTGGGGCTCAGTCTCAGATCTGGCTGTCTCCAAACCCTATACTTTCTTTGTTCTCAAATTCATATGCTTTTTAAATCCAAATATTTGGTTTCACATTTTCAAATCATTATACATTTACTTGTTGGGAAATTTTGTCTTTTAATTTAAAGCTTCCTAATGAAAAGTTTCACTCTCAGTTCTTTTTTTGATTCACAAGTTCTTACCAAAACCCCACACAGCATACCATTGTTGAGAGTTCTCAATGCCTCTATCAGCTACCCCATTCAATATATATCCTTATGTTCCTCCTACTGACCCAACATGCAAGATACCAAACATGTGGTTCTGTGCCTCGCAGAGCTGTCCTTTTAATCAGTTTGTGTTAGTCCAGGTACTCTGAAGAACAGATACCAAGACAAAGTTAAGTATGCAAGGAATTTGTTAGGAGAGATGCTTGTAAGGGAAAAGGGGAAGGTGGCCAGGTAAGGCTGACCCCATGTGAAGAACAGAAGGAAGGAAAATTGAGTGAACACATTCTTGACCACCAGTGGGGTCTAATGAAGTTTCAGCAAGATCATCAGGTGAATCCCCAAAGCCAAAGTGGGCATGCCTCAGTGTCCCCACTGCACTCAGTCTGGCTGGGAGCAGCCACTGGGAAGCAGGAAGCATGTCTGCCTCAAAGCAAACATGTTGATATTTCAGAGCTCAGCAGCTGGGGCCCTGGGTCAGTTACACTGCCTGTAATTGAAGGTCTAGGAAGCATATAAACTAAGCTGTATTTTGGGATTCAAATAATTGCATAAGCACTTGACATGCATTTTACATGTCTGCATAATAAAAACACATTTGTATCAATTATCTTACATCAGGGCTGAACACCCTCTACTTCCACCTGAGGACAAATTGCTGTGAAATAACAAGAGATGAATAGGCAGGTGCAACCCACGGCTTTTTTTTTTTTTTTTCTCTTGATGTGTGATGTCTTGAGGCTAAATGGTACCTTTATTTCAACATCATTCCTTATCAACTCCTTTGTGAGCTGAGGGGGCAATGGGGTGTGTGTGTGTGTGTGTGTGCTCGCACACGCGTGCACATGGGGGTAGGGGGTGATGGTGAGAGGGTTCTGGAAAAATGAAAGGCAGATGAATACAAAGATATATACATAGTCCACTCCTTCAGCTATCATTTCTTCTCAAACCATCTCTTTTTATCAGATATTTCCTAATAGTAAGGGGCGAACCAAGGATACACATCACAGATAGACTTTCTTGTACAAAATATTTTTGTTTCTTTCACAGAAAATTATAATGTATATACATATATGTATATTCATGAATTGTGTTAAGAAAATAATTTTTATGTTTCCAACCCTCATTAATAAGTACTAAATAATGTTTATTTAAAATGATGATATGGTAAGTGTTGAAAATTATAAATATACAACTTGAAGAGATAGTACAGATCATAATTCCACTCCCCTCTTTTGATAGATAGAGAAGATGAATCACAGAAAGGCTAGTATTTGGCTCAAGGCCATACAAAATACTAGTATAGCATCTGGGGTCATTGGAAACGCCAGAGAATGCAGAAAATGCCAGGACTCCTGAAACTAGCAAGTGGTCCTTAAAATGCTCTGAATTGGCCTGGCGCAGTGGCTCACGCCTGTAATCCCAGCACTTTGGGAGGCCGAGACGGGCGGATCATGAGGTCAGTAGATCAAGACCATCCTGGCTAACACGGTGAAACCCTGTCTCTACTAAAAATATAAAAAAAAAAAATTAAATTAATAAAAAATAAAATTAGCCGGGCGTGGTGGCAGGCACCTCTAGTCGCAGCTCCTCGGGAGGCTGAGGCAGGAGAATGGCGGGAACCCGGGAGGCAGAGCTTTCAGTGAGCCGACATCACACCACTGCACTCCAGCCTGAGCGACAGAGCGAGACTCTGTCTCAAAACAAAAAAAGAAAAAGCAAAAGGAAAAAAAATGCTCTGAATCATCCCACCCTGCAGCAGTCGCACCAAATCCTTCATTTCATAGCTTTGTGAACACTGCAAGAATTTGGCTCCCATTCTTAGAAAGTCAAAGATGTACTAATCCCTCAAACACATGTTAATATGGATTTTCTTTGATGAAAAGGAACAAATACATTCTTCAAAAGTAAACTTCTCCCTAGTCCCTCATCCTATTTCAGAGCAAGAAAGCCTATTAGACTAACAGCAAGCTCATTTAGAGTCTTTTAGGGGTGGGGGCTGCTCATGGTTCCTTGGGAGTAGAGTTAGAGTTGATTAAGGTAACGCTCTTTTGGTCAAACAAGATACTTTCCTTCAAAACCCCTTCCCCTTAATTATACGTAATTTTTTTTCTACTCCTTCATTGTTTGAAATTCCCAGCTTGGCCTGCCTTATTCCGCGTCCCTTAGCGTTGACACTTACCTGCCTTCCCTCCCCTCCCCACCATCCAATCTTGACCTATCCTGGGAAGAAGACACAAAATGGGTCCTGATCACCCAAAAGCCACCTACACCCACTGACCAACTCCTGAAATGTGGTATAGTGAGGGAGAAAAGCCTAGGTTTGATCCCAGCTCTCCCCTTTGTAGCCGTATGACCTAAATCAAGTTGAATTATAATTTACTTAATCATACTCTCTCTCTCTCTCTCTCCTCTCTCTGATGTACACTTAGGATATTTATAATATTTTGCTGCAGTGAGCATCTGTCTATGTAATATCTGTGCACTGGTGTAAGTATTTCTTCAGGAAAGGTTCCTAGCAATGGAACTGCTTGGTCAAGGTTCCATGCATATGACATTTTGATAGAGACTGCCGAAATGTCCATCATAGCCATTACCACACAAGACACAGCGGAAAGATGTTTCTTTTAGATAACAGTTGTGAATATTTTCCTGGTGGTAAAAGGCGACACCTTCATCCATCTTTGCATTTGTGACTGAAGTCCAGAGTCACACCCTCTAATCTTGCACCTTTTCTGTTTCATATTCAAGACCTTGTCAAACCTATCCTGGTACTTATCTACTGGGGTCATCACAGAAAATGCAAACCCAGAGCCCATAATTTCAACTTCTTGTCAATCTCTCATCCAAAGGGCTGGATTTTATCTCTAAATCCTGTTATTACCTTTTCCACCACACAATTGCATATCTTTAATTAGAATGAGTTGATCTAGCTGGACCTTTCTTAGTACTTTCCTCTTGATTCCCTGTCTCCTAATTGTTTTTACATTTTTTATTGTTGTTCTACATTACACAAAAATATAGTCTCCCTATCAAAATTCAAACATTAAGTATATTTAGGGAGTAAAGCATAAAAGTCTTCCTTCTTAATCTTTTTGTACTATCTATATGTCTATAGCTATATCTCAAACATTCTTTTGTAATCCATTATTTAACATCTAACTGCTCCATAATGATGGCATTTGGGTTGCTCAAATAAATCCCCAAATAGAAGTGGTAAGGCAATGAAATATAAGGACAAGAAGAATAAGGAAAAAATAACTCCCTGAACAATTCTCTCTGTGACAACTGTGGGAGTATTTTGATAACTGTTGGCAACAGGACACTGCATGTGATGTGGGGAAGGAAACCTTGGCATTCAAACAAGCAAATGGTTTGGCGACAGTTTATTAAATTTCTGCCATGCTTGCAAATGCCAGTAGCAATTTCTCAGACTGCAGAATTGCTATATGTGACAGGTTTGAGACTGTTTCACAATCGTCATCAAATAATTCATCCTTCAAAATTAAAAATTATATGAACTCTTTGAATAATTGTCACTTCTAAAACAAATGTTCTACTGGAGTTTATGGATTTCACTCGTGCATTTTGAACGCTTCTCTGCCATACAATGAGGATAAGCAAAGCATCCAGGTAACATTATATGTAATTTAGTCTTACCAGGAGATTTCTATCAGACTATTAAATCTTCTTCAGACAAAAATAGTCCCTGTTTCTTCTTACATTTATAGCTGTAAATGCCTACCTTTTAAAAGACTTTAACATTACACTTTAAGGAGATAGAATAAGAAGAGAAAACTAAATCCAAAGTTGTGGAAGAAAGGAAATTATATAGATTCAAGCAAAAACCAATGAAATAGAGACTAGGTAAACAATACAGAAAATCCAAACAAAAAGTCGATTTTTTGAGAAGTTAAACAAAATTGACAACCCTTTAGCTACTGACAAAGAAAAGAGAAAATATAAATTATTAAAAATCAGGAATGAAACAGACCATATTATGACCAATCTTACAGAAATAAAAAGGATTATAAGGAATACTATGAACAACTATATGCCAACAAATTAGATAGCTTAGATGAAATGGGCAAATTCCTAGAAAGACACAATTACCAAAAATGTAGTGAAAGAAATAAAAAATCTGAATAGGCTTACACGAAATAAAGAGCTCAAATTAGTCATTTCAAAATGTTCCATCAGTAAAAGACCAGGTCCAGATGGCTTTAGTGATGAGATCTGCAAAACATTCAAAGGAGAATTAATACCAGTTCTTTACAAACTCTTTCAAAAGGTGGAAAAAGGGGGAGCATTTTCTAACTCACTTTATGATGCCAGAATTAGAATTACCCTGACACCAAAACCAAAGAAATCACGAGAGAACAGAACAAAGTAAAACTATAGACCAATAGCCCTTAGGAATATAGAAGCAAAAATTCCTCAACAAAATACCAGCAAACTTAACCCAGCAACATATAAAAATGTTTTCACATATCAGTATAATCAATGTGTAACATACTATATAATAGAATAAAGAACAGAAACTACATGATCATCTAAATAAATACAGAAAAGGTATTTTACAACATCCAATACTCTTTCATGATTAAAAAAATGCTCAATAAATTATGAATAGAAGGGAAATTGCTCAACCTAATAAACATTCAACAAACTAGGAAGAGGCATGAAAAGCAGTAAGATGACCCACATCATTAACCTCAGGGAAATGTACATAAAAGCAAAATGAGATACTACTTTATACCCACTAGAGTGGCTATAATTAAAGAGGCCGATATTCACAAGTATTAGTGAGGAGGTAGATATATTGGAGCCCTCACACCCTGCCTGTGGGAATGCAAAGTAGTACGGCTGATTTAGAAAACAGGCTGGCATTTCCTCAAAATGTTGAACATGGAGTTATCATGTAACCTAGCAATTCAATTTATACATAAATACCAAGAGAGTCTAGGTAGAGTGGCTCATACCTTTAGTTCCAACACTTTGGGAGGCTGAGGCAGGAGGATCACTTGAGCCCAGAAGTTTGAGACCAGCCTGGGCAACATGGTGAGATGCTGTCTCTTAAAAAAGAAAAAAAGAAACCAAGAGAAATGAAAATGTGTGTCCATACTAAAAATGGTGCATGAATATTCATAGCAGTATTAGTCACAGTAGCCAAAAAGTGGAAACCAATCAACTGTCCATCAACTGATGGATGGGAAACAAAATGTGGTATGTCCATACAATGGAATATTACACACACACACAAAAGAATGAAGTACTGATATATGCTACAACATGGATGAATCTAGAAAATATTATGTTAGCCGGGCGCGGTGGCTCAAGCCTGTAATCCCAGCACTTTGAGAGGCCGAGACGGGCGGATCACGAGGTCAGGAGTTCGAGACCATCCTGGCTAACACGGTGAAACCCCATCTCTACTAAAAAATACAAAAAACTAGCCGGGCGAGGTGGTGGGCGCCTGTAGTCCTGGCTACTCGGGAGGCTGAGGCAGGAGAATGGCGTAAAAACCCGGGAGGCGGAGCTTGCAGTGAGCTGAGATCCGGCCACTGCACTCCACCCTGGGCGACATAGCGAGACTCCGTCTTAAAAAAAAAAAAAAAAAAAAGAAAATATTATGTTAAATGAAAGAAGTCCACCACAAAAAATATGTGTTGTATGATTTCATTTCCATTAAATGTATAGAATAGGGAAAGCTATAGAGACAGAAAGTAGATATGTAATTGATTAGGACTGGAGAAGTAGGCTGGGAAATGGGGAGTGACTGCTAATGGGTATTAGCTTTCTTCTAGGAGGGACTAAAATGTTCTAAAACTAGATGCAGTGATGGTTGCAGATTCCTGTAAATATATTAAACAATATTGAATTTATTTATACTTTAAATGGGTGAATTGTATGGTATGTGAATTATATCTCAATAAAGCTGTTAAGAAAATTTCTGACCTGTCTGGCTGGCCTTCTGAGTGGATGCCTAATTCCTAGTCCATTAATCATGACGCTTGCCTCTTCCCATCAATCTTGACATACCTGGGGAGAAGACACAGCTGAGTTCTGACCACCTAAAACTAGCTGAATGCAACCATCAGGAACTGCCTCTGAGTGTCTAATATAACATAGGCTCCAGAGCCAAGCTGCCTACATGCAAATCCCCGCTCTCCACTTCTTGGCCTTGTAACTTTGGGCAAGTTTATTTCCACTTCATGCTTCCAAATAATCATATGAAAAATTGCATTAATAGTATTACCTGCTTCATAGTATTTGGGGATGACTAAAGCACTTAATGCATAGAAGGCATTTAGCAATGTCAGGTCATTCAATAAAACAGGTTATTGCTACTGAAACTAGCCTCTTCATACCCTGGAGGCTGATTCTAGCCCAGGTTTTTGGATGACTTTTTACTCTACTTCACATGGGAATGACGGAAGTCACCTTCGCTAGACTCCTTAATGCAGCAACAGGCACTAGACTACTTTGCTATGCCATGAATTGGCAGCACAGCCATTTGGGCATGGGAAGCAGATTAGCACATAGCCATAGTTAAATGGAATTTTGTGTGTTTTTTAATTTTACAATTCTCTGAATCAAGTGTGTATCAACTAAAGGGACTCTTATTACCTCATTCTTAGAAAAACAACTGTATCATGGTTTACCAGAGAAACAAACCAAAAGATCATATGGATTTCGATGATATAGATGTAATAAATCTATAATAGATTTATTATAAGGAAATGGCTCATGCAATTATGGAGTCTGAGAAGTCCTACAATCTGCAGTTGACAAGCTGGAGACCCAGCAAAGGAGATGATATAGTTCCAGTCTACATATGAAGACTGACAACCAGGGGACTGACGGTGTAAGTTCCAGTCTGAAGGCAGAAAACCAATGTCTGTGCTCAAGCAGTCAGGCAGACAGAGTGACTTGTCCTTTCCTCTAATTTTGTTCTAGTCATGACCTCAATGGATGAGATGGTGCTCACCCACACTGGGGAAAGCAATCTGTTTTACTCAGTCAACTGATTCAAATATTCATCTCTTCCAGAAACAGCCTCACAGACACACCCAGAAATAGTGTTTAATCAGATATCTGGGCACCCATGACCCAGTCAAATTGACACATAAAATAAACTATCACAGGTCTACCCCTTGTCAACTTGGCATCCATACACTTCTCCTTAACCCATACTTAATCTTCAAATAAAAACATTAACAAGGTTGTAGTTCCACCTAACATGATTCAACCATTCTGTGTACAACTGAAAATACACTAACTCCTTCCACAGAAGAGATGACATCCTTGAGTGGTGCTTATTCTTCTTGATATCCCAAAACTTAAATATTAAGATGTAGAAGTAACAATACTTAAGTACTAGAAAGTCAAGTCATTATTCTTATATTACATGATAAGGGAATGAGAGAAAAGCAAACAATGATATATGATATGTACATGTACACATATACACATATGGATATGTATGTGTATATATACAACAAAATATTTATAATAAAATAAGGAGGAAACCATGATAATCATGGTCCTCATTTCTGTAACAGTCACATAGCCATAGTTGGTATTTATAACTACCTTCCTCCACTACCCCATCTATAGTCTCTTGCCTTTGGCAATCACCTCAGGTGGTACTTTACCTTGTAGAGTGACTCAAATCTTCATTCCTAAAGGATCTAGGCTGTAGTTTGTCCTGCACAGGTTGGGTTATTATAGTTTTCTTTTTTTAATAATTTTTATTTTTTTGTAGGGATGGGGTCTAGCTATGTTGCCCAGACTGGTCTTGAACTCCTGGCCTCCAGTGATCCTCCCACCTTGGCCTCCTAAAATGCTGGGATTACAGACATGAGTCACTGCTTCTGGCCTGTTGTTGCAGTTTTCCATTGGCTGTAATCACAAGGTATGGTAATACTAAGAGACACTCTGAGGGATCTCCTTTATTCCAGAGACGCTCTTTATTACCTTCATTGTGGAGTAGTAGTCCAATTTCCCCTCAATAGTCAGCACCAGTCACCCCACCCAGCATGGTAGTTCCCTTCTTTGCCTGTTGATTCAGAGTATGAGGAGCCCAAAGTGGCCAAGTGGCAATCTTAACTTCCAATTCAATGGAATTGTTGTGTCTCCAGGGGAAGCATTCCTCCCTCCGGAACTAAGACCTTCAGGCCAGTGGGCCACGTGGTTGCAGGAACAGGAAGCAAACATTTTGCTAGTGGGTCACTAAGGATAATAGTGAGACGTGCCAATTCTATTTCCACCCCTTGATTCTTGAACTTATGAATCTTAACTATGGGCAAAGCAGCACAATATATTGGACACCAATTCAGAGGATATACAGCCTTCTAGGAAGCCTTGCCCAAGCCCTGCAAGGTATTATTACCTATTGTCACTGATGCTGTAACTGAGTCTTCAAAAGGCACTGTTCTATTTAGCCAGCTACTTCAGGATAGTAGGGAATGTGGTAAGACCAGCAAGGTCCGTATACCTGGGCCCATGGCCGCATATCTCTTGCTATGAATTGAGTTCCTTAATCAGAAGCAATGCTGTATGGAATACCATGATGGTGCATAAGGCATTCTGTAAATCTGTGGATAGTAGTTTTGGCAGAAGTGTTGCAAGCATTGAAGGCCAGTCTGTGTCTAGAGTAAGTATCTATTCTGGTATGAAAAAATGGTCCTCCTTCCAAGATAGAAGCAGTGCAATGTAATCAATCTGCACCAGGTAGCTGGCTGATCACCCCAGGGAATGGTAGACTCAGTGTTGATCTTTGCTGCAGGCAGATTAAGCAGTCAGTGGTGGTCATAGCCAGGTTGGCCTTGGTGACTGGAAATCTATGTTTCTGAGCCCCTGCATAACCTCCATTCCTGCCACCATGGCCACTTCATTCATGAGCCTATTGGGTGATAACATAGGTGACAGGGAAAAGAGACCAACCTGATATCCACAGAATAGGTCATTCTATCCCCTTGGTTATTAAAATCCTCTTCTGAAGTCACCCTCTGGTGAGCGTTCACATGAGACACACATATCTTCACAATTTTTGCCCATTCAGAGAGGTCTCTCCATATGCCTCTTTTTCAAATTACCTGGTCACCAATTTTCTAATCACTTCCAAGTCCCTTGGAAGTCTAGCCATCTGGTCTAGCCATCCAGCCAGACCATTGGCCACAGACCATGAATCAGTACATAACCCCATGTCTGGACATTTCTCTTTCCAAGCAAAGTGAACAACCAGTGCACTGCTCAAAGCTATGCCTACTGGGATTACTGGGATGATTTCTTTTCACCGCTGTCCTTCAGGGATGGCCCAGAGAGGGGCTGTGGTGTTGCAGTGCTTTTTTTTTTATTGAGACAGTGTCTTGCTTTGTCACACAGGCTGGAGTATAGTGGAGCAATCCTACCTCACTGCATCCTCAACCTTCTGAGTTCAAGCAATCCTCCCACCTAAGCCTCCTAAGTAGCTGGGACTACAAGTGTGTTCCATCATGCCTGGCTAATTTTTTATTTTTGTAGAGATGGGGTCTTGCTATGTTGCCCAGGCTGGTCTCCAACTTCTGGGCTCAAGCGATCCTCTCATCTTGGCCTCCCAAAGTGCTGGGTCCCTCCCATTTTTAGGTGGTGCTTGCATATCATGCAGAATCCTTTGTAAACCAGGCCTGAGTTTTCTCTTCCCCTGTCACCTGATTCTGGGGAAGTTTCAATGAGACCACAGGTGCAGGCTGGGAGAGAGAAGGCAATATAGCAGGAGTGGGGACCATGCACATTTGGGTCACTTCTTCACGTAACTTACTTGTACCTTCAAGTCCTGCACAGGTCTGATCATGTGTATACCACTTTCATTTAACAACTGAGTGCTGCTCTGCACACCCAATGTTATTGCTTTGTGGGTCCAATAACACTCCGCTTATAATGGGCCACTCAGGTCACAGGGTAACAATGGTCCATGGTTAAGTATTCAGTCTCTACTAAGGTCCAGTAGCAGGCCAAAAGCTGTTTCTCAAAAGGAAATTAGTTATCTGCAAAGGATGACAGAGCTTTGCATTAAAATCCTAAGGGCCTTCACTTTGATTCACCTTTAAAGGTCTGAAAAGGCTCCAATGAGCATCTCTATCTACCTCTGACACTTCAAGTACCATTGGATCTGGGGGTCATAGGGTCTATGTGGCAGAGAAGCTTGCACGGAGCCTGGACCTGCTGCAGAGCCTTTTCTCATTCTAGGCCCTACTCAAAACCAGCAGCTTTTTGGGGTGGTGGGAATGGGTCCTGAGGAGAATCAGCATTGTCTTACCTGGCAACAGCCTTGGTGGGGACAGGGGCGCATTCTAGTTTTCTCTAGAAATGTAGATTTAATGCCCTCAGAAGGGAATATAAAGAAATGCATTTATAAAGAAATGCAGTGAACATTATAAACGTTAAAAAAAAAAAAAAAAAGGCAGGGAGTGTGTTTGCAATTCCAGTTTTCAACTTTTCACTTACTTACAATCTGATTGCCGTTTGTGCAATTTGGGTGAGTTTCCCTGTTGGTAGAAATCATCTCTGATAACCATGGTGGATTTTATGCTCATTCCTTTCCTCTGCAATCTAAAATATTTTGACACCAGAAGGCCCTGAAGGTACAAGTAAGTTGCATGAAAATCAACATAGTGTGCTCTTACATGAATAAAAAATTTCCATCATTCTGTCAATGAGAATTTGAGAATCTAGGTGGTGATATATAACACATGCCCCAAATGTTGATCACTGATTATATAATTTACAAACAGGCTGGCTGGCTAATTTGTACTTGCTCTAGTTTCATGACACTCTATAATAGTTTAGAGCAGTGATTCGCAAGCTTTTTTCATTATATCCCCCACCCAAGTAACATTTTTAGACCTTTTCCTAATCTCCCCCATGACATTTTAATGCAATTGATCAATGATATATGTGTTTATGTACTGTATGTGTATCTGTGTTTTATAGATTAAAAGAGTAAGCTTTTTCTTCAACCCTCAACAGAATAATTTTCTTTCCCTTGTGAAAATATTGCCCCCGCTTGAGAATGCAGAGCCCAAAATAGGTATTCAGATTTTATGCAGTAAGAAAATGTAGGATGAACAATCTTCCTCAAATGCGGTTCTTCTTTGCAGCTTGTTATTTTCAGTAGCAGAAAAGGAGGTAGCTATTTTATTACATTTGAATATTGCCTTGCTGTTCCATGTGGTCCATGAATCACCATCACCTGGGAGATTGCTAGAAATGCAGGATCCCAGCCTCACCTCGTCCTGCTGAATCCGGATCTGCATTTTGAAAAGACTCTTTGTTGATTCCGATGCACCCTGGAGCCTGAGAAGCCCTGGTTGAGAGTTCAGTCCCCTACTCAGTTGGGAAACACTAAGTGTCACTAAGTGTGAATAGAAAAAAATAGGCATAGGCCCTAAAACCAAAGTTTATGTCCCCCCATCCCTTTCTCTCAAGTCCTCACTAATACCCCAAGTTTCTTTCTTAAAAGTCATCAATATTACTTTTCCAACTTAGACCTGAGTGTATTTTGTTCGCGTGTGTGAGAAAGGTTAATTTTATTTACTTCTCCTAAGCAAGCCAATGAAAGTCCCCATGGAGTTTCACCCTGCTAGCTCCTCTGCTTCTTTCCTTGTGCTCTTCTATTCTAAACAGCAGGGGCCTTAGACTCAGTTGGACAGAGCAAGATAAAAACAAGAAAGAACACAAATTTCTGTTTTTCTCTCCAATAAACTGACCTTTCAACTCTCAGTCAAGACCTCTTTAAAGTTAAACTTATTTTAATAGTGATCATTTCTCTTGGATTAAGTGAATAAGTGAACCCAGGAACACAATCAAGAGATTTTCTCTATTTTACTATTTTGAAGAGCCAGCAAGTTAGTGCAGGGGAAAAGGGTATATAATTAACTCAATATACTTGGGCCCCTTATTTATGAAGATGAGGTTAACTTATTAATTCTTTTATGTATGTGAAATTTTGAAATATGTGTAAAATAGGTGTGAAACATTTCAACCATACAGAAAACCAGGAAAAAATAGTGTAACGAATTCTAGATACCCACATCTAGTACTATGGTCTGAATGTTTGTGTTCCCCAAAAATTCAGATGTTGAAACCTAATCTCCAATGTGCTGGTACCAGGAGATGGGACCTCAGGGAGGTGATTAGGTCATAAGGCTAGGGCCCTCATGAATGGGATTAGAGTTCATGTAAAAGAGCCAGAGGGAACTCTCTCCCCTTCCATGGTGTAAGGACTCAGTGAGAGGCATTATCTTTGAATCAGAAAATGGGCCCTCACAAGACACGGCATCTGCTGGCAACACCTTCCTCTTGGACTTCCCAACCTCTAGAACTGTGAGAAATGCATTCCCATTGTTTATAAGCCACCCAGTTTGTGGTATTTCCTTATAGCAACCTGAACAAACTACAGCACATGGGTTAGCAATTTGCCACATTTTGCTGCTGCTTTATTTTTCTGAAGTATTTTAATACAAATTATGGATAGTATGACATTTCACCTCTAATTCTACAGTGTGTATGTTTTTTTTAAAAAGTAACTTTTTTATCATAAAAGATGAATTTTAATTAACTAAAACTGTTGAGTTTAAAACTGCAGGGATTTCCAGTAGTGAAAAGCTTCCATTATTCTTCCTATTGCTTTTTCTCCTACTAGCAAAGGTCAAGAAAAGAGCTTGAACCTGCTAGAATTGTTCCAAGTACCAGCTGAGGCTTTATTCTTTGGTGTTTCCAGAAAAGCCTTGACAGCAGAAAGCTAAATTCTCTTTCATCTTAAACCATTGATAAACTGTGGTCAAATTGGGCCAAAAGCCAAATCCTTCCTCACTGAAAAAATGCTGTGGAAAGATTTCACTAAATAACAGTAGCTCTTTCTTAACTAAGAATCTCAGTTAATATTTTGGTGCTTTTAAATGCAGAAAGAGGGAAGGGAGGATAGAAAAAGTGATAAAAGGAGAATCAGAAGAGAAAGGAGAAAATAAATAGATGATCTTATGAACCCCAATTTATATCCCCCAATCAAGACATCTCTTTCTTCTATCTCTCTATAGCCCTTTCTATTCTAACATTATCTACCCACTACAATAAAATTAGGTATACTTTAGGCCCGATGTAGTGGCTCACTCCTGTAATCCCAACACTTTGGGAGGCCGAGGCGGGTGGATCACTTGAGGTCAGGAGTTTGAGACCAGCCTGGGGAACATGGTGAAACCCCATCTCTACTAAAAATACAAAAAAAAATTAGCCAGACATGGTGGTGCGCTCCTGTAATCCCAGCTATTCAGGAGGCTGAGGCACAAGAATCGCTTGAACCTGGGAGGTGGAGGCTACAGTGAGCCAAGATCACGCCACTGCACTCCAGCCTAGGCCACAGAGCAAGACTCTGTCTCAAAATAATAATAATTATTATTATACTTTAAACAGAGACAGAGAGAAAATGTGTTTCAATTCAGTGGCTGGGGGCAGTAGAGAAAAAATATCTGTAGTAGTTGAGTCCAGGTCGCTTATCATTTTGACGTCTTTCCAGCACTAATATGTGGTTTTGTTATTAGAGGAATTGCTTAATCTGGCTGGGCGCGGTGACTCACACCGGTAATCCCAGCATTTTGGGAGGCCAAGGCGGGCGGATCGCTTAAGGCGAGGAATTCGAGACTAGTCTGGCCAACATAGTGAAACCCCGTCTTTACTAAAAATACAAACATCAGCTGGGTGTGGTGGCACATGCCTGTAATCCCAGCTACTCAGGAGGCTGAGGCAGAAGAATCACTTGAATCCAGGAGGTGGAGCTTGCAGTGAGCTGAGATCGCGCCACTGCAGCCTGGGAGACAGAGAGACTCCGTCTCAAAAAAAAAAAAAAAAATTGCTTAATTCGGCTGGGCACAGTGCAGTGACTCACGCCTGTAATCCCAGCATTTGGGGAGGCCAAGGCAGGCAGATCACTTAAGACCAGGAATTTAAGACTAGTCTGGCCAAATGGTGAAACCCTGTCTCTACTAAAAATGCAAAAATTTGTCAGGCATGGTGGTGCATGCCTGTAATCCCAGCTACTCAGGAGGCTGAGGCACAAGAATAGCTTGAACCTGGGAGGTGGAGGTTGCAGTGAGCTCAGATCCTGCCACTGCACACTGCACTCCAGCCTGGGAGACAGAGTGACATTCTGTCCCAAAAAAAAAAAAAAAAAAATTTAAATTGCTTAATCTTTGTTTCTGAATTTGCAGACTCAAACATAAGAGCAGTGTAGTTTTCTATTTGCAAATGCCTTTAAGATCACATATCTCAGTCCCATTTTCTGTATACAAGGAACCAAAGTTCCAGAGGTGGCTTCTCAGAGACTGGGTCTGAGGGAAAAGCTCTTTGCTTCTGGAATGGCCAGTATATCTCTACCTTTGGTTTTTAGTGCTCCAGGATGTTGAGTCCCTATCCTAGGAAGGAATAACAAGGATGGTCACTTCCGCCACAGGCCCTCACCCTACATCCTGCTTGTTAAACATCATCCACCCCAAGGGGGACTTTCAAAGCCTCTGCTGGTCCCCGCCATTGTGTGCCCTGGCTCCAAGCCAACAGACAAGCATTTGAACTTCTGTCTCTGTGATGACGCCTAGCTTCAGGGAATCAACAACCTGGCCTTCTTTATAATGCTAAGCTTCAAGGAAGAAAATATCTGGCAAAACTGGTCCCATTCCCAGGAGCACTCCCATCTATAAGGTACAAGGCCAGCCTTATCATTCTGTGAAACCAGGAAGCATTTTAAAGGCTGTGATATGAGAAAATAACTCCTTTCTTGACTTCTCCAGAGAAACAGAAATCTTGGCTAGTAGGGTAGACAGAATGTTGTCACTGTCACTTAACAGAATATCAGTTATGAAACTAAACATTAATCTGCAGCTATTCCAGTAAGCTACTTTTCATTAGGGCCTAAAAGAGCATTCCAGAAAGACTAAAACCATCCACCTGGCTTAAAGGGGGCAGATCCAAGAACGCAGCGGAATTTCTAAATCTTTGGAAGTGAAAATGCATCATTCTGTTTCTTGTACATCCAATTTTCATTGCAGCAAGGGAGATTCAGTTTATCCATGATCTCTGACATCTTCTCAAAGATTTCTAAAGAGGAAAGACTGCAACTGATGCTGTTATTTTAGGTACATAATTCCATCATCATTAAGAATTTGATTAGCAAAAATATATATAAATGTTGACAGCTATTCATTAGAGAAAAAAATGTGTTCAGGATACATAGTAAACACCAAATAAATCATAAGCAGCCTGTTGTTGCTACATGCAATCTTATTTATCTGTCTTAAGTTGGAGTACCTAATAAATTCTGTACTTTGAAAGAATGTCCTAAGGCCTAGATCAAAGAAAAAGGGGGGGCTACAATGGATTTAATCTTTCTTTTCTTTCTGTACTCCAGGACAAATTCACAAAAATACAAAGGATTATTTTGAAATTGTGTTTTTCCTTGTTGGCACAGTGGGAGAAATATTCTCTTGGCAAATAGGCAAAGTAATAGAATCAGCTACTAAAAACTGAAGTATTACTGTTGCCAATTTGGCCCCATGAATTAAACACTTTAAAAATGGCCTGACTTTTTTACTAAGTACCCTGAAGAAATAATTAGACGAGGGTATAAATGTATAGGAATGTGCCTCACAGATTTAAAATGTTAAAAAAAAATCAAAATGACCTGAAAGTAAATAAAATATGGGTTTGTTCAACAAGTTATTTTATATATATATATCCCTGCTGTCAAGGCAATGGTGCCATAAGGACTGATGTTGCTGTAGATTGGTTAACTTGGAAAGATGGTTGTAAGAATGAAGGTAACATGGCAGAGCTGTAGAGTAAAGCCTTCAGATACAGATAGACCTGGAATCATGTCCTTGTTCTGCTGTTGGCCAACTGGATGATCTGGAAATTTTATCTCACTCCGACCTTCATTTCTTTCATGTGAAGAATCAAAGTTGATAATGAAAATAGAACCCTTGGCAATGAGATTGGCATATTGAGATACTGAAGCTTAAAAGGTACCATTGGCTTAAAAAGGATATTGTTAAGTTTTAAAAACTTATGTATGTTATATAATCATACCCTTGTCAAATGATATATGGATTTATATATTCATCCAGTAGCCAAATATTTACTGAGCATTTATTAACAGACAAGCACTTTGTTAGGCAAAGAGACTATATAATAACAATAAGCCAAAAGTGACACAGACTTTGCCTTCAAAGAGTCCTGCTCATGACTGATTGTGATCAATTAAGTGTAAAACCCCAGCTATAACACTAGAGAGGAAGGGGATAATGACAGCTTGCAAGAGTGGGGTTGGATCCAACTGGGAAGGGCAGGGAAGTTTCCTAAAGAAATGGCAGCTGAGCAGAGGCAGAGGGATGAGTAGCCTTTGACTAGATGAGATGGATAGAAATGAGGAGCCGTGCACGTAACAGTTAGGTACATTGAATCTAGAGTCAGCCAGGTGTGCTTCCAAAGCTCGCTCCACCACTGTCTTGGTTAGTTCAGGCTGCTGTTACAGAATACCATAGATTGAGTGGCTTAAACAACAAACATTTATTTCTCACAGGCGTGGGGGCTGGGAAGTCCAAGATTATACCATAGATAGAATACCATAGATTGAGTGGCTTAAACAACAAATATTTATTTCTCACAGTTGTGGCAGCTGGAAAGTCCAAAATTAATGTACTGGCAAATTTGGTGCCTGTGAGGGTCTGTCCTCTGGTTGATAGATGGCCATCTTCTCATTGTATCCATTTTCCCCTTGAGACAGAGTCTCGCTCTATTGACCAGGCTGGAATGCAGTGGCACGCTCACAGCTCACTGCAGCCTCAACCTTCCAGGTTCAAGACATCCTCCCACCCCAGCCTCCCTAATAGCTGTAACTACAGGCACGCACCACCATGCCTGACTAATTTTTTGTAGAGAGGGCATTTCACCATGTTGCCCAAGCTGGTTTCCAGCTCCTGGGCTCAAGCAATCTGCCTGCCTTGGCCTCCGAAAGTACGAGGGTGACAGGCATGAGCCACTGTGCCTGGCATATAAGCAGAGAGAGGAAGCAAGCTCTGTGTCTCTTCTCGTAAGGGCACTAATCCCATTCATAAGTGCTCCCCCATCGTGACCTAATCACCTTCCAAAGGCCCTACATCCTACTGCCATCACTTTGTGGGTTAGGATTTCAACACATCAATTTTGGGGGGGACACATTCAGTCAATAACAACTACCCACAAGCTGTTACCACTCTGGGCCTGTTGCTCAACTTCTCTGTCCCAATGACCTCACCTGTAAAATGGAAATAATAGTTTTCCTTATTCAATATGATTATGAGGATTCAATTCTTAAAAGACACTATGAAAAAAGCTTAGCCTAGTGCCTAATTCATAGCAATTGCTTAGTAAATGTTAGATAATACTAAAGAAATAAAAGAATGAAGAATCAAATCAACTGCATAGCAGAAGCAGCATATGCCAAGGCTCTGTGGGAACTCGATGAGAAAAAAAGGTGAAGCCCTGTTGTTTGTTCTGCTTTTATTCTAAACACTGCTGGAAACCATTGAGGACTTTATGCAGGGGCACTCTGTGGACTCCATCCTCTTCCTCTCAACCTTTATGCTACAGCCACACCTTCTGACTCTTTCTCTAGTACTTGTGACAAGGCCTTTGCCCATGATGTCCCCTTTTCACAGACTCTTCTTTCTACCTGCCTTCTCTTACCTCCTTCAGACTCCAGCCTTCAGATTCCCCTGGGAAGTCTTCCCTGACCTCCCTGATAGCAAGTCCTTTTTAAACAGCACCCTCAGTGCTATTAAATCGCTTTGCCTGATTTATGTCTCTCTCTCCCACCTACATCTTCACAAGATGAGACACTGTCTGATATTGCCTGCGGTTGTATCCCCATCCACTAGCATAGTGGCTGGCTTATTGTAGGTGCTTATTTCACAGTGGATAATGGAAGATGGAAAGAATAGAAAAGAAAGAGGGAGGGGGAAACGTGGAGAAAAATAAGGTGGGGTGGGGAGGCATTGAGGCCAGCTCAATTTCAGACATTGATTTTGAGTGGCACATCTAGGTAGGGATTTCTGAAAACAGATGTGTAGGTCAAGAGATGTACACTAAGGAGTCCTTAGAACATGGGAACTCACTTAAGCAAGTGAATGAAGAAGAGCAGAGTCTTTGGATACAAGGCTTGGGGTCACTAACTATCAATATGGACAAGTTACAAAGTCACTGAATCCTCTTTAAGAGCCACACAGAGACAGAACTTGATCCCAGCCACACAGACCCCCGATTACATGCTTCCCATCTCCCCAGGCTGGTCACTTGGAGCACCCTGAATATTGATCATACATAACTGAGACACTCCTAATGGTTTGGCTTCTGAAGTTTATTAGGTACTTACTGATATCCATCAGTTAGAGATAGTGTTATTGAAATACGCATAATCATACCTTTTCCCCTGTTCCCTCTAACGTGTTGCAGAGATCTAAAGAGAAAATGCACACGAAAAGACTTTCCAAATATCAAGTGTCAAACACGTGAAGATGACATTGTCATTACAGAGATCAAGTGACAATATTAAGGATGTTTTTTTCTTCTTCCTAGGAGGGAGAAATACATTGCATTGGAGTCCATCTTTTTAGATACTTTCATGGTTGCCTCAGTCTATTCAAGATTGTTTTTTATTTTTATTTTTACCACTCAAGCTGTTTTAACAAAATACCTTAGATTGGGTAATGTATAACAAAAACTTATTGTTCACACATCTGGAAGCTAGGAATTCCAAGATCAAGGCACTGACTGCATCAATATCTGCTGAGGGCTCGCTCTTTGCTTCAAAAATGGCACCTTGTGGCTGTGTGCTGACATAGTTGAAGGGCAAACTAGGTCCATCAGGTCTCTCTCTTTTTTTTTTTTTTTTTTTAGACAGAGTCTCACTCTGTCACCCATGCTGGAGTTCGGTGGTGCAATCTTGGCTCACTGCAACCTCCACTTCCCAGGTTCAAGCAATTCTCATGCCTCAGCCTCCCAAGTAGCTGGGATTATAGGCGCATACCACCACGCCTAGCTAATTTTTCTATTTTTAGTACAGACAGGGTTTCGCCATGTTGGCCGGGCTGGTCACAAACTGCTGACCTCAGGTGACCCACCCACTTCAGCCTCACAGTGCTGGGATTACAGGTGTGAGCCACAGCGCCTGGCCAAGCTTCTTTTATAAGGGCATTAATCCTATACATGAGGACTTCATCTTCATGACCTAATCATCTCCCAAAGGTCCTACCTCTTAATATCATTACCTCAGGGGTTAGGGTTCAACATATGAATTTTGGGGGGATACAATCATTCACACCGTAGCAGTGGTTAGGAGCATTGGTCTTGAAGTCAGACACATCTGGTTTAAATCTGGCTCACTTATTCCTAGTTGCCTAGTCCTGAGTCAGGGACTTTTCTAAGCCTTTGTCTCCTCATCTGTAAAATGGAAATAATAACAGTACCTCCTCACAAAGCTATTTGATGTTGCCTATAAAGTACTTTGCACAATGCCAATCAAATAGGCCTTAATAAATGTTAACAATTAATATGATCATCTTTTAATTAATGAATTAATTTATTTTTTAAGACTGGGTCTCGTTCTGTTGTCCAGACTGTAGTGCAGTGGCGCAATCTTGGCTCACTGAAACCTCTGCTTTCTGGGTTCAAGTGAGTCTCCTGTCTCAGCCTCCTGAGTAGCTGGGATTACAGGCATGCGCCACCACACTCAGCTAATTTTGTATGTTTAGTAGAGATGGGGTTTCACCATATTGGCCAAGCTGGTCTCGAACTCCTGACCTCAAGTGATCCGCCTGCCTCAGCCTCCCAAAGTGCTGGGATTACATGCGTGAGCTACCGTGCCTGGCTATCATCATTGTCTTTAAGAGTGCTCTGGAGAGAAGGGATCAAATGAAAGAATTACTGGATCTATCTCAATTCCTTTCAGCATCCTCTCATCTGCATTATATTAGCCAAGGTACAAGATGTTGTATTAGACTGCATAGCTCCCTGCAACAGAATGGAGAGTTCCTACCCTCCCCACTTGCTCTTTAATTAAGGACATATATTAAGCATAGCTGTCCTAAGCAAGGACTCTTGGGGGAAATAAGGTATATCTTAGGTCACGTTACATGCACAAAGACAAATCTTTTTCCTGCCCATGTAGAGGGATCTATGCTGGTTTGGAGACTGCATAGGAAAGACCTAATGTGTTTATTCCAGGCATGGCTCTTTTCTTATGTCAGAGAATGATCCTGAATAAGCCATTTCACCATGTTGGGCCTCATTTTCCTTAACTGTGAAATGAGTAAGGCAGAAATGGTGGGGAGTGAAGTGGGAAAGTACCTCTACATTCTCCCCAAAGGTTTTCATTGTTATAATTTCATGCTTGTAGACTAATGGATGCCTGTCCATTCTGTGTTTGATCATGGCAAGTGTTTGTTAAATGTTATTTTCTCCCCCAAGAAAATTCCATTAAAAATCATTTTCAGATCACCTAATTTCTTATAAAATTACTAATTATCATTCAGTAAAGCACCAACTACTGAGCTGATAATAAATATGCTTTATAAAAGAAAGAAGCACCAGTAATCCCAGCACTTTGGGAGGCTTAGGTGGGCGAATCACCTGAGGTCGGGAGTTCAAGACCAGCCTGGACAACATGGTGAAAACCCATCTCTACTAAAAATACAAAAATTAGTGAAGTGTGGTAGTGCACGCCTGTAATCCCAGCTACTCCAGAGGCTGAGACAGGAAAATCACTTGAACCTGTGTAGGCGGAGGTTGCAGTGAGCCGAGATCGTGCCACTGCACTCCAGCCTGGGCAACAGAGCAAGACTCTGGAAGCACTAATAAG
Organism: Macaca mulatta; assembly: GCF_049350105.2. Classification (NCBI taxonomy): domain Eukaryota; kingdom Metazoa; phylum Chordata; class Mammalia; order Primates; family Cercopithecidae; genus Macaca; species Macaca mulatta. Next base: position 21,872,114 of record NC_133408.1, on the reverse strand, counting down.
TGCTTCTTTCACTGATTTTAATTGGCAGGTAAAACTAACCTAGTGATGTAAAGTAATTTAGAAGCAGACAACGTGAAAGAGAATGTTCCTGCTTATAGTAATTAAAACCAGGTGAGGCTGATGAGTTGTTAATTTTTCTTGAAGGTACGTTTTGAGTACTGTATTGTTATAAAGCACCTGAAGGAAGGTGTCACTTTGGGAGAGTAAGGTCAGCTGCATGCTGGAGACACCGTGGGCTTCCCTGAATAGGTTTATTTGGCTAGAAAAGAGGGTGGGAGGGGCACAGCATGAGTGTGCTTGTGGGCTCATCAGGACAGAATGTTGAAGTCAGGCTTATTTCTAAAAGTGATCTGGGCCAGGCACGGTTGCTCACACCTGTAATCTCAGCACTTTGGGAGGCCGAGGCAGGTGGATCACTCGAGGTCAGGAGTTCAAAACCAGCCTGGCCAACATGGTGAAACCCTGTCTCTACTAAAAATTATCTGGGTGCTGTGGAGGCACCTGTAATCTCAGCTACTCGGGAGGCTGAGGCAGGAGAACCTGGGAGGCGAAGGTTGCAGTGAGCTGAGATCGTGCCACTGCACTCCAGCCTGGGTGACAGAGTGGGACCCTGTCTCAAAAAGAAGCAAACAAGCAAAAAAGTGATCTGAGGAGATAATGGTGAGGGATAAAATAAGTTAGGTAATCGGGAACCTGTTAAAGACCTTACATTCTATCTGTAAGAGGTTAAACTTATATGAGAGACACTTGGGGATGCGTGTGGTTCTGGAAATAGGAGATATTTTTTCTCTAAATTTCAGAGTGTGGGCACACTTTCCAGCACCTTCTCCGCACCAATGGGGAAAAATAAACCATCCAACACAGAAATACCAAATCTGAGATGTGAGAAGTCACTCCATTTAAACCCAGCCCTTTCCTTCATTGCTTGTTTTAGGAAATGTGCCTTGACACCTCCTCAATGTTACTTTGAATTCAGAATTAGAATGGGTGGAAAGAATTCAAAATGGTAAGCTGTCCCAAAACACCAAGTCCTCAGTTATATTTACCTGACAAAACTGCTTATAGAGTCAGAGTGAAAGTGATTGTGACAGGTGGGGGCAGGTAGCATGAACATGGAGAAGAGAACAGAATTTAGAGGGACTCTGACGGTATTTCCTCCCCGTTTCTCCCAACAAGTTGCCCCATGCTCCCTGGTGCAGTGATTCCTACAAGCAGAACCACAATCAAACCAGTTCCCAAACTCTCCTTAATGAAGCAGTATTAACTACCGCCATTTCTTTCACCATCCTGTTGCTGATGTTTTTTAAGTTAGAAATTTATTATTATTATTTTTTTTTTTTTTTTTTTTTTTTTTTTTGGAGACGGAGTCTCGCTCTGTCGCCCAGGCTGGAGTGCAGTGGCGCGATCTCTGCTCACTACAAGCTCTGCCTCCCGGGTTCACGCCATTCTCCTGCCTCAGCCTCCTGAGTAGCTGGGACTACAGGTGCCCGCCACCACGCCCAGCTAATTTTCTGTATTTTTAGTAGAGACGGGGTTTCACCGTGTTAGCCACAATGGTCTCCATCTCCTGACCTTGTGATCCACCCACCTCGGCTTCCCAAAGTATTATCTGTTTTTATGTATAAAAACACCCTCTCCTTTGACCAAAACTTTAGTCAGGGCCCTCTGAGTCCTCTTCTTGACTAGACCCAACCTTAGGCTTCCCTCTCTGTCTTTGTAGAATCCAGTTTGAGCAAGAATCCTGCTAAGTCAGTTTATCGAAAATTCCCCACCCTTGGTATCTGACCTTCAATATCTAGTCACCCGGGCCTGCCTTCAGCAAGAACCCTATCAAGTCAGTTTAGCTAGAAACCCCTCATCCTTGATGTTTCTTCTTAGTACTTTTTCATCCACTGACACCCACCCCTACAAACCCTGCTGCTGAGTTACAAGTCCACTTGTCCTTGTTGCTGGAATTGAGTCCAATTTTTCTCCCCCACTGCTGCAATGGTTCCCGTATCTATCTCCATGGCCTCCCGCTTTGAATAAAGTCTGCCTTACCATCTTTAACAAGGGTCACGAATAGTTTTTTTCTTGGAATGTTCCTGAAACCACCATTGCAAAATTATAACTGAGACAGTGAAAGAGACCTGACCTAACCAACTCCATCTTCTAACCTCCAAGCTGTCCTTGTTTATTCCTGGGCGTAGACTGAACTAACTTAGGGAGGAACTTAGTTGTTTATAGTTTGACACAAAGATGGTCACAACCTTTTCCCAAAATAAACCCCCTTCTTGCCTGGGGACTAGACTGCCTTTGTAGGACTAACGAATTAGCCACAAGATTACAAATTCTGGTTTAAGAGTCATGCAGGCGGAGGCTATAAGATTCTCACCCTCCATAAACTGTTCCTAAAATCAGTGCTTGAGATATTTCGCAGACCCTGCACTTGATGGATCTGCTGGCCTCACCTAGATGGAGAAACTGGCTCATCTGATCTTATGACCTTCACCCCAGAACTGACTCAGCACAAGAGGACAGTTTAACTTCCTATGATTTCATCTCCAACCCAACCAATCAGCACTCTCGACTATTTCATCTCCAACCCAACCAATCAGCACTCTTGACTCACTAGTCTTTCCGCCACCACCAAAAATTATCCTTAAACACTCTAATCCCTGAATACGGAGAGACTGATATAAGTAATAATAAAACTCCATCTTCCACACAGCCAGCTCTGCGTGAATGACTCTTTCTCCATTACAATTCCCCTGTCTTGAAAAATCAGCTCTATCTGGGCATCAGGCAAGGTGAACCCGTTGGGCAGTTATATTCCTAACATAAAGAAATGATAAATGCTTGAGGAGATGGATATTCCAATTACCCTGCATGCATCATTATACACTGTATGCTTGTATCAAATCATCACACGTACCCCACAAAAAAATTATGTACCCATAATAATTTTTTAAAAATTAAAATAATTTGAATATATCTTATGCATTAGTTGCTTTACTAAGTATAAAACACAAGTCTGCAAATTTTTTCTACATGTTTTTTGGAGGCTTGCTTTCTCCATTATCCATGTAGGCAATATCCTCATGAACACTAAATACAAGAGACAATTCTCAATCCTCTTTTTAGCATTTCACTGTACAAACACCTCCACCTTTAGCTCCTGATTCTCTCACGGTTCCTCTCGTACTTTTTGACTGCTCTTTCTTATGCTATTTCTCTGGGTTCTTTCTCTTCCTACCTCTTATTGCAGTTGTTTCCTTAGATTTATCCATAAACATTAACTTTTTTGTCTGATTGATCCCCTTCACTGCTCCTGCCTTCCAGAGAGGTCCTCAAACAATAGTTCGTAGATTCGCTGCATCAACCAAGTACTTGTTAGTAATACAGCTTCCTGGGCCGCTGAGATTAAAACTTCTGAAACTCAGAATTTTAACATAATTTTAAGGAAAGAATCATAATGAAGGAGCTCCAAAGGATTCTGGGGAGAAGATAGTCCAGTGATCACTGTTCTAGAAGATGCTGCTAATGTTTACATTTATTTCTTTAGTCAATCCTGAGGGTTTCCTGAGCTCTAGACCACTCATTCTAACAGTTTATTGGTGACCCCAGCTATATTTCCCTCCCTCAACTCATCCCAAAGCTGCAGGAATTATGTATGCCCTCTATGTTTTATTCCTTTAATGACACCATTTATAACCCCCACATACAGCCTCCCACGCTAGAAATCTGATACCTACATCTTCTCTCCTTTCTCACCCCTACATCTAGCTGATAATATAATCCTGCTGACCATGTTTGTGAAATATCATCTGACTCCACCTGGTTTTTCATTTATCACACAGTGATCATTTACTTCGCCACTTCATCTCTTTCTCAGGATATTGTAATAGTTTAGACTTGTCTAACACCCTGATTCTTTTATCTCTAATCCATCCTGCACATTTCAATATGAATCATCATTCTAGGGCAGCACTCTCTTGTAGAACTTCCTGCAGTGATGGAAATGCATTGTCCAATATGGTAGCCCCTACCCTCATGTGACTATTGAGAACTTCATATGTGATCAGTGTCAGTGGAGAACTGCATTTTAAATATAATTGAACTCAAATGTATATAGGCAGCCAGGCGTGGTGGCTCACACCGATAATCCCAGCACTTTGGGAGGCTGAAGCGGACGGATGACCTGAGGTCAGGAGTTCGAAACTAGCCTGGCCAATGTGGCGAAACCCCATCTCTACTAAAAATACAAAAATTAACCTGCATGGTGGCACATGTCTGTAGTCCCAGCTACTCTGGAGACTGAGGCAGGAGAATCACTTGAACCTGGGAGGTGGAGGTTGCAGTGAGCCGAGATTGCGCCATTGCACTCCAGCCTGTGTGACAAAGTGAGACTCTGTCTCAAATTAAAAACAAAACAAAACAAAAAATGTATATAGCCACTTGGATCTGGAGGCTACCATATTGGACACCACAGTTCTAAAATATGAGTCTTTTCTTATCTCATTGCTTTAAAAAAACTCATTGGCTGTAGGATGAGGTCTAGACAGTAGTGTGAATGATCTTCATACTCTAACCTCCTCTTCAGTTTCTACCACCACCACCTACCTCACTATCCCGATCCCACATACACTTTAGTACTGTAGAACTTTGCTTTTTCTAAATAAGTCATAATTTTTCTATCTCCCAGCTCTTGATCCTGCTGTTTCCTCTATGTGGAATGCCTTTCCTTTATGTCCTTCCTTTCAGAATTTGACCCATTTTTCAAGGTTTAATAAAGAAAGCCCTGCCCCCACTCCCAACAAAAGGAACATCCCCTTATGGATCTTGGACAAGCCATTTACTATCTCTCAGCCCAGTTTTCTCATCTGCAGAGTGGGAATAACATTTCTTCTTTTACGGAATTGTTGGGGGATTAGATACTGCATTATTCAGACTCCATCACTGAGAAAGCATGCAATAAAAATAGCTGTTATTATTTTCTGTCCTTCTGTAACATTTATCATGTGGTATCAGGCATCTTTCCAGATAAGACTCTCTCTCCCCTCAAGACTGTGAGCTTGTTAGCAAGAAAGCCTCGGTCTTGTTCATGGATGTCCTTCAGCATCCAGCACATTGTTGCCATTTGACAAATGCCTTGGCTGGGCGGCAAATAAATAACTTAGTCAGTTACTCACATAGGATTGCATAGAACTTTTTTAAGTATGACATTTTTGTGTATATTTTTAGGGGGGAGTAAAAGAGACATACAGTTGTAGCAAGAATTAGCAAAAAGAAGATGCCAACAACTTTTCTTTTTAAGCATCAAATCTTTCTCATTACTGCCCAGAAAAACTGGCATAAGCTGTTGTTAAATCTGTGCCCCTTCTCCTCGCTTGACTGGAGTACGAGTTTTAACATTTTGCCATTTTGACTTTCCTTTCTGGGCCCCCTGGGTCCTCTCCTCCCACCCCCTCCCTGGGTAGTAAGTTTTCATCACTGTCACCATGGCAACAGCAAGGATGCCTCATTTCTCACAGTTTCGCACAGCTAAACTCTGGTTGCCTTTGTCCACTGAGCTAGCTGAATTCTTTATATATACACCACTAAATCAACTATCTTCTATACAGAACTTCATCCATTATTCAACCTTAAAACAAAAACAAAAACAAAAACAAAAAAACAAAAACAAAACAAAAAAAACTGATGTATACTAAATTTCTTCTCCTGGGAATGGCCTTTTTCCAGACTTACCAAATACTCTTGAATACACCAGACATTTTTGGTCCCTAGGAACAAATGTAAAAATTGCTAGTGTACGTGCGTCCAATATAAGCGCGGCACAATTTTAAAGCACGCAACAGAGCATTCATAATGGGTTTCCCTTTTAAAAGCACAGTAGACCAAAAATAAACCTGACAAAGGGCAGCTGTAGAGTTTTAACACGTGGAAAACTCCACAAGCAGCAGTTATGTAACTTGAAAGAAACATGATAAATATTTCACACCATTAGATGAACTTCCAACTCTGACACTGAAAAAAAAAAGCAAAGAACACGAAACGAATGCACCTCAAATCTCCAAGGAGCAAAAAGCTTAAACTGAGAAGAGAACAAGGCTGTGCTAAAATCTGAGACCTGACTTCCAGCACAAGGCTTGATTGCGTTTTTTTTTTTTTCCTCCAGTCCGAGGCGGAGCCCGCGAACCCCATCTCCTCAGAGCGCCACCCCCTCAGCTTCGCCCGATGGGCAGAAATTTTCCAAATATCTCCACCCCTAGGCTGAAAAGCCAAAAAGAAGTTTTGAGCCAAGGAGGGGAAGAAAGGAGTTGGGGCAAAGCAGGAGGCGTTTCCCCACCCGCATACATCCCCGTCCCCGAGACACCCAATCCCCCCACCCCCAGCCTGCCCACGCCTCCCGCCCCCGGCTCCTCGCCCTGGGGACAGCTGGCAGCCCCGCGCGGACCAGACACAAAGCCGATCAATCCCAGAGGCGTGGGGGCGGAGGGACGACCCGCCGGGGCTTTCCCGGGCGCTGCTCTCCTCCTGCTGCCCCCTTGTTAGGACCCGGCGGACGCCTCGCCTGGTTTTCACGCCCTCTAGCCCCCACCCTCACCCCCCGCAAAAAAGAACAGACCCCCATCCCTGGGCTGGAGGACCCGCCTCTTGGCAGCCAGCTGAGAAGGCGCCCCGGGGAGGGGGAAATTGACATCCCATCTAGAGCCGTCCCTCCTCTTCCTCCCCTCCCGACTCTACTCCTCTCCCGCCCTAGAAGTTCAAGGGCTCCCGGCCTCCTGCGCTCCTGCCGCCGGGACCCTCGACCTCCTCGGAGCAGCCGGCTGCCACCCCGGGAAGATGGCGAGGAGGAGCCGCCACCGCCTCCTCTTGCTGCTGCTGCGCTACCTGGTGGTCGCCCTGGGCTGTAAGTTGCTCGGGTTCCTCTACCCTTCCTGCCTGGACCAGCCTGCCCCCACCCTCCAGCCCCCCACGGGGCGCTCGCGGAAGGAGTCTGGGCGACTCTGGGCCGAGGTCGCCGCGGGCGTCTGACCTTGCGCCCCAGCGAGCGGGAAACCCAGGGTGCCCGCGGGCGGACGCTGGGAGCAAGGGAGCGCGAGGTCGTGGGTTTCTTGTAAATTGCGTCTGATTTTGTCGGTTCTAAATACAGAAAATTAAGGGTTCCCACTAGCAGGTTCTCATCTGTTTGTAAAGTTGGGTTAAGTTTTCAGACAGAGGGACGTGATTCGAATGCAAAACTCACTACCCACTGGTAAGATGCTAAGATCCCAAGAAAGATGGCATCACTGGGAGGCGGGCGCCGGCCACACTTTGAGTCCCCGGGGAGGGGGCAGCGTCCGCGTGGTCTGGGCTCTGTAGCGTCCCGGCTGAGCCGGTGATATGCAAAGCACTTGTGGGGCGGAGATGGGGGGAATTCGTGGCTGCTGAGCCAGAATTACTTTTATCCTCTCCACCTGCACATCTACATTCAGTTAGAGAAGTCTGGTCTGGGGACTCTAGCCAGCTGCTGTGTCCTCAGGGGACATCCAACGGGACGATTGTTAGAAAGATTCAAAAGCCACATGATCCAGTAGCTGGGGAGACGTCCCAAAGCCAATTTCGCCGGATGATTTTAAACAGGATTGTCACGGATTCTGGGCTCATGAGATTTAAAATCCTGGGAACGTTGCCGTTATTTTTTTTCTTCGCGTTAACTTTTTAGGAAAATGGAGGAAATTACAATAGACCTTAAGCAATGCAGTTTGACTTTTGCTTTTTCTTTTTTCTCCTACCTTTTTTGTTTTGCTTTTTTCCCTTCCTTCCTTTCTTTTTTCTTTTCTTTTCTTTTCTTTCTTTCTTTCTTTTCTTTCTGTCTGTCTGTCTGTCTCTCTTTCTTTCTTTTGTAAAATGAGTTACTATTGCTATTCTTGTTCCGGTAAAGTAATACTTATAATACTTAACCTGCGGAATGAGTGTCTAGGACCACAATACAATGATATTTTCTCACGCCCTCGCTGCCCAAATGATCATCGCACAGCTCAAGTGATGTGAGCACGTCCCTTTGTGGAGGAGGAAGGTGCACATTGTCTCAGGGAAGGGACATGTGCTGACCAATATTATATAAAGTCAAACCAGAAAGCCAAAGTTTCACAATGAAACCCTTGTGCAATTTTGAAATATCAGTTGGTATTATACGGAACACACAGAAGAAAAAAATGCACTCATGCTAAAAGGCAACAGAGAGGTAGGTTGGACAAATTGTAACAAAACAACTGAGAAAGTTATGTATTCTGCTGAAATCCTAAATTTCAAATAGAAAAGAGTGTGCCTGTTAGTGTAGAATTGTCACTAATTAAAAACAGAAAATCGTTTCTGCTCTGCTATTCCTATTGACTCACCAACATAGAAACAATACACCCCAAGTTTGAAATCGTAATGGAGAAACAACCAAGAGGCAAGCAAAAGCATAAATGAATGGGGCTGAGTGACCTCTTCAAGCTTTAGGTAAATATAACACATTTGCTCTGCTAAACTTGATTCCTACAGGGGATAAATTTGGAAGTGTTGCGGGGACTTTTCTATATTGTTCCTGAGACACCAAAAGATCTGGCATTGCAAGAGTGTTTTATTTGTGTGTGGGTTTTTTTTATGTTTAAAACAATTTTAGAACAGTTTGGATTTAGATAAAAATTCCAAAACTAGTATAGAGAGTTCTCATATACTCCACACCCAGTTTCCCGTATTGTTAATATCTTACATTAGTATGGTACACTTTATTCAAATTTCCTTCATTCTTACCTAATGCCTTTTCTATTCCAGGATGCCATCCAGGTTACCATATTACATTTAGTTGTCATGATTCCTTAGGTTCTTCTTGGTTGTAACAGTTTCTCAGGCTTCCCTTGTTTTCTCTTGCTATAATGGGTTTGAGAAGTACTGGTCAAGTATCTGGTACAACAACCGCCAATTGGTGTTTCTCTGACATGTTTCTCATAACTAGTCTGGGGTTATAGGGTTTTTGGTGGAAGATCAGAAAGTGGTAAGGGACCTAGGTAAAGGGACATTTTCATCACATTATCTCCAGGGAACATACTGTACACATGACTTACTGCTGTTGATGTGAACCTTGATCGCCTGTAATCCTACTCATAATGTAGTGTATACCAGCTTTCTCCACAGATTACCTACCCTTTTATCTTCATTTCCATACTAGATTTTTTGGAAGGAAGTCACTACATGCAACCCACACTTCTTCAGAAAGGAGAGTTATGCTCCATCTCCTTGCAGGCGGAGTATCTTCATAAATTATTTGGAGCTCTTCTGCATGGGAGATGTGTCTCTCTCTTCCCTTCATTTATTTAATCGTATGTTTTTCTATCAGTATGGGCTGATACATATTTGTTTTATACTTTGGGTTATAATTCAATACTATTTTATTTATTAAAGACTTAGTGAATTTCTAATACTGTTGTTACAGATTCATCTTCTTAATATTCTTCCCAGATGTAACTGTGCCACTCTTTTGGTCACTCCTCTCATATACAATATCATGCTTACTCCCTTCCTTCCTTTTTTTCCTGTTGTTTATGAGCATTCTTTATATCTTTCTCAGTAGTCTGAAGGATTGCTTTTTTGATGCTGTTCTTGTTATTTAAATGATGATGTCAGTATCACTGTTGATACATGGACATTTGTGTGTGTTTAGTTTAATTACATTTTTCTTTCCCACTCCATTAGGAAAAGAATTTCTTGATGTTTGCTCACCACTATATGTCCAGTGCTGAATGAAGTTCCTGGTTAATAGTAGGTATAAATATATGCCTGTTGATTCTGTGGTGTCTTAGTCCATTCAGGCTGCTGTAATAAAATACCATAAACTGAGTAGCTTATAAACAACATTTATTTCTCACAACTCTGGAGGCTGAGAAGTTCACATTCAAGATACCAGCAAATTCAGTATCAGGCAAGGGCCCACTTTCCGGTTCATAGATGGAGCCTTCTCAGGGTGCCCTCCCATGGTGGACGAGGCAAGGCAGCTCTGGCGTCTCTTTGTAAGGGCACTTGTTCTCATGACCAGATCACAGTCCAAAGCCTTCAACTCCTAATACCATCACATTGATGATTAGATTTCAACATATGAATGTGGGGGGACATAAACCGTAGCAGATGGAATGGGGATGAGGCAGGGTAGGTAAAAGAAGTGTATAGATTGAACTGATTGCCATATAAATCATGAAGCTCTAACTTCATGTTAAGTAGGTGGGGTGTCAGATTTCTCTGAGGCATCATTTAAGCTGATATCTCAAAACATAATAGGAATGAGTATTCCGTGTTTGGTGGGGGTGTTGTCATACCTTTTGGGGTCTCTCAGAGCCAAGGAACTGATTGTGAATGATCTACCTAGCCAGTAGCAGCTGGTCCTCAGATCTGGACTGGGACCTGATCCAGGCGCTTAGCCTGAGTCTAATCTCTCATCAACTGATAAAGATTGTGGTAGGAGAGAGAGGTCTGAATCTTTTGTAAAAGCACAAGGTGCTGCCTTTTTGCCAGAACTGACCCAAAGCAGCACTCCAGGGAACTGGTACTAGGAAAATTCTGCCCTCTGTATCTATTGTTAAGAAGCAACTGTCATAATCAATTTACTGGGGAGAAGTGGTTCCATGCTGGCATAGTCTCAATTATCTGATGAACAGAAACGTTAAAATGGGCTTGTAGGTGGATTTAACAACCATTTCAAGACTATGAAAGAAATTATATTAAAAAGAATGAAGTCAAGAACAAAAACTTCAGCCTGAGCACAGTGACTTCGCTACAACCGAGAACACTCATATATCCTCCCACATGCGCAGTTTAATGAGAGGAGCCCAGAGGAGCTTACAGATGTTCACCACCCATGGTTTCCATTGCATTGGTTTCCTCCTGTGGGCCTTCTCTGTAGAGAAGATGTATTAGAATACAGAGGTAAGAGCTGCTAGCTTTATTGAAGTCAGACCACCAGGAAGCTATAAAGGCCATTACTTAAAATACTATTTTTTCATTCCACGCAATATAGTAATAACACTGCTGAGTCAATACTCCAGTATACGCCTCTAGCTAGACTGATGTTTTGAGGAAGATGATAGTGAGGATGGAAAAGGGGAATCAGAACATGGGTCAGGTGCTTCCTTTGGCAAAAGCAGCAAAAGAAAACTTAAAACCAGGGGCTGTTTTCTTGGACGGTATTAGTGTTAACAAGGCTAGAACTCAGAAAAAGCAATCCAGCCGCATTACTTTTCTATGGCTGTGAAACATATGACCACAAACAAAACAATACAAATGTATTGTCTTAAAGTTCTAGAGGTCAGAAGTCTGAAACAGGTCTCACTGGGCTAAAATCAAGGTATTGGCCGGGCGTGGTGGCTCATGCCTGTAATCTCAGCACTTTGGGAGGCCAAGGCAGGCGGACCAGAAGGTCAGGAGATCGAGACCATCCTGGCTAACACGGTGAAACCCCATCTCTACTAAAAGTACAAAAAATTAGCTGGGCATGGTGGCGGGCACCTGTAGTCCCATCTACTCAGGAGGCTGAAGCAGGAGAATGGTGTGAACCCAGGAGGCGGAGCTTGCAGTGAGCCGAGATCACGCCACTGCACTCCGGCCTGGGCAACAGTGCAAGACTCCATCTCAAAAAATAAATAAGTACATAAATACATAAATAAAATAAAACAAAATCAAGGTATCGGCGTAGAACATTCCTTCTGGAGGTTCTAGAGCAGAATCTGTTTCCATGGCTTTTCCAGCTTCTGGAGGCTCCCCATTCACAGCTCTGTCCCACCAGCTTCTAAGTGTGTGATGCCAGGCCGCCATCTCTCTAGTTCTCTGTCTTCTGCTTCCTTCCACTCATCAGGACCCTTGTCTCACCTGACCTTGGGGTCACCTGAGTAACTCTGGATAATTTACCCATTTCAAAGTCAGCTGGTTAGCAACTTTCATCCATCTACAACTTCAATTCCTATTTACCATGTAAAGTAAGATATTTATAGTTCTGGGGAGTAGGATGTGGACATCTTTGTGGGGCTATTATTCTGTCTCTCACAGCAGCCAAAACAGTGTTTGCAGTGTTGTAGCCAAGAATATTCTAGATTCTGTGAAGTCACCATAACTTTTAAAGTATAGCTCATAGTGATATAAAGCTGGTTGGTTTTTTAGTTTTGTTTGTTTGTTTGTTTTATTTGAGATAGAATCTCGCTCTGTCACCCAGGCTGGAGTGCATAGGTACAATCTCAGCTCACCACAACCTCCACCTGCCAGATTCAAGCAATTCTCCAGCCTCAGCATCCTGAGTAGCTGGGATTACAGGCGCCCACCATCACGCCTAGCTAACTTTTGTATTTTTAGTAGAGACTGGGTTTCGCCATGTTGGCCAGGCTGGTCTTGATCTCCTGACCTCAGATGATCTTCCTGCCTCAGCCTCCCAAAGTACTGGGATTACAGTCGTGAGCCACCGCACCCAGCCTAAAGCTATATTTTTTATGAGTTGTTTTTCAAATTGCATAGTATGGTGGTAAAGAACATGCACTCCAATGCTGCACTCTGTGCTCTTACCAGCTGTGTGATCTTATACAGGTTAACACCTGTATATATGTCAGTTTACTCATCAGTGTTGGTGATAATCCCAGTAAGAGTGCTTACCTCATAGAGATTTAGGAAGAATTACATGTATAGCACACTTAGTAAACTGGAGAAGCCATTGAAGCCTTTTGACATTGAGTATCAGTTTGATTTGCATTTTAAAGAGAATGCATTGGATGGAGTATGGTGAATGGAAGGATTGGGGTGGGGGGAGTCAAACTGGGGAAACCAGTTAGAAGTTATTGGAGTAGTCCAGGCAATTGCTTATGTAAGTACTTATTTTATATAGTTTATCGGTAAATATACTCACATAATTACACATACACATTTAACCACTGACAATTGCTTTTTACAGCTGTCACCTAGTGATGTGATATGTTCTGAGAAATGTGTCGTTAGGTGATTTCGTTATTGTGTGAACATCATAGAGTGTACTTACATTCTGTGGTAGAGCCTGCTGCACACCAAGGCTATATGGTGTAGCCTGTTGCTCCTAAGCTACAAACCTATACAGCATGTTACTATACTGGATACTGTAGGCAATACCTAAACATATCTAAACATGGAAAAGGTACAGTAAAAACAGCATAAAAGATCAATGGTACACCTGTATAGGCACATACCATGAATGGAGCTTGTAGGACTGCAAGTTGCTCTGAGTGAGTCTGTGAGTGAGTAGAGTGAAGGTGAAGGCCTGGGACGTTACTGTATACTACTGTAGACTTTATCAACACTGTACACTTAGGCTACACTAAATTTATAAAACAATAAAGTTCTTGTGTTACAGCAGTACAGGTGTTATAGCATCTCTAGATAATAAGAATTTTTCAGCTCCATTATAATCTGTGGGACCACTGATATGGTTCATTGTTGGCCAAAATGTCATTATGTGGTGCATGACTGCATTTGAAATGTAGTTAATTAAATCTGATCAGGAATTTTTTTTTTAAATGGCTCTTTGGTTTTTAAGGACATTTTTAAAAATCATGTATGCTGCATTTTCAACTTTCTGTTCAGTTCCCAACCTATAAACATGAAACAGTAGCTCTTTTGGTTACTATATAGACCTTGTTTCAATGTTATTCTCTTTCCCACACGTAAGTTTATTTTCAGTATTTGTTTCCAGTGTTTCCAGAGTTTCCCTGAGTTGTCATCCTTAGAATGGTCATTTTACTGGATTTGATGTTCAGAAGAGTGGCCTTCTATGTTCCAAAGGGTATGAGTGTATGCATGCATGGGGTGTGGGGGGAAAGAGAGAGAGAGGATGGATGGCTGTGTGCTCAAGTAAATGCCTGCTACAGGAACACAAAACCCTACTCTATGAATCTTTAGGCCAGTGAATAGGTAGGAAATGCTCTCCAGTTTGAATTGTTCCTACATTTTTATGAGCAGAGAAGCAAATCCTGTGAAAGTATTTCAAGAGCTGCCCTCTTAGCTGTCCATTGTCTTGGCTCAGAAAGTCCTAAGGAAGAATCCTTGTAAACTTAACAGACAGGAATTTTGTTTTTTACTGGAGAGCTCTGCTTTTCTTTATCGCATGTCATCAGCATCACATTTTTATTTGTTTTGTTGGGTTTTCTGTTTTGTTGTAGTTGTTGAAATTTTCTACTGGGATAATTTAGGACGGGCTTGTCTTTATATTTGTAAGGAGTAAAAATGCATAACCTGGTCTGTCTTCTTTATGCTAGGTTTATCCAATTTGGTTGCTTTCATTTTGTCAATGCAGTCACCCGCTGTTTTTACTCTTCGCTTTCTTCACATTGTGAAACTTGCTAAATACATACTATGGACAAAACCAAAGATAAAAATGAATTAATTGTTAAACACATTTTCTTATATGTCTAACTAAGAATAAGATATGCTTAGGGTAAATTCAAACAGAGCAGCAAGTTTATAAAACAAGAAATAAGTCTCCTTTCCAGGCTTCCTAACTCCTATGCCTCTCAGATAGCCCATCCTTAAGTTTCCTGCATACGGTTTCAAGAAATTAGAAAATAAATAGTTCCAGTATATATAAGCATACTCTTATAATTTCTTTAGAAATAAATATCACAATTTATTATGCTTACTGCTGTATACCTTCCAGAAAATCAAATCATATTATATATAGTGTTGTGCACCTTGCTCCAAAAAGTTATTTATGTTAGTAATTAAGCTACAACCTAAAGTTCAGTCTACAAGCAGGACTCAAGATAACATCTTATAGAAGCCTTTAAAATTGTTGTGTCAAAATGCAGTGGGAGCTATTTTCTAACTAGAACCACCAAAAATAATGAAACAAAGTGATTAGTAAAACAGAGGGAAATAAACTTCCAAACCAGTAACCAAATATGAAAAGGGAAAAATTCCAACCAAGATCCAGTTAAAAAGTCCAAAGGAGAACGTGTGTAAACCCAGAGAGGACAGAGACACTAGCACCAGCTAAGATTCGCAGACAAGTGCAAATGGGTGCTATTTTTAAAGGAGACCAAAGAAGCAATAATGACCACAAATAAAAAGGGAACATGTGAAACTTCTGGGCAAGTGCTAAATTTGAAAAGACAGAATGGTGTTTATGTTTTTTAAAAATGCATTAGAGGGCTGGGCACCGTGGCTCACGCCTGTAATCCCAACACTTTGGGAGGCCTGAGGTCAGGAGTTTGAAACCAGCCCAGCCAACATGGTGAAACCCTGTCTCTACTAAAAGTAGAAAAATTAGCTGGGCGTGGTGGCGTGCACCTGTAGTTCCAACTACTAGGGAGGCTGAGGTGTGAGAATCACTTGAACGTGGGAGGTGGAGGTTGCAATGAGCCAAGATTGCGCCATTGCACTCCAGCCTGGGCAACAGCAAGATTCTGTCACAAAAAAAAAAAAATTCACTAGATGCATTTTCAAATAGGAATGGATTTTGATCAGAAGCAGAACTGATACAATGGAATAAATAAAAACTCAAGTATCCATTTGTCCAATAACCAAAACATACAGCCATCTATGTCATAAAACACTAAAATTGTACCTAAGCATATTGGAGACATGAGATTATTGTACGGTCCATATAGTTAGTGCTTTTGGATCCAGAACAAGTCAGGTTCTTTTGTGCCGTGTGTTTGTGTGTGTGTGTGTTGGGGGGGGGTATAAACAAGTGAACATCTATGCCATTTTATCTCGATACAGTACTTCTTCCCAACCTTCATTCGTCTGTGTTGTTGTTGCTATTGTTCCTCATGTGACCAAAAGCAATTTCTCCCTGAAGGTCTAACTCCAAAATTCCTTGCGCCTTCTCCTAATTCTTTCCAACTCACCGATTCCTCAAAGTTGATGTCTACTGTATATTATACTCTGGTGTTTTTGGTATATTCTTGATTCTCCTATGGCACTTACTAAGTTGTACTTTTATAATTTTTCCATGTATATCTCTCTGTAGTGTGAGCTTGTTGGGGCAGAGACAACACATCTTTGGGTCCTTAGTACCTAGAGTACTGCGTGGCACATTTAATACTTGATTAAATAGAATTACATAAGCTGGAATTTAATGCTTATTTGTTTTGTAGCTTCATAAAATTATATAACATTTTAGTAATAAAAACCTCAAGACATATGTACAATTAATAGTCCCAAATGAATGCATAATATTTCTGCTCCTAAAACTCTCTCCTCCTCTTTTTAACAGTGGCCTCCCTAGAGATACAAGGAAATATAGAGACTGGTCTGCTTTATAGGATTTTAGGAAATTTTCCAGATTTCCTGATGCCTCCTTATATCCTAAAAGCACATAAGTTCCTCTTGAATTAGTAAGCATTGATTAAAAACTCAGATTAGTCAAACAATACACTCCTCAAAAGTTGCTTAATCTAGAATAGAACAAAGCACATGTATTAGTCTGTTCTCATGCTGCTATAAAGGACTGCCCCAGACTGGGTCATTTACAAAGGAAAGAGGTTTAATTGACTCACAGTTCCACATGGCTGGGAGGCCTCAGGAAACCTACAATCATGGCAGAAGCAGGAAGCAAACACATCCTTCTTCACATCATGGCCGGAAGGAGAAGTGCTGAGCAAAAGGGGGAAAAGCCCTTTATCAAATCGTCGCATCTCATGAGAACTCACTCACTATCATGAGAAAAGCATGGAGGTAACCACCCCCATGATTCAATTACCTCCCACCAGGTCTCTCCCACAACATGTGGGGATTATGGGAACTACAATTCAAGATGAGATTTGGGTGGGGACACACCCAAACCATATCAGCATGTTAGTTGTAAAAGTTCTACTCTGGAGCAGGGTATCTCCAAACTTTCCCCTCATGGCCCAATCTCTTTGTTACTCAATTGATATAATAGCAATCTATATCCCATAATGAGCAAAAGTTTATTAAGAGAGATGAGACAATAGAGACTGTTTTAGTCTATTTCTGTTGCTGTAACAGAACCCCTGAGACTGGGTAATTTATAAACAAAAGAGGTTTACTTGGCTCACGGTTCTGAAGCCTGGGAAGTTCAACACTGGGCAGCCACCTCTGGCAAGGGCCTCATGCTGCATCAGAGCATAGTGAATGGCATCACCTGTGGAAGCACCCGCAGGAGCAGCAAGCGAGTATGTACAAAAGAGAAAAAACACAAGTGATAGCCTCACTTTTTTTTTTTTTTTTGAGATGGAATCTTGCTCTGTCACCCAGGCTGGAGTGCGGTGGCACGATCTCGGCTCACTGCAAGCTCCACCTCCCGGGTTCACACCATTCTCCTGCCTCAGCCTCCTGAGTAGCTGGGACTACAGGTGCCCACCACCATGCCCGGCTAATTTTTGTGTATTTTTAGTAGAGACGGGGTTTCACCGTGTTAGCCAGGATGGTCTCGATCTCCTGACCTTGTGATCCACCCACCTCGGCCTCCCAAAGTGCTGGGATTACAGGCGTGAGCCATTGCACCTGGCCGATGGCCTTACTTTTTAACAACCTGCTCTTGCAGTTACTAATCTAGTCCCATGAGAACAAGAACTCACTTGCCTGTGTGAGAATTAACCCAGTCCTATGAGAATGAGACTAATATCTTCGTGAGGGTGGCAGAGTCTTCATGACCCAAACACCTCTTTAAGGTCCTACCACCTCTCAACACCATTCCACTGGGAACTCAGTTTCCTATGTGTGGATTCTGAGGGACACACTTCAACCATTGTAGAGCCTGATAAAGTGATCTTCATTTCCAAATCAAAGATGATTTTCCTAGGCATTCTTGTCAGGTATTTATACAGGTTGGTGCAAAAGTAACTGCAGTTTTAGCTGCCAGTTTTAATGATTTTGTGGGATCTTGACACCTGCTCATTAGCACTTAAAAAATTACCCCTGGATCCAGGTGAGTCATCATCTTGGCCAAGAGTCTCATTCGGCATTAGGCAAATGCCAAAATCAGATCCACATAAGAATCTCAGTTCAACTGTGCTACTGCCACCCAGGACAGCTATCTGAAGATACAGATGTGTTCGAAAAACATCAGATCAGTGATCTTCAAACTTTTTTATATTACATATCCTACTTCGTTTTTTAAAAGAGCGTATGTCCTGACATTTTTTTATAAATTATAATATGTATTTCTGTATTGACATATTAATCATAAAACATATAATACATAGAATAAATATCAAATGAATGAGATAATGGAGCATTAAACAATAACACACTAACAGGGCAGAAATGAGGTGGTTATAGCTCTATATTACAGTGTCCTGTAAAGGCTCTATAAGTAAAATAATGTGAGATTGGTACATGGATAGACAGACAAACCAATGGAAGAGTATATAAACTCCAGAAATTATGCCAACTTTATTTAGAAATCACGTGTGTGTGTGTGTGTGTATGTGTGTGTGTAAAATGGTAGCATTTGAAACCATGGAGAATGCTTAATCAATATTGTTTCAAATGGGAAGCCATTTGAGGGAAAAATGGATCAGAACCTGATATTCTCCATGATGATTAATTTCAAATGGATCAGAGATCTAAATGTAAGTAGGTAAATAAATTAAACCATACCTCACCCCACCAAAAATAAAATAAAATAAAGCATGGGTCTGTTCTTCTATAAACTGGACTGTATATAAAATGAGTATCTGCATGGGAAAAAACACCTTAAACAAATCCAAAGATAAATGACTAATTGGGAACGGATATTTGTAAGTTACGTCTCTGATGGAGTATTATCACTGATATAAAAGGAGCCCCTAAAAGTTAAAATGCAAACATCAAAATTTTATAAATGACACACAAAAAACCCAGAGTTCCCAGAAGAAAAATTTAAATGGTTCTTCAAATATGAAGCTTTTCTCAGTATAACTTAAAGTGCAAATTAGATTGTCCCAAAGATAGCACTCCTTCCCTTAGCAAAATCACATAAACTCATCCACATACTGTTATTGAAGTTGTATGGAAATAGGCATTCCACATACTGCTGATGGAGCCGTGAGATGATACAACTGATAGGGAGTAACAATATGTAGAAAAATTGTATATTTACCCTTTGACCCATCATATTCAGCACTATGTAGAAAAATTCTATATCTGCCCTTTGATCCATCAACCCCACTACTGGGAACCTATTTTAAAGCTGTAGTTGCAAAAACAGGACATGCTTTATGCATGGTGTTATTTCTTTTTTATGCATTGTGTTATTTATTTCACAACTATTATAAAAAAATTGATTGAAAACAAATGCCCATTTATAGGTGATTGGCTAAATAAATAACACAATGATAGGCACTGCAGCGATATAAAGGAATAATGGTGATCTCTCTATACTGTTATCTCCAAAATATAGTAAGTGAAAAAAGCAAGATGCAGAACAATCTAATGCAGCATGCTACATTTTGTGTATGACAGAAACACTGGCAGGTTAAACTGTTAACTAATGAAGCTATTAACAATAGGTAGAACAGGAATGGAACAGACTTCTCTTACTATATACAGCTTATTACATAGATTTCATTTTGAAATTTTAAATGTTTTATTTCAAAAAATAAAATTCACTAAAACAGCCGTCCTTAAAAACGGAAAACAAATGGAAATAAATGAACATACTGAGCTGGGCATGGTGGCTTACGCCTGTAATCCCCATACTTTGGGAGGCCCAAGCAGGAAGATTGCTTAAGACTAGGAGTTCAAGACCAACCTAGGCCACATAGGAAGGCCATGCCTCTACAAAAAAGAAAAATAAATAAAAATTAGCTGGGCCTGGCGGCATGCCTGTAGTCTCAGCCACTCAGGAGGCTGAGGTGGGAGGTTTGCTTGGTCCTGGGAGATTGAAGCTGTAGTGAGCTGTGATTGCGCTACTGCACTGTAGTGTGGGTGAAAGAGCAAGATGCTGTCTCTAAAAGAAAAAAAAAAAAGAAATAAATAAATAAACCTACTGTATATCAAATCAGTGATATAACCACACAGAGGAAATAATTATTTCAATCGGAACCTAAAAACATAATATTCCACCAAACAGTAGAATATATGTTAAGGA
The DNA here is from genome assembly GCF_049350105.2 of Macaca mulatta. Taxonomy (NCBI): domain Eukaryota; kingdom Metazoa; phylum Chordata; class Mammalia; order Primates; family Cercopithecidae; genus Macaca; species Macaca mulatta. The sequence goes on along the minus strand of NC_133408.1, from coordinate 21,852,067 downwards.
CAAAAATAGCTGCAAATATGTTTTAAACTTTAGTACTTTAAAATAATGATTTTGTTATTTTGACACTACATTATATTATAGGAAATACAAATCAGTAATTATACTAATGTAAATAGAAATTAAGATTTTTAGTGTAGGAAAAAAGAGATATGTGTATAAAGTTTTTAAAAATTAAGTACAGGTCCTATAATGTTCTATCTGATTTGGAAATGTTCTATTTGAATTGAGTTTGAACTCATGATGCTTTCCTCTTTTCAAAGCTACTTTTCCTATCTGTCCACTAAAAAGGCCCAGAAGACATCACAGCCTGTATCAATCAGCTTTGAAGAAGTAATAGATAACCTCAGAAACCTCAGTAGTTTGCCACCATATCCATTATATATTTGGCTTGTATTCCATTTTGGTGGCTCCAGGTCAGCTGCTGAGTCTCTTCTCTACGATCTTCCTGTTCTAGGACTCAAGCTGAAGGAATTGGCCCTATTTGGAACAGACAGTCCTTGTGGCCTAGGGAAAAGCAAAGGACAGAGCTTAACAGCTCTGCAAGCTTCTACTTAACATGAGATATGCCCATTGGTCAAAGCACATCACGTGGCCAAAAATGGAACTGGGATGGAGAATTGTGTTCTGCCTGCTAGGAGGCCCTAGAAATCATACAATAATAAATAAGAAGGGAGTTAGGAGTTGGGGATAATAATATAAACTATTCTACAACCCCTCAAAACTGAGCATACTTAGCATATAGACTATAATCCCTAAATACCATTCCACACTAACAATGACTAGGGAACTTTGGAGGGACACCTGATTCCAGTTTTAGGGTTAGGTGATTTAAGATGAGCCTGGGATGTTTTCTTGCCCTCGTGTATTCGTCTGTTTTCACACTGCTATAAGGAACTGCCAGAGACTGGGTAATTTACGAAGGAAAGAGGTTTAATTGACTCACAGTTCAGTGTGGATGGGGAGGCCTCAGGAAACTTAAAATCATGGTGGAAGGCGAAGGGGAAGCAAGGCACCTTCTTCACAAAGTGGCAAGAAGGACAATGCCAAGTGAAGGGGAAGAGCCCTTATAAAACTATCAGATCTTGTGAGAACTCACTATCATGAGTACAGCATGGGAGAAACTGCCACCATGATTGTTACCTCTATCTGGTCTCTCCCTTTACACGTGGGGATTATGGGGATTACAATCAAGATGAGATTTGGGTGGGGACACAAAGCCTAACCGTATCACTTAGAAGGCAAGGTAGCTGTCAAAGACTAATGAGATTGTGCCCAAAGGACAAAGGAATCAACCTAAAAAGACTTTCTTTGGCCAAACTGGAGGCAAGATGAGAATCAAAAGAGAAAATGTAATACTGAATGCAATTGATTTAAATATGTTGACTGTATTGTTAAATGCATTAATTATAAAGATACTAAAAAGAAAATCAAAAAAAATGTTTAAAAGTCATCACTCTGGCCGGGCGCAGTGGCTCAAGCCTGTAATCCCAGCACTTTGGGAGGCCGAGACGGGCAGATCACGAGGTCAGGAGATCGAGACCATCCTGGCTAACACGGTGAAACCCCCTCTCTACTAAAAAAATACAAAAAAACTAGCAGAGCGAGGTGGCAGGCGCCTGTAGTCTCAGCTACTCAGGAGGCTGAGGCAGGAGAATGGCGTGAACCCAGGAGGCGGTGCTTGCAGTGAGCTGAGATCCGGCCACTGCACTCCAGCCTGGGTGACAGAGCGAGACTCCATCTCAAAAAGAAAAAAAAAAAAAAAAAAGTCATCACTCTTTGGTCACCATTAGAATTAACTAGGTCAGTTACTCCTTACCCTGATATTTGACAATCAAAATAAATAATTATCTTTATTCTGCTTTCTTTTAGGCATGTATGTGTAACCACAAAGCCTTAACTTAGAAGGAAAAGTTCTTCTTTATAGAATTCAAGCTAATAAATGTCAAAGAAAATAGATAATGAAAAAATAATAGAATCTAATCATCATTTTGCAACATGTAATTGACTTAGGGTATGATTATTAATGGGTAAAATCATTAGAGAAAATGTTGATGAGAGCTTTACGATGGAAGGATCAGTCTGTTACCACCTGAAACACTGATTAATCTTAGCATCATTGAAAGTAGGAAAACCAGCAGGTGCTGTGGCTCACGCCTGTAATCCCAACACTTTGGGAGGCCAAGGTGGGTGGATTACTTGAGGTCAGGAGTTGAGACCAGCTTGGCCAACATGGTGAAACCCCCTCTCTACTAAAAATACAAAAATTTGCTGGGTGTGGTGGCTCATGCCTGTAATCCCAGCTACTTGGGAACCCGAGACATGAGAATCACTTGAACCTGGGAGGCAGAGGTTGCAGTGAGCCAAGATTGTGCCACTGCACTCTAGCCTGGGCAACAGAGTGAGACTTTCTCTCAAAAAAAAAAAATAAAAAGGAAGCACATAGCACTCCCTGTGTAATATTCTTGCCCATCCCTCCAAAAAAAGAAAATGACCTCCACTTGAATGAAGCCTCTCAGCAAGCGAACTTTCATTACAGAAGGATAGATGCACAAATCAAATGACACAAGGTAGCATGTGCACAAACTCAGAAAGTGGGTTTTTCTGCAGAATAACTGACCAGGTTTCTGCAACATATGGCATGAAAGGTAAAAACAAAGGGGGAGAGAGGAAAGAGCAGGTCAGCGCTAGATTAAACACATGCATAAAAGGCCTAAGAAGCAAATGTAATGCTGACATATAATATGTATCCTGATTCAAATAAGACATCAGGGAAATGTGACTAGACATTAAATTATACCAAGGAATTATTTTTGTTAGTTGTTCAAATGGTGTTATAGCTATATGTCTTTAATCTTTAGTGGTGCTTGCTAAAGTAATAAAATTATTTGGTATATATGATTTGCCTTAATATTCTTCAATAATGTAAATGTAGTAAATATGACAAAATCTTTATAACTTTAATCTGGATGATGACTATATGGTGTTTATTGTTTGTTGTCTCTATTTTTGTATATATTTGAAAATTTTCATAATAAAAAACTTAACCCATAAAATAGAAAAAAGATAATAATATGATAAATATACTGAAATTCTGGGGGGTTTTTTTGTTGTTTTTTTTTTCCTGAAGCCCTCTGGTCTTTTTTGTATGTTCCACTTTTCACTCTACAGGTTTAAAGAGAAAATGAATAGAACAAAGTGAATTTACTTGAAATATTTGAAATACCAGCTCTTTTTTTTTTTCTCTTGAGATGGAGTCTCACTCTGTCACCCAGGCTGGAGTGCAGTGGCACCATCTCAGCTCATTGCAATCTCTGCTTCCCGGGCTCAAGCGATTCTCCTGCCTCAGCCTCCCGAGTAACTGGTATAGGCATCTGCTACATTTGTTTTTGTTTTTTTTTTTTCAGTAGAGACGGGGTTTCACTATGTTGGCCAGGCTGGTCTCTAACTCTTGACCTCAGGTGATCTGTCCGCCTCGGCCTCCCAAACTGCTGGGATTACAAGTGTGAGCCACTGTGACTGGCTGAAACACCAGCTCTCTTAAATGCTGTGCCTTAACCAGGGTAGTCAGTGTAAGAAATGCAAATTATGTTTGAATAGTCCCTTTTAAAAAGCTGTTTAGTCTACCTCCCACTAGTAGTTTTTTTAAAATGTCTTTTTTAAAAAAAGAAAAGAAAACCAATTCACCCCTGTCATCAGCTAGAACTCCAAGATCCTGGGTTATACAGCAAAGTCTGTTAGTAAATCCAGTGCATAGGAGCTACATTTTTTTTTTTAACAATGTAGCATGGACCTTTCAGTGTATTTCTTTTGAAAGGGACTTTAATATTTTATTCCCTAAAGTGTAAAAATACTCATCACATGAATGCATGCCACATTCATAGACTGATGGCAAGAAAAAGTGAATATAAAAAAGGAGTTGATTAAATTCCTAAAAATTTAAAAGTTTTGTCTTGCATTTGTTTAGTGGAGACTGGTTCCATTAAGGCCTTCTTGTCCACCCCCAGGCTCCTTCTAAACAAGTAAAGAGAATACCTGCAGATGTCTTACATTCAACATATCAACTCAAGCACATTTCAAAATTGGCCATAGTTTCTAAAATATTCATTTAATGTTAAAGTTCTTGTCATTAATAACTTAGTGCCAAGCTTCCTGTGAGTTCTTCGTAAGATTGAATTTCTCATAGTTCCTTTAGCCCTGAAGACCCCAAACCTATGAGGATTCTCTAGAGAAGATGCCGATTATGGGAAAAGAATGGAAAAAGGAGAGGCATTTAGCAGCCGCATTAGAATAGCCTGGAGCCTGTGTCAGCAGCATATGCACACTGTCATTGTAGCCATTTGTGTCAGAAGCTATTTCTGTGCTGGATAGCACTTTCTCCAAGTACACTATGAATTCATGAGCAAGGGAATGTAGATGTTAATGGAGGAAGAAGTTTCACTTCACCTCCCACTCCTTTGCCTCTTAATTTTAGAGTGGAAGCAAGATTGCATCACAGTCCTCCATGGGATATATATTCAGAGTCCTAATTATTTGAACAATCATATATTACTTGCTTGTACAATTATATATACGTTCAATTGTTTGTAGTTAGCCACAAGTTACCAAAATTTGCTGAGTAATGATGAGACCCATCAAGACCAGCCTTTTTCATGATGTGAGCTAGAAGGTTTAAGGAGATTTATTTCTAATTAGAAAATGAAAGGACAAAAGATTTTGGAAGCGGGCTATTGCAACACTTCTTTTATAGAGCAGTTATCCCACTGATGTGTATATTGAATACAAATTTTCTTTTCAGAGAACAATGGACTTACATCTATCTTTTTTTTTCATTTTTGAGATGGGGTCTCTCTCACCCAAGCTAGCATGCAGTGGTGCAATAACAGCTTGTGCTAGTTTATTTATTTTTTTGGAGAGATGAGGTCTCACTATTTTGCTCAGGTTGGTCTTGAATTCCTGGACTCAAGTGATGCTTTTGCCTCCTGGCAAAAGTGCTGGGATTATAGGCGTAAGCCACTGCAACCAACCTGACTTTCATCTTTTACCTAAAGGAGTATTAGTCACATCCTCTCTTACAAGGTGACTCGTGGCAGGTTCATATGGATAGGGATGGTGGACAGAATCACTTTCACTTTTTAAATTGATTGATTTTATGAATTATATTTCTAATATGTATTTGCCAGTGGTACATTATTGAATTCATAAGTTAAATATCCATGTGAAATGTCTCTTCTAGATGTTCAAAGGACCACCTTATATTTAACCACAAATGTCAAATTTTGTTCACAAAGAAGCAAAAAGTGTGATATAAATAAAATGGAACTAGAGTTCCAATGGGCTAGATTGAGTCAGTTCTGCCCTTGGTAATCATATGGTTTTAGAAAAGCTACTTTATTGTATTTGAGTCTTTTCTCCCCTCATTTGTTAAATGAAAGGGTTTGATTTAATGATAGTTTGTGTTGTTTATAATTTAACATTTTATGTTTTTAAATGGGAAAATGTACCATATTTTAGCCTGTTATAATAAAATTATGTTATATGTAGCTGAGAACACGTTTTAAAATTCTAAACTGCCTCCTTTAGAATTCTCCTTGGTTAGAACAGGGCCTGTTTTAGAAGGAAGCAAGAAAATAAGCTCCAAAAATGCTGGATATTCATGAAGTTGACTGTATATCATGCTATAAACTTTTTGTTGGATGCAGTAGCCAACAGGAAGTTGTGGAAGGTTTTGAAGGTATTGGGGATAAACAATCATTTTGACCCTTACATATAGACTAGACTTGGGAAGAAAGGGTAACTGTAAGGCAGGTCTTAGGTATTGAGGTCAGGATTAAACTGGAGGCTGTCAAAATTGTTTAGGAAAAGTTGAATCCGGAAGACACTCAAAATAGAAATTGATAAGATGCAGTGATTGATTAAATATAGGGGGCATCAAAGAAATCAAAACAGGTATTCCAAGATTGTAACCTTGTAGAACCAGAGAAATCATGGTATTTAATTGAGAATCATTCAGAAGTAATAAAATAGCCAACTAAATCTCTAAAGACCACTGGAGAGTGGATGATCATGATCTGTACCTATCCCCTATATTTAAGTGGTAAAATGGAAACAGAAATGTAAAACCACTCTGGGAAAAAACATGGAGAAAATTAGTAGGAGGCAAAAAACTGAACTCTGGAGAACATGCTTAGTTAAAGAATATAAAAGAGCAGAGACAATGACAAAACAAGTGCCCAGAGAAATAATGGACAACCAACAGAACCAGTGTCATGGAAGCTGGGGAGGAATTTTGCAATGTCAGTTGTTATCTAGAGGTCAGGAAGAATGAAGGGAAAAGATCAGGGTGAAGTGTTGGGTAACCTGGGGGGATTAAAAAGTAAAGAAAAAACAAAAATTAGCATTCGAATGGAACTTTACAATTGACAAAACACTTTCAGAGGAATTATTTTACTTCTCATGTTAACATGACTGTGAGACACATAGGACTATTTTTTATCACAGTTTCATAAATGAGAAACACGGGGCCGGGCGCGGTGGCTCAAGCCTGTAATCCCAGCACTTTGGGAGGCCGAGACGGGCGGATCACGAGGTCAGGAGATCGAGACCATCCTGGCTAACACGGTGAAACCCCGTCTCTACTAAAAAATACAAAAAAAAAAAAAAAAAAAAAAAAAAAAAACTAGCCAGGCGAAGTGGCGGGCGCCTGTAGTCCCAGCTACTCGGGAGGCTGAGACAGGAGAATGGCTAAACCCGGGAGGCGGAGCTTGCAGTAAGCTGAGATCCGGCCACTGCACTCCAGCTTGGGTGACAGAGCGAGCCTCCGTCTCAAAAAAAAAAAAAAAAAGAAAGAAACACGGGAGCTTAGGGTACTTTTGGGACTTATACCGAGGCAGGACTTAAAGTTAGAGTTACTGACTCAAAATCCCACATTCTTTGCTATCTGGAAGACAAGGATACAAAGAATATGCTGGAAAGTACCAACCAATAGTGTATTTGCAGTGTCTTTGTCTCTCACCACATATAAATGCCTTCTATATTCACAACTCAAATCAAATTCAAAGCAATATTAACCTGAAGGGTAAGCCATAAGCCTGTAATGAGTATTTCATGTTCTAAAAATATTATTTAACTAAATGGGAGAAATATCCAAAAATGAACACATTCCATATTGGAAGGGGTTTATCATCCAATTTAATCATCCTAATAGCATCACAGCAGATCATTTAAAAGGGAAATAGAAAACGTCCTCATAATTTTCTAGCCTTTTTTTTTGCCGTAAGTTCATATTAAAAGAATAACATTAATATTGCTTTAAGCAAAGATAAACATTATTATACATCATGCATTTCCTAAATTTCAATTATGTGTTATTTTAAAAATTGCTATGTGTGTCTGATGATAGAACACAAGGCTATGTTTTTCCTTCCTTTTAAAATAAAAAATAACTCTTTTAGCTGATTTCTTGGGTGCCATTTTGTAATTTCTTTTGTCTTTCACTACTTCCCAACTTTAGTTTCCATAGGAACAGGATCCATCGGAAAGCATTTGGGATTCTTTCAAAATGTTGACTCCGAGATTTCTAATTAGGGTTCAGGCACTTATAGTTTAATTAATATGAGACTTTTTCTGTGTTTTATCTTTGAAGGTGGAAAAAACTGGGTTATGATATCATAATATGTTTGCCTTTTCAAAGATTTTTATTAGAGATTTGGATCAAAGAGCTTTAAGATCATTTAAAAATGCATTAATACATGGCTGAAAAAATTAAATATATTATGTATACTATTCTTGACAGATAAGAAGACTTAAAACAACAATTATCCCAGTTGAATGCATCAAAATTAGTTGACTTTTCCTTAGCTGAAAATTGATTCTTTGAAATATAACATAAATCTAGTGTCTCCTATACCTCTTTTATAGTTTGTTGTTGTTTTTCTGAGATGGAGTCTCGCTCTGTCACCCAGGCTGGAGTGCGGTGATGCGATCTCGGCTCACTGCAACCTCTGCCTCCTGGGTTCAAGCAACCCTCCAGCCTCAGCCTTCTGAGTAGCTGGGACTACAGGCCACTGCCACCACACTCAGCTAATTTTTTGTATTTTTAGTAGAGATGGGGTTTCACTATGTTGACCAGGCTGGTCTCGAAACTCCTGACCTCAAGTGATCCGCCCACCTCGGCCTCCCAAAGGCTGGGATTACAGGCCTGAGTCACTGCACCCAGCCTCTTTTATAGTTTTATTGTGAGAACAAGTATGGTCAATGGAAAATAATGTAGGTGATAGATTTTACTTTTTAAAAATTACCGTTATAGTCACATTACATTAGCTGTATAAGACAAAACAATCCTCAGTTTATAAAACAAAGCATTCAACTTTCTATTAACAGAGAGTGTGCTCAAGGAATTAAATCAGGGACTATCAACAGGAAGGGGATTACTGCCCCCTCCAAAGTCCCGCTGCATGCTCATGTGAGTGAAAACTTCATAATTATCTGAGCTTATACTGTAACTTACACTGTTATACATATAAACACAAATATTCTTTTGGACAGTCTTATCATATAACTAAATATACAAATTTGTATTCTAATGCTCACAATAACCCTATTTTTTTGTTTTTTTTTGGAGACGGAGTCTTGCTGTGGCGCCCAGGCTGGAGTGCAATGGCACAATCTTGGCTCATTGCAACCTCCACCTCCCAGGTTCAAATGATTCTCCTGCCTCAGCCTCCTGAGTAGCTGGGATTACAGGGGCATACTACCATGCCCGGCTAATTTATGTACTTTTAGTAGAGACGGGAGTTTCACCATTTTGGCCAGCCTGGTCTCAAACTCCTGACCTTAGGTGATCTGCCCACCTTAGCTTCCCATAGTGCTGGGATTACAGGCGTGAGCCACTGCACCTGGCCAATAACTCTATTCTTATATTCCTGTACTATTTGAAATGGTTTCTGATCTTACTTAAATCCCATTTAACATTATAAATGCACACCAGGCATGGTGGCTAATGCCATAATCCCAGCACTTTGGGAGGTGGAGGTAGAGGATCTCTTGAAGCCAAGAGTTTGAGACTAGCTGGATTGGGCAACATGGCAAGATTCCATCTCTGTGAAAGTAAACATTAAGAAAATTAGCTAGGCATGGTGGTGCATGCCTATAGTGCTAGTTACTTGGGAGGCTGAAGCAGGAGGATCCCTTGGGCCCAGAGGCTCAGCGTTGCAATGAGCTATGATCATGTCACTGCATACAACCTGGGTGACAGAGCAAGACACTGTCTCTGAAAAAAGAAAAAATAATAATAAGTGTAGGCTAACATGTGACTTCATTGTGTCTTCTAGTGTACTCATGTGTAAGCATTTATGAATTAAAATATATATTATGTTGTTTTTTTATTTCTCTTTAACATTAAAGGGACATTACATTATTTCCCAAATTTTACATATATATAAATTTTATGTATATAAATTATATAAATTATATGTTTGTATATGTAGTGTTATATTATCTATAAATTTTGTTTCAGAATAATAAAGGAGGCATCAAAATTTATTATAAAATGAGGGTCTGATAGTGTTAAGAACCAATGAATTAAAATAAATGAATGCAAATTACATGTATTTAATCACTGCACTAAATTCTTAGGTTTGTGGTGGTTGAAAACAAAATTATATACTCTATTTTTAGGGAAGCAGTTTTTCTCTTTCCAAGATTCATTTTTAGCTAACATGAGCACAAAAATTAAATGGGAGAAAAATGTTAAAAAAATAATTGCAGAACACGCTGCAGAATAATCGTGGATATGTGTAGATGTGGGTGTGTTTCATTAAAATCTATTTAAGTTTTTTTCTTTCTTATGTAGTTAAGGTAAGGATAGTTTTTGAATTATTCAGTGTCAAAATTACTTTTGGATTTTTGTGCAAAGAAGCTATAAACCCATAACATTATCAAAAAAGTCAAAATATAGATAAAACTTAATACTTTCTTTGTTTTATTTATTTATTTTGAGAAGAGGTCTCACTCCTGTCACCCCGGCTGGAGAGCAGTGATACAGTAAAATTCACTGCAGCTTCGACCTCCTTGGCTCAAGCCATCCCTCCCACCTCAGCCTCCTGAGTAGCTGAGACTATAGGCTCCTGCCACCATGCCTGGCTAGTTTTTGTTTTTGTTTTGTAGAGACAGGGTCTTGCTATGTTGCCCAAGCCACCCTTGAAGCCCTGGGCTCAAACAGTCCTCCAGCCTCAGCCTCCCAGAGTGCTAGGATTAGAGGCGTGAGCCACTGTGACCAGCCTTATTTTTGTATTTTATTTTTTTGAGACAGGGTCCCACTCTGTCACCCAGGCTAGAGTGCAGTGGCATGATCGTAGCTCACTGTAGCCTCAATGTCCTGGGCTCAAGTGATCCTCCTGTCTCAGCTTCTTGAGTATCTGGGATAGGAGGTGTGAGCCACTGCACCTGGCTATACTCAGTTTTTTGTTATTTTTTTTTTTTGAGACGGAGTCTCGCTCTGTCGCCCGGGCTGGAGTGCAGTGGCGCGATCTCAGCTCATTGCAAGCTCCGCCTCCCAGGTTCATGCCATTCTCCTGCCTCAGCCTCCTGAGTAGCTGGGACTACAGGCGCCCGCCACCTCGCCCGGCTAATTTTTTTGTATTTTTTTAGTAGAGACGGGGTTTCACCGTGTTAGCCAGGATGGTCTCGATCTCCTGACCTCGTGATCCACCCGTCTCGGCCTCCCAAAGTGCTGGGATTACAGGCTTGAGCCACCGCGCCCGGCCTAGTTTTTATTTTAACTGGTATTATTTGCAGGTCTTGTAGCCTAGGTATCACAATACATTAAACAATAGACAGTTAATATTATATTTAAGTATATTTTATATTATATGTAAATATAGCTTATACTCTTCTTAAAATACAGTACAAGAAGTTTATACATTCGATTTGAAGACAAAATATGTCCACTTTGGTTTACAACAGACATTTGATTACCTCCTATTGGGGGTTAAGTATGATGTAGACACAACCTTGTATCAAATAGTTCCTAACATCATGTTCCTAACACTATTCAATGGGAGGACCAGGCACGTAAAATATCATAATTTTTTAAAAGTCTTATGACAAGTACTACATCAGATAGAGGAAGGGATGACTACGTATGGGAGGACAGAAGGGGCCAGCGAAAGCTTTACTTTTCTTGACATTTTGGTGGGGTGTTGAATAACATAGAAGTTCATCATTTGGCAGGGAAGTGTTGGAGAGAGGGGATTCCAGGCAGAGGGCTTGGAGAATGCAGAGAGCCAGAGTGTCTGGGAACTCCACGGTGGGTGCCTTGAACATAGGGTTTGTAGGGAGCAGTAGTCAAAGGGGAGACTGGAAAGATGGGAGCCAGTTCCAAAAGGCCATTTGAAGGAATTTGGAATTCATCCTGAAGGTAACAGGGGGCCTCTGAAGGAAGCTAAATATCAGATAGTATTTTAAGGCGCTAACTCATGTAAGAGTGAGGAGGATGAATTGCAAACTTGTCCACATCTATATTCATCCTTGGCAATTTCCCTCCTGAATCCAAGGAAGAGGGGTGCTATGGTTTGAATATTTGTTCCCTTCAAGACTCATGTTGAAACATAAACCCTAATGTAGCAGTATTGAGAGGTAGGGCCTTTAAGAAGTGATTGAGTCATGAGGACTCTGCCTTCATGAATGGATTAACCCATTCATGGATTAACAGTTTAAGGAATTAATGAGTTATCATAGGAGCGGGACTGGTGGCTTTATAAGGAAAGGAAGAGAGACCTGAACTAGCACTCTCGCACACTGAGCCCCCTCTGTGATGCCGTGTACCACCTAGGGACTCTTCAGAGAGTCCCCACCAGCAAGAAGACCCTCATCAGATGTGACTCCTCTACTTTGGACTTCTCAGCCTTCATAACTCTAAGAAATAAATTCCTTTTCTTTATAAATTGCCCCATTTCAGGTATTGCATTATAAGCAACAGAAAACAGACGAAGACAAGGGGTTTCTCCTACCCAAAGCTAATTTCACACCTGTGCACATGATCCTATTTTTCCAATCTCTTGTGTTCTTTGTGCAGCAATTAATCTCCTCTCTCTGTCATGTATCTTCAACTTATCTTCATTACTAGCTCTCTTACCACAGGCTATAAATATGCTCAAACCTCTACAACTTACTGTAGCAAAGAACCCCGCTATGATTCTCCAATGAAACTTCTTGACACAGTGATATATATTTATTATATCAATTTTCTTACTGACCGTTCAACTCACTGCACATTGTCTGTTTCCCATGCCATTGAAATTGCTATCATCATATCACCAATAATTTACTGGTTCCTAAGTCCATGGCTTGCTTTTTTAAATTTATTTTTATTTTATTTATTTACTTATTTATTTATTTGAGATAGTCTTTCTCTGTTTCCCAGGCGGGAGTGCAGTGGCGTGATCTCGGCTCACTACAACGTCCACTTACCGAGTTCGAGTGACTCTCCTGCCTCAGCCTCCCAAGTAGCTGGGACTACAGGTGCACACCACCATGCCCGGCTATTTTTTGTATTTTTAGCAGAGATGGGGTTTCACTATGTTGGCCAGGCTGTTCTCAGACTCCTGACCTCGTGATCCGCCCACCTTGGCCTCCCAAAGTGCTGGGATTACGGGTGTGAGCCACTGCGCCCAGCCCATAGCTTGCTTTTTTACTCAAAACCTTACTTGACCTTTCTAGAACATCAAACATTGTTGACACTCCCTCTTTGAAAGTCTGCCCATCCGTGATTTCCATGACATCATTCTGTCCTAGTTTCTCTTATTTCTCTAACTGCCTCTTCTCAATCTCCTACATGGTTTCCTCTTGAACTTTTTTCTTATTCTACTCCAGTGTTTCATGCTCTAAATTATATTCCTCCCTAGAGAGTCACAATGCTCCTTAGCATGTTAGAGGCTCCAATAAGTCCTTTTATATGGCAGAGAACTTTGTTTAACTTGTTAACCCAGTGTTTCTCAACCCAGCGTTTCTTTATCACCAAGGAATCCTTATCCCTTTGTAAAACGCTCTATGTCAATGGCCAGTCTGAGGGAGAAGATGCAGGAAAGGAATGTCAAAGAAGAGAATAGTGTCACAATAGCCACCAAATGTGACAAATCATAAAATGCTACTTAATTTCATCAACATAGATTGGAGAGAAAAGTTCCATGGGTTGTCTAGAGTGTTGCCTTGGGCTTTAACAGGAAAACTTCCTAGAGATGGTGAGACTTGAGAGAGGTCTTGAGGGTTGGAGAAAATTGTAAGGAAAAGGAGACAGCACTCCCACCCATGCCTGCACCTCTTCTCTGAGTGAAGGCTGTACAAGGGATAAGAAAGGCTACATGAACATGTCCTTTGTCCTTGACATGCCTCTGAAGAAGGTATTTGTTAAAGTTTAAAGGCAAGTGCTTGATTATGTAAGGTGGTTTTACGTCAGCATTCTCAACAAAATAGACTATGGAACACTTTTTAAATGACTGTATTGGCAGACCTCCAAGGGAACTCCTAAGGTACAAAGCTCACTAGTTTTAAGTAGGCACTCAGATTAATTTACTACTATAATTCATTATGATGCTTGTATTAGGGTTGTCCAGACAAGTAGAACCATCAAGATGTGTGTGTGTGTGTGTGTGTGTGTATGCACGCACATGTGCGTGCATGTATGTACATATGTGTGTATAAAGAGACTTGTTTTAAGGAATTGGTTCATGTGATTATGGAGGCAGACAAGCTACAGACCCAGGAATTGCCAAGGTTGCAGTTCAAGTCCAAAGGCTATCTGCTGGCAGAATTCCCTCCTGCTTGAGAGAAGTCATTCTTTTGTTCGAATTAGGCCTTCAATTGATTGGATGAGACCCACCAACGTTACGGAGGGCAACATGCTTTACTGATTTAAATGTTAATCACAAACTGCACATAGTGGCTCACGTCTGTAATTCCAGCACTTTGGGAGGCCAAGGCGGGTGGATTACTTGAGGTCAGGAGTTTGAGACCAGCTTGGCAAACATGGCAAAACCCCATCTTTACTAAAACACAAAAATGAGCTAGGCGTGGTGGTGCACACTTGTGTTCCCAGCTACTCAGGAGGCCGAGGCAGGAGAATCGCTTGAACCCAGGAGGGTGAGGTTGCAGTTTGCTGAGACTGCGCCATTGCACTCCAGCCTGGGTGACAGAGTGAGACACCATCTCAAAAATAATAATAATAAAATGTTAATTTCATCCAACAACACCCTCACAGAAACATCCAGAATGTTTGACCACATATCTGAGCATCACTGCCTAGCCAAGTTGACAGGTAAAATTAACTATCACAATGCTATTTTCAATTGTATATCAACATTTTTAAAAAGCAAATAATTTAAGAAAATTGCTCACCTTGTGTTATTAAATTTAGAATGCTTTATTAATCTTATTTTGATTTTATAATAGAGATTTTAAAAAATTACATTAAGTTATGGCTATTATTTATTATTATTATTATTATTATTAGAGAAGGAGTCTTGCTTAGTCATCCAGGCTGGAGTGCAAAGGTGTGATCTCTGTTCACTGCAACCTCTGCCTCCAGAGTTCAAGCTATTCTTCTGCCTCAGCCTCCCGAGTCGCTGGGATTACAAGCACCCGCCACCACACCCGGCTAATTTTTGTATTTTAGTAAAGACAGGGTTTTGCCATGTTGGCCAGGCTACTTTTTTATTTTTTTGAGACAAGGTCTTGCTCTGTCTCCCAGCCTGGAATGCAGTGGCGAGCTCACAGCTCACTGCAGCCTTGACCTCTTGGGCTCAAGTGATCCTCCCACCTCATCCTCCTGAGGAGCTGGAACAACAGAAGCACATACCATGCTCAGCTAGCTTGTTTATTTTTTGTAAAGATAGGATCTCACTGTGTTGCCCAGACTGGTCTCAAACTCCTCAAGTGATCCTCCTGCCTCCATCTCTCAAAATGCTGGGATTACAGGCATGAGCCATCGCACCTGGCAGTTGTGGCTTTTAAAATCACATTTGAAGTTACTATCTAGAAAGATATTTTAGGAATTGACCCTATCATTTTAAGCATCAAATAAATTCATTTAATTTTTTGTTGCAGCATAATGTGAAAATTATTTCTGCACAGTGATATCTTTTGGTCAGAACTCGCTACTTTGAAATCTTTTGTTCTTTAATCTTGGGCAGTTCATCTCTTAATTAAAAAAATTAAAGTGGTATACTCATTATCGTAGTCCCCCCTTATCCACAGTTTCGCTTTTTGTAGTTTCAGTTACCCATGGCCAACCACAGTCCAAAAATACTAAATGAAAAGTTCCAGAAATAAACAATTCACCTCGGATGGGAATCATCCCTTTGTCCAGTGTATTCATGCCATAGAAGCTACCCACCTGTTAGTCACTGATATTGCCTGTTCCTGTCATCCAATCAGTGACATCGTTGTGGCTGGATGATTCAGGATCACTCGAAGCAGATGATTCTCCCTCTGATGTACTGTCAGAAGGTCAATAGTAGCCTAATGCTACCTCACAATGCCTGTTGCTCACCTCTTTTTATCTCATCACATCGGCATTTTATCTCTTACATTATCATGAGAAGGGTGAATACAGTACAATAAGATATTTTGAGAGAGACCTCATCCACTAAATTTTTATTACAGCATATTGTTGTAATTCTATTTTATTATTAGTTCTCACTGTTAATTTTGTACTGTGCCTAACTTATAAATTAAACTTTATCATAGATATGTATGTATAGGGAAAAGCATAGTGTATATAGGGTTTGGTACTATCCGTGGTTTCAGACATCCACTGGGGGTCTTGGAACATATCTCTCATGAATTAAGGGGGAGTAGTGTGTTCCATCCCATCTTCTCCATAATTAACTTCACTTCCATTCATTCAGCAAATGTTTACTGAGTAGCATATGGCAAGGATTGTTCTTTGCCCTTGGGATTGATTATTAACAAAACTTAGTAACTAAAATAAAGGTCCCCATCTTCAGTACATAAACACATATGCAATGCATTAGAAGATAATAATGCTATTTTCAATTATATATCATTTGAAAATATGTAAAAAGAAAAAGAAAGCAGGATCAAAGGAATCAGGAATGTGGAAAGGGAAAGGTGAGACGAAAGTGGGCTGAAATATTTGATAGATCAGAGGAGATTTTATTAAGGAGGTGTCCTTTGAGCAAAGACTTGAAGAAGTGAGGGAGTTAATAGGCATCTGAAGGGAGAGTCTTTCAGATGAAGGAAACAGCTAGAGTCTGGCCTGATTGAGGATGAACTGGAAGCCAGTGTCCCTGGAGCAGAGGGAGGGGAGAGTCGAGAAAAGGAGATTCGAAAGCAATGGGCCACATTGCATAGTTCTAGGCCAATGAAAGGACTTCTCCTTCTACTCCGGAGAAATGAAGAACTAGTCCAAGGTTTTGAGCAGAAGAGTACCATGATCTGACTTAGCATCTTAAAGGGTCACTCTAGTGGATGTGTTGAGATTAGATTCCAGAAAGGCACGACAGAAGCAGGACAGTCAGGAGGCTATTGCAGTAATCCAAGAAAGAGATGTTAGTGCTCAGACCACAGTAGTAGCTATGGGAGGAGTGAGAAGTGGTCAGATTCTGAATGCATTTTGAAGGTAAAGCCAATAGTTTTTGCTGATGAATTGGAGAGGGGCTGTGATATGTGGGATCACTAAAAATAAATGCCAGATATTTTTCAGCCAGAGCAATGGAATAATTGGGTTGCCACCATCTGACGTGGAGAAGGTGGAACAGGTTTAGAAATAAGGATGATGTTTGGATGTAGAGTTTGAAATGTCTCGTAAACTTTCAGGTGATAGGCATTTGGATCTGAAGTTCAGCAAAGATGTCCAGAATGGAAATATATATTTGGGAGTATTTAGCATGTCAGAGTGTTTAATGCCAGGAATCTGGATCACATCATTAAAGAAGGAAATATAGATAGAGGAGTAGAGTTGACCAAGGATGGGAGCCATGAGAAGAAAAACTAGGAAGGTGTGTTGTCCTGGATGTTAAGTGTGGAAAGCGTGTTAGGAAGAAGGGTGTGATGGGTTGTGTCAATTGAGGTAGTTATGGAAGGCATCATCATAAATTATGTTTTACAGAGGACAAGACACAGCCAAAGAGGTTTCAACTCTCCAAAACATATCATAGTAAGGACAAAAAAGGAGGAAGAATTTAAACCCAGGGCTTTCCACTGTAGTGAAGTAGTCATTACATTTAAAAAGGTAGGGGAGGCCAGGTGTGGTGGCTTACACCTATAATCCCAGCATTTTGTGGGGCTGAAGCAGGCAGATCGCTTGAGCCCACAAGTATGAGAACAGCTTGGGCAACACGGTGAAATCCCATTTCTACAAAAAATAGAAAAATTAGCCAGACAGGTTGGCTAACAGCTGTGGTCCAGCTACTCAGAAGGCTGAGGTGGGAGGATCACCTGAGCCCAGGGAGGTTAAGGCTGCAGTGACCCATGATTGTGCGCCTGCACTCCAGCCTGGGCAACAGAGTGAAACCCTGTCTCAAAAAAAAAAAAAAAAAAAAAAAAAAAGATGGGGGAAAAGTATAACTCTAACAATTCATTTTTCACAGAACATCCTCATGCACGATTATTGCAGAAGCATTTGTGAAATGCTCTATCTGCATCACCACATTGGATAAAAAGCAATGTGAAGTGAGGGAAGAGGGATGAGAAGCAAGTATTTATAGAGAATCTACTGTGTGCCAAGATGTAGGCTAAGCAATTATGTGCATAACTTTATTTAATCTTTACAACCAGCTAGGAAAGGCATTACTAGCTTCATTTTAGCTAAACGAAACTGAGGTTGTAGCTTGTCCAAGGTGACGTGGCTAGTAATTCACAGCACTGGGTTTCAAATACTGGGTTATGACTTCCTCAAGACAGAATGATTCTGTTTCCATCTATAATGAAGACTAAGACTTAAGTTGCATTTCTCTTACAGACTACTCTTTTCTTACCTTGCTAGACTCTAATGTTGTCTTTTATTTAATTTTAGATGATATTTATTCAAAAAGCCAAGCTGTTGAAAATAATAGTGGTAGGATACAATTTAGTTCTTTATCCCAATGGGGGTAAAGTCAGTTCCGATACCACCTTATTA
The DNA here is from genome assembly GCF_049350105.2 of Macaca mulatta. NCBI lineage: Eukaryota > Metazoa > Chordata > Mammalia > Primates > Cercopithecidae > Macaca > Macaca mulatta. The sequence goes on along the minus strand of NC_133408.1, from coordinate 21,833,931 downwards.
AGTGCTAAGATTACATGCTAAGGCTGACTCTAAATAATTTCAAAACTTTTGGTAGATTCTGCCATATATCTAGTTCTCTTCATGCTATGACAAACATTAAACAGCCATTTCACTTGAGTTATATTATGACAATTAGACTTTTGCATACCGTATCTGGACACAAATACCTTTGTTCCTCTTTTCAATACTCAATTTGAAAGAGTTTCAAAAATTTGACCTTGGCTGAGCGTGGCGGCTCATGCTTATAATCCCAGCACTTTGGGAGGCCGAGGTAGGTGGATCACTTGAGCCCAGAGGTTCGAGACCAGCCTGGGCAACGTAAAGTGACCCTGTCTCTACAAAAAACACAAAAATTAGCCAGGCATGGTGGTATGTGCCACAGTCCCAGCTACTCAGGACTGCTGAGGTGCAATGATTGCCGGAACCCTGGGAGATCAAGGTTGCAGTGAACTATGATCACGCCACTGCACTCCAGCCTGCGTGGCAGAGCAAGACCCTGTGCCAAAATTAAAAAAAGAAAAAAAAATTGACCTTTATCCAATAGCACAAAAACTCATTTCCTTAGGAGGCAGCTCCAAAGGTCCAACTGATTTTAATGTGTGCAAATATTCACTAAATTATTTTATTGGTCTAGTTCACTGACACTAAAAAGGTACGTGTTGGTGTTAGCTCACAATTGGATGAGTAGGACTAGTTTTGAAATAAAAAAGTCAAAGAACTGTTTTTACCAAAAGAAAAGGAAAATTATGGTCCCTGGATTTAGAGGACCCAAGAAATCAGGGTAGCTAATTCTTAGGAATCTTGCCTGACAATTGTGAATATGATAGTTAAGCCATGCCAAATCATTGTTTCCGTGTTCTGCACTTCAAAATAAATGGTTCTTGTTCTTTTGGCTTCCTGAGGACTAATCAAAGGAAGCATGAAGCAACAATGGCTGGGAAGTTTCCCTTGGTTTTCAAGTTTCTTCTGTAAGCACTTGTGGTAATAGAATTTAATTAATAACACTTGTATGTAATGTAAGGGCCAAGATTTTATGAGTCATCTTCCAGTAGGAAAGTTGAAAAATAAAATTCACACAACTCTCATATTTTAAGAAATGAAGTTTGATAGAGAGTGTGCATGCTAAATCACTGGACATATAAAATCTTTAGTATTTTAAAGGCTGAATCTCAGATCATGGTCCATGGAGACCGTTTCTTTCTCCCAGCTTTGTGGGTGGTAAATTCGAGAAAGCTAAGTAAACTCATTAATAAGGAGAAGTCCAAAATTATGTGTAGGAGTGGGTTATTAGTTCCCTGTGTAAGAAAAATAATACAAAAAAAAAAACCTTATTCTTGCAAATTTTATAAAATGTGCATGCATTGCTAAGCCCTCCCCACACCCACCCTCACTTGGGCCTTGTGGAAGCACCCTTGTAAGGGTTGGTCCCAAAAACTTAAGCCTTATTAAACTCATGGTCAACCTGTATCCCTTTATGTGCTTATTTATTATATACAACCTTCTTTGAGACAGCCTTGCTCCGTCACCCAGGCTGGAGGGCAGTGGCACAATCTCAGCTCTCTGCAACCTCCGCCTCCCGGGTTCAAGTGATTCTCCTGCCTCAGCCTCCTGAGTCGCTAGGACTACAGGCATGCACCACCACACCTGGCTTATTTTTTGTATTTTTTTTAGTAGCGATGGGGTTTCACCATGTTGGCCAGGCTGATCTCCAACTCCTGACCTCAAGCAATCCACTGGCCTTGGCCTCTCAAAGTGCTGGGATTACAGGCATGAGCCACTACGCCCAGCAGAAAAGGATTATCTTTGTTTGAGAAATGCAAAGATAACCTCATTTGCAGATTATACATTTAACAGATTGGTGATATTAGATAATCCTTTTGATCTTTTTTTATGCTAATCTCTGCAAAACACATTAAACTGTTAGTGATTCTGGAAATTCACTCAGTAAGGCAGAGAAGTAAAACTACGAAGATATAAACAAAGTTTGAAACAATACCAAACATCTATGTAGCCTGGGAGGTCAAAAGAGTTTAGTAGATGGTTAAGTGATATATCTTCTCACACATGCTGTTTAAGCAGCTATTTTTCTTTTTCTTTTTTCTTTTTTTGTTTTTTTTGAGGTGGGGTCTTGCTGTGTTGCCCAAGCTTGTCTCAAACTCCGGGGCTCAAGCAATACTCCCAAATCAGCCTCCCAAGTAGCTGGGATTACAGGCGCATGCCACCACATCCAGGTGGTTTAGTAACAAATACCTGTGGAATTATTATTTCTCTATCCCCTGACCCAAACTGCCACTGAGTAATCTGTGTGTGTATCAGCTGTTAGGGTGTTTTGTGCAGAGATGCACAGATTCTCACAGAATTTCCGAACCAGAGTTCAAATCCAGGTTCAGAAACTCAGTTTTAACCATTTGCCCAGAGCTGATCAAATTCTGGAGAAATGATTTACAACACCTAATCTTAAAAATGATTTATTTGACAATTAAATTAGTAAGTATATTTCTAGTGAGAAATAGAACTGCCAAATGCTGGCAGTGGTTCTGTACTTTTAATCTTTAAAAGCCATATCTAGGTCTAGGAGTTAGGTAACTACAGTTTCAGATTAAAGAGCAATGAATAATCCTAGTTAATAGAGCTCTCAAAGTCTGATGAACCATCTCTGCTATAGAGATGCGCCTATACACAACCCAGACCACGTCTCATTAGTAAGGAAAGTACCCAGGCTTGTTGTTCTCCATCTCTTTGCCATTACATCATGTGTCTGTTTTGATGTCTGACATATTTCATCTTTTTCTACTTTCCACTAATGAAGTTTTAGGGCCATCATTTTGTTTTCTGGTAACTTAATCTTAAGGAGAAGCAATTAGAACACGGAATGGCCAATAACCATGGCTTCCACTGAGTATGTGGTTCTTATTAGCATCCATTTTGGAAGGGGTATTTCTTCATTTTGTCTTGATAGTCTACTAGATTTGAAATGACTGTTGTCATCTACCTAAAATCTATAGCTAATGTCACACGTAAATGAATTGTGTTTGGCTGAAAATCAAAGACTACAGAATCCTAAAATGGCTTCTTCATGTCTGATAAAAAGCACCTGGTGAGAAAGTCACCCACTGATGGTTTTCCTCTGCCAATGGCTACCATTACACACTTGAACATGTGCAGGACATTTTTTTTTTTAATTTTTGAGAATTTATTTTACTTTGAGAAGTTAATTTAATTACTTCATCTCTTTCTAATATCACTGAAAAATTTTAATCTAGTTGTTTGTGCAACGGAATGCCCTGGAAGTTTTCCTGAACTTAGTAATGCAGGTAACTTACATGAAAATAACTTTATCCGGCCGGGCGCGGTGGCTCAAGCCTGTAATCCCAGCACTTTGGGAGGCCGAGGCGGGCGGATCACAAGGTCAGGAGATCGAGACCACAGTGAAACCCCGTCTCTACTAAAAATACAAAAAATTAGCCGGGCGCGGTGGCGGGCGCCTGTAGTCCCAGCTACTCAGGAGGCTGAGGCAGGAGAATGGCGTAAACCCAGGAGGCGGAGCTTGCAGTGAGCCGAGATCGCGCCACTGCACTCCAGCCTGGGCAACAGCGTGAGACTCCGTCTCAAAAAAAAAAAAAATAAATAAATAAAAAAAAGAAAATAACTTTATCCTCAATTTTGAATCTTCAGTAGTCTCTCTTATGCTTAAGTTGTTGAAGAACCAGAAAAGGCAGAGGGCATAAAACTTTTGTGCATAAATATACACGGTTTCAAATTAGTTCATTCACCATAAACATTTACTCATTAACACTGTCTCTGTTAAGATGGCAATTTGTAATATACTCTCTGAATAGTATCTTTACAACCCTAAAGTTTGAAAATGGCTATGAAGCCATTACAGAGTGTCTGGTGGTCTTGTGTTTGGTGCTACTTTCTCAAAATGCCTTGTACTTATTGAGGGCAGGGAGAGAGGAAAGGGGACTGTGGAGCAGATTAAGTGGATGGACATCTTGGCTTCCCTGCTTTCTGAAGCATTGTGACCTCGAGCAACTTATTTAACTACTCTCAATTGTTATATCTGTTGATGTGGTTTGGCTCTGTCCCCACCCAAATCTCATCTTGAATTGTAGCTCCTATAATTCCCACGTGTTCTGGGAGGGACCTGGTGGGAGATAATTGAATCATGATGGCAGTTTCCCCCATAATGTTTTCATGGTAGTAAATAAGTCTCATGCGATCTGATGGTTTTATAAGGGGTTTCCCCTTTTGCTTGGCTCTCATTCTCTCTTTACTGCTGCCATGTAAGACGTGCCTTTTGCCTTCCACCATAATTGTGAGGCCTCCCCAGCCACATGAAACTGTGAGTCCATTAAATCTCTTCCTTTATAAATTACCATTACCCAGTCTTGGCCAGGCACGGTGGCTCACGCCTGTAATCCCAGCATTTTGGGAGGCCCAGGTAGGTGGATCACCTGAAGTCGGGAGTTCAAAACCAGCCTGGCCAACATCATGAAACCACATCTCTACTAAAAAATATAAACATTAGCCAGGCATGATGGCACTTGCCTGTGATCCCAGCTACTCGGGAGGCTGAGGCATGAGAATCACTTGAACCTGGGAGGTGGAGGTTGCAGTGAGCTGAGATCGTGCCACTACACTCTACCCTGGGTGACAGAGTGAGACTCTGTCTCAAAAAAATAAAATAATAAATAAAAAATAAATAAATTACCCAGTCTTAGCAGTGTGAGAACAGACTAATAATACATCTGACAAATGAGGATTTTAATGCAGTGGAGTCATATCTTACTTAGAAGTTAGGTTCTTTTTTTTTTTTTTTTTTTTTTTTGAGACGGAGTCTCGCTCTGTCGCCCAGGCTGGAGTGCAGTGGCGCGATCTCGGCTCACTGCAAGCTCCGCCTCCCGGGTTCACGCCATTCTCCTGCCTCAGCCTCCCGAGTAGCTGGGACTACAGGTGCCCACAACCGCGCCCAGCTAATTTTTGTATTTTTAGTAGAGACGGGGTTTCACCGTGGTCTCGATCTCCTGACCTTGTGATCCGCCCGCCTCGGCCTCCCAAAGTGCTGGGATTACAGGCGTGAGCCACCGCGCCCGGCCAGAAGTTAGGTTCTTAAGGGGAGAATTTATTCATAGTGAAAATTATTCTTAAATTCCTAAGATGATCATAAACTGACCGGGACATCAGCCCCCAGTAACTCTAAAGTCAAGTCTGTCTTTTCTTTCTCCTTGCATTTTGGTGTGGCTTCCCTTTCTCTGAAAATAGAATATCAATGTCTCATTAAGAGGAAGAGCCAGATTATCTAGTTCGAGAGACTCTAAAGACATGTGTCTGTCTCTCTCTCTTTTTCTTTCTCGCCTACTCTCTAAATCTAGTATGGTTGAACAATAATAAGATAGATGACCATAATGTCTAGCTCTAAATTTGTTGCTACTTCATTGGGTTACTTTCTATTAATATACATATTTATCCCTAATAAATACTGGGTGGAATTATTTTATTTGTCAATGCCAACCCTGTGCAATTTTTTATATTTATTAGCATATGTGCTGATCTGTTCTCCCATTGCTACAAATAAATACCTGAAACCGTGTAATTTATAAAGAAAAGAGGTTGAATTGGCTCACGGCTCTGCAGGCTGTACAGGAAGCATAGTGGCTTCTGCTTCTGGGGAGGCCTCAGGAAGCTTCCAATTATGGAGGAAGGTGAAGCGGGCACAGGCGTCTCACATGGTGTGAGCAAGAGCAAAAGAGAAAGCGGGGAGGTGCTACACACTTGTTGGCCAGGTGTGGTAGCTCATGCCTGTAATTCTAGCACTTTGAGAGGCTGAGGTGGGCGGATCACTTGAGACCAGCAGTTTGAGACCACTCTGGCTAACACGGCGAAACCCCATCTCTACTATTAGTACAAAAAATGGCAGGACATGGTGGCTCATTCCTGTAGTCCCAGCTACTTGGGAGGTTGAGGCACAAAAACCACTTGAGCCCGGGAAGCAGAGGTTGCAGTGAACCAAGATGGCGCCATTGCACTCCAGCCTTGGTGACAGAGGGAAACTGTGTCTGACAAGGAAGGAAGGAAGGAAGGAAGGAAGGAAGGAAGGAAGGAAGGAAGGAAGGAAGGAAGGAAGGGAGGGAGGGAGGGAGGGAGGGAGGGAGGGGGAGGGACGGAGGGACGGAGGGACGGAGGGAGGGAAGGGGAAGGAAGGAAGGAAGGAAAGAAGAAAGGAAGGAAGGAGAAAGAGAAGGAAGAGGAGGAGGAAAAAGGAAAAGGAAGGAGGGAGGGAGGGAGGGAAGGAAGGAAGAAAGGAAGGAAGGAGAAAGAGAAGGAAGAAGAGAAGGAAAAAGGGAAAGGAAGGAAGGAGGGAGGGAGAGAGGGAAGGAAGGAAGGAAGGAAGGAAGGAAGGAAGGAAGGAAGGAAGGAAGGAAGGAAAGAAAGAAGGAAGCGGGGGCAGGCTACACACTTTTAAACAACCAGATCTCAGGAGAACTCACTCACTATCATGACAACAGTACCAAGGGGATTGTGTTAAGCCATTCATGAGAAACTGCTCCCATGATCCCATCACCCCCCACCAGCCCTACTTCCAGCATTAGGAATTACAACTGAACATGAGATTTGGGTGGGACGCAGATCTAAACCATATCAGTATAATAATTTTCTTTCAGTAACTATCAAAACCACATGGCCATAAATTTTTATTTTTATGAAACTTATGATATAATTGATACCCGTAGTTTGTATAACTTGCTTTTATACATGATACTGTGGTACTATACTTTTAAAGCAGGTGGCTGGGTGTGGTGACTCACGCCTGTAATCCCGGCACTTTGGGAGGCTGAGGCGGGTGGATCACGAGGTCAGGAGATCGAGACCATCTGGCTAACACAGTGAAACCACGTCTCTACTAAAAATACAAAAAAATTAGCCAGGTGTGGTGGCAGGCACCTGTAATCCCAGTGACTTGGGAGACTGAGGCAGGACAATGGCGTGAACCCAGGAAGCAGAGCTTGCAGTGAGGCGAGATCGCTCCACTGCACTCCAGCCTGGGCAACAGAGCCAGACTCTGTCTCAAAAACAAACAAACAAACAAACAAAATCTTTGGGCCGGGTGCACTGGCTCACATCTGTAATCCTACCACTTTGAGAGGCCGAGATGGGCAGTTCACTTGAGGTCAGGAGTTTCAGACCAGCCTGGCCAACATGGTGAAACCCCGTCTCTACTGAAAATACAAAAATTAACCAGGTGTGGTGGTGGGTGCCTGTAATCCCAGCTACTTGGGAGGCTGAGGCAGGAGAATCACTTGAACCCAGGAGGTAGAGGTTGCAGTGAGCCAAGATCGCACCACTGTACTCCAGCCTGGGTGACAGAGAGAGACTCTGTCAAAAAAAAAAAAAAAACTTGTATAACACTTCTCCAGTTTTTCCTTGTCATGTTTTCAATTAAAAGTGTTAATTTAAATAACACCTTTTTAGTAATTTTAAAATTGTAGCAATGTAAAGTAAATATTGTTAGTCAAACCAGACTGTCTTCGATGAGTAATAAAGAATACAAAAACTTTTGTTCTTAAAGTTGGGAGGAAAAGAAACACAAAAGGTTTCATTTGACTGGGAATTATTTGACTTGGAGTTGTTAGCAGTTATGAAAATAATCATCTCTTCACCTTATTTTATGAACTTCTGCCAGTGCTTTTGGAACATGTTCATAACTATTAAAGATGTTCTGAGGCTAACTTTAAGACAATTGTTGACCTCAACCAGCAGGCCTACATGACCATTTTCTTTTGTTTATTTTCCTATTTAATTTATTCTGGAAAAGTGAAGAAAAAATAAAAATCACTTCAAGAAAGCAGCCAACAGGGGCAAAATCTAACATCTGCTAGTGATATGTTGATATAAAATCCAACATTTTGTTTTTATAAAGAGAGTTATTAGGTACAAGTTTTTAAAAAAGGAACTCTAGAAAGGCTAAAACAAGGTAGAAATCTTGTAATAAGTAAACTTTTTAAATTTAAAGATTCAGAGCTTTCTGTTCAAATAAGTTCCACATAAGTGACCACACATTTTAAATATTTTTACTTAATTTGTTGGTAAACCCTGAAATAAATAGAATTAGATGAAGAAAGGTAGCTAGAAGAAGACACTTGAAATCACAAAAGGCCGGGCACGGTGGCTCATGCTTGTAATACCAGCACTTTGGGAGGCCGAGGCAGGCGGATCACGAGGCCAGGAGATTGAGACCATCCTGACTAACATGGTGAAACCCTGTCTCTACTAAAAATACAAAAAATTAGCTGGGCGTGGTGGCGGCGCCTGTAGTCCCAGCTACTCGGGAGGCTGAGACAGGAGAATAGCATGAACCCAGGAGGCGGAGCTTGCAGTGAGCTGAGATAGCGCCACTGCACTCCAGCCTGGGCCACAGAGCAAGACTCCCTCTCAAAAAAAATCACAAAAATAGGTACAATGTATATTTGGATGACAGCTACACTAAAAGCCCAGACTTCACCACTACACAATATACCCAGGTAACAAAACTGTACTTTTGCCCCTTAAATTTATACACACAAAAAGAAAAAAATATATGGAAATAAATATTCAGCTACTAAGAAATACTGCTGATAATTAATTTATTAAAGCTAATGCCCTTTATAATTTTTTGCCTACATACTTTTGCCAATTCAACTAATCCTCTTTTTTAACATCTGTGATGCATTATTTTTCTGTTCAAATATTATTATACACATGAAAAATGTACAAGGGAATTAACAAAATTCCTGAAGCTAACAGCTGTTATTTTTCACAGAACTTTTATAGTAATTTTTGACAATTTAAGAAATGTTTCTTAAAGGAAATTTTAACAAGTAGAAAACTGGAATTGAGAAAGAGAAAATGATTTTATTTCTCAATGATTCCTGAAACCCAGTTCCTAAATCTTCTAATCTCAGATTGTACTAAAGTTTGCCTGAAATGAAGGAAGGCCAGAACCTACTGAAGAAAATAAACATTCTCTGTAGGCAGTGTGGTGTTTGAAAAGTTCAAAGGTATGATGATACGGAGGGAACAAAGATTATCTTTTCCTATTTTGCCCCGAGGTTTTCCTCAACTGGTTTCCAGGGAATTTGAGTTTTCATTGTTTTGTCTAAAAAGTGAACTAAAATACTTCAAAAATCCCAAGAATTGTCAGTCATAAGTAGAGTTTCTCTGAGGGCATTAATTCACACGTTGCTAAAAGGACAAAGAGACTTCTTCAAAGTATACTTCGAAAGTTTCACAGAATAATGGTTTGGCATTGGAATCACTGGCAAAAATGTTCAGAGATTTTGTCATGAAAAGTAGCAGTAGGCCAGGTGCGGTGGCTCATGCCTGTAATCCCAGCACTTTGGGAGGCCGAGGCGGGTGAATCATTTGAGGTCAGGAGTTCGAGACCAGACTGGCTAACATGGTGAAACCCCACCTCTACTAAAAATACAAAAATTAGCTGGGTGTGGTGATGTGCGCCTGTAATCCCAGCTACTCAGGAGGCTGAGGCATGAGAATCACTTGAACCCAGGAGGTGGAGGTTGCAGTGAGCCGAGACTGTGCTACTGCACTCCAGCCTGGGCAATAGAGTGAGACTCAAGTCTCAAAAATAAAAAAATAAATAAAAGAAGGAGTAAAGCAACAAGAACATTTAAGGTCCTGTCCTTTCTCCAGCTCACTGAAGAGGATTCTGGCTTGGTCTCCTGTCTCATTCCTTCCTCTGCTCTCTGAAGACTCAGACTCTATCTTTGGAGTCTATAAAATAACATGTGAGAAACAGAAGAGAAACTAGGAAAGAAAGGAATGCAGGAGAAGAAAGGGATATGGGGGAAGAGAAAAGAAAGAACAGCTGCTATGAGATCAAAGTGTATGGAAAAGGATATTTTAAAAGATGGCATGGACCCCTTTCAAGGTTCTTGGTTCTTGAAATATACAAGCAGAAGAGTCCTTTTGAAATTACTCCTTGGTGGACCTGACACCTCTCGAGGATTGAGCCACATGGGTCACTATTTTCTATGGACATATTTACAGCTGTCAATAGAAATCAGTTCAGTCCTGTACTCTTCACATAGACAACATATTTGCTAGTTTCCCTGTTAAATATGTTAGCCATTTAGAGATATCGAACCTGCATATCACTGGTTTTCCTGTTATACTAGAAATCAAGTAATTTGTGTCCCATAGACTTTTGCAAATTAAAAAAAAATTTTTTGTGAGTCACTGTGTTGTCCAGCCCAGGCTGGAGTGCAGTGGTGCGATCATAGCCCATTGCAGCTTCAAATTCCTGCGCTCAAGTGATCCTCCTGCCTCAGCCTCCCAAGTAGCTGGGACTACAGGCAGGTGCTACCATACCCAGATAATTTTTAAAAATTTTTTGTAGAGATGGGGGACATTACTATATTGCGCAGGCTGGTCTTAAACTCCTGGCCTCAAGTGATCCTCCTTCCTTGGCCTCTCAAAGTAGTTTTGCAAATTTTAACTTCACAATTAGATTTGCTGTCCAGGCTTTTAAGGAAAAAAGAAAAATCTCCAGAATAGCATAGGAGTGAAAAAATCTAGCACAATAGAAGACTAATTTACATGTTGGTATATAGAGATGAATAAATCAAAGAAGAGATGTCATGTCATATAAAAGATTTCTTTCTCCTTTCCAGGAGTATAATCAATTATCTTTCATAGTTATACAATTCTGATTTTATAGGAACCTTTCAGAATCCTAGAATTCATGATTCTTTGGCATTCTTTACAGTCTATTGGTTTATTCCTGTTCCTGGTTGTTCAAACTGGTCTAACTGGAAGTCTAGAGCAATGGTTCTCAACCAGGAGTGAGTTCTTTACCCCCATGTTTCAGGGGACATTTGCTAATGTTTAGGGACATTTTAGTTGTCATCACTTGGGGCGTGGTGATACCGGCATCTAGTGGGTAGAAGCCAGGGATACTGCAAAACATCCTGCAGTGCACAGGACAGCCCCCTGCAACAAAGAATGATTGGGTGCCAGACATCAATAGTGTCAAGATTAAGAAACCCTTACCTAGACCTCCCCTCTGGGATTACCCTGGTGTCCTACTTTCCTAGTTCAGCCTCTTAGCTTCCACCTTCCTATTGTGCTCCAGAGCCAGTCTTTTGCCTTCATTCTAACCACCAATTTCTTAAACTCTCCTGTTTTCATAGGACTAATGAACCTTTCCTCCTGGCATCTTTGTTAATCTGCAATCCTTGCTCGTGTTCATCTTGGGGCACGGTGTGGGCCTAGTATACCACAGTAATTAACTATGTGGGCTTTAGGTACTGACTGAGTCCAAATCCAAACTCCACCACTTACTTCTTATATAACCATGGCCAAGTTTCTTACTCTTTCTGTGCCTCAGTTTTCCCACCCTCAAAAACGTGAGCAAAAATGGTACCCTGCCACAGAGAATTGTAAGAGTCAAATGAGTTAATACTTGTGAAGCTCCAAGTGCTTAATAAATTTTAGCTATTATTATCCTTTCTCAAGAGTCCATCAAGGTCTTTGTCCTCTAAGTTACTTCCTTCTCTGTACTCCAAGTCCAGAAAGCAGTTGTAATTTGCTCATGATGGTTTCTCTTAAATGTTTGCCTAAATTCTGAATGTTTTCCATTACTGTAATGGTTGGGACTTTTGACGTGGAAAGGCAGGAAATACCCTATTTTTCTCTCTCAAGTTTGGCTGTCCATATCCCTTCCCTGAGCACTTTGTGGCATAAAGGTGGGAGATGGGAAAGACAGGGAAGGAAAAATACTTCAAAACATTTTCTTGGATGACTCGCAATTCTTAGTCTATAGATGGAAGCTGATGAATGAAGGGATGAGAAGATGGATGCATCATGGGCAGTACCTAAGTTTCTAGTGTGAGTGGCCACATGGAATGTGATGCTTTACACAGGGATGAGATTTGCAGAAATAGTACAAAGTTTGGGGGCAAGCTGATGAGTTTTGCCCAAGAGTTTGTGGTAATTGTGGGAAATGGAAATACAGATGTCCAGCAGAAAGCCAGCCCCACAGATTTAATTTCAAGAGAGATTGGAGCTGGAGATATGGAGTTACAACTTTTTAGCAAATAAATGCTAGTTGGCTCAATCAGAGTATAAAATACTCTATAAAAAGGAGCTAGTTTAGTCAGAAAAGCAGTTTCTGGATGGATGGATGGATGGATGGATGGATGGATGGATGGGCAGAACAAGGAGGAAGAAGAACTCACAAAGCAGACAGAATGAAGTACTAGGATCAGAACAGAAGGACAAAGACTAGGAGAGAATCAAGTTACAGAATACAAGGGAGTCAACAGAGTCACATGTCATAGAGAGGTCAGGTAAGATATAGACTGAAAAGTGTCCATTAGATATGCCAACAGATAGGTCATTGTCGTCTTAATGAAAACAGGGTCAGTAGACCACAGGAAGACAGAGGACAGATGGTAGCATGAGTGGAGAAATAGCATTTCAAATAAACTATAGAAATATATAGTCAATAAATAACTTTATTTAGCTTTTCATGATAGGCTTAATTCAGTCTTACCTTATATCATGTATAATTTTTTGGGTGAATAATGAAGGAGAGCAGTTGGATTGTTTTGCCTAAATTGTTTTCTTGAGATGACCATTGTATTAGTCTGTTCTCATTCTGCTAATAAAGACATACCTGAGTCTAGGTAATTTATAAAGGAAAGAGGTTTAATTGACTCACAGTTCAGCATGGCTGGGGAGGCCTCAGGAAACTTGCAATCATGGCAGAAGGGGAAGCAAATACATCTTTTTTCATATGGCGGCAGCCAGGAGAAGTGCAGAGTGAAGGCAGGGAAAAAGCCCCTTATAAAACCATCAGGTCTCATGAGAACTCACTCACTATCGCGAGAACAGCATGGTTCAATTACCACCCACCAGGTTCCTCCCACAACACATGGGGATTATGGGAACTACAGTTCAAGACAAGATTTGAGTGGGGACACAGTCAAACCAGATCAACCAACAATAATGCTTTGCATTATTCTGACTTTGAAACAATTAATACCAATCCAATATTGTATACTTACAACACTTACCCTAAAGAATTGCTTGCCTTCAGGAACTCTTCCTCAGTGTCAGTTTGATCTGACCTCATTTACTGGACTTTTCTTATTAGTATACAATAAGGAATGAGCTCATTTATTCAACAAACATTTATTGTGTCTTGCTTTATGCCAGGCACTGTTCTGAGTGTTTGGGTTAATTTCAGAGACTATAACAGGCAACAGTCTTGCACTTGTAACATTTATATTTTAGAGATGTATACTTATAGGAAAATATTTAAATTATTTTTAAACATGGTCATTACACTGGAGTATAGAATGACATCCATAAAGAAAGTGATTTAGATCAAAGATGGAATTAGAAAGTTTTATTGATACTTTCTTCTTTAGTACTAATAATGCCTACCACACTAGGTTATTTTGAATATTGAATTTTACAGCATAAAAGCAAGTATGTGAAGGTGAAATGGGAGAGTTCCCTGATCCCCCTCGCAGGACGTGCGACAGGGGTGTGGCTCACCTTTTCGATGGCCGCTGCTTGAATCCCTGAGGGGAGGGGCAGCATGCAGACGGACAGGTGCAGGAGCCCAAGCGGGTGTGTGTTACAATGTGCCCTTTTAGCCTTGCCATCCACAGATGGCCTGAGTGTTAACCAGCTCAAGGGACCCTCTGCCTTTTCGTGTGGGCGGAGGGCCAGTGTGACAGTTTTCTGTATCCTGAGCTCTTGCCCAGTATCCCAGAAAAATCAGGTCACACAAGGAGTTGAAGAATGAATGCAGGGTTTTACTGAGTGGTGGAGGTAGCTTTCAGCAGGATGGATGGGGAGCTGGAAGAAGGGATGGAGTGGGAAGATGATCTTTTCCTGGAGTTTGGCCATCCAGAGGCTGAACACTTCTCCGACCACCCCCAGTCGAACTCCTCTCAGTGTTCAGACTTCTCTCCTCTTCTATCTTTCTCTGCCCCGTTGTTCCGCCATTTGTCTGCTTGTCTCCTCGTCTCCTTGCCTGCTCATCTGCTTCTAGAACCTGGGGTTTGGGGTTTATATAGGTACAGGATAGGGGGCATGGTGGGACAAAAGGCAACTTTTGGGGTATGAAAACAGGAATGCCTGACCCCTTTTAGGGTCACGGGTCTCCAGGCCTGAGGGTAGGGCCTTTGCCAAGGAACTGCCTTCTCCTACCCAGCACCTTTCTGTCTCCTATCTGTATCAGAGGTGCCTTTTTAAATGAAAATTTCTGTGTTAGTTTAAGGGAGTGGTAATAAACAACAGCAGCATCATGTAACTATTAGATCACAGTAGCGGTAGCCACCATAGTAGTTACTTTAGTCTATACACCAGTTCTCAAAAATCATTGAAATGTTTTGGGGGGAAAAAATAAAGATGTTCTGCTTGAATTTTTCATCATAATTTCATATACAACTTATATCTATTATACTATATACATATACAAATTTCATCAAAAATATGTAAAATGACTCATTTCTATATGACATAAGTATTGTCAGGGATAAATTTATAAAGCTATTTATACTTTTAAATAAGCACTAAGAAGAATTAGCTGTTATTTGTGAGGCAATACCGTGTGACACTAGACTGCATATTAAGCTGAATGAAGGATGTAAGATATTTTTCAATGATTGGGCTGGCAAGAGCGTGTTGTCTGTGGTGGGGTCCAAATAGATACAAGGGTTCTACTTTGGGAAATGCTTAAAGGCCAAAACTACAATCTAGAAAATAAATACGTATAGTTTTGTTTGCTTTTTCCTATTTTGATACTTTAAAACTATGTGTTAGGAATTGGGCAAAACTGTCACCAAACTTTAGGACAGTTTTCTTGAATATTGCATTCCATTCGGACATTTGAAAGTGAATTTTTGTTTATTTTTAATTATCCTATCTGTTTTAATCTTTCAGATCATAAGGCCTATGGATTTTCTGCCCCAAAAGACCAGCAAGTGGTCACAGCAGTAGAGTACCAAGGTACAGTATCTTACTGATTTTCACAGGCTGCATTGTTGAAATAACTCATGAGAGTGACTCATATGATGTGATTTTCTATTTGTTGGGATTCTCTGCCTTTACCTTCTACTAATTCCTCTGCCTGAAATGCTGCTTCATGCTGACTCCACCTCAAGAACATTTTCTCCACCTCCTCAGTGGACATTTTGGACATTCAATAAAAGACTGGATGTACAAAGAGGGTCTCCTATTACTTACATTACCTGCAACAAAGCAAATCTGATTTGTGAAACTGGGAGATGGAGAGCTTGGAAAGTTTCTAGCCAGCTAGATATGAGAAATAGAAATGAACACAAACCCCTCTGTGTATATTTAAGATGATATTAATATAGCTTACTTTGGGGCACCATTTTATCTATTTTAGCTTCTTTAAAATGTTTATAAGGAGGAGTTAATTTAAGAGTATAAAGTTTCTGTTTTGCAAGATAAAATAGTTCTGGAGATTGTTATATGTGCAACAATATACTTAATACTGCTGAGCTATACAGTAAAAAATGGTCAAGGTGGTGAATTTTATGTTTATTTTGCCACATTTAAAAAATTGTCAAAAGAAACTAGTAACCTATATATGGGCTTTTTAATAAGTTTTTGTTATTGTTGTTGTTGTGTTTTGCTTTATTTTGTTTGAGACAGGATCTCTGTCTGTCACCCATGCTGGAGTGCAGTGTGGTATGATCTCAGCTCACAGCAACCTCCACCTCCAGGGTTAAGTGATCCTCCAACCTCACCCACCCAAGTAGCTGGGATTACAGGCGCAGGCCACCATGTCTGGTTAATTTTTTGTATTGTTTTGTAGAAACAGGGTTTCACCATGTTGCCCAAGCTGGTCTTGCACTCCTGGGCTCAAGCAGTCTGCCCACCTTGGCCTCCCAAAGTACTGGGATTACAAGCATGAACCACCATACCTGCCCTATAAGTTTATTTGAAATATTGACCACCTACTGCTTTTCCATAGGATCCTTTATCTTTTATATAATTAATAATATTGGGCAATCAGAAGAATTGCTATTTCTTAAATTTAATATTTGTTTAGGCCATTAAGAAGTGGGTCCTAAATGTCTGACCTCTCATCATCAGGTATGTCTTAGGTTCCTGGAACTGGAGAAAGATAAGTTTGAAGGAAAGAGACAAAGATGAAAGCAAAGGTCTGGAGTTGGGGGAATTAAATGAGTTAATATTCACATAGTGCTTTCAACAGTGCTAACACATAATACAAATTATATGTGCTTGTTAAGTAAAAATATGCTGTGGTAAGAATCAGTCCTGGCTGGGAGTGGTGGCTCATGCCTGTAATCTCAAACTCCTGACCTCAGCCTGGAAAACATGAAGTCACTGTTTCTATAAAAAAACAAACAAATTAGCCAGACATGTGGCACACGCCTGTTGTCCCAGCTACTCAGCAGGCTGAGGCAGGTGGGTGGATCACTTGAGTGCAGGAGTTTGAGGCTGCAGTGAGCCATGATCATGCCAGTGCACTCCAGCCTGGGCAACAAAGTGAGAGATTGTCTCAAAAAAAAAAAAAAAGTGGCCAGGCACAGTGGCTCGCGCCTGTAATCCCAGCACTTTGGGAGGCTGAGGCAGGTGTATTACCTGAGGTCAGGAGTTCGAGACCAGCCTGGCCAACATGGTGAAACCTTGTCTCTACTAAAAAAATTAGCCAGGCCTAGTAGTGGGCACCTATAATCCCAGCTACTTGGGAGGTTGAGGCAGGAGATCACTTGAACCTGGGAGGCAGAGGTTGCAGTGAGCCAAGATTACACTACTGCAATCCAGGCCTGGGCAACAGACCGAGACTATATCTCAAAAATAAATAAATAAATAAATAAATAATAAATTTAAAGTTCATCATTAAAAAAGTGAGTAACTTAACAAATTACTTCAACAATTATTAGGTTAACTAGGTTCTCTTAAGTTCTAATATTTTATATGCTTAAGCTATAGAACACTCTGGTATGAGTTAGTTTTAAAGGAGAGAGGTGGGAAGAGGAAATTAATGATTGAGGGAATTTGGGACTATGGAGCACCTCCAGGATGGATAAACAGTGCTGGGTGAGATGCCAGAACAGAAGCTGGAAAGGCCACAAGGGTAAGCACAGAGTGAGGGAGGGGAAAATGGACCAGGATGTCCCCGAGGGACAAAGGAAGTGAAGTTCACTTCTACTTCTCACTTCCATGGAGGTTCTTAATACTGGGTCCAACTGGGAACAGTGAGTGTATATCTTCTCGCATAGTATCTGAGTTAGGACACCAAAATTATATTATTTAAACTTACATTATGTTTTAAAACTGTATCAAGGTAAATTTTACATAACCTGAAATTCATAGTCTTTAAGTGAACAATTCAGTGGCATTTGATAGATTCAGTTTTGTGCAACCACCACCTCTGCCTAGTTCCAAAATATTTTCATCACTCCAAAACAAAACCCTGTGCCCATTTACATTACTTTTTAATGCATGTTTTATTTTTAATATAGAAAATCCTTTCATAATGTATTGCAATCAAATGTTAATCTTACTCCAAAATAAGTGTTTTCTTTCATCTCACCTCTTTTTAATTAAGAATTTCATTTTAATTCTATTGTATATGTGTCCCCATCATTCCAGCTTGGCTCTTCATAAGGCATAAATACATTTCTGTGTCTTCTACATTTTAGTCTTAGGACTAAATGCAGTAACTTAATTTTGCTGTAAGTCTACAATATTTTATGATTTGTATATATGTGTATGTGTGTTTCACCCAATTTTTTCATTTGTTATGTCTTGTTTCTCCGAGGTCAAGAAATTATGAATTAATTCCTTCTTTCCAGTGCTGCTATGCTGTATCACTTCGCATGATAGTGCCAAGAGCAGAAGGAGACTGAAATCAGGGCAGCTCTGCCAGGCTTGTAAATTACATGTGCAGCCTTCTGCAAAGGGATGCTAAACCTGAAAGCTATAAATCAGAGTTTAATAGCAAGCATTTCTTCACAGAAGTAATTTCTGCTAAGTCAGAGCTATTTTGGTAGTATCAGTTCTCTTTTTGTGTTATGTAAGATTTTGATGATTTTTAACTTGAGCCCTGAGAATGAAATCAAAGGATAATTAGCAGTACAGAATCCAGGAAAATTAAAATTCATAATGATTCTATCTATGTAATTCCGAAATGTGATTGTTTTGCCACATGTTGCTGCTAATGCTTTTTATAAACAAAGAATTCTCTTTTCTTGATCCAAATGAAATAGATATTTTGGCAATGAAATAATCATCTTAATAGAAAAGCTTGGCACATTTTCCTGTTTTTAATATGCCTTAGGTTGAGAAAATATGATTTATATCTATATTTTTTGCTATCTCCTACAGAGATAACATTTTATTTCAAACTGGAGTGATTTATGGGTAAATTTGTGATGGTATAAAGTATATATTTCTATGTAAAGGCAAGCTTGCAACTATAACTCAGAGAAATTCCTCAGGGGGTGGAAACAATAATGACCATTTACAGAGTACATACCATATGCAAAGTAGTACCATGTGCATCACGCATGTAAATATAGTGTCTCATTTAATCTTAGTGACAACTTTGTAAGATGAGTACTGTTCTTTTTATCATTTTACAGACGTGGATATAAAAATAATTCTCCCAATATCACATAGGGAGTGTACAGTAGAGGCTAACTCCAAAGCCTCTGCTATAACCTCCATGTTATGGCGCAGCCTGATACACCCTATCAGGCTTTATGAACCCTAAAGCCTGATACACAAAATTATGCTGGCATAAGTATTGAATTTTGGCTGAAGAGAGAGAAGAGAGTTCATGAGAGTTAGGTTGTAAGTTCATTTACTTCCTTATCTTCAGCTATTGACCCCATGATTCCAGTATTTTTATTCTCTGCATTTGTTTCCTATGGTTGCCATTAAAAAATACTACAAACCAGGTGACTTAAAACAATAGAAATTTATTCTCTCATGGTTCTGGAGGCTAGAAGTTCAAAATCAAGCATTAGTACCTGAGGGCCTAGGCACTGGCTGTTTCCTTACTTGGGATCTTCTTTCTCAAAGAACTATATAATGAATTCTCTCCCTCCTTTAAACCTTTGGTCAAATGTCACCTTCTAAACGAGGTGAACTCTCGCTACCGTTTTTCAAAAATTGTAGCCCTGTCCCTAGCACTTCCAAACCTCCTGTACTCTGCTCTGCTCTCTTTTGTCTTCATAACCCTCATCATCTACTAACATACGAGGTAATTCACTTTATTACATTTCTTGTTTATCTGACTTCCCCTGCTGGATTGTAAGATTCCAAAGGGCAAGGATCTTTGTTTTGTTCACTGATATAGCTCAAGAACAATGCATGGCAGACAGTAAGTACTCATCATATTTTGGATGAACTGGATAAACCATTTCTCCACATTTTACATGGCCAGCGAGAGAGAGGCTGGAGTGAAGTCACTGGACTTAGGAAAATTATTGCTATATTTTCTAGTATAAGTTTCATAGAGGTTTTTCCACAGCGCAATAAGGACAGAAATTAGGAAGAATTCACCAGGAGGGGTGTGTGTATGTGTGCGTGCACACGCAAGCACACGCACATGCGTGAGTATCTAAATATGTAACACAATGCAATTATTTAAGTGTAAAATAAGACTTAAGACACAGAAGACATGAGGAATAGGCTAAAAATGAGTGTGGGTGTGTGTGTAATTGTTGGAAACTCACAAAATACCGGAAGGAAACCTATCTACAACTCAAGACTCCGGAAGGTCACCACCCATTCTCCTTAATCAACAGAACAGAACTGTATTTCCTCAGACAGGTCCCTTAGCACACATTTGTCTTTGTAGCATAATTGTAAACATGTCTGTAAAATGATGTCTCTTTGTAATATAAAACCTGCTTTAAAAACTTTAGATATCCTTGAAAGCAATTTTTGGTTCTTTTCTTCCTTGCCTTTCTTTTCTCTGCCCTACTTTCTATTTTCCATTACCTTTTATTCCATTTTTGTATGTCCAGCAATATGTGTGGAATGAAAAAAATTAGAAACTAAATATTCTGCATTCTTTTTTAACATTCATTTGCTTAACATTAAAATCAGAGGTATGAAAAGGATTTTAAAATAATTTCTGGTCAAAGATACTGTGCTTTTTTAGGTCAAACCATATGCCTTGTGGGAAAAAAGTATTTCAGAAATATGGAGTTGACATTCTAGAGAGCCTGGTTAAAAAATACTTTTAAAAATATTTATAACTGGAGGTTTCCATTTGGCAACTTGAAGCGGTTCCCAGACTGGCACTGGGTTGTTTTTTTTTCTCTCTCAGACATCTCGTTTGGACAGTGAAAAGGGGGTTCCTTTGGAGGCTCCAAGAATTATTTAATGACACAATTGCAGTAAATTTCTTGTAATAAAAGCACTTAGCTACATTGAGGTAGTCACAGTTGATGCCAAGATTTAAATTTTAATAATTATCTGGACTGAGGCAAGGTTATACAGGCAGTTGTTTGGGGGTAAAAATCAATGATTTATTAGGAGACCATGTTGGATATGTATTAATGTATTTGTAGAGCAGGTCGACAAAGAAGGGATCTGAGTGAGAATATAGCATGTTGCTGAAACTTTTCTGGTTTCCCAGCATGTCCTGGGCTGGATTAAGTGCCTTTCTTGGGTACTAAGCATGAATCACCATTTACATAGCTGGTATTCAGCAACACTGAGCTGAAATGCCATTATCTTAGTTTCTTCTTCTACCAGATGGTAGACTCCTTCAAGACTGAGACTGAGAATAAGAAGATACGTAATTAATCATAGCTGCCATTTGTTAAGTCCTTACTATGTCCAAGTCTGTGTGCTTTGCGTATCTTATTGCATTTGAAGACTCACAACAACTTTGTGAAATACTAGCCCATTTTACCGGTGAAAACTCAAACTTGATAACCAGGGAAATAAGCATAGTGTCACGCAGTTATTATGTGGAAGAGCTAGAAGGCTTCCAATTCATCTCTGCATTGAGCCAACATGGGACCCGTTGAAGTAATTTATGAATGAATGAATGAATAAAACTATAAAGGAGTAATTTAAATATGTTTAAAATGTTGTTACCCAGTTAAGTAAAATATAAATTCATGGAGACAATTAGAAAAACAAGTATTTTTATTGTTGTTCCTAGAGGCTATTTTAGCCTGTAAAACCCCAAAGAAGACTGTTTCCTCCAGATTAGAGTGGAAGAAACTGGGTCGGAGTGTCTCCTTTGTCTACTATCAACAGACTCTTCAAGGTAAGAAGCTGGAGGCTTGAAGAGGTGTGAGCAAGAGAATGCCAAGTACAACCAGGATCCTTTAATTGACAAATGAGATCAGGACATGACTGATTACTGAAAACGTGTTTTTGTAAGTGTGAGATGAAAGCAACCACGTCTGAGACATAAAACACAATAGCCACAAAAGCAGAGAACAGAGGGAGGTGAAGCCCACTGAATCCCTGGACTCTTCTTTCTCAATTCAGGCATAAAGGATGCAAAATGCAATTGCTCTTATTGGCTCTGTAGATTAAACTCTCTCTTTCTTTCTTTCTTTCTTTCTTTCTTTCTTTCTTTCTTTCTTTCTTTCTTTCTTTCTTTCCTTCTTTCTTTCCTTATTTCCTTCTTTCTTTCTTTTCCTTCTTTCTTTCTTCCCTTCCTTTCCTTTCTTTCTTTTCTTTTCCTTCCTTCCTTCTTTTCTTTTTTCGTTTCTTTTCTTTCTTTCTTCCCTTCCTTTCCTTTCTTCTCTCTCTCTTTCTTTCTTTCTCTCTCTTTCCCTTTCTTTCTTTTTCTTTTTCTTTTCTTTCTTTCTTTCTTTCCTTTCTTCTTTTTCTTCCTTTCTTTCCTTTCTTCTTTTTCTTCCTTTCTTCCTTTCTTTCCTTTCTTTTTTCAAGGTCTTGTTCTCTTGCCCAGCCCAGAGTACAGTGGTATGATCATGGCTCACTGCAGTCTCCACCTCTGGAGCTCAAGTTATCCTCCCATCTCAGTCCCCAAGAAGCTGGAACTACAGGTGCACACCAGTATGCTCAGCTAATTTAATTTTTTTTTTTGTAGAGATGAGGTGAGGTCTCCCTATGTTGCCCAGGCTGGTCTTGAACTCCTGGGCTCAAGCCATCCTCCTGCCTCAGTCTCCAAAAATACTGAAATCACAGGTGTGAGCCACTTGCCTGGCTCCTGAGAGAAAGGAATTAAAAAATTGTGTGGTTTGGAAGTGGAAGGTTGCTTCTCAGTCATAATGCTGTCAACCTATTTCCTTAAGTCCATCTTGAAAGGCAGGCCACCACTGAGAAGTTTAGGGAGTTAAGACTTAAGAGTGGGTTGTGACAACAACCATTATCAAGTACTTTCTTTTCTTTTCTTTCTTTTGTTATACATTTCTTTCTACTACCAACTCTTGCCATTGAATATGTGATGAACTTATAATTTAAGACATTGATAATGATGGATGAAGCAAATTTCCATTTGCTTCAAAATAAACCAGTGGTTAATGATACAGATGAAACAAGATAAACCCTGCATTGATTACTATTATAGCTGGTCAATGATACATTGAGGTACAATTCACTCTACTTTCTAATGTTGTGTATGCTTGAATCTTTCCATTATAAATATTTCTAAAGCTGGAAATACAATTTTACAAGTGTAATAAACATGTTATTATTTTAAAATACTATGTATTTCTTTAATGTTAAAGAATTAAGTGAAAATGTTTGAAGTTTGTAGAAAATTTAAAATATCCCCTCGAGTTCTTATATGTCAAGATAAAGACTACTAGCTGTAAGATGTTAATAGCACAGCTGTCTTCACTTGAATTTTCTGTAGTTGCCATTTCTGGCATGTGCACGTTATGCAAAACTATTTGAGCCACTGCACCTGCCTAATTTTTACATTTTTTTAAAGAGATGAGATCTGGCCATGTTGCCAAGGCTGGCCTCAAACTTCTGTCCTCAAGTGATGCTCCTACCTCAGCTGGGACTACAGGTACAAGCCACCACACCGGGTGCAAAACACTATTTTAATTCTGAATATGTTACTATCAAAAAATAAAATAATGTTTTTAACCACCTTTTCTTGTGCCGCAGTGTTACGTGGGCCACCACACATAAAGTTACTGTTCCAGCCAATTAAACCAGACTCCCTGGTTTTCTGAAGACATGAATATTTTTACAAGGGAACTAGAAAGGGAATGAGGCAAGCATTTGAACTGAATTCTTTAAAATATAACATGGGGCTGGGCACAGTGGCTCATGTCTGTAATCCCAGCACTTTGGGAGGCCGAGGCATGCGGATCACTTGAGGCCAGGAGTTCGAGACCAGCCTGGCCAACATGGTGAAACCCCATCTCTACTAAAAATACAAAAATTAGCCAGCATGGTGGTGCACATCTGTAATCCCAGATGCCTGGGAGGCCGAGGCATGAGAATGGCTTGCAGTGAGCCAAGATCACGCCACTGCACTCCAGCCTGGGCAACAGAGCAAGACTCTGTCTCAAAAAATAAAATTTATATACATAATATGGAAGGGCCTCCGGGGCCAGGCCTGCTGGCAGCTGTTCCTCAGAGGGCCCACGCTGGAGGTGACAGCCTGCCAGGGAGCTGGGCACTTGGAGACGGGGTGGGAGCACTGGGGTCAGCCAGAAATCAAACATGTCAGTGAAGGCCCAGAGCAGCTCGGAAGATAAAATAACAGTCCACTTTATAAACCAACAGTGAAACATTCACAAACAAAGGAAACGTGGATAACTCTCTGCTAGATGTTGTGGTTGAAAATAACGTAGATATTGATGGGTTTGTTGCCTTGCAGGGAGCCTTGGCTTGCTCTGTCACCTCATTTTTGAAAAGCACATATTTGAGAGGTTAGACACAATCACTGACAATATGCTTGATCTGGCATATGGACTGACAGGTCAGAGTTGTATTGCCAAATCTGGTTGACAAAAATCTATGGGCCATATGACTGTCTGAGTACCTGATGCAGTGGCCAGTGCAAGACAATCCACTGACATGGGCAAGACCACCTAAGCTAGAATAAATAGGAATGCTTTCACTAAATTTTACCTATTTTTATAATTATGTCTTAATATAATAAAATAAAAACATGCATGAATGAACATTATTATGACCAGCTTTACTATTTTAATTCACCTTGTATAACTACTGAATTTTGTAGTTCTGAAAACATGCAATTTTTATATTTGTTAAATTAGAAAAAGGTCAGTTAAATATTAGAAAATAATTAATATGATAATACCTTACAAATTTTGCCTCACGTTTGTTTAGCAACTTTCAGCAAAATGTTTTCACATGGCCTTATGTCTGCTTACCTAGAAAGTAAATTTTTTGAAAAAGATATTATTATCCCTGTTTTATGTAAGTGAAGGCAAAGACCTAAAATGGCTTGTTAGGGCCATCCAAATAATTAGAAAATCTATGCAGGTGTGTACTGTAAGGTATATGTTAGACTGAAACTGGAGAAATTATGACTATCTTACAGCAGCAATTAAATCTGACTGCGTATGGACAAAAACATTTAATTGCTCGGTGAACTGCTTAACTGACAGTTATTAACCTTATACATAAAGATTTCAAAATTTTGATTCGGTGAGAAGTATGAGGTTGAACATAGGCATTACAACACTGCCAAATAAGTTTGATCTCTGTTTTGACTAAGCTAGTAGAATAAACTAAAATTAGATGTCAAAATGAATTAAAATATGAGAATATAAAACTAAATATGCCTTTTTGAACTTTTTTTTTTTTTTTTTTGAGACTGATTCTCGCTCTGTCGCCCAGGCTGGAGTGCAGTGGCACAATCTCGGCTCACTGCAGCCTCCGCCTCCTGGGTTCAAATGATTCTCCTGCCTCAGCCTCCCAAGTAGCAGGGTTTACAGGCGCATGCCACCATGCCCAGCTAATTTTTTGTATTTTTAGTAAAGACGGGATTTCACCATGTTGGCCAGGCTTGTCTCCAACCGCCTCGGCCTCCCAAAGTGCTGGGATTACAGGCATGAGCCACCACGCCTGGCCTTTTGAACATTTTAAAAACTGTCCTTTCCAAAAGAAAAAATTTAAATAACAGCATCCATATATAATTTTTAGGCTTTAAACTTGTTTAAATTAATCAATATTTTCCTATTGATTAATAGGGAAATAAATGCTTTGGTTACTAAATGAACTGACTAGAGGAAGGTATTACACAGAAAGCTACTTGGGTTATTACTAACATCAGTGTCTTCTTTTTCTAAAAGGTGATTTTAAAAATCGAGCTGAGATGATAGATTTCAATATCCGGATCAAAAATGTGACAAGAAGTGATGCGGGGAAATATCGTTGTGAAGTTAGTGCCCCATCTGAGCAAGGCCAAAACCTGGAAGAGGACACAGTCACTCTGGAAGTATTAGGTGATGTGCATGTATATGTGTGACTACGTCTCTCACTTCTTCTCCACCACACAGCCCTGGGGGCAACCAAGCACTGGTCCATGAACATGCCAGCATCAACTGGGAGCCTCAACCAGTCAAGTTACAGAGACCATAAGCATCACCTTCCCGGCAAGCTCTTGGCCATTTCTCCCCATCCCCTCATTGGCTGCTGAAATTTTAGTAACGTGTTATCACAAAGTATCTCTTTGTTAAAGATGGAGGCAATTCCTAGGGGTCCTACAATGTACATAGGAGTATCTTTCCTGAGGGTTTATTTTTCAGTAGTTTTCAGCATATACACAATTTTTCCAACCATTTAAAATAGTATCACATGAGATGGTAGAGAAGCAATAACACACAAAAAAAGTAGACCGAAGGTAGGATTAGAAGTCATTTGGTAAATAAAGGAAACTGACATTGATTATGTACCTGATATGTGTTAGCCCTTGTCACATAAGTAATTTTACTTCATCTTCATTAACATTAATATGATTTTAAATGGAATTTAAATGATTTAACAAGGCCATACAGCTAGAAAGTGTCTGGACTAAGATTTTAATCCAGATGGGGTTAACTCCAAAACCAGTATGTTTAGTTTCTGTAAGAATCATGGATAGACTAGGCACAGGGGCTTATGCCTGTAATCCCACCACTTTGTGAGGTTGAAGTGGGAGGATCCCTTGAGGTCAGGAGATTGAGACCAGCCTGGGCAGCATAGTGAGTCCCCTATATCTCTCTCTCTTAAAAAAAAAAGAAAGAAAGATAGAAAGAAAACAAAAGAAAAATCCATTTGTGGTGTTGTTATACACCTGTAGTCCCAGCTACTTGGAGGCTGAGGCCAGAGGATTAGTTGAGCCCAGGAGTTCAAGGCTGCAATGAGCTATGATCTTGCCACTGCACTCTAACCTGGGAGACAGCAAGACTTTCTCAAATAAGTAAATAAATAAATAAAAAGAATCACTGATAGATAGTAAAACAGTTCATGATGGTAGTTTGTGGAGGAACACGATCTCTTCTCTTTCATTGGTGGTGTATAATCTACCAAGCAAAGACACTAAAACAGCTCCCCTTCCTTTTTCATGTTGTTCATGCTCTTTCTGAAATACTAGTGATGCACTAGCACAGGAGAAATTTAATTCAGAAAACCTTGCAGCAGATCTGGCCAGTTTATTCATTTTCTAGTGTTGTATAACAACTAAATAGGTCTGTACAGCAAAAGTCCAACAAGAAGACTGGGTATCTGCCCAAAGTATCCCAAGGCTGAAATCAAAGTATTGACAAGGCTGAGTTCTTATCTACAAGCTATGAGGAAAAATCCGTTTCCAGGCTCATTCTTGGTGTTGGCAGATTTCTGTTCCTTGTGGTTGTAGGACCAAAGTCCCTGTTCTATGCTGGCTATCAGTTGGTGGGCCACGCTCAACTCCTAGAGGCCACCACATTCCTTATTACATGGTCCCTTCCATCTTCAATGAAAGAAAAGCATGTCAAATTCTTGTACTTCGTTTTTGTTGTTGCTTTGAGACAAGATTTTGCTCTGTCTTCCAGATCACGGCTTACTACAGCCTCAACCTCCTTGGCTTAAGTGATTCTCTCATCTCAGCCTCCCATCTCAGCTGAGACCACAGGCACACACCACTTGTGTGTGTGTGTGTATGTGTGTGTGTATATGTGTGTGTTTTGTAGAGACACAATCTCGCTATGTTGCCCAGGCTGGTCTCAAACTCCAGGCCTCAAGTGATCTTCTTGCCTTGGCCTCCCAAAATGCTGTGATTACAGGTGTGAGCCACCACACCTAGCTGCCTTCTTGTGCCTTGCATATCTGACTTTTCCTTCTGTAACCAGCCAGAGAAAACTCTCTGCTTTTAAAGGTTCATGTGATTAGGTCAAACCCATTCATGAAATCATCCTATCTTAGGGACAATGGTTTTGGGACCTCAGTTACATTTCCAAAATCTTTCTACTATAGTACCTAGATTAGTGTTTGATTGAATAACTGGAAAAAAAAAAAAAAAGTGTATTTTTACCAAGGACTGCAATCTGGGGAGACCACCTTAGAGTTTTGGAATAGAAATACTGTAATCTTGGGAGACCACCTTAGAATACAGCCAGTTCTGGGTTTTCCTGAATAATAAATAGGTCACCTAATGAAGTCTGGTTTACTTTTCAATCCCTGAGATCAGAATAACCCTAATAGCTGGACCAGGTATTTTCGAACTTGGCCAGTTCTAGACAGAATGAGATTTATAGTTGAGTACTGGGCCTGAAAAAAATACTCAGGTTTGGCCGGGCCTGGTGGCTCATGCCTATAATCCCAGCACTGTGGGAGGCCAAAGCAGGAGGATTGCTTGAGCCTAGGAGTTCAAGACCAGCCTGGGCAACATAGTGAGACCCTTTCTATAAAAAAAAAAAATTTCTAAATTAGCTGGTCATGGTGGCTCGAGCCTATATTCCAGCTACTTGGGAGGTTGAGGTGGAAGGATCAATTGCTTGAGCTCGGGAGGTTGAGGCTACAGTAAACCGTGATCACGCCACTTTACTCTAGGCTGAGTTATAGGGTGAGATTCTGTCTCAAAAAAAAAAAAAATCTATCTACACACACACACACATGCACACGCACTCTCTCTCTCTGTTAGGCTTCTTTTAAATATAATTGGTAATAAACCAATTGAAGAAAACAGTAGCGATTGTTTATCTAATAAAGAATAGCTGTTGTACAAGCTAAAGTAATGCTTATTATTATAAAAGATAGGCCTTTAACTCTCAGTGAGTTGATTAACATAATAAGTTTCTTTCTCACTGAAGTAAAGCCTAAATAGTTGGGACAGTGGTGGAGGAGCTATATTATTTTATTTCATGAAACCATTAGAGACTCAACCTAATATAGGTCTGACATCTTCAATACATGACTTTCCAAGGTCACCATTGTTGTTGACACCTACTTGGTAGTGGGAGGGGGTGGAGGATATGAACAAACATGTGGAGGTTTTTAATTAGTCGGACCTGGAACTGGGATATATCACTTTTTTCCCACATTCCATTAGCCAGAACTCATGTATATGACCCCATCTGGCAACAAGAGTGCTGGGAAACGTGGTCCACTGTGTGTCCATGAAGAAAGAAGATGGGTTTGTTGGACAAGTAACCAGTCTCTATCATAGGGTCCAGTAAGCACACATCTTTACCTGGCTATTAAAACCCTTGATTATAGAGACAAAGTCAACAGCTTTAAAGAAAACAAACAACCTTGATTAGCCTATAAATAACCAATATCATCTGACTTCCATTGTTCAGTGGCTCCAGCAGTTCCATCATGTGAAGTACCCTCTTCTGCTCTGAGTGGAACTGTGGTAGAGCTACGATGTCAAGACAAAGAAGGGAATCCAGCTCCTGAATACACATGGTTTAAGGATGGCATCCGTTTGCTAGAAAATCCCAGACTTGGCTCCCAAAGCACCAACAGCTCATACACAATGAACACAAAAACTGGAACTCTGGTAAGGTCATTTCAAGATTGACTTCATAACTGTCTTGCATTTGGATCAAAAAAAAATTATTAGAACTTAAGATGATGTTGAATAGAGAAGTGATACCATTGCTTGCTAAGTGGAGAGAAGCAGGGGCAGCAGGAAAGATGGCAGCACTTGTACCAAGAAGTGATGGAAAGAGCTACTACAGGAGATGGGAAGAGAAAACAGAGACTGAGGGAGCTGAGTGTCCAAGGACCAGTAAAAGAGCAAAGGGGCAAGGTTCCTGAAGCAAAGGAGCAAAGGCTGTGTGTTTATCTTTTCAGAATTTAAAAAGATTCTAGAATTGATAATCCTATAAATGATACCAATTAAGATTTTCCTACACCCTAAGCTACTTCCTGGTAGTAACTCTGGCTCTTTAAAGGAAATGTTTATTGTTTGCTGCTGCAATGAACTCACTTGTGACTTAGGAAAGTGCATGAACCCTTTTACCGTGGAGGCCTTC
Organism: Macaca mulatta; assembly: GCF_049350105.2. Lineage (NCBI taxonomy): Eukaryota > Metazoa > Chordata > Mammalia > Primates > Cercopithecidae > Macaca > Macaca mulatta. The sequence continues at coordinate 21,804,487 of NC_133408.1, read as the reverse complement.
ATTTATATAGACGATGTTTCCTAGGAATTAGAAATACCTAGACTAGGTAGAAATACCTAGACTACTACCATGTGCTATAAACTTTAAAAAATGCGTGGCCGGGCGCGGTGGCTCACGCCTGTAATCCCAGCACATTGGGAGGCACCATGCCCAGTCAATTTTAATGAATTTTGGAAGGAGGATATAATGCTTCATTCCTTTCATCTACAAGTGCACAATAACATTTACAAACTATATCTTCTGATAAACAAGAAAGCAAATTGCTAGAGTGGCTGAATAATGAAGCCTATTGGATGCAGCTCCTTCTTAAGCCCGGCCACGCTCTGGCCTCTCAGCAGTCAGCAGGTACAATCAGCAGGTCTGAGTGATTTTACACTGAGCAACTGGGCAGAAAAACCTGCTGTCACACTTTGCTATATTTACTTTTCAAATGTATTTTTTCTCAGGGTAGTCGGTAAAAGCCCCAAGGCAGGTCTGAAAGGATAGATTCACTTTCCTCAGCTAACCTCAACCCTTGAAATAGCTTGTGATGTCAAAGGAATGCACCTGGGTTGAACTAGGATGGGTTCTTATGTGAGAAATGAACAACAAAGGCTCTGGTGTATGGAAGCCAATGACTTCCTTTTAATTACCAGCTATCATATGCTGGAAGATCATTTTGGGTTTTAGTCTAACATATTATTTATATGTAACCTTGGCCCCGAGTTCATGGTGAATATTCTAAAAGCATTCTGGCTTTGAGGAGAGTGAGAGATGATTCCATAGAGTGAAAAAAAAGAAAAAAAAAAGAACAGGAAAACTTCCTCTCCCTCCATTTAGGAGGATCTAAGACAATGACCCTTCAAGGTGACCAGGATTACACTCCCTTTCTTCCCTCCCTCCAGCCCTTTCTTCTTTCCTTCCTTCCTTTCTCCCTCTCTCCCGCCCTCTCTTCCTCCCTCTCTCCCTCCCTCTCTTCCTTCCTTTCTCTCTCTCTCCCTCACTCCCTTCCTTTCTCCCTCCCTCCCTCCCTCTCTTCCTTCCTTTCTCTCTCTCTCCCTCCCTCTCTTCCTTCCTTTCTCCCTCCCTCCCTCCCTCTCTTCCTTCCTTTCTCTCTCTCTCCCTCCCTCTCTTCCTTCCTTTCTCCCTCCCTCCCTCCCTCTCTTCCTTCCTTGCTGTCTCTCCCTCCCTCTCTTCTTTCCTTTCTCCCTCTCTCTCTCCCTCCCTCTTCCTTCCTTTCTCTCTCCCTCCCTCCCTCTCTTCCTTCCTTTCTCTCTCTCTCCCTCCCTCTCTTCCTTCCTTTCTCCCTCTTTCTCTCCCTCCCTCTCTTCCTTCCTTTCTCCCTCCCTCCCTCCCTCTCTTCTTTCTTTTCTCCCTCCCTCCCTCCCTCCCTCTCTTCTTTCTTTTCTCCCTCCCTCCCTCTCTTCTTTCTTTTCTCCCTCCCTCTCTTCTTTCTTTTCTCCCTCCCTCCCTCTCTTCTTTCTTTTCTCCCTCCCTCCCTCCCTCTCTTCCTTCCTTTCTCCCTCCCTCCCTCCCTCTCTCCTTTCTTTTCTCCCTCCCTCCCTCCCTCCCTCTCTTCTTTCTTTTCTCCCTCCCTCCCTCTCTTCTTTCTTTTCTCCCTCCCTCCCTCTCTTCTTTCTTTTCTCCCTCCCTCCCTCCCTCCCTCTCTTCTTTCTTTTCTCCCTCCCTCCCTCCCTCTCTTCTTTCTTTTCTCCCTCCCTCCCTCCCTCTCTTCTTTCTTTTCTCCTCTTCTTCCTTTTTGTCTGCCTTCATTCCTTCCAAATATTCTCCAAGGGGATAAAACTACTGATAAAAATAATGAAGTATATTATATCAGTCTTAGCTTTTGGTTGCTTTGACAGGGATGGGAAGGAGCAAGGGCTGGCTTTTCTTTTCAAATTTAAAAAAATTCTAGAATTGATAGAATCAACAATCCTATAAACCGATACCAATTAAGATTTTCCTAGGCCCTAAGCTACTTCCTGGTAGTAACTGACTCTTTAAAGGGAGTATTTATTGTTGGCTGCTGCAGTGAACTCGCTTGTGACTTAGGAAAGTGCATTAACCCTTTTACCAGGGAGGCCTGCCCTTCATTTATAAATGATGTTTCCTAGGAATTAGAAATACCTAGACTACTTAATACTACCATGTGTTATGAACTTTAAAAAATGCTCACTGCCTTCCTAACTGTACTACTTTCATGGTTAAAAAAAAAAAAAAAGGAACTTCCCTGTGTGTGTTTTATCTTTGTTCTTCTCTGTCAAATTAAGCAAAAGTCTAGCTTAAACTCCTTGAAGTCATGGAGATTTTTAAGTTCATAGTAAAGATAGAAAGTCTCAAATTTTTAAAAAGGAAAGACAAACTTGAAGCTAAAACTGGAGGAACAGGGTTATTTAAAAAGTCTACTTATACATCTATGGCTTAAAAATACATATTTTTGCATCCACAAATAGCAATTTAATACTGTTTCCAAACTGGATACTGGAGAATATTCCTGTGAAGCCCGCAATTCTGTTGGATATCGCAGGTGTCCTGGGAAACGAATGCAAGTAGGTAAGCATGAAATATTGGGAGGAACAAATGGTTTTCAATTAGACTGTGAATTCCAGCATTTGGGGGTAGAAGGAGCAAGGAGCAGGACATGTCTGAGTGACTTGAAGGATAAACAGGAGAGAATGATTAAAATTAACTTGATATGATGTGTTGCAAAGAAGCAAGGATGCTGTTTTTAAGCCATCTCCCAAATAAGCCAAAAATACTTAGTATTGTAGTTAACCACTGTTTTTAGTTTTTTAAATAATTGTTTTTAAAATACATTCTTCTGGGTAATCTTTCTCTCGATTAAAAGCTAAGTATCTTGTAGTCTAAATTGTTGAAGGTCTAGAAGTTTGAATTTCTGATATTTTTAAAATTCAGGAATGCATATCATTGATATTAGCCACCAAATTAATTCAGGTGTTGACATTTACAGTCAACATAGCAGTTATTTAAGTAATCAGAAAGTATCCCTTTCAATGCTGCTTTGAAATAATCATTTAAAAAATTCATCACAACATGTTTAAAAATTAAGGCATTGTTTTCTTAGTTTCATTTATTCACATATGTCCTCATGGGTTTTTCTTTTGTTGTTGTTGTTTTTGGTTTTTGTTTTTTTGAGAAAGAGTCCTCCTTGCCCAGGCTGGAGTGCAGGGTTGTGATCTCGGCTCACTGCAACCTCTGCCTCCCAGGTTCAAGCAATTCTCCTGCCTCAGCCTCCCAAATAGCTGGGATTACAGGCGCACCCACCGCACCCAGCTAATTTTGGTATCTTTAGTAGAGACAGGGTTTCACCATGTTGGTCAGGCTGGTCTCAAACTCCTGACCACAGGTGATCCACCCACCTCAGTCTCCCAAAGTGCTGGGATTACAAGTGTGAGCCACCGCGCCCGGCCTGTCCTCATGGTTTTTGCCATTACCTTGTACTACCAGCACAATTTCTGTTTATTTTTCCTTCCATTTAAATGGTCCTGTTTACTTTAAACGTCTACCTTTGCCTTCTCTTAAGGAATCATATCCGGGAAGTCATGGTTTTGATGTATTAGTTACTTTTTCTTAGCACACAATAAATACGTAATGAATAAAATTTAAATGTTTGTTTCTCCATGAGGACCACTTTAATTTGGACATGATTCTCACATATCTACTCTTTCTAAATACAAGTTAGCTTAGAAGTTAAAATTAGTTTGTTTAATGCTCATCCATTGATCCGAGGTGTTTTGCGTCCTTGGTTGGGACTTACATCTTTTGAAATACATACAAATTCATAAATTCATTTTTTTGGTTTTCTTTGTGAATTATAACTATTTTCACATGTAACCAAAATTAGAACATGTTAACTCTCCTAAGACATTTTTTCAAAGTGCAGGATTTGTTGGTTGTTTTTTACGGACTCACTGTAAAACTCCAGCAGGCTCTACTCACACTCAGCCTTTCAGCAGTTTAGTTCCTTTTCTTTCAGTCAGAAAAATGGTACTTTCCTTTTATAGAGACTTTTCCAAAAAAAAAAATCACAAAATATTTTCATCTTTAATGTTACATTTTCTCTACACTGAGGCATAATATGGCTGTATGACTTGCTCAACATCACAGAAAATGGTGAACAGGATGTAAGAAGTTAACTTACTCCTAATCTGTTACTCCTCTATCTCCCATTTCATTGAAGAAAAATAACATAAAATTCATACCACGACTTAGCACTTACAGGACAATTTTTCGTGTTAATCCTTCCTTCATAGATGTTAAATTCATTGATAAACTACAAGACAGTTTTTTTTGGTCAGATAATAGCCCTTACTTTGAACGCTTCATAGATGTCAAATTTATTGACTACTACAAAGTAAACAGAAGGCACACTTTGGTTCTCAGGAATTTCACTTGTTGATTTGACTTTGCCTAAGATTATGATTACTGTAGATTTTTTCTCTATCTGCTCTTTTTAATCCAAGTAAATAAAAAGCCGAATCTTACTGACCTCTCAATACCCAAGCAAACTGAGTTTTTACCAAGCAATAATTAATGTTTTCTACTCTGGTCAAATTACTTAACCTTTCAAAAGATTTATCAAGTTTTCTTTTTAAAAAAAAAAATCAATTAATATTTTGGAGGTATTTAAGAAAATTAGTAACACAATTGGCATTAGGAAAGAATTTCAAGACCTGAAGTTTTTATAAGCAGATTCACTTAAACAGTATCTCTAAAAAGATCATTTCCAAAATGTACATTGCTTTAAAATATTTAAATTATTTTTGAGAAAATGCTACCTAATATTTTCTCTAGGTTATTTAATCATATGCTAATTAAAACTTGTTTTTTAAAATGGGAACTCTTTGAAGAATTGCTCCTTTAATAAATACATGGCAAGTATCTAAATGGCAGAAGAGTGTGGCTCATAAAATCCTTATGGACAAGATGGAGAAATATGGTCCAAACAATGTTTTGGTGGATCCACACGCAGTTGAATCCCATGCTCAAAGAATGTTAATAAATTGTGTTGTATGACGGGAGGTGTCTACTAGACTGTTGTTACATAGTTCTTTCCTAAACAAATGCATGTTCATCATGTTATTAATGACTTGAATGAGAGTATTTGTAATAAAATTCTCAGTTTGCAGAAATGTTAAGCTTGGAAGGTTTATGTTATTATTAATAATTTTTTATTAATTATATTATTAATAATACATTATAATTAATGTATTATTGGGCAACAGAATCAATCTGGGAAGAATCACAGTAATTATTTCCAAACTTGGGTTCAAAACATCCAGTTCCATTACATTAGAGGATGGATGCCTTAACAGCCATAGGAAAAGCCTCAGAGAATTTAATTCATTTTTCATAAATGGATGACAATTTAGTTGCATATATGTATATGGCTGTATACACACATATATACACACACCCATATAATTCAAAAAGGAAGGTATTTCTTACTTAGTTTTACAGAATAACAATGACATGTGCTTTTTTTTGAGACAGTCTCGCTCTGTCACCTAGACTGGAGGGAAGTAGTGCAGTCATAGTTCACTATAATCTCAAACTCCTGGGCTCAAGTGAACCTCCAGCCTCAGTCTTCTGAGTATCTGGGGCTCCAGGAATGCACCACCATATCCGGCTAATTTTTTTTATTTTTTATTTTTTAGAGATGGATTCTTGCTCTGTTGCCTAGGCTGGTCTCAAATTCCTAGCCTCAAGCAGTCCTCCCACCTCAGCCTCCTGAGTAGCTGGGATTACAGGCGTAAGCCAACATGCCCGGCACCACATGCTGTCTTTGATGCCGAGTTTTTCATTATTTGTGAAATTCACACAGATGATGATGTAGAAGAATTTTAAGATGTGGGGTAGGGGGTGGCAGTAGAATACTTGAACTCATTGAACTTCAAAGATCGCTTCCGGTCTTTTAATCCTGTGAATTATTACACATCTCCAAATGAATGCAAAAGAAAACCACACATTTTATTTTTTAATCTGAGAAGTTTTTAAAATTTAGTATTTTCCCAAAGCTTCAGTTCTGTTAATATGTTTAATCAATTTTGAACCATGTCTTAGAAGTGAGTTAGTTGAATAGGCTTCAAAATCGTTAAAGTATGCTTTATGATATAGCTGCAAAGGGGACCTTTTTTTTGAACCTTTTCAATTTAATGACTGCATCAGTCCGTGTAATCCACATAAATTTATGCATAGTTTATTTTGCATTCCAGATGATCTCAACATAAGTGGCATCATAGCAGCCGTAGTAGTTGTGGCCTTAGTGATCTCCGTTTGTGGCCTTGGTGTGTGCTATGCTCAGAGGAAAGGCTACTTTTCAAGTAAGTGAATCTCACCCTTCTTTGGCAGATAACTTTCTATGGCTATGGAGTTTATTTATGAGATACTGTTTCTCCTTGGAAGTTGTTTTTTTGGTTTTTTTTTTTTTTGTTTTTTTTTTCCAGACAGAGTCTTGCTCTGTCGCCTAGGCTGGAGTGCAGTGGTGGCAAAATCTCCACTCAATGCAACCTCCACCTCCCAGGTTCAGGTGATTCTCACGTCTCAACCTCCCAAATAGTTGGGATTACAAGCGTGCACCAACACACCCAGCTCATTTTTGTATTTTTAGTAGAGATGGAGTTTCGCTATGTTGGCCAGGCTGGTCTCGAACTCCTGGCCTCAAGTGATCTGCCCACCTTAGCCTTCCAAAGTGCTGGGATTACAGGCGTGAGCGGTCGCGCCTGGCCCTCTCCTAGGAAGTTCTAACAAACTCTGGAGAATATTGTTCATTTATTTTCTGCTATAGAAAATGTTCAGGATGACATGCAGGTGGCTTATGAAACACCTTGGCAAACCTAGGGAGAAAAGGCAAAACTGCCTAGTTGCAAATTCCAGGGAGTACCACAGAATATGCAAGGGGCATCCTTGGAGTGGTGCAGTGCAGCGAGACAGAGATATTCAATGTGAACAGATATTTATAGTATCTTTGCATGTTTTTAAGATTTTTTTTTTTTTTTTTTTTTTAAAGAGTCTCGCTCTGTCGCCCAGGCTGGAGTGCGGTGGCGCAATCTCGGCTCACTGCAAGTTCCATCTCCCGGGTTCACGCCATTCTCCTGCCTCAGCCTCCCGAGTAGCCGGGACTACAGGCACCTGCCACCATGCCTGGCTAATTTTTGTATTTTTGGTAGAGACGGGGTTTCACCGTGTTAGCCAGGATGGTGTTGATCTCCTGACCTTGTGATCCACCCGCCTCGGCCTCCCAAAGTGCTGGGAGTACAGGTGTGAGCCACCATGCCCGGCCAATATCTTTTTATTTTAAGTTAGGAATTGTATATCTCAAGATATAAGTTGATTTCAAATTTATAAAGAAATTTCATTGAAATAAAAAGTGAAATATTTCATCAGTGTAGAACAGTGAAGTGTTGAATGTTAAATTTAGGACAACTGTATTTAGAAGAGAATTGTTCAGCTGGGTGTGGTGGCTCACGCCTGTAATCCTACCACTTTAGGAGGCTGAGGCGGGTGGATCACTTGAGGTCAGGAGTTCGAGACCAGCCTGGCCAACATGGTGAAACCCTGTCTCTACTAAAAATACAAAAATTAGCCAGGAATGGTGGCATGCACCTGTAGTCCTAGCTACTCGGGAGGCTGAAGCAGAGGAATCACCTGAACCTGGGAGGTGGAGGTTGTAGTGAGCCAAATTGTGCCACTCCACTCCAGCCTGGGTGAAAAAGCAAGACTCTGCTGCAAAAGAAAAAAAAAAAAGAGAATTGTTCAGTGAAAACTAGAAACCTATTGTATTTATGAGAACTACTTCTGTACACAGTGTTGAATTCTTCAAATTTAGACCTTTTGTAACTTCACACCTCCATTTGATGATGCAATAGGTTTGATGTAAATGGGTGAGATTTAAAAATGTTTTATTCTCTTAATGCATTTCTTCACTCTCTAATATTACTGGAGAGCTCAGAAGCTGCAGCACTCTATCAGGTCCACTGGTAATAGTGTATAAAATAAAATTTTTAATTGAATTATAAATTTATAGCATATACAAGTTATAGACCCATGGTTTTACAGCAAACATTAATTTTGGAATTTCGATTTTTAAAACAATTTTTTTTTTTTTTTTTTGGAGACAGGGTCTCACTCTGTCACCCATGCTGAGTGCAGTGGTGTGATCATGGCTCACTGCAGCCTTGACTTTTCAGGCTCAAGAGATCCTCCCACTCAGCCTTCTGAAGTAGCTGGGACTACAGGCACATACCACCACGCCTGGCTAATTTTCTTTTATTTTTTGTGGAGACAGGTTCTTGCTCTGTTGCTCAGGCTGGTATCGAACTCCTGGGATCAAGCAATCCTCCCACCCCAGCCTCCCAAAATGCTAGGATTACAGGTGTGAGCCACCACTCCTGGCCTTAAAAAAAAAATTTTGTGCCAAAATAAAACTTAAATATAAAATGTGTTCCTAATAATACCTACAATTAGGTATTATGTCTCATAAAATGTTTCTGTGGACATGGATTCCAAGAGATGCCCTATAATTAAGAATAACTGGGCTGGGTGTAGTGGCTCACCCTTGCATTCCCAACACTTCGGGAGGCCAAGGCGGGAGGATCACTTGAGTCCAGGACTTCAAGACCAGCCTGGGCAACATAGGGAGACCCTTTCTTTACACAAAATAAAAAATAAGCCAGGCATAGTTGCACACGCCTTTAGTCCCAGCTACTCAGGAGGCTAAAGTAGGAGGATCGCTTAGCCCAGAGGTCGAGGCTGCAGTGAGTTATAATCTCACCACTGCACTCCAAGCTGGATAACAGAGCAAGACACTGACCAAACAAACAAAAAGAGCTGCTCTGTCAATTAATACTTGTTCAGTGCTTCAATGCAGTCCACTGCAATGTAACTTTATGAATTGAATCCAGCTGTGTCCCCCTGCTGGTCATCAGCGAAAGTACAGACAAGTAAGATGACTCTTTCAAAACTCGTCATGTTTATACCCTAAAAGAATACCGGTCGGAGTTTTTTAACGAGGAGTTAGTAAACAAATTTTCCTAAAGTACTGAATTAATTAAAAGCTGACTTGAATATTAGGGGTTCGTTACCTAAGAATGTTACTCTCATTTTCATCTAGCAGAAAAATCTATCCAAGAGAACCATATCCTTGAACTTATGTTTAGGACACAGGTTGGCAGACTAATACCTGTGGACCAAATCTGTGGACCAAATCTGCCCTCCCCGCCTATTTTTCTATGGCCTGTGTACAAAAATGGCTTTACAGATGAACATTTACAATCTATTTGATGATAGGGACTACTGACTTTGAACCCCAATTAAAGAGAAATGTTATCTTCCCCAAAAGAATTCCATTTCTCTAACTAGTAGGCCTGCTTTTCAAGACTTTTATTATTAGTATTATATTTCTTATTTTACCCTTAAAAATGTTTGGAAATTTGTTTGCTCTCTTGTTTTAAGTACCTACATAGTATCCTCTTGGCCCCAAAGCCTAAAATGGATGCTGTATGGCTCTTTATCAAAAAAGGTTGCCAACTCTTAATTTAGAAGGTATAAATGTCAACAAGATTAAAATTAATAAAAATAAATTAAACCCAAACTCATTTTTATATGAATCTGTATCATACCATTATAACCCTTGCATTAATGATATATATTTTTTCTTTTATAGAAGAAACCTCCTTCCAGTAAGTATACTTTCCTACAATGCATGTTTCCTCTATGTCAACTACTTTTCTATTAATCATCTGTTTAAAGTCAAAAGAGGGAAGTTGGGTTATTTGTGTAGGTTTACTCTCCCAAGAAGTTACACAAGTTTATCAAGAAATACATCTGTATTAGGCCGTTCAGCAAGCTTTGATAACTTGCTGATCTGTTGGATGTGGGCTGTGAGAGAAACAGAGAAATACCTGAGACGGGGTAGTTTATTTTAAAAAGAGGTTTAATTGGCTCACGGTTCTGAAAGTTGTACAAGCCTGGCACCAACACTGCTTGGCTTTTGGGGAGGCCTCAGGAAGCTTTTACTCATGGCTGAAGGCGAAGCAGGAGCAGGCATGTCACATGGCAAAAGCGGGAGCAAGGTTGGGGAGGTGCCATATGCTTTTAAACAACCAGATCTCAAGAAAACTCAGTCACTATTCTGAGGACAGCATCAACGGGGTGGTACTAAACCGTTCATGAGAAATCCGCCCCCCCATGATCTCATCAGCTCCCACAAGCCCCACCTCCAACACTGGGTATTACAATTCAACATAAGATTTGGGCGAGGCAAATATCCAGACTCTATCAACATCACACTTCACACTTCATACCTACTTGTAAATGACAGTACAGAGAGAATGATGATTACCCAGACAAGAAAAACAGTCACTAATTTGATTTCATAAGCATATCTATAAACTAATTTAAAAAAACATATTCACTGTATTTTGCTAAATTGAAATTTTTCACATAAAATTTTAGTTAACAGTCATTTTTTACATTAATTGAATACCAATTTTGCGCCTAACACTGTTCTAAGGACTGGGGATACAGCAGTGAACAAAACAGGCCAAAAACCCCACAACACTCTGCCTTATGGAGTTTACATTCTAGTAGAGAAAGGCAGAAAATAAACAGATAATAGTATATAGTATATCAGATGGTGGTATCATGGAGAAAAATAAAACGAATAAGAGAATGTAGAATACAAAGGGTAGGAGTGGAGATTGTAATTTCAAATAGGGTGGTCGGGAAGGATCTCACTAATAAGGGATTTTTGAGAAAGGCCAGAAGACAGTGAGGAAGCAAGTTGTGCAAATAAGAATGAGAAGAGCGTTCAGGCAGAGGGGAGAGAGCAAACTGAAAGATCCTGAGGCCAGGCAAGCCTAGAGTATCTGAGGGATGTCAGCGGGAGCAGGGTGGCTGGAACAGAGTGAGAGAAACAGAGATGAGTGTACACAAGTAGCGGTGGGGGCAGACTGTATGGAGTCCCTTTTAGGCGGTTGTGAGGAGTCTGGCTTTGGTCTGAGTAAGATAGAAAGTCACTGGAGGGCATTAAGCAGAGGTGTGGTGTCATCTTAATTTTTCAAAACTCACACTGGCTTCTCTGTTAAGAATAAACTGAGATGACAAAAGGTGGAAGCAGGGAGATCAGTTAGCAAACTACCACACCAAGTGAGGCAAGAGAAAACGGCGGCTGGTGCGAAAGCAGTAGTGTTGGAGATGCTGAGAAGTGACAGTGTTTTGGATATAATGTTTTAATAACTTGCTGATCTGTTGGATGTGGGCTGTGAGAGAAACAGAGAAATCGAAGATGGCTTCAAGGTTATGAGAAGGATGGAATTACCATTTACGGAAGTGTGGAAGATTTTAAGAGGAGAGAGTTTGGGAGTGGTGATGGGGATAAGCGGAGAGGTTGGAGTGTTTGGAATTTTAATATTTGATATGCTTATCTGATTCCAAGTGGAGGTAATCAGTAAGTAACTGAATATTCAACATCTAGAGTTTGGGGAAATAACTGGAAATAGAATGGTAGGAGTCATTGGTACATGAAATATGGATGAGCTCCCCAAAGCCCTGCAGTTTGTGCTTGTTTTATGACCGTCCTTCTTGTATGTACGGATGGGGCAGACCCAACTTTGGCTCCATAGGTGTAGAGAGAAGATGGATGACAAACTATCTGAGGTCATGACAGTTGCGAGTGGAGAAGAGATACTGAAGCCATGGCTTCAGTTTGTCATCTCCTAATTCCTTGGAAGAATCAGCTGCCGTTGACTTCCTGTTCCCAGATTTCTGGCTCAATCCTGGTCTCTCAGTCTCGTAAGATCCTAATACAAGTCTAGGTTGAAGTTCAAATTATCGAGAACTAGCAGTAACGAAGCCAGTGAGTTCAGAAGGGCACAGTAGCCTGAAAGTGTTGCTACTTCCCACCCCTCACCTCCGGGTGATTGTGAGGACTTCCGCTTTTATTGAGTGCCACAGAGAGTAATCGGAAGGTTTTGAGCAGAGCGGAGACATCGGCTTACGTGAAGTGGGAAGGGTGACATGGCTGCAGTGAGGGAGGTTATTCTTCCATCAGTATCTCTAGCAAATCAAGTAGTCATCTGGTGGGGAGTAACTTCATTCCTAGACATACGCCCTCACATTCATTAAATCTGTGGCCTTCAAAATATGATGAATGACAAAATGGATGACTGGAACCCTAGTCACCATGTAAAACTTTTTCCATGGAAAAATAAAATCAATTTTGAGATTATAATAGTCAAGCTTTCAAAATGTTAAATGTTAATATATTACATTAAAAGTTAGTCTCTGGTTTGTGCATTCCACAAAAACCTTTCTTTAGTATACCAGCCATAAGCTACATTTACGTGCACAAGGCTTCACACTGATGTTTTGTTGCATGAGTTTCTCTGTGAATATTGTCTGTAAACATAAGGAATTCAGCAAGAATTCTTGTCTTGTTTTCTACCTAAGATATATGTTCATATTCTTGCTGAGAAAATGTATGGAAGTAAAATTAACTAAAAGAGCATATGTGTTCCAGATTGGAAGTGATAATGCAGTAAATATTGTCTTTTATATTCCACAAACAGGAAGAGTAATTCTTCATCTAAAGCCACGACAATGAGTGAAAATGTGAGTAGTTTTAAAGCATATTTATAGAATGAATGTGTTTAGGGAATAGGGCAGGGAAATGAATTATATGGACCTTGTGAATTTTCACTTTTAATACACTTTGCACCAGTGTCTATCACTAGTGTTTAAAAGGAGCTAAGTAGATGTTAGCTGCTGTACCCTGTCTAGGATGGCATGATAAAGATACCTGGCATTTCCAATTGCAGAAGTGATCTTTAATCATATCACGATTTGTTTCATGGTATTTTCTATAATCAGTCTGTCTTCTTAGTCTCACTAGGTCTGGCATTATCGGCTCTCTTTGACAGATGAGTAAATTAAAACACAGGTTCTTACAGGATAACAGTGGTGGAGCTGGGACTCAGGCCCTTTTCTTCCCTGTAGCTTGACCAAGCAGAGTGGTTCCAGCAGATCTGTGGTTCTAGGACTCACCTTTGGTTATGTGAAGTACTTGGAACATTTTAGGTCTAGGCAATGTCTTAGTCATTGACTAAGGACTGCTATAACAAAAATACCATACACTGGGTAATTTACAAACAACAAATTTATTTTCAGTTTTGGAGGCTGGGAAGTCCAGAGTCAAGGCGCCAGTAGATTCAATGTCTAGTGAGAGCCTGTTCCTCATAGATGGAGCCTTCCTGCTGTGTCCTCACACAGTAGCAGGGGCAAAATAAGCACCCTCCGGCCTCTTTGATAAGGGCACAGTTCCATTCATGAAGGTCCTGCCCTCATCACCTGATCACCTCCTAAAGGCCCCACCTCTTAATATTATTGCATTAGGGATTAGGTTTCAACATATGAATTTTGGGTGACACAAACATTCAGACCAGAGCACAGAATATCCTGTTATAATTGAAAGGAACATTTCAGAAATGTTTGAAAAGATGCAGTAATTACCTAACTCAGAGGGTTTAAGGAACATAGACATTTGGACCCTTTGTAAACACTACATTGTTGCAGCAAATACCATTATTACTCAGATTTTGTAGCTCTTTGGATGGATATTCAGCCTTCTGGATGATTTTCTCAGGAATATAGTGGGTTGGGGCCAGGGGAGTTCCTATGGTTTTAGAGGCCTAAGTCGTTTCTTGAGAAACAAAGCATGGGTTCTCAGAAACACTTTACTCATCTATGGCAGGAATTCTCTCAGATTTCCTCTCAGCAGAGTCTGGAGGGTGGGGCAGGCGGGGGTCGGGGGAGTGGGGAGCCTGGACATCAGTATTTTAAATGCATAAGTGATTTTAATGGATAGTAGTGTTTAATATTCATCCACTTTTCTGTACAAATTTGATTTTTAAAAATTGTTCCAGAAACTATTACAGAATTCACCTTATTTTGTGGTTTACTACACTGAAAACATACTGATGTTTAATTAGGGGACAAGAAACTTTGTTCCTACCATTTTTGTTCCTACAATTTACAGAAAGTACTCTCGGAGTGTAGAATCGAATACTCCCATCCCTCCACACAGTATGAAGCACACTGTGGCTAAACTGAATGAACAAAAGCCATTTATTTTTTCTTTGCCTTCCTCTCAGTCGCCCTCATCAGCTAAGAGCTAGAGTCCCCTTCAGTTCTCTTGTGCCCTACACCGCAGGGTTTCTCAACCTCAACACTACTGATACTTTGGTCCACATCATTCTTTGTGTAAGGTGCTGTCCTGTACATCGCAGGATGTGTAGCAACAGGCCTGTCCTCCAACACTAGATGCCGGGAGCATCCTCCTAACAGGATTTATCTGCCTCTGCCTTCCAGTCCTACCTCTTTACTCTCTGGGCAAAGCTTCAGAGTACCTTGTCTGCTAGGAGTTAGTTAATTAATTCCCCATAAAACGGGTTTAATTAAATATATACTGGTTTGGCTAGGTGCACTGGCTGACGCCTATAATCCCAGCACTTTGGAAGGCCGAGGCAGGTGGATCACGAGGTTAGGAGTTCTAGACCAGTCTGGCCAATATGGTGAAACCCCATCTCTACTAAAATACAAAAATTAGCTGTGCATGGTGGCGTGTGCCTGTAGTTCCAGCAGATTGGGAGGCTGAGGCAGGAGAATCACTTGAACCCGGGAGGCGGAGGTTGCAGTGAGCTGAGATCGTGCCACTGCACTCCAGCCTGAGCAACAGAGCAAGACTCTGTCTCAAAAAATAAATAAGATAAATAAATAAATACTGGTTTTTACCTGTAAAATTCTTACAATAAATATAGCTTGATATTCATAAGATTTATGTTTCTTTAAATACGAGTTAATATATTTAAACTTGTTTTTTCTTTCTTTTCCTAGGATTTCAAGCACACAAAATCCTTTATAATTTAAAGACTCCACTTTTGAGATACACCAAAACCACCGTTGTTACACAAATTATTAAACTATTATAAAACTCTGCTTTGTCTGACATTTGCAAAGAGGTACATGAGGAAATGAAAGTGGTATTTCATTTTAATTTTTATGACTACTAACTCACCTGAACTTGTTATTTTAAACAAATAGTTCTGTCCACACCTAAAATACAGTCTGGCTTCTTGTGTCTGGACTAAGTTAAAAGAATCAAAATACTTTGTAATATTCTGGGCTTTGGCAACTGTTAACCATATCCTAACGTCTAGAGAACGTTACTAAAATGTAACATACTGATTGTGAAGTTAATCCACAGATCATGAAAATATAAATCAGACTCTGAGCGAGAGTCTGATTTAGGGCATCCAACAAATACTCTGACAGATGCAAAAGGAACCTCTGGTCTCATTTCTGCCAGACTCCTCTTTTCTCCCCTCATATCATCTTATTCCGATGCTCGTTCATCACTAACGTATCCACAGAAAAGAGGAAGCGGGATGGGTCTTAGGCCTGAGGATTTGCACTTAGTGTTTACTTCCATTCCTGAGAACTAAAAGCAACATCAAAAGAAATACCTAATGGCTGGAGCCCACAGGTGTGCACCACAGGATTCGCCTGGTGTGTGTCACTGATTTCTTCATTAAATGTAATTTTGACGGTCAAACACAAACCAAAGTGGCTTATTTCACCCCTACTGCTGCTTGCCACTGCTTCCTTCTCGTAAGATTTCTTTGAAGAGGATCAGTGACCTTGGCATCAGAACTCACCACTGGAGGCTACACAAGTTTGCAGATACCTTTCCCTGCAGGAGTGGTGACTTCACATCCTTCTGTCTCTAAAAATTGTGCAGTGACATTCCGGGTCAAGTTCCTTGGTCAGGGGTTGCCAATTCTGCTTTTGGAAAAGGAGGGATGTGGAGGGAAGAAGTAATTGTCTACAAGGAAGATGAGATGAGAAAGCTCACTGACTCCCTGCATCTGGTACCCCTCTTGATACATAGTGGGCATATGGAGAAATGGCTCAAATGAAAAGTGGGTCTAATGTGGGTTTCTCAACTGATGAACCACAAAAGCCTCCAGCTACTATTACAATGTGAAAATTCCAATGATCCATTTACCAGAGCAGTTAGACTATGTTAAAAATGCATATCATCTGTAACTTCTTTTAATTACCGAATTGATATTAAAAACAAAACATGGCTAAGGCATGTCCTGTTCTGGGCAAATCGGGATGAAAAGGTCACTTGCTACCTTTGACAACTATGAACATGGTTAATCTTCTTTCTTTTTTTTTTGAGACAGTCTCACTCTGTTGCCCAGGCAGGAGTGCAGTGGCACAATCTTGGCTCACTGCAACATCTGCCTCCCCTCCGCCTGCCAGGTTCAAGCAATTCTCCTGCCTCAGCCTCCCAAGTAGCTGAGATTACAGGCATGTACCACCACACCTGGCTAATTTTTGTAATTTTAGTAGAGACGGGTTTCACCATGTTGGCCAGGCTGGTCTCGAACTTCTGACCTCAAATGATCCACCCGCCTCAGCCTCCCGAAGTGCTGGGATTACAACCATGAGCCACCGCACTCGGCAGGTTAATCTTCTTTCAAAAGAATCTTATCTTTCTACCCAATTGGCAAAGCAAATCCTCAGGATTCACTGAGCAAATGGATTAAGCACCCACTGAGTGCCTAGCATGTGCCTGGACACCAGGCCACTGGGAAGATGCTCCCCCTTTGACTTAGCTGTGACATTCTATGTGTCTCACCAGATCCCTTCCTGGAGGTTGGGCTTCTGTAACATGGCTCTGCCTCCAAAATCAAATTTTCACCACATGATCAGGGATCAGCAAATATTTTTTGTAAAGAGCCAGAAAGTAGATATTTTAAGTCATAAGGTCCTTGTTAACAACTACTTGACTCTGCCATTGTAGCACAAAGGCAGCCACAGCCAAAATAAGCAAGCAGTCATGTCTGTGTTCCAATAAGACTTTATTTACAAAAACAGCAGGCACAGACAAGATTTGGCCCACAGGCATAGATTCCCAACTCATGGTGGTGAAGGACAGAAAAAAACACCTGTTTACAAGCTTTTGTAAGAAATTAGGCTAAATATTACCTGTTTTGGTTGGAAGATTTCTTTGGTTTGAGGAATGCTTTCCTCTTGCCTTGGCATGCCAAGAGGATAGATGACTCTGAACGACGCCTCTTCAGACATACCTGTCATCACACGAGATAAACTTCTTCAGTTTAAATGACACAAATCCACATTGTGGAGGGAAAATATGTAGTGCCTTAGCTTCACTAATAGTTGTAAAACTTCTTTTGAAGACATCAAAGGCTAGAGGATTCATTTTATGCAGTGTGAACATCTAACACTCTCTGTGTCAAATATATATTGTACATTACCTTAAACTATTGTAATAGCTAGGTAACAATCCTTGTATAAAGAATGTTTTCTCCCACACAAAGGGCACAGTATTGAGCACTAATTTCCTAATTATTAAAAGTACATGTATGTATCTGTGGGTCACTGGTGTCCAGACTTGTATTTCCATTTGTGTTTACTTGAGGAATTTGAACACTAACAATTGGTAAAATCCCATTGTAATTCTTACAGCATTTTGACTTTACTTTCTTGCAGTGAATTGTGTTGTGTAAAGATTTGGGCTTTAAAATCTTTATTAGCAAGCTTTGTTTTGTTTTCATTATTGTTGCTGTTGTAACCAGATTTAATTTATTTTTAGTTGGAGGTTTGACCTAGCTAAATCTGGACCAATTGTTTTTCAATACAACTTTGCAAAGAACGTCCTTCGTCCACAGGTGGCTTTGTTTGATTAAAGTCTACACTAATAAAAATAGCTGAACTTGTTAAACTTTTTAGCCCCATATAACAGTGCAGGGAAAGAGTCATCCACCTATTGTTATTCATCAAACCCAGGAAACTACACCCTTTTACCTTCTGTAGCTACAAGGCTAGCTGCTGGTTAGCTGTTTAAGATTAGAATCTCATCATCTCTGTTTGGATGGCTGCCAACTTCTCAAATGCTGAGAAAAATGCTCTGAAAATAAAAAGCAAAAACTATTTATTGAACACTTCATATATGTCAGAGGTGGAGATGGATGGGGGTGAGGATGCATAAAACCTCATTCATCTCAACGATACTATAAAGTGGGTAATGCCATCATTTTGCAGATGAGGAAACGGTTACTGACTTGCCAAGTTCACGGAGCTGAGGAGCGAGGAATCAGGGTCTGTGGGGACCCAGATCAGTCTGATCCAGGATGTTTCACACACCATGTTTTTCTCTACCCCATGATTTCCTTTTAAATTCCTTGTTGTTATTGTTGAGATGGGGTTTTGCTCTGTCACTGGAGCGCAGTGCCACAATCATGGCTTCCTACAGCTTCGACTTCCCAGGCTCAAGTGATTCCCCCAGCTCAGCCTCCCAAATAGGTGAAGCCACAGGTGTGCGTCATGCCCAGGTAATCGTTTATTTATTATATTTTATTTTTGTAGAAGCAAGGTCTTGCCATGTTGCCAGGCTGGTCTCAAACTCCTGGACTCAAGCGCTCCTCCCTCTTCGGCCTCCAAAACTGCCAGCATTACTATAGGCCTGAGCCCGGTCCTTTTACTGATTGATTGATTGATTGATTGAGATGGAGTCTCGCTCTGTCACCAGGCTGGAGTGCAGTGGCATGATCTCGGCTCATTGCAACCTCCAGGGTTCAAGCAATTCTCCTGCCTCAGTCTCCCAAGCAGCTGGGACTACAGGTGTGCACCACCACACTTAGCTAATTTTTGTGGTTTTAGTAGAGACGGGGTTTCACCATGTTGGCCAGGATGGTTTTGATCTCTTGACCTCGTGATCTGCCCACCTCGGCCTCCCAAAGTGCTGGGATTACAGGCATAAGCCACCATGCCCAGCCAAGCCCAGTCCTTTTAAATTCTTGTGTTATTCTCTGTCACTTTCCCTTCATCCTCAGTTATCTCTGGCCCCTCCACGGCCTTCCAGTCTGTCAGACAAAATGCCTTTTTGTCGTGCCTTCCCCCCAAACCAGTCTAAATACCACAGTGGACCATTTCATTCTCTTCCACTCTCCTGTCATTCTCCGAAGATGCCCAAATCTCTAATATTATTTTGAAAAATATTGAGGCTAACCAGGATGAATGCATTTAAATCCTATCACCACTACTGCCCCCTCCTATCTCTAAATCTCTCCATCTTTAGCCTCCCATTTACATTGACTACATCATTCATTGTCTTATTCGATTCTTCAGTCTTTCACCCTTTTATCTCAGGCTTTCACTACTATCTCAACTTTTGTCTCCTGGGAACTTCTACCCTCAAGTACCCTCTCACAACATCAATCTCTCCAGTTCCAAAGGCTCCTTTTCCCTCTAATCTCTTCTTCCCCCCACCCCGTCCATTAATTTGCCCCATTTCTCTCAAACCATGTCAACTCCCTTCTTCCTTCCCCTGGCTAAAACCCTTTCACTCTTCCTTTACCTGGTCTATCACAAAATCTAAACTCCTCAGCCTGGAATTCAAGGTTTCCCACCCATCAGAGACACATCCCGTCATATTGCCACAGCCTATGTATTCAGCTACATGTTCTACTAACGTCTTTGGTTGCCTTATGCACCCATTAAACTGAGCTATGGTCATTTTCTCTTAACCTGTTTTTCCCCCTCCTCTATACATTTACTTATAATACCCCATCCACCTGGAATGCTAATTCTCGTAAACACAAGACTTGTATATTCTATCTACTCATTAAGAGACAGGTCAAATTCCACCCCCTCTAGGACAGCCTTCTCTCATTTCCTCTGCTGGAAAAGGTTTCTTTCTTCTCTGAATTTCCGTAACCCTTGATTCACTTACTGGTTTCTATCCCATGATAGGAATGAACATGTTTGACACCCCTACCAATCTGGAAGCATTTTGAGAAAAGAACCATGTTTTACACAACCTTATAAGACCCAAATAATTTAACAGCATCTAACACGTGGTTGGCATTTAATAAGTGATAAATGAATTTTTCAAAATCAAAGGAACACTTGTCAAAGAGCAAATTTAGCATTTAATTATAAAATTTCCCCATAAATTGTTAGAATATTAATAAATGATTATATTCTGAAATATGTAATTACAATAGTTATCTAATATGTGAAGTTACAAAACTGTTCCATGAATGAAGGTTGGATAGAAACTATTTCTTATACCAGTCTTTTAGCAATTAGACATGAATTTCCACACAGTTCTTAAGAAGCTCTTCAAATATTTTTCCAACTTTAAAATTTTAAAATTTAATTTTCCATCTTTTGTTTTCTCTTTTTGGAACACTTTTAGCGTTAACAACTGGTTAAGAAATCCAAGGTAAACTAAAAGCTTTCATTTGTGATACTTTCAATATTTGTTTACTTTTCAATATATGCCAAGTTTTTACTTGACCAGGTTTGAAAAAATGTAAGACAAACTAGAGTGTAAAATGTCTTTTTACTTTCTACCAAGAAAATGCTCTCAAAACAAGTGAAGAGTGTGTGTCAACAAAGGACCTGTTTAACTTCTTTGAAACTGAAAGTAGGCTGTTTCAAAGCTCCATCTCATGATCCCTTTATTTTCAACTTCAAGTGTGCTATTTATAAAGTTTCTTAAAGATGGTATAAAAATAGAGATTTACCAAGAGCTATAGTTGGAGTCCTAAAGTTGCTTATGCTTTTTTTTTTTTTTTTTTTTTTTTTTTTGAGATAGAGTCTCGCTCTGTCACCCAGGTTGGAGTGCAGTGGTGCAATCTTGGCTCACTGCAGCCTCCTGAGGTGCAGTTCACGCGATTCTCATGCCTCAGCCTCCTGAGTAGCCAGGATTACTTGCACTGGCCATCATGCCTGGTTAATTTTTGTATTTTTAGTAGAGACAGGGTTTCGCCATGTTGGCCAGGCTGGTCTTGAACTCCTGACCTCAGTGATCTGCCTACCTCAGTCTCCCAAAGTGTTGGGATTACAGGCGTGAGCCACTGCACCCAGCTAACTTCTTTTCATTCTCAAACTTTCTTTCCAAATATTTACTATAGAATTTAACTACTGATAAATTGAAGTTACTGTAGGTTAAGAAACATTTTATTTCTAAATTTTAGGATAACATATACCAAAGAGAATGAATAAGCATCTCTTTACAAAGATGTTATATTCATGTAACAGGATGTTAACTGGGACTTTCTCTGTTGCTCAAAGACTAAAAACAAGTATCCCACTTTCGAGGGAAAATGAAGGCTGGACGCAGTGGCTCACACCTGTAATCCCAGCACTTTGGAAGGCTGACGTGGGAGGATCATTTGAATCTAGAAGTTTGAGAACAGCATGGACAACACAGTGAGACTGTCTCAAAAAATTTAAGAACTAGCTGGGTGTGGTGACATGCGCCTGTAGTCCCAGCTACTCGGGAGGCTGAGACAGGAGGATCACTTGAGCCCAGGAGGTTGAGGCTGCAGTGAGCTATGATCACACCACTGCAACTTTAGCCTGGGCAAAAGAGTGACTTTGTTTCAAAAAAAGAAAATGAAAAATACATTGGGTATAAATACCCCTTCACTGTTCATGAAGAGACAGCTACCCTGAAATAATTACTCCAGTCCACCACTACTCTTTACCCTTCACCTCATCACACAGTCCTTATAAGCTGAAGTGTATATGGATGCATTTGGGATGGGAAGGAATGAGGGGACAGAAAGAGACAAAGAATGAGTTTGCCAAAGTCATAAGGAGTACTATTCCTCAAGTCACCCCCAAGGGAAGTAAAGAGAATGTTTAAGAGAATCACTTGCAAAAACTGAAGGCACCTGCCAAGGAAACAGGAGCTATTTGAGCCGATGGAAAGAGAGCTGGAAAAAAATATCAAGAAGAGGGGGAGGGCCAGGCGTGGTAGTGTGTGCCTACAGCACCAGCTACTCTGGAGGCTGAATTGGGGGGATTGCTTAAGCCCAGGAATTCAAGGCTGCAGTGAGCTATGATCAAGCCACTGCCTGGGCAACAGAACAAAAGCCCATCTCTTTAAAAAAAAAAAAAAAAAGGTGAGCGAAGTAGGGGAGGATGGTGAAACACCTGTTTTCCCAAGATTTCTTAGGTCAAGGACATGAGTGTCCCGTGGGTCCAGTAGGCACCACTGGAAGTAGCTGGCCTTGAGCCTTCTTGCCAGTGCCTCCCCAGAGCAAACATCGGAAACAGTGTGTACTTATCATTCCAGTGGGAGCTAAGGGGAGTTTGAAGGGAGTAGGAGTGAATCTGCCATTTAAGAGAATGGAATCTGTACGACTGGGAAGACCTCCTCGGCCACAGGGCCCCCCACAAGAACTCATACATGCACCTTACTAGAGACCTAGCATTTGGAAGGCTGCTACTACCCCAGGAGCAGCAACAATCAGAGAAACAGTAACAGCCAAAAACAAACAAAAAAAGCCTACACTGAATGTTAAATAAGTAAAAATTGCCAAGCCTTCTTGGGTTACTATTAAAGGTAGTGCTATGTAAGTAACAGACACATGTCCCTTTCTAGTTCTCCTTACCTCTCCTCAACTCAAATTTCCTCTTCGTGTAAGGACACCAGTCAGATAGGATTAAGACCTACCCTAAAGGTCTCATTTTAACTTAAAGTCCCTATCTCCAAATAGTCACATTATGAGGTAGTGGAAGTTGGGCTTCAATTCAATCAAGTATGAATTTTGGGGAAACACAATTCAGTTCATAACACCAGGCAAGGGGGAAAATAGCCATTTTATATAACCACAAGCCTGAGATCGTTTGTCATAATCACATAAAGTGGTTCTGAATGGTTAAGTGCAGGACAAGGAGTGACCTGGCAGGCTGAATTGCTGCACAAAGGCCAGCGTTTGCAGGGTTGGAGCAGTCTAGCCAAAAAGAGGAAGGGACTCTGAGGAAGATGAAGCCTTGGTTAAGATCCCTGACTCACAGCACCACAAGAGGTTCAGCTGGAAAACAGGGAGTGCTTGCCTGACCAAAAGTTAAATGTAAATGCACAGCCCTGTAATATAAGGCACGAGAATAGGATGCTTCCTACAGTCAAACAGAACCCTGTTTCAATAATGAACAGAGAGACTGGGATATTCAAGCAATTCTACAGTTGTGAGACAAGTAAAAAATGTGTTAATGAGATAAGTATGTGTTAGCTGATAAAAGGTAAAATTCAGCTAAACTCTGAATGAAGAAGGAGGTAGAGACAGGGAGAGGAAGCATATGCAGAAAAGGTCAGTTTGTTCTCTACTGACTGGCAGTTCCAGCTGACACAAGACGGCTTTGCAGCCACAGGTGGGTGGAGGAGAGCTGTTTCAGGGTAGGTTAGAGGAAGACCCTGGGTCAACTAGACTTCCGTGATTACCTTTAGATAGTGCCATAATTAAATACCCGATTCTCTGTTCCAACGCCTGCAATTATTTAAGTAAAAGTAGTTCAACTGCTCTGTCACTGCTTAGCCACATTTGAAGAAAAGTGGGCTGTTTCTTCCTACTGTACTGCCCTCCCCAATTCCTTCTCTACACAGCATATTAATCGTATCTACATAATTAGGAAATATCTGTAGATCTTTCAAAAAGGAATCCCCAGCAGGTTTTGCCTTCAGCTATAGTATGCCATAATAAAAATCTATTCCCTTTGGCCCAGGCACAGTGACTCAAGCCTGTAATCGCAACACTTTGGGAGGCTGAGGCAGGTGGATCACCTAAGGTCAAGAGTTTGAGACCAGCCTGGCCAACATGGTGAAACCCTGTCTTTACTAAAAATACAAAAATTAGCCAGGCATGGTGGCGCACACCTGTAATCCCAGCTACCCGGGAGGCTGAGGCAGGAGAACTGCTTGAACCTGGGTAACATAGCAAGATTCCATCTCCGAAAAAAAAAAAAAAACAAAAAAAAAACACTGTTGGCTTCACACTTTTACAGAAAATCTTAAAGATCTATTAAAGACCTATATTTAACACATATCAGAGATATTGTCAAATACTAATAAGACATGGCTGTTTTTCCTTTAAAATTTACTTTT
The DNA here is from genome assembly GCF_049350105.2 of Macaca mulatta. NCBI lineage: Eukaryota > Metazoa > Chordata > Mammalia > Primates > Cercopithecidae > Macaca > Macaca mulatta. The sequence continues at coordinate 21,780,498 of NC_133408.1, read as the reverse complement.
TTGTAAGCCTGATTTTGACCATTAAAAAAATTTTTTTTAAGTAACTTCCTTGAGAGCCAGTTATAGTCACTAAAATTTTGACCATGTCTGATATGACACTTATCTAGAATGTATCTGTTGGAACTCTTCTTATTAGGACAAAACAACACCATATAGTTTACTCTTTAAAAGTAAGTTCCTTTATAGAACCCCATTCATCCCTACCTTTCCCTCATCAATCTGAACAGAATTGTAACATACACTGTGACCTGCAAGCAAAGATGAGGGACCTGGGTTACTAGGAGAAAATTATTTAACATTTGAGGAGATCAAAGTTAAAACACAATAGATGTTCCAGGACATATAAAAAAATTACACTCAGATTTCTGAGAAAGCTATGACAAAGAATTTATAAACCATTTCTTCATGTTCTAAAGGAAGGGTAACATCCCTCCACGACAAGCAGGGTTATGGGCGAGTTGTGCCCAATTTATCCAAGGTCTTCATCTGCTTAATTATAACCAAATGAAAGGATCTAAAAACATCCGTAACAAACAGCACTTAACTCATTAAGAACACACTCAACATCACCAAATAATTTATTTGGACTCAGAATTAAAAGAACATTTGACAGTTATGAAATGCATGTTTATTCTGAAACATCTAACTAGTTGTACAGCTAACCCATGACAAATTACCAGATTAATTTTACTTTATTTCTTCAGGCCGGGGGTTTTTCGATGACTTCAAATTTGGGATCTAAGAAGAAGGGAAAAAAAGGGTCAAGCTTAGCTATACTGCAGGAAAATGGATTATGTAAAATGCTCAAGATTTAACTCATCAATCTTCTGATTTTGTTAGTAAATATCTACTGTTTGTAAACATTTACATAGAAATATAGCTAAACATTTATGCAACACTTTCTATGAGCCATGCATTCCATTAATTGACTTTGCATATATTATGTCATTTAACTACATATGCAGAAGATACTATAATTCTCCCCAACTGTCAGATGAGGAAATATGCAACAGTTAATTACTCAAGATTACACAACTGAAAGTGATTGTCAGGATTCAGGATCAGGCAATTCAATTTCAGATCCCCACCATTTAATCGCTATGTTATGTGATTTCCGATACTGCTCTTATTCTAATGGCAAACATTTAGCCGACAGCTTCTCAGGCACACATCATGGTCCTAATAAATTCACGTTAACACTGTCAATTCGATTCTCCAAAAATCCAAGTAAGGGTAAATATTCTTCACTTATCCCCCACAAGAATGAATCTGTGATTCACAAGATGTACCTTCAAATTTGAAGGTGGGAAATGTATTCATGTCTGCTTTACCAAACATTTGCTTGAGCTTAAAAAGCTCCTTCTCCAGCTCTTGCTGATACTCTGGACCAGTATCAACAGGTCCTCCAGATGTCCTGTTAAGTAAATGAGCAAACAAAAATTAATTTTATGTACTAGTTTACTAAAACAAAATTACTCTTCACCACATTTCAATAGATCTTTTTTTTTTTTTCTTTTTTGAGACGGAGTCTTGCTTGGTTGCCAGGCTAGAGTGCAGTGGCACGATCTTGGCTCTCTGCAACCTCCAACTCCCTGGTTCAAGTGATTCTCCTGCCTCAACCTCCTGAGTAGCTGGGACTACAAGGCGCCGCCACCACACCCAGCTAATTTTTGTATTTTTAGTAGAGAGGGGGTTTCACCATGTTGACCAGGATGGTCTTGATCACCTGACCTTGTGATTCGCCCGCCTCGGCCTCCCAAAGTGCTGGGATTAAGGGCGTGAGCCACCACACCCAGCCAATAGACCTTTTTAAAGCATTCATGTAGTCGAAGAAAAAACTTCAGAAAGAAAAGAAGTATTTCCACTTCAATTTCAATTCAAACTATTTTATTATGATGAGGTTTCACATAAATGAGGTAACTTCAAACAAATATCTAACATTCAAGGTTTCTTAGTATCACAGACACTTAAGTCAGAATTTCTCAGGGTCTAAGCTCCAGTAAGGTGTATCATTAAGTCTACGGGCTCTGGAGTCAAAGACTGGTTCCATTTGAGTGTAAGTTCAACTATTCAGCAACTGTGTAAACCTGAGCAAGGCACAGAGCCTCTAAATTTTAGTTTCCACATCTAAACATGAAGTTCCTACCAAACAAGGGTGTAAACGCACACATACCTCTAAGCACAGTGCCCAGCACACAGTGAATACTCAATTATTATCTACTATTATCATTTGCTTTAAGTCAGCCATCACTAAATGGCTTTTAAAGAACTTAGTAACTTTTAAGTTTCTACAATAGGGGTTCTATTAAAGAAGCAAATTATTTCCTACCCTCAGAGATTTTGCAATTTAGAAGAAAAAAATTACATGTTTATAAATATTTATGCTGTAAAGGAGTGATGTGGTGAGCTTCAAAGACATGGTTTAACAAAAAGCTATTCAAGTTGAGGAAGAGATCACTTTTGCTAAGCTAATCAGGGAAAATTTCATTTTAAAAAGGTGGCATTTGAGAAACATCAGGCATTTGGGGCCAGGGTTTATTTTGAGACCTTCTAAGATGGAAAAAGCAAAGACATAGAGGTGGTAAAGGATTGACTATATGTGGGGAATGCTAAGGAGTCTAGATGGAAAAATCAGCAAACCCCAGATCATGAGAGGCCTGGAATGTTAGGCCTGGGAGTTTGTATTTTATTTTATTTGCTAAGCAATAAAATGACAAAATTAGATGTGTGCAGTTTGGGAAAATAAATATAGCATCATGGACCAGCAGCAGGGCCAATTGGGTCCAATTAATTATTTGAAGAAATTCTTCTGTTTTTGTCATAAATATTACTGCCTACCTGGCAATGAACAATATTCTAAACGTAAAAAAAAAATGTATACGTGAAAATTCCTTCAAGGGTAATAACATTTTTACACATGCCTATGATCAAAGTATAGAGTCTTATTTAAGTTAAAGAACGTGCACAAAAAAATACATAGGTGGCTCCAATTTAAGAACTTGTTAACAATGTTTCTTGTTAGAGATCCAATTTTCTTTCAGATTAGCACTGTCCAATAGAACTTTTTGTGATGTTAGAAATATTCTCTGTCTGTGTTGTCCAATATGGTAGCCACTAGCCATATCTGGCTATTGAGTGCTAGAAATAGAGCTAACATGTATGAGAAAATGAGAAACTGAATTTATATATACATTTAATTGTAATTAGAATTTGAATAGTCTCATGGATAATGACAACCGAAATGGACAGTGTGGTTCTAAATAGATCCTTCAACTAGATACTCTAATACTGGTTACTGATGGATGATGGCTATTTTAACTTTAATATGCACTCTTGTGATAAAAAGAGGCCAGAAATCATCTACCTCCTCAAATGAATGTAAGTCTTGCTGCTTATCTTGTTTATTACTATATCCCTAGGCTCTCACATGGTGACATGGTGACTGGGACAAAGCAGTCACTCAGAAGACACTTGTTCATTTCACTAGCAAATACTAGGCACGCTAATGTACTGAATCATTTAATTTTTATAATATCCTATGAAATGGGTAAGTACTATCATCATCCCCATTTTAGTAAGAGAAAACTGTCCTACAGAAGGTAAACCTGCCCGAGGTCATAGAGCTCATTAGTGGCTGTGCTGGATGCCAGCCCAGGGTCTATCCTCAGAACTCTCCATGTATGTGTTTGCACAAACGAATCAATGACCCACAAACAAGACTCCTTAGATTTCGGGTACACCTAAGAATTCACTTCTTACTAGATAGGCTTTTAAGGACAGTTAAAATGATGCGAACAGCATCAATACTATAACGTAACACCACATTTGGACAGAAGACACTCAAAATTCCCTGACGAGTCCTGTACATCTGGTTACTTCATAGCATGATTTTTGGCAAATTCTAACTGTCAGCCTTGGTTTTCTCATATATAAAACTGGGGTAACATCTATAGGGTTGTCAAAGCACATAGTAACTTACTACATTTTTAATCCCTTCACTATTTCTCCTCAGTTTTGGCAACAGTAACACCTTTGTTAGTTACCTCGCCTCAAAAGTCGGTTTTCTTTTATTGTTCCCTCTCCTCTTCCTCTCCAGCAGCTCACCAAAACCAGTCATCAGTGTTTCAATGTCTTGACTCTGTCACTTTTACATTATCACTGCTATGAAGTCAAGGTTCTCATCAACTAATGTTTAGGTTACATTTTGCTAACATATCTATCTTTGCTCTCTTCCCATTTCAAACCTAAGTTATCCTCCTAATTCAGAGTAATCTTCCATCCCCACAGTCATGTTCAAAAAGCTTTAATTTCTCATGAATGCCTACCACATATCTTACTTGCTCAGTCTATAATCAAGGCCTTCCATAATCCCTCATTCTAACCCTATACCATCCTTATACTCTTCATATACCCTATACTTCAGGGAAACAGAATTATACCATTCACCAAATGTATCTTGTGCTTTCTAGTTTTCATGCCTTAGTTCACACCATTTTTTCCTCCTAAAAGATACTCTCCTCCTACCCTCATTTATCTGTCCAACCTTCATACACTGATCTTTAGAACCTAGCGTAAACCCCTGGGTTTAGTGTCTACTGAAGGCCTCCTGTGGGTTTGAGAACCATTTCATGCTATAAGCAAAATCATGTTTGTTTCTTTAAACTGGGAAGATGATCCACAGTTGTCCATGAGATTCTCAAGAGGGATGAATACCCAAACACTGCCTTCCAAAAAGCCTCTAAAATGCCTCTAGCTGGAAAGCAGTATTCTTTCCTATGAACTCCCCAAGCACTCAACATTTCCCTATCTTAGCACCTAACTCATTTTACCTTATATTGTATTTATTTGCTTACTAGCTTTCTACTCCTGTCAGACTTTAAGAATATTGTAAAAAAATGCCCTGTGGCCCATCACAGTTAACAGCCAAGTGCTTTACACACAGTAGACAACTATATGAAAGAAAATGGAACTATGAATTGATGCACATCACTCTTCCTAAGACTTGGGCTTTGGACCTGATGACGGCTAAGGTGGTCATTCATTTCCAAAACTAGGGTTCTACAATTGTTTTTCTTGGACTTACATTATGTCATTTCAGAGTCTTTTGTCCTTTAATATATATTCTCAGAGATCTTAACTATGGAAACAGCGTTTTAAAAAAAAGAGCTGTGCTTATACATTTCTCCCAAATTACGAGGTCACAGAAAGGCCGCTAAATTGAGGGCTAAAATATACTATGATAATACATTTTTCCCCAATTAGTTTTATGATCTTAGGCTAATTAATGTCTAAGGGAGTTACTTCTTTCAAACTTAGCTGCTAAATGATTTCCAAGACCCTCTGTATTTCTATGAATTGATGTGGTTTATAATATATGACATTAAAGTAAGGATATATTTGAAATGGCAATAGATTTAATAGGATTTTCCCTTATAACTAGTACGAGGAAGATACAGTTTATGACTTAAAAAAATCAAGATCCTTACCTTCTTTTTTGAGGGCACCTAATGAACCTCTGTGTCAGAGATGAGCTCAGTGAAGGTCTGACACTTTCAAATACCACATCATTTTTTATTACCACCTTGGAGCTTACATACTTTGAATATTTATATTTACACTGTAGTTATTTATTCACTTACTGTCGCTTAGATTTGTATTCTCTAATCTTGTCCACAAAGAGTTTCTGTACAGGATCAAGTTCCTTATTAAATGCTACTGCTGTAACACCAATGTTCCTCCGAAAATGGACTGAGACTGCTGACCGAATGATAGAGGAGAACCTGAAGAGCCTCTGAAGAATCATGCTGATTCTGTTACTGAAAACAAGCATCAGAAATGTTAATATACTTATCAGAAATCACCTCTAAAAATATCATGAGATTCAAATTCTACTAATTGCTACAGAATTACATCATATCAGATCTCAGTCTATACCTGACCACAGTTCCCTTCTCCTCCTCATTCCCCATTGCAAGATTTTTAGGTCTTAACCAAAAGTCCCTGGGATATAGGAACAGTTAAAAACTCAGGCCTGAAGCTTCATCAAGGTTAGAGCACAAAATGTGAGGTGAGGTATTTCTTCTCCCTTGAACTTAGTCTTGGATCAGAGAAAACAGTAGAGGTAGACTGTTGCAACACTGTCCACTCCTAACAGGAAAAACACACTGGTCCCCAAACTGATGTACAAGGTTTCCCATGCCTCAGCCAGGCATGATAACCTGAAAGCATGGACTTCTCAGGCCCATAGAGGCAGAAACTGCTCTGTCCGTTACAACAGGATTCCAGCTGTTTAAGAATACTGTAACAACTAAATCAAAGTCCAGAAGAACCAGCAAAGAAAAACAGCAGCCATACCAAATGAGCTGTGCATGACACGGGGGCGGGGCTGGCAGTCCAATTTTACCAGTGAAATAAATTGGTGAAGGAGATGGAAGCCTGAACTTTATAAATAAGGACTTATGGCCAGGTGCTGTGGCTCATGCCTGTAATCCCAGCACTTTGGGAGGCCGAGGCGGGCAGATCACCTGAGGTCGGGAGTTCGAGACCAGTCTGACCAACATAGAGAAACCCCGTCTCTACTAAAAATACAAAAATTAGCTGGGCGTGGTGGGGCACGCCTGTAATCCCAGCTACTCAGGAGGCTGAGGCAGGCAGAAGAATCGCTTGAACCCGGGAAGCAGAGGTTACAGTGGGCCGAAATCATGCCATTACACTCCAGCCTGGGCAACGAGAGCAAAACTCCATATAAAAAAAAAAACAAAAAATAAAGACTTAAAGACTTTCGAATCCCACGACTTCCTTAAGCTAAAATATATTATTTTCTAACTAAAACATTTCAGTAGAGGACAATCCCTGTTGAGATTTACTTTAGTGATTTAAAGATCAAATGCAAAAAGTATTCCAAATTACAACAAATAGGTGTAAACAGGAATTCTAGAAGAAAAGGAATAAAGAGGGCCAAGCGCGGTGGCTTGTCTGTGTAATCCTAGCACTTTGGGAGGCCAAGGCAGGTAGATCACTTGAGGTCAGAGGTTTGAGACCAGCCTGTCCAACATGGTGAAACTCTGTCTCCACTAAAAATACAAAAATAAATTAATCCCAGCTACTTGGGAGGCTCAGGCAGGAGAATCGCTTGAACTAAGGAGGTGGAGGTTGCAGGGAGCCCAGATCACACCACTGCACTCCAGCCTGGATGACAGGGCAAGACTCCAACTCAAAAGGTTAAAAAAAAAAAAAAAAAAAAAGGAGTGAGAGACCATAAATAATTAGAAGAATACATTTTTCTCAGATCAAGGCCGAGTCTATACATTGACAGGGCTTGCCAAACCCCATATTGGAATGGTGACAAAATGCTCACAATGCACCACAGCCTGGTAAAATTTCTGCATCATTTTTTTTTTTTGAGACAGGGTCTCACTCTGTTGCCCAGGCTGAACACAGCTCGTTACAGCCTCGACCTCCTGTACTCATGCAATCCTTCCACCTTAGCCTCCCAAGCAGATGGGAGCACACTTGTGTGCCATCACACCAGGCTAATGTTTACTTTTATTTTTTTGTAGAGACAAAGTCTTGCCATATTGCCCTGGCTGGTAAAATTTCTGAATCGAGTGAAAACCTGATATGCTAACATGCTTGCATGCCTTCCCAAATTTCCTAATGACAATACCAGTCATCATCATGTTGACACTGGACTTCTACTAAGTCATAATAGGACTAGTGGAAGTATACACGCTATGTTTTTGGTCTAAAGTAATACAGAAATTAGATATAAGTATTTAGAGGTCAGGCGAGGTGGCTCACCTCCCAGCACTTTGGGAGGCTGAGATGGGAGAATCACTTGAGGCCAGGAGTTTGAAACCAGCCTGGCCAACATGGTGAAACCCTGTCTCTACTATTAAAAAAAAAAAAAAAAAATTAGCCAGGCATGGGCACACCTGTCATCCCAGCTACTCGGGAGGCTGAGGCAGGAGAATCACTTGAACTTGGGAAGTGGAGGTTGCAGTGAGCCAGGATCACACCACTGCACTCCAGCCTGGCCTACAGAGCAAGAGCCTGTCTCAAAACAAAGAAATTAGAAATAAGCATTTAGAAACTTATAACGACTCAAGAGGTAATTTGTTTGCTGAATTTAAAAATAAAAAAAATAGAGCTTATGAACCGGGTGTGGTGGCTCATGCCTGTAATCCCAGAACTTTGGGAGGCTGAGGAGGGAGGATTGTTTGAACTCAGGAGTTCAAGACCAGACTGGGAAACATGGAGAGAACCTGTCTCTAAAAAATTAGACATTGTATTTTAAGTGACTTCATTGTTTTGTTTTTTAAATTTCATTTCTTTTGTAATTCATTTTCACTGTACTCAAAAGTGTCCACAAGAGCGGGTGTGAGAATGGCCCTTTACCACTGACAGTTTGAGAAGCACTAGCTAGAAAACTGTAGAGTAGCACAATAGTTCTCAAAATGGGGTTGGGGGTGGGGGAAGAGGTGAGATTTTCCCTCCATGGAGACATCTGGCAATGTCTTTAGACATTTTTGGTTGTTCTCACCAAGCTGAGTGCTACTGGCCTATAATGAGTACAAAGCCAGGAATGCTGCCAAACACTCTATAACGACAATAACAGCCCTCTCACCCACAAGAATTATCTGGTCATAATGTCAATAATGCCAGGGTTGACAAACTCTGGAATGGCATGTAAAAATTATCAAAAGAAATCCTACAATGAGCCAGGTGCAGTGGCTGATGCCTGTAATCCCAGCACTTTGGGAGACCAAGGCAGGAGGATCACTTGAGCCCAGAAATTCAAGACCAGCCTAGGCAACATAGTGTGACCTCATCTCTAAAAAAAACCAAAACAGCCAGGTGTGGTGGTGAGTGCCTGTAGTCCCAGGTACTTGGAAGGCTGAGGCAGGAGGATCACTTGAGCTTGTTAGGTAGAGGCTGCAGTGTGCTGTGATTGTACCACTGCATTCCAGCCTAGGTTACAGAGTGAAACCCTGTCAAGAAGGAGGAGGGGAGGGGAGGGCAGGGGAGGGCAGGGGAGGGGAGGGCAGGGGAGGGCAGGGGAGGGGAGGGCAGGGGAGGGGAGGGCAGGGGAGGGCAGAGGAGGGGAGGAGAGGGGAGGGCAGGGGAGGGGAGGGCAGGGGAGGGGAGGAGAGTCCAACAATCAGGCCGGGCACGACGGCTCACGCCTGTAATCCCAGCACTTTGTTGTAATCCCAGCATTTTGGGAGGCCAAGGTGGGCGGATCACCTGAGGTAGGGAGTTCGAGATCAGCCTGACCAACATGGAGAAATCTGTCTCTAAAAATACAAAATTAGCTGGGAGTGGTGGCACATGCCTGTAATCCCAGCTACTGAGGAGGCTGAGGCAGGAGAATCGCTTGAACCCAGGAGGCAGAGGTTGCAGTGAGCCAAGATCGTGCCATTGCACTCCAGCCTGGGCAACAACAGCGAAACTCTGTCTCAAAAAAAAAAAAAAAAAAAAGAAATCCTACAATCAATACAATCAAAATATGCTTCACCTGAATGAAAGCAAAGTATTTGAAGAAATTAAAGAATTCATAACATATCACTTTTATACCCCATTAGGGAAAAACACTTGAGAAAAGGCTACAAGCAAACAACAAATGACCTTTCATAAGGTCATGTGCCACTTATTAGCATTCCTATGTTTAAACATACAGAAACTGAGGATTAGCATTATCTGGTCAAAGTTACACAGCAAAATCTAACTTAACACAAATATGTAAAAAAAACAAAAAATTGTGCAACTCAATGCCTACTTTCCTTTCTAGCAAACTAAGGACATGCTTAACATTCAGCAATAAGTTCACCCAACATTTGCTCAGCCCCATATACTGTGTAAAGTACTTCCATATATATCCTCTCCTTGTACCCTTACAGCAATACTCTTAAAAGAGTTAGAAGAAAGTGTTCTTATCCCTGCTTTACGTATGATAAAACTATATCTAAGAAAGGTGAAGCTGCACATAGTCACACAGTTAATTTGCTCTAAGTCTGACTGCAGATGTTATTCCTGCTACAACATGGGTAAACTTCACTTTCATAGCTTCAATTATCTAAGTGCCTATGATTCCCTAATCGCATTTCTAATTTTAGTATTCATCCTGAACCCCAAATCTATACACAGTATTCAACAGTTCTCGTCTCCCTTATAAGTTCTACGAACTCATCCAAAGAACAAACACATAATCTCATATCAAAACTTGTTCCTTCTCCTTTAATCATTTTCATTTTTTTCACTGATCAGTGAATGCGCATTGTCCACTGACACGCAGAAGATAGTCATTACACAAATGGCTGTGAAATACCACCTGCCATAAATTCTCCATTCCAGTACCATCGGGTGCCACAAGAGAATATGATAGCGTCTGACATGATCAGAAAGACTGGGGAAGGCAACAGTAAGAAAACACTAGTCTGAGCAGAGGCCTCGTCGTGGGCGGGGACATGGTTCTCCTATTTATAGTGATGACTGACCGGCCATAGGTTAGTAGGTTCGCTGCCTCGTCAGTGCACATTCCTAAGAACAATCCATAAAGTCGCCTAACGAAGTGTTAGCACTATCATCGTTTTTAGGTGGGATGCAAACTTTCAAGATTGTAACTATTCTTTTCCCTCTTATGGTGCCCGTTCTGCCTAAGTAGCTTAGACGGTCCCGTGCGCCCGGGTAGGCCTGGCCGAAAACCTCTCCCGCGCGCCTGACCTTGGGTTGCCCCAACCAGGATGCGGGCCCGAGACCCCCAGGCCTCCCTTACCCCCGCGCCGCCCCATTAGCCCTCAGAGAGGGTATCGATCTTATTTCTGGGTCTAGGCAAACTCCCAGGTCTAGAAACGTAGAGGTCAGCTGTGACCCCGGGCCAAGCAGCGCAGGTATCCAGGACACAGAGCTGCTCTCTCCTAGTAGAGTAAAGGTGAGAGGCAGCCCAGGCCTCGTGAAGAAACCCAGAACTGGAGTCCCAAGAGGCCACGCTGATCTAGCTACCCTCCCAGTCACCTTGCACTCAGTCCCGAGCTGCCAAAGCCTCCGCCGCCACCGCCACCGCTCTACTTCCGGCCCTGGCTCCGCCCCCACACGCCTACCCGCCATCGCAATGCATTATGGGCCGCCGTTTCAGTCGGTCGACGCTCACCGGACAGGAAGCGTCTCGGAGACAGTCTGCGACCGGACGGGTCTAGGTGAGACAGAAGCCAAACAGGAGGAGGAAGTGGAGGGTAAGTGCTTCCGGGTCCCCTGGCAAAGCCTCCGCCATCTTTTCTTCCCCTAATTTGACCCGTTCTTTTTCCCCTCCTTGAAACCTTGCTCTGTACGCATGCGCCCTTTGACTGGCCTTTCCCCTAGTTCAAGCTCCCCTCCGAGTCAGCGTCCTGTTCGTTAGGGTTATCGAGGTGTATAATGGTGCAGGGAAAGTGAGACTATGTAAAACAGAGCGGATTGGGGCGTTGTGCTTCCTTGTGCCTCGTGAGCCTCCGTTGCCTTGGGCGTTCGTTTTGCGCACCCTGCTGGGAGTTGTAGTCCTGGACCCGGAGGTGCCTGGGAGGCGGGAGGGGGGTTGGGGCTTCTCAGCGCCGATTCCGCGGGAAGGGCCCTGGGGCCTCACACTTGTAGTCGCGGGAGCTGCAGGTCTTACCCGGAGAGACACTGCACGTGGAGCCCGCGCCGCTGCCGTTCTTAGCCGGCTCTGGAGTGCGGGCGGGGGCAACAGGGCCGATTCCGGAGTGGGTGAGTGCGGCCTCCGGGGAGGAGGGGAACGCGGGCCCGCGCGGGCCGGCCTCGTTCCGGGGCCTTTTCTCCCACAGCGGCCCCCCCGCGGCCGCCTCTGTGTTTTGTTTCCGCTGGTCCCCGACGCTGTGACTCCCATTTCCGTTTGTGGAGACTTGAGGGAGTCGGGTGGGGAGGGGCGGGAGAGGCTGTGCGGGGAGCGAAGGGGAGGGGCGGGGGGCGAGCGGCCTGGAACCCGGGGGGACCGGGCGCCGCCGGGACCCGCGCCGGACGGGTCGCCTGTCGCCGCTCCCTCCCTTCCGCGTCCCCTCCTCGCCGGTCCACACTCCGCCGCAGTCTCAGCCTGCTCAGCTGGGATGTGGTCCTGATGCCCCCAGATTTTAAGAGCAAAAGGCAGACCCTGTCTCATCGCGGGACTCAGCGATTCACTCACTTCAAATCCAGTGTCTTTGTAGAACAACACAGTTACACGAAAATCATTTATCAGCGTATATGGTAGTCATCTGGGTTTGGGTTTTTTTGTGTTTGTTTTTAAGCGAGGAAGTAAACCAAGGAGATAACAATGGGTTGTCTACTTTTAAAGTTTTTTGTGTGCTGGAAGACACGCTGTGTGTGCGTGTTTGGATTTAGGGACCCCAGTTTGATCGGGTTAGCGACCAAGAGGTCAGTGCCTAATATTGCACTGCAAGATTATTAGAAATGTAGACATAAAGTTCACTTCATAAATAGTTTCCACTAATAGCAGTAGAGCTGACTCGTGAGAGGAGCAAAGATTTAGCAGGATTCACTTGAGCGAATTGTAGAACGAGGCGGTGATAACATTCCTAGGTAGTGTTATCTTGAACTTCAGAAGAAACCGCTCAACTCTTCAGCAGTTGCTTGAGGGGCCAGCCTGTCTCTCAAGGTTCCCTCCAGGCTTTCCAAGCTGCTTTATTTTTAGACAGACAGTGACGCTGGGTGGACTTAAGTCAGTTTTACCTGAATTGTGTATACAAGAGCATCTGTCATGAGGCATGTATGGTAATGAAGTAATTAAATCGTGAGCTAGATGTTAGGTTGAAGTAAGTCATCAGACCGAGTAGTAAGTTAAAACTGTTGACTTTAGCCTTCCCTCAACTCTTTATATATAAAACTCCAAACCTATGGAAAAATTGGGGGAAAAAATCATACAGTGAACACCCATATACCCTTCACCTGGGGGTCCAAACTGTTAATCTTTCACTGTATGTACTTTGTCTTCATATTAAATAGATGTGCATGCTTTGCTTTTTCTTAACTGCTACCTTTATTTTTGAAATAAAAATGTCTTTTAATTTCCTCAGACACTGAAAAGCATTTATTTAATAACTTAGGAAAATGTGCAGTAAATTTCGCAGGTACTCCCACACTCCACTTATATTTATAATATAGTGGGAAAAAATGTTCTAAGTTCTGTAATTAATAACGCACTCCAATGAAGGACAATTCTCAAATTTATCTGTAATTTCAAAAGGGAATGTTACATCTGTCTGTATTTTAAAAGACACTAGCTGTTCCCAGAATTTTTCGTTAAATTCAAGTTCAGTTTGTATCCCATCTTGTGAAACATTCCGAACCCCAGCTTGGATTTAATCCAGCAGAACCAGAGTGTCAGTGAAAGTATATGAAATTGTTCTGTGCATTTCTGGCGGGGGCAGCCCTTAGATGGAGAAACTGCTAGTAATTTTCTCTCAGTTTTCCTAAGTGTTGACGTAGAAGCCTGGGGAATTAGTTTCAGAAAAAGAGATAAGACTCACTCAAAAACTGATATGTAAGATTGGGACTATTTCTCAAATCTCTGTTTTGCTTCTCTAGACTAAGCATAGATAGAGAACCTGGAGAGAAAGATCATTTAAGAGACTGAGTAATATTTTTTGAAAGATCATTTAAGAAACTGAGTTTTTTATATGTGTGTATATATATATATATATTTTTCCCTCCAAAAGGGCATGAGTTTTTGTTTTGTTTTTTTCTCTATTTGGCACTTTCGAGGGATTGGTCTATAAATTTTTTGAAAGATCATATGATACATTTCTTTGTAGCAACTTCCTATTTTAGTGTTTATATTAGGGGAGCCCCAGGTGTCCCTGTTGACAAGTCATTAGGGCCGCTTCTCAGCCTCTGGCTACATCATATGCTTTTTTTTCTATTTTGCCAAAGTTTCCAGAAAATTATGTTTTCTAATCATTAAAAAATGGGTTGTGGAGATGAGAGTGGACCTCTTTATAAGCCCTGAAAATAAGTGATTTTTTAAAGTGCTATTCTGCTGCAAACCTGATTCTCACTGTTTTCTGTAAACAACAGTTTTTTATAATTTATTTATTTTGTGGGGACGTTATTTCCTTTTAATCAGTACTAAAATTCCATAGTGTATGCTTTCTCCGTGTTTTCTTTGATTAATACTTTCTTAACATAGACACTTGGATTGGCACCAGCTGTCACCAACAAAGCTGCCCTGAGCATTATCAGTCAATCCTGTTAAGCAATTGGAGAATTTTTCTGGAATGCTGAGTTAGGGCTGAACTTGCTGGGTTGCAGGTGTAAGTATGCTCGATACACTTTTCTGCAGAATGTCTACACCTGTGTGCACCGCAGCTGCAGAGACACGGGAATCTTACGTTCCTGCTAACTGCTCTCGTTATTTAACTTTCTGACCTTTGCCGCCTCCCCCGTGCCCCAACACACACACACGCAGTATAAAGTGGTACTTTCTTGTTTTAAATTGAACTTTTGAATGATTTGAATTTGGGCATTTTTTTGTATCATGAGTTATTTTGGTTTCCCTTTATGTGAAAATCCTTTTCCTAGGCTTTGGCTACTTTTCTAATTTGTCCCTTTTTTTGGTTATCAAATTCCAGGCCATTGTCTATTCCATTGTCACTTTTGGGTATTGGAAATACCTTCCCATTCTGTAGCCTGTCTATGGAACATAAATCTTGATTTTTATGTAATCAGATTTTTCTCGTTACGGTTATGTTCTTGGAATTTTATTTAAGAAATCCTTTTCTATCCTGAGACCACAAAAATGTCCCCACCATTTTCTTCTGTTTCATAGTTTTGCCTTTTATGTTTAATCCTTTAAGGCATCTGTAGTTCATTTTATATGGTGTGAAATAGTTCTTATTCATTTATTCAACACATATTGGTGGAGTGCCTGCTGAATATCTGCACCTGTGTGTACCACACAGTACCACTCTTCAGAGTACTTTGTATATATCTGTGAACACATATTCCTGCCCTGTGAAGCTTATGTTGTCCTTCAAGGTAGATCCCTACTGGTTTTCCACCTGTTTTCTTTAGCACTCAGGTTGAATTCCACAATTTTACACATAGCACCAGTTGAGGAATAGGCTTTATTGGAGAAAGGGAAGGCTTATTAGGCCAGCATCAGCAAGAAAAAAGAAAACCAGAGGGTCTTCATTTTTTCATCATCCCTAAAAGAAGCCTGCTGGAACCTGTGCAGTCTGCCAGATAGGCGTGTGAACGGAGCCTGCGCAGTCTGCTCCATGTGCATGCGTCCAGCCCATTGGAGAACCTTACCCTTTTATTGTTTGTCCTTTAAGGACAAGCCTGAGAGCAACGTTAATTATGTGGGGAAAATTAGATCATTTTGTATCAGGCAGTCTAGATTTGGATGCTAGCTATTTGTCAAAAAACCAGCTACCCCAGAGTTGGAGATATTGAGAACTGAGGAGAGTTATAGCCCTTTCGAAAGTGGAAAGGGAGACAGTTTGTTAATGTGAGTGTGACAAAGTATGCAAATTTAGTGGCTTAAAAACACCACCAGTTTATTATCTTACAGTTTTGGAGTCAAATATGAAGTAGGTCTGTGGGCTAAAATGAGGTGTTGCCAGTCCTGTTTTTCTAAAGCCTTCCAAGGAGAATCTGTTCCTCGTCTAGCTTTCAGGAGCTACCTGCATGCCTTGGCTGATAGCTCCTTTCCTCCATCTTCAAAGCCAGTCGCAGCTAACCAGCAAGTCTTCACATTGAATCACTCTGGCCCTCTCTTCCAATTTCCTCTTCTACTTTTATGGACCTTCTACTTTTATTTAGTTATTTTAAGAGCCAGGGTCTCACTGTTGCCCAGGAGGGAGTGCAGTGGCGCGATCATCGTTGACTGCAGCCTCGACTCTTGGTCTCAAGCGATCTTCCCACTTCAGCCTCCCGAATAGCTAGGACTGCAGGTGCACACCACCATGCCTGGCTAATTTTAAAATATAGGAGACAGGTTCTTTTTATGTTGCCCAGGCTGGTCTTGAACTCATGGGTTCAAACATCCTCTCTCCTCGATCTCCCAAAGTGTTGGGATTACAGGTATGAGGCACCATATCTGGCCCAGCTGCGTTTTAAAAACGATCACACTCTGGCTGTTTTATTGGCTGAGAATAGACTGGGGGGGGGACAAGAGTGAACACAGGGACCTCCTTTAGGAGATTGTTGCAGTACTCCAGGTAAGGGGTGGTGGTGGCTGTGGTACTGATATACGCAATACAGAACCTATATTTGAACAACCATGGTTCATCCGCATCTGGAATGATACCTGCTTAGGTTGATACACCAGAACTGTGACATGGAGCCACAGGTGGTTTAGCGTCACCTCTGAATAGTGTTTGTATGAGATGGGGCTCAAAATAAGGTTGCTCTATGCAAAACATTTGAATGCAGTGCCTGATGCTCAGTGAGTAATGGTTATTAATACAAATGAATATTTAAATTCTTCATTTCGTCAAATCTTGTGAGTGGGAACACAACTGTTTTGTAAATGTCGGAATACCAAATTTAGTGGAGCATTCATTATAAAGGTACGCCTCTTTTTAGATGTGCCATACACTTTAACGTCTCAGAAGGTGCTGTGGACTGAAATTACATATGGAGTCCAAAGACAAATTTATTGACCTACAAGGGGGTAGTTAATAACAGAACCTGGTATTTAACAGTAGTAACACCTCAGAAATGTCCACAAAGAAATATCTATGTGTATATAGCTATTTGTGCATTACTTAGCATTTTTAAAATTCTAATGTTTTTGTATCAGTGGTTTTAAGCAATAGATAAAAATTTTACATTAGATAATTAAAAACTGAAGTAGTGGTTTGTTTAAAATAAAACCACATCTGAAAAAAAATCATTAAAAATTTTCTACTGTGTGTAATCAGGGAAATAATATGCATATCTATACTTTATTACTTTGTTTTGCTGTTTTATAATATTGCATTTATAACGGACATCATTTGTATCAAATCCTAGCTGATTAATTTGCATGTCATTGTATCAGTGTGATACTTTGCAGTAAATTATGCTACTAAGGTACAACTTTTAGCTGAATAAACATAGTTCATCTCCATGTTAAGCTTCAGGTTTGAATCTTTTATTGAGACTGAGTTGCTTTAATATAGTTAACAGACCCTTAACTTAATTTTGAGGTAACTTACTGATTGCGATTGGTCCCAAAAATATCCCAGTAAATCCAGTAGATTGATGAAGTTGTCATGTCAGGTTGATAAACACCAGTTTTTAAAAAAATTAATTTGTAAATGTCATTTGTGGATTTTCTTTATTTTATTTTTCCAACAGGGTCTCACTTTGTCGCCCATGCTGGAGTGCAGTGGTGCGATCATGGCTCACTGCAGCGGCAGCCTCCTGGGCTCAGGTGATCCTCCCATCTCAGCCTCCCAAGTATTAACAGCTGGGACTACAGGTGCGTGCCACCACGCCCTGCTAATTTTTGTATTTTTAGTAGAGACAGGATTTCGCCAAGTTACCCAGGCTGATTTCAAACTCCTGGGCTCAAGCAATCTGCCTGCCTTGGCCTCCCAAAGTGCTGGGGTTAGAGACATGAGCCACCACGCCCAGCTGATTTTCTTCTATGAGTAAAGACTACTTCCCCCTCTTCTGCTTGCCCTTTGCCTTTTATTTGAATTGGGTCTCTACTTCTTGTGTGTCGTTTCTGTTTATGTAGATAATTTTAAAGTATCTTAAAAAGTCACTCTTGCAGGACCGATCCTTTGAAATACTTCAGCCATGACTAAAAGAGAAGCAGAGGAGCTGATAGAAATTGAGATTGATGGAACAGAGAAACCAGAGTGCACAGAAGAAAGGTAGGTGTTTCTGAATTTTATCATTTTTTTCAAAATACCGATATACCTAATTAAAACCAGGAAACAAGTCATAGTTCTTTGGACTTCCTTTTTTTTAAAAAAGCTGTTCTCAGCATTTTAGGGGATAATGTATTGTTTTATTTCCTCTGACTTAGTGTGCTTGTAGCTGAGAGGGAAAGACAGTTTTAAACTAATGATAGTAAAAGGGTGAATGAAATCAAAAGCAATTGATTTCAATAGTTTTCTCCTTTGGGGCATTTAATTCTTTATTCTTTTCCTCAGCACTGGTTGCTTTAATTTCAGAAATAGTTTAATTTAACCTGAACTATTTTAACAGATATTTATGAGTAACTGTTGTAAACAACTAATTGACAAGAATATGTGAATAAATAAGATACTAATCTGCCCTTATAAAGGCCACATTGTATTTGAGGAGACATACAGGTATATGAGTAATTACGTGACCAGTACTAAGCATAAAGTGTAGTGAAAAGTGTTAATTCTTGGAATAATAATGGAATCATACTTATTTGAAAGGAGGACAGTAGTAGTGAGTTCAGAATCCAAGGAGAGAACATGAGTAGAAATAGACATTTGGGCGTCAACAAGAAGATTGAGGAAAGTAGTAGTTAGTGATCCCTATTTTACTCTGTGGAGTAGGAGGGGAGATAATAAACTGACAGTAAAAGGGACTGAAAAGTAATAGAGAATCTCCGTGGAGTAACAGGTTTAGAAATCTCTGCAGTGCAACTGAACAAGATAATTAAGGTTAAGGAGGATACTGAGTGTTGAGAGTACAGTTGAGATTTAAAACCTTAAATTTTTAATAGAACTTTTCAACTTGTTTATCCCAGTTTTTCCAGCATAAGAAAGAGGGAATGCATGCTTCTGTGGAATTTCATGTATAGATATTTGTGTAACAAATTACCCCAAAATTCAGAAACTAAAAATGCCCAACATTCGGCCAGATGCAGTGGCTCATGCCTATAATCCCAGCACTTTGGGAGGCTGAGGTGGACAGATCACTTGAGCCCAGGAGTTCAAGATGAGCCTGGGCAGCATGGCAAAACCCTGTCTCTATAAAACATGCAAAAAAAAAATTAGCCTGGCCTGGTGACATGTGCCTAAGTCCCAGCTACTCTGGAGGCTGAGGTGGGAGGATTGCTGGAGCCCAGGAGTTTAAGGCTGCAGTGAGCCATGATTGTGCCACCGCATTCCAGCTTTAGTGACAGGACAAGATGCTGTCTCAAAAAAAAAAAAAAAAAAAAAGCCCAATATTTTTTATTGCACATTGTTTCTCGGAGGAACCTGGGAGCAACTTACCTGGGTGGTTTGCCTCGGGGGTATTTCATGAGTCTGCAATGAAGCTGTCAGCCCGGGCTGCAGTCTCCTAAAGACTGGACACTAGGGCTCGGGTGTCTGCATCCAAAGTCATGCTTGAGACTCTTAGCAGGATACCGCAGTTCCTCATCACATGACTGTCTCTAGGGCTGCTCATGGGATGGCAGCTGGCTTCCCTTAAAGCAAATGGTCTGAGAGACATAGAATGGCAAGGTAGAAAGCCCCAGTGTCTTTAAGTAATCTAAGAAGTGACATACCACTTTATCTTAGTCTTCTGGTCGCACAGTCCAACCCTGGTACAGTGTGGGGCGGAACTTTGAAAGGGCATGCATTTAAGAATCATTAGGAGCCCTCTTTGAGCCTAGCATGCGTATATTTGTGTTTATACAAGCATGCACACAGATGGTCCACAAAGTCTAAAGTATATACTATCCGACCTTTTGTGGATAGTCTAGGTTAGGCGACATATCGGTAATTAATATGTATGACCTATGTGAAGGAGGCAGTAATTGACATTTACCTAATGTAGATTTTTGCTGTACAGGAATTTAGGTCCAGTTTTTTGAGATCATCTACTTTTTTTTTTTAAGAGAAATTGGTACTTTAGATATTTGTATGAAGTCTTCCAAGGTTTTAATGATAGTAATAAAAACTTTAGAAAAATGTTTAATGTTCAGCTAGTATAAAATAGTTCTTTAAAAATTTGTTTTAAAGTGACATCTGAATCTCAAGAATAATTGTTACAAAAAAAAAAGCTGGCCTGGCACAGTGGCTCATGCCTGTAATCCCAGCACTTTGGGACGCCAAGGCAGGTGGATCACGAGGTCAAGAGATCGAGACCATCCTGGCCAACATGATGAAACCCCATCTCTACTAAAAATACAAAAATTAGCTGAGCATGGTGGCACATGCTTATGGTCCCAGCTACTCGGGAGGCTGAGGCAGGAGAATTGCTTGAACCCAGGAGGTGGAGGTTGTAGTGAGCCGAGATTGTGCCACTGCACCTCAGCCGGGCGACAGAGCAAGACTCCATCTCAAAAAAAAAAAAAACAATAACCTACCATGGCTATAGCTGAAGACTTTGGTAAAAAGGCTTACTTAAGATTTTTTTTTTTTTAACCTTAAAAAATAACAATAGTATACTAGTATTTTTAAATAAGCTTGTTTTTAATCATGAGGGGTCTATTTTATAAATTTTAAATGTTTTAAGTCAGGTGCAATGGCACACATCTGTAGTCCCAGCGACTTGGGTGGCTGAGGCAGGAAGATCACTTTAGCTCAGGAGTTTGGGGCTGGCCTGGTGTGAACATAGGGAGACTGTCTCTAAAATTAAAATATAAATAAATGTTTTAGAAAAAATTTTAAGTTATATACATTCATTGACTATCGTGTATGTATCTCATTTTACTTGTAATTTATGTGAAGACTCAACAGATTTTTTAATGCATACTGTTTTTGACAATCACAAATGAGATTTAAATCATGTTTAAATTAAACATGTTGGAATACTTAATTGAATTCCACATTCACCAATTCAGCAAATATTACTTAGTGTTTGTCTTCTATTTGGTCCTATATAAGGATTTGTAAGAGATATATAGGATTACTTACCAAAGATTTTAACCCTTTTGAATTCAAAGTGTGAAATAATATGAAAGAGCACTAAGAGGGTTTTTAGGAAGAATATAAACTTTTTTGAACATGGAGCTGTCCTGATTACAACCAGTTGTGTTCATATTAAATTAAAGGGAAAGTCTTTTATTTAATTTATTCTATTTTTATATCTTTATATTTTTATTTATGTGGGGAAGGGAAATTGACTAGTAGAGATGGCATACAGATTTTGAGGAGACAACATGTCTTCCTTTCTGGGTCTAAAATTCTTCAAAATAACTTGAAAATATGCAAATGCAAACATAATGTATGTGCAATATTTATATGTGTACACATACACACATATGTATGTACATACATAATCAGGCATATTTACAAGGATGCTTTAAATTTCAAGCTAGCATTTCTTTATGAAATTCAGTGTTCATTTTGGCAATACTAGTTGGGGGTGAGCCTACCACAGCATCTATGTAGAAATGACTTTTCAAAGACCAGAAATGTGTTTTAGTTTGGGATTATGTTTTTAGCATATTGTTACTTTGAAATCCAGGCTAAAAAATGTAACTGTTAGCACTTACATCTTTAACATTTAGCATTGTAGAACAAACCTACGCGCCAGCTGAATGTGTAAGCCAGGCCATAGACATCAATGAACCAATAGGCAATTTAAAGAAACTGCTAGAACCAAGACTACAGTGTTCTTTGGATGCTCATGAAATTTGCCTGCAAGATATCCAGGTAATTTTTATTTTTGTAAATTTGTATTGCAACATTTTAGTCTGCATAGGAATATTTTTTTGTTAGCCTTTTCTTTATAGCTTTAGACTTTATCTCTGTAAGATTTGATTGGTATTACTGTAAAATTTAAGTGTTTAGAAATAAGGTTTTCAAGCAAAATTTTCTCCATTTAAAATTATATTTTAAAAATTTAGTACTAAAACAAATGAAACATTTGTTTTTTACTTTTCACAAATATAAAATGAGAAGTTTAAATAAATAAGAATCAAAGCTTAAATATAAGTAGTAATAGTAGGGAGCACATTGACTTTTGAAACTGAAGTATATTTCTAGCCAGCTTCTAACTTCTCAAATGTATCATTTAACTAAATGATTTCCACATTTCCCTTTTACCTTTATTTTCTCTGACAGTAGGTTTTGGATAAGAATTTAAATGTTAACTGATAGGTCCTGGAATTTATTGTAAAAGGATTTACTCATGGTAGTATTATAATATGTTATGTCTGAAACATATTCCGAGTCATATTTTGCAGTATGTTTTCAAGATAGGTAGTACTTTTATGTATAAAAGTATAGTACTTTTATGTATTAAAAAAAAATAGAATTGCCCATACAGTTTTCCATGACCTTTCTTAAACATATGATTAAATACATACTAGAGTTTTATACTTTTTCTTTTTTCTTTTTTTTGAAATGGAGCCTCATTCTGTCACCCAGGCTTTAGTGCACTGGTGCGATTTCAGGTCACTGCAACCTCCACCTCCCAGGTTCATACCATTCTCCTGCCTCAGCCTCCCGAGTAGCTGGGACTACAGGCCAATGCCTCCACACCTGGCTAATTTTTGTATTTTTAGTAGACAGGGGGTTTTGCCATGTTGGCCAGGCTGGTCTTGAACTCCTGACCTCAAGTGATCCGTCCACCTTGGCCTCCCAAAGTGCTGGGATTATAGGTGTGAGCCAGCGCACCTGGCTGAGTTTTGTACTATTTTTATTTATTTATATATGTATTTATACATTATATATATAAATGTTTATATATAAAAATTTTTATATTTTTTATATATAAGATTTTATATTATGTATTAATTATATATAAAATTTTACATATTTATATATTATATAAAAATATATATGTTTATATATATTTATAAATATATATGTTAATATAATATATATAATATATAATAATAAATATATATTATTTATATATTTATTATTAACTTAGATTAATGTATATTGTGTCATCTTTTGGATCGTTCTTTACTCTTTCCCCTGCCTGCCTTGTGATATGGGTATTCCTTATATTACAGAACTTTTGTGTTAGTTTTTTAAAAATTCAAATCATCATATGCTGCTACTATTTTTAATAAAATACTGTTGTACAGTAAGTTGAAATGTTTTAACAAAATTTGTGCATTTTATTTGCCTTTTAACCATACTTTAATCTTTTCATTTCAATATAAATCTAGTAATTGGTGGTGGGTAGGGATGATAGAGTGCTCCAAAACTAGGGAATGTGGGAAGGTCTAGTAATGTTACAATTTTAGGATTTAAAGTATTTTTCTCTTAATGACAGGATGAATTAACTTAGTCTTTTTGGAAGACTACTTCCCATTGAATATCTGTTAATGTTAAATGTGAAATAGCTAACAGTTCCACTTCAGCAAATTATTCCTACAGAAATGCTCACCTGGGTGGGTAAAGGTATATATGCATGAAGATGTTCATGGCTTTGCAAAAACTGAAAACACCTCAAATGTTCCAAAAATGAGATTTGATATGTTAGTTCCATAGAATAGAATTTGAGGTAGCTATTAAAAACTGGTGAACTGGCCGGGCGCGGTGATTCCAGAACTCTCTTCACTTGTTTGAGGCAAAAAAACAAAAAACTTTTTTAAAGGTTTATAGTGAATATAACTCAGTGTCACTGGACTTTGCCTGGTTTGCTCATATGTAAAGTAAAGGGGAATCTGGACTTAATCTCTTAGTTGTCTTTCAGCTGTAACATTTATTGCTTTCTTTTTAATACTTGACCTATCCAAAATGAAAGTATGGCCTGCAGATTACCCAAACTCTTCCAGATTCTTAGTAAATATTAGTTGGATAAATGGTAATATTTATAATTCATATTGTAGAATTCAGGGCTAGCTTTGGATCTAAGGGCATTTTACGTTACTCCTTGTCCCCCTTTCCTCCTTAAAAAGGATATGAGGACCACCACTTCTGTTCTTCATGTCAATGCAAACATACATTTGAATCAGAAGTCTTGGTGCTTATGGTAATGCTCTTATATTTTCAGATGTGGGCTGACTTGAAAGCTGAGGGAACAATGGCTAAGTTGCACTTTTTTGAAGAATGTTAACACAAGATCAAATACCAGGCTTGAGTTTTGTCCTTATTCTGGCTTTTAGTGAACTTGCTAATATGTTCAGTACCTGAGCGCTTATACTTTCAGAGTTACATTTGCCATAGCTTCTAGTGGATAATACCAGCGTCCACCAGACAAGGAGAAAAAACTTGACCTTAAGACAATTTTTAATTAAATGTATATTAATGGATGTAACTGTCATATTTAATCTGTCTACAAGATGACACAGTCTTTTTTTTTTTTTTTTGAGATGGAGTCTCGCTCTATCGCCCAGGCAGAGTGCAGTGGCACTCACTGCAACCTCCACCTCCCGTGTCCAAGCGATTCTCATGCTTCAGCCTCCCAAGTAGCTGGGATTACAGGCGTGCGCCACCACTCCTGGCTAATTTTTGTATTTGTGTATAGACAGGGTTTTACCATGTTGCCCAGGCTGGTCTTGAACTTCAGACCTCAGGTGATCCACCTGCCTTGGACTCCCAAAGTGCTGGGATTACAAGTGTGAGCCACCACGCCCAGCCCTACACAGTTTGTTTTATCCCCTGTTCAAGTTAGATTCATAGTCATTTGTCATATGTTTGTGCCATGACGACACCATCAGGTTAATTATTGGGATTGAGAGTAGACCTGCAGCTATATGACATGCAGACACAGTTATAAATTATGCGAGATGATTATAACGGAAGCCTGTCTATAAACTGATTACAGAAAGTGTCTGGAAGTCAGAATTAACATCAATTTGCCATCGTGTGAAATACATTCATTTTAAGGATATATGAAGGAAAAAACACTAATACTGAAATGATACAGAATTAGGATTCAAGATATTTATAGCTAGGTTAGGTAGTAAGGTCATAAGTGCTTTAATTTTATTAACTTTATGATGAGAGATTTAGAGTAAACCCTTATCTTCAATATGTAGCGCTTGTTACAAGGCAGATATGGCAAGAATATGTTAATATATTTAGATAAATTATCACCACTAATTAAACACTCTTATTCATGACAGGTATAGTGTACTTTAAATACATTTCAAAATGAATAATTGACTTTTGGAATTATTGAAAATCCCAAACTAGACTCCAGAGATAGAGAAAACTGACATGACAAATTTGGTGGTATGCTGTCCTGAATTACTTCCTCAGTAGTGAAAATATTTTAAATTTTGGCAAAGAATTAAATATGACAAGCTAGATAATGTGTTCTTATAATTTAATTAGTATGTTCAGTAATTAAGTTCTTTTTGGTACATCCATTTATTCTAAACCAAAGGCAAGGGACTTAATCTAATGATTGCACTAAAATAATCTTACTCATTTTATCCATGGTTAGCTGGATCCAGAACGAAGTTTATTTGACCAAGGAGTAAAAACAGATGGAACTGTACAGCTTAGTGTACAGGTAATTTCTTACCAAGGTAAGTTACTTTTCATGATAGTTATTTAAAATTTTAGCTCATGTTTTTCTGATATAATTTATAAGTGTTTTAGATGGTTGTCTGAATTACTTGATATGACAGCCAAATATTCCTGCTTTGGGTTTCGTAGTTGTATTTGACAGGGTGAAACAGAGAGTGTACCACATTCTACCTAGTTTAATCCTAAAAGGATATATGATATGGTAGTAAATAGCAGATTCACAGAGCGTGTTGGAAGTCAGCAGGTTCCAGCTGACTTCCTAAGAGTACCTCAGCCACACTGCAGAGCTGGACTGCTAAGGAAGCTGCTGCTCTGCCATGATCTGGAAAATACAACACCTGGAAGCTACCATGGTGGCTGTCACTTAAACCATGTTGCCTTTACAGTGATCCACACTAGTAAAAAAAATAGGATGTCTGCTGGCTGCGGGGGTGCACGCCTGTAATCCTACCACTTTGGGAGGCCAAGGTGGGTGGATCATTTGAGGGCAGGAGTTTGAGAACAGCCTGGCCAATGTGGTGAAACCCCATCTCTACTAAAACTGACATGAACCTCTACTAAAACTGACTAAAACCCCATCTCTACTAAGCTGGGCGTGGTGGCACGTGCCTATAATCCTAGCTATTTGGGAGGCTAAGACAGGAAAATCACTTGAACCTAGGAAGTGGAGGTTGCAATGAGCAGAGATTGTGTCACTACACTCCCTCCTGGGCAACAAGAGCAAAACTCTGTCTCAGTCAGTCAGTCAATCAATAAACAAAATAGATGGCATATGCCTCAATGGTCCCCAACCTTTTTTGGCACCAGGGACAGAAGTTTCCATGGTTTCACAGAAGACAATTTTTCCATGGATTGGGGCAGGGGAATTCAAGCGCATTACATTTATCGTGTGCTTTGTGTCTATTATTACTACATTGTAGTATATAATGATACAATTATACAACTCACCATGATGTAGAATCAGTGGGAGCCTTGAGCTTGTTTCCCTGCAACTAGACAGTTTCCTCTGGAGGTGATGGGAGACGGTGACAGAGTGTCAGGCGTTAAATTCTCATAAGGAGCATGCAACCTAGATACTTCACATGTGCAGCTCACAATAGGGTTTGCGCTGCTGTGAGAATCTAATGCTGCCAGTGATCTGACAAGAAGTGGAGCTCAAGTGGTAATGTGAGCGATAGGGAGCAGCTGTAAATACAGATGAAGCTTCATTCACTCGCCTGCCAGTCATCTCCTGTTGTGTGGTCTGTGGCCTGGGTTTTGGGGACCCCTGATCTGCCTGCTTGCCCCCTCAACTCATTTCCAAATAGAAGGCTTATAACAGTGATTCTAAAGCCTAAATCACACCTGGAACCCTAGCTGCAAGGAAATCCAGTCTGTACAGTTTAGCATAGAGAGAAGAATTTGTAATAGAATCATCCAGTCAGCCTTATTCATTACAGTATTTTACTAAACTTGTATAAATACCCAAGTTAGAAAAGAAAATTAGGAAACTATTTTTGGTAGGTTGAATTTTAGCTTTTTAAAATTTAGAATAATGTCATCTCTAACATATATTGTTCACAATTAATGTTTCACAAACCACGTTTTTCTTCAGACTCTGTAAATGGTAGGTACGTACTTCTGATCCTTAATTTCCTTAGGATTGATTATTGGGAACAGGAAATAAGTTAGTAGTTTTTATCTTCAAAAGCCTAGTGACCTATTGATGCAAGTGTGTTTAAGAAGAGTTTACTTAAAGCCATAAACGTGTGAAATTTAGATGAAGGATTAGGAAATCGATTTTAAGAAAAAATACTTTTGATTCTGATTATTTTTATCATGTGTATTTGAGAAGTGATTCTGTTTATACCACCTGAGAATGATAGTAGTAGTTTCTTGCAATACTGGTTTTCACAGAAGATCAAAGTTGAGTTGTGCTTTTTCTTTAAACTGTACTTTGATTGAATTTTGATATAGATTGTAATAGATTCAGTAAGGAACAGAAGCAGTTATATAATATGATAGTGTCTTAGAGCTGTCATTTTAGTCTGAGGTTATTTCATAAAGGGCTAATTCCATTTTGAACAGATAAATAATAGTATGTCTTATAGAGAGTACTGCACACATACTGAAATAACTGCTTTTATGGCATAATTTCTTAATTATAATTTCTGAAACAGGTTTCAGTGTTTTGATTCTGGATAGTTGAGGAGCCTTTGTATTAATAAACTATTTATTTTTATCTTTTCCATAGGAATTACAATTCTTAACACCTTTATACTAGGAGCTTAAAATATTCAGGATTTGGGTTTTTCTTCATCTAATTTAAAATGAAAATTAGAATTTAATGGTAAATTTAATTTAGCAAATTTGGCATCGTTTTTAACACATCTACTTTGTCCTTTAAAAAGAAAAACTGAGTCAGTAAATAATTTTAATTTGTTTAGAAGGATTTTTTGAAATTCCAAGGATAGGTAGCTGCTTGTTTATACTCTGCATAGTCTAATTTTTATTTTGTTTCATATTGGTAATTTTTATTTTTATTTATTTTATTGTGGTATGAACAGGTACTTTTTTTCTAATGATGTTTATAGGTAGGGTTTGTGTGTGTCTTATGTTTTATAAAATTATTTTAAACTTATAGAAAAGTTGCAAGACTAGTAGAAGAATTCTTGAATATTCTTCACCCAGATTCCCCAAATGTTAACTTTTACTACATTTGCTTTATTCAATGTAGTTTTTCTCTACCATTTTGGAACATATACCCTAAATTATGTTTTGGTGACTTCTGTGTTTTCATTTAGATTCATAATTTTTTTTATCCACTGTTAAGGAATTGAACCAAAGTTAAACATCCTTGAAATTGTTAAACCTGCGGACACTGTTGAGGTTGTTATTGATCCAGATGCCCACCATGCTGAATCAGAAGCACATCTTGTTGAAGAAGCTCAAGTGATAACTCTTGATGGCACAAAACACATCACAACCATTTCAGATGAAACTTCAGAACAAGTGACAAGATGGGCTGCTGCACTGGAAGGCTATAGGAAAGAACAAGAACGCCTTGGGATACCCTATGGTAATGAAATACGTAATTCTATATTGGGTAGAACAGTAGGAATTAAGCTTGACATAGAAGACACTAGGGTAAGTTATAATCTATTTTACATGTAGAGTTATTAGAATGAATGTTGATTTTCTTATCTCTCTTTTTTAATTGTAATATACATTTAAGCTCATATGGTGGACAAATTCAGTCCTGCGTGCCGGAAGTACAAAGAAGTCTAAAAAATTTCTGCTCTTAGGGTGTTGAGAGTGTAGTTGAAGAGAGAGAAGATAGATGAAAAGTGATAATTGCTGTAAAAGGTAACATGTTTTTAAACTGTCAGTAACTCTTATAGAAGCAGCATGCTATTGGAATCTCAAAGGGATCCTAGTTGCCCTGAGGGAAAGGTGAAAAGGGTTTATTATAAATAAGGTTTATTATAAATAAGATACTATTGGGCAGAGAAAGATATTTAAGACAGGAAGTGTTATGTGCAAAGCTTAGACCTGGGGGTATGCGTGAGTAGTGAGAAAATTGAGTGGTTAAGGAGTTACTCTGTAGCATTACAGAACTGTTTTGATTGATGAAAATAATTGGAAAATGAATATGGTGGTGGTATATGGTGTCAGTTGGAACAGGTAGAGACTGAGTGAAGGGAAAACAGGAGCATATTATAATTGTGGCTAGATGATAGGTGATTTCTTTGGGAGTAGAAAGGAAAAAGTAGATGAAAATAGTAATAGGACTGAGCAGATTGACAGATTTTATGAGAGTAGAGAGAGAAGATACAAGTATTGATCTAACTTCTCAAGCTTCATCTTGGTGACTAAAACAGTAATAATCTTGATAAAAATTGGTTCCATCATCATTGCATGTTTAGTGAACACTACTATATGCCAGGCACCATGTTAAATGCTGGGCTTAATTAAGATGGTGCACTAGAAAGAGCATGCCTTCAATAGCCCAGTTGGGGAAGTAGAGAAGTCTGGTATAGGAAATGCTTTTTTCAAGAGAAGGTGGATAGCACTTGATTTTGAGGTGAAAGTTTATATTCAGCTGCAGGTAGCCAGAAAATGGTTTCAGTTATATAAGATTTGGGCTGGAGACAAAGATGTTATATGAGACTCATTCACATTGAATTTGTATTTGAAGCTATAAAAGTCTACGTAGTCCCTGATGGAAGCAAGGAATGGAAAAGAACACACAACTAAAGCATATATCCTAGACCCTATAAACATTTAGGGTTGGAGAAAAGGGAGACAAGAAATAACTGAAGAGACAGAAAGAAAGAAATAACTTATATGTATAGTGTCACTGAAATTGAGGGGAGAGTTTGGATGGTCAAGACTCTCAGATGCTGCCGAGAAAGTCAAAGAATGCTCACTATATCTCTTAAATGTGATGATCAGAGGATCATTCTTAAATTTAGACAAAAGTAACTAGAGTTGGTGAGACAAAACAGTATTATAAGAAATAGACATCTTAGAAGTGGGGGCGGATGAGGAAGAATGCTGGGGTAACAAATAAATACTATTGATCATCCAAGAGTTGGTGGGGACCTCAGTGTATTTGTAAATGAAACAGTATTGTCGGGTTTTTTGTCCTTTTTTTATTTTTTATTTTTAGAGACAAGGTTGTACCTGGGGAGCAGTGCTGATGACAGAAAGGCTGTGTTATAGAACTGCTGTTTTCCCTAAGACATTTTTTTCTTTCTTTAAACCAAACCTAAAAGATACACAATAAATGATAGAGCTTACCCATGGAACTGAAAGAGAGCTACGGAACCAGACAGCTAGTGTAGAATTTCAGTCTGTCCCTCTACTGCCCAGGACTGTAGCCACTCATCACGTGTGAGCACTTGAAGTGTCCCTGGTCAAAATTAAGATGTGTTATGAATGTAAAATACCCATTAAAAGAAAGAATGTAAAATCTTTTTAAATTTTTTTATATTGATTACTGGTTGAAATAACATTTGGAACATTAAGTTAAAATAAATTCATTATTGCTGACAAGTTGATGGGTGCAGCACGCCAACATGGCACAAGTATACATATGTAACAAACCTGCACGTTATGCACATGTACCCTAGAATTTAAAGTATAATAAAAATAATAAATAAATAGTGAGTTTAATGAAAAAAAAAAGATGTATTTTGCCAACTTTTTAAATGTAACTATTAGAAAATTAAAAATTACATAATGGTCTGCATTATATTTCTGTTGGACAGCCCTGATCTTGATAATTGTCACCTTTAGTTCTGGATGTTCTTACTGCATTCTTTTGATAAATACTTCTGTGTTCTTTTTTCGGAACTCCTGTTGAATCTCTTGAGTTGATCTGCTGCATCTTTTTTCTTGTTTATTTTTCGTCTTTCCTATCTGCACTACTTTCTGCCAGATTTTCTTGTCTTTATAATATAACCTATCTGATTTTTAATTTACAAGGGCTCTTCGTTTTTGTTTGTGCCTTTCTGTAGCATTCTGATCTTATATTGCCAATGTCATGTTTTCTCCTACTTCTTTGAGTATATTGATTATAGTTTTAACTTTTAAAAAGCTTTACTGCAGTATTTCTGTTTCTTGTGGATTCTGCTTTTCTTGTGGTTTTTGTTTGTGGTGTTTTTAACCTCTCTCAAATATCTAATTATTTTTGCCCATCTTTTCACATTTAAGAATTAATCACTTCAGGCCGGGTGTGGTGGTTCACGCCTGTAATCCCAGCACTTTGGGAGGCTGAGGCGGGTGGGTCACTTGAGGCCAGGAGTTTGAGACGAGCCTGGCCAACATGGTGAAACCCTGTTTCTACTCAAAATATAAAAATTAGCTGGGCGTGGTGGCGCATGCCTGTAATCCCAGCTGCTTGGGAGGCTGAGGCATGAGAATCTCTTGAACCTGGGAGGCAGAGGTTGCAGTGAGCTGAAATTGCACCACTGCATTCTAGCCCGGGCAACACAGTGAGACTCCATCTCGAAAAAAAAAATAAGAGTAAATAACTTTAAAGCTAATTAATGTGAAGTTCTGAAGGATTTGATAACTATATGCTGATAAAATGAGGCATTGACTCTTTCATTAAAAGAATTTCAGGCCAGGTGTGGTGGCTCATGCCTGTAATCCCAGCACATTGAGAGGCTGAGGTAGGAGGGTTTCTTGAGGCCAAGAGTTTGAGACCAGCCTGGGCTATATAGCCAGACTGTCTCCACAAAAAAAAAAAAAAAAAAAGAGCTGGGTGTAGTGGCATACACCAATATCCTGGGAGGCTCAGTTGGGAGAATTGCTTGAGCGCTGGAGTCTGAGGCTATAGAGAGCTGTGACGGCACCACTGTATGCCAGCCTGGGTGGCAAAGCAAGATGGTCTCCAAAAAAAGGCAAAGGAGTTCTTTTCAAACATATCAGTATTTATAGATCTTTTTGCAGATACCTGTCAGCAGAAGATGGGGTGAGCATTTGGGATCGGTGTGTATGTGAATACTGCGTTCTGGAACTGGAAAAGGAAGTGAAGCAGAGAAGACGTAGAGACGGTCTCACTCTTCAGTTTATAGGGTTTTATTACTGAGAATTGTTCTCTCGGTGTCTGTTCATTTCATGTCTCTCCCCGTATATTAATAAATGTTTTCCCGGTGTCCACATGTGTGGGGTACGCCCATTTAACTGGCGCCCCAAATGAAAGACCCTGAAGGTTCTAACCACACCATCTACTTTAAATCAGTCTCCTCATTTTCAGCTTTAAGCCTCCGTTGCTACTCAGAACCACCATGACTTGAACCGGTGAACAGGGTTCTGCGAGCGGGAATTCTCTCACTTCTTACTGGTATCCTCCTTGGCAAACATTTTAGGTCATAGTTTCCCCACCTCTGCCAAATCGATTACCACTCTGTTTATTGTCTTCAAAACATTAGATTAAATCTCTCATCCATGCCTGTCGCTTTGTACTCATGTTCCTATGATTTTACATCCTTAATTCCTTTACTGTTGTTTCACTAGAGTCTGAGAGAAAAGAGGCAGAACATGGATGGCCAATTAGTTATGTTAAACTAGAAGTCCTGATACTTGAGAAAACAAATCAGACAAATTATATTTTTCTCTGAGTTTTTTTTATTCTTAAATTTTTATGTAAAATTATCTTTCTTTTAAAAGAGGTGATTCAGGATAGCTTTTCTAATTTAACTCTGCTTCTGTTGTTTTCCATTAGTATAGTATTCACAGATAAGGGAACTTTCTTTTTCAGTTCTTGTTGACTTTTACCTGGGCCTTCTCCTTCTCTTTCCTTTTCCTTGGCGTCCCTCTGCTGCTCACTTCTAATTCTACTCTGCCGGTTTCTCCTTATTGTGGGCCATTCTCCTGGAAGTGGTTCTTGGCTCAGTTTGAAAAACACCCAGGTGCTACATTGCTTCAGCACTTTAAATCTTAACACAGACTGCGGCTATTGGATTGGGCAAAACTGCTTTTTAGCGTTGCTTTCAGCTTGTCCTGTTGTACTTTCAATGCATGCTTCTTGGCTGTGCTCAGGCTTTCCTGTGATCAGAGTGGGTCACATTTCTCTTGCTTCCCTTTGCTTTCTCCTGCACACAAGCTAAGACCATGGAGGTCTTATAACCCTTACTGCTTTGTCTTTACTCTCTTGTATCTTGAAGTCCATGAAGATATCTTGTCACCTGGTTTTATGTAAATGTTTGTGGGTTTTTGGTTTTGTCCTCTAGTCACGTTTTTAATGTTTATGTGTACATTCAGAAAAATTAAAAAACTTTGCCATCATCTTCCTAGAATCCTCCCTTAACTTCTTTGTGGAAAAATTTAAAAATATATATTCTATGGCTATTAATCCTGTATTCTTTGAAGCTAGGGCACCTCTGTTCCTTTAGTCTCAAATGGAATAGTTTCAGTTTCAATAGCACTTTGCCTCTTTGAATAACTTTTATAAAATTCTTATGTTTGATTTATTTTCACTATAATTTGCCCTCAATACCTAAATGTTATTTTTTTTCTACTTTTCTTATTGAATAGCATTTATTTATTGGGTATATAAGCAATATTATTTGAATAAATCATCTTCTTGAAGCGGGAGTACCAGAACCAAAACCAATTTAGCTAATATGTATTAAACTTACACAGATAGAATGTTCTGTTAGGTGCAGGTGATACAGCAATGTAATAGTTATAGATATTGGCCATATTTTTTTATTTATGAATTCAATTAGATAGTAAAAAATCATAGGGAAAAGGAAATTATTTGGATATACTCTTTAAGATTAAACAAGTGTATGAGCAAGGCACTGTTAGGTTCTAAAGATATAATGGTTTTTACAGGACACATTTATTGTATTTCTTAGTGTGTTGTGAGGGGACAGCTGAGTAAAACAGGCAATTACCATGTTTGTTTATTGGAAATGCATCATAAGGGTAAATGCAGGAGCAGCCAGCTTTTTACAGGAAAGAAAAGGGAGGAAAAAGGATATGGTTCATATTTTGGAGAATAGAGAATCCCCTTTTGATTTTTTTTTCAATGCAACTGCAAATTTTTTTAAACTTGGATAATTTATTCTCTACAGAATAATCTCATATTTTATTCTTTCATTTGACCCACTGGAGAGCAATTTTGCATTTTGTTTTTCTTGATACAGTTCCAACTGAGGTTGAACCAAGTGACTCCATCAGAAATTTAGATTACAAAATTGAAAAGGAGCTGAGGAGAAAATTACAGCATAAATTTTTGTTTTTGTTTTTTGCTTCATATAATAAGTTTACCTCACATACTTAGGGAAAGAAAACATCTGTGTGTATGTGTGTGTATTAACAAGTTAACTGTAAATTTACACAGTATCTAAAATGGAACTAGGCTAAAGTTAATATTTTTCTTTCTAGATCCCATACAGTGGTCCACAGACCAAGTCCTGCATTGGGTGGTTTGGGTAATGAAGGAATTCAGCATGACCGATATAGACCTCACCACACTCAACATTTCGGGGAGAGAATTATGTAGTCTCAACCAAGAAGATTTTTTTCAGCGGGTGCCTCGGGGAGAAATTCTTTGGAGTCATCTGGAACTTCTCCGAAAATGTATGAAATTACAGTTATTTCTTTACATTGTAATTTAAGCTGAATTTTATTTCCTTACAACTTTGTTTTCATCTTGTTTATTGATAATGATAAGTAATAAGCAGTAATAATTAACATTTATTTACTGTATAATGCTATGCTGAAAGCTCTATATGTTATCTCATTTAATTCCTATAGTAATACCACAAATCATTACTTTGCTTATTTTTTAGATAGGAAAGTGAGGCTTTGAGAGCCCCACAAAGTCACAGCTAGGAAGTGGCAGAGCCAGGATACAAGCCCAGGCTAACATTAGAATCCAAGTTCTTAAATCAGGTGCTGTGCCCTACACTTGGCCCTCTTCATATATTCTATTTGTTGCCTTCTGTTTGATCAGCTCTTACATTTACTGCTCATCTAGAAACTGAAGAGATCATTTGTTTGCAGGTGGCTTCCTTCCCATTCTTTTCATTATTGATGAGATTAAATCTTTGTTCAAGTCTTTACAATTAACTGAATAGAGTCTTAAGAGGGAAGGAAGTGTATGCAACCACCTTTTTGAATTGGAAGCCACCGGTTATAAGTTTTTCCACTTACAACTTACAAGGCCTTGGACATTAATATGATTCAGTGACCATATAAAGAAATTGGACCAGCACTTTGGAAGATGAGACAGGCAGATCACTTGAGGTTAGAAGTTCAAGACCAGCCTGGCCAACATGGTGAAACCCTATCTCCACTAAAAATACAGAAAAATAGCTGGGCAAGTTGCTGTGTGCCTGTAGTCCCACCTACTTGGGAGGTTGAGGCGAGAGGATAGCCTAAACCTGAAAGGCACAGGTTGCAGTGAGCTGAGAGCGCGCCACGACACTCCAGCATGGGTGACAGAGCAAGAGTCTCAGTTGGAAAAAAAACAGAGAGAGAAATTTGGAAACTACTTGGCTGTCCAAGAAAACAAGGCACAAATATAAATTATTTTTGCTTGAATATTAATCCATCTTATATTTCAGTGACTGTTAAGACACTGAATCAAGCAACCCATTCCTTGACAGTTTTGCATATCAGAAATGCTAGCCGGACCCACATATTTTTCAGAACACATGAATACAACAAACTCTGACTTTGCTTTTGTATCAGTTATGGATGAAAATGTTACTGATAGCATTTTGTTCTATTATATACCCAATAACGGAAGAGCTCTGGTGGAGGGATTTTCCACCTTAATTCAATGCTTGCAGTTTTCACTCAAGGTGCTTTCTCTGGCCGGGTGCAGTGGCTCACTCCTGTCACCCCAGCACTTTGGGAGTCTGGGGCGGGTGGATCACTTGAGGTCAGGAATTGAAAGTGCTTTCTCTGCTGGTGAATAAGAAGTGAGCTCTGGAGAGAGGCATTTCCTCATTGTTTATAATTTTATTCTTGTAAAGATTCGCTCAGATTTTTTTTTTTAAGTATCTATGATACTAAAAGACTTAGTATATTCATTGTATTTGCAGCATTTATTTCCAGTGTCTGTTCTTACTAGATAAATAAGTTGAATGTCTTGGTTGAAGCATTGTCCTTGGTTTCACAGATTTCCTTCCCTGCAGAGGTTTTGAAATGAATAAGGTAAATTCTGAATTGTGAAACATGTGAGTCATGTTTATTGAAACACTTTCTTGTAAGAAATCTCAAGAACACAACAAGGATAGTGCATAGATGATAGTTTCATTTTTCCCAAATCCACGTTTTTTCCAGTCTCTCCCAGGTCAGCTCTTCGTTGTGGCTGTCTCTTTCTGCTTCTCTTATTGCATCTCAAACTTTAAAGTTCATTCACAGGTTTTTCCTAGAACAGAAGTCAAAGGTGTCTTGTATATCTTTGCATTTCCATGCAGTTGAATGAGTCTTCCTCAGAAAAGCTCTGCTCTGGAACCGTTGCTTTGTCTTTTAAAGCAACAAAGTCCCACAGCCTACATGAGCGTCTCACAGAATTTCTTGGTGATCCAGCCATGGTTCTTCACTTAGCCTGGGCAGGGAATTCCTGTCTGACTTGGAAATGTAGTGCTCGGTTCAGAATTGAGAGATGGGCAGGATGATGTGTAAGGGTATTTCTAACAGACTTTCTAGAATTCACAAGTCTCACTTCTCAGAACAGGGTTTTTTGAGCACAATGCAGTAATCTGGTCCCTTCTGTAGAGAGAAGTCTGCAGCCTCTCTGTGAAAGGCACTGATTCTGGGACAGAACCCAGCCTCTATTATCCATCCTCAGTGATCTCTCAAGAAGCGGCAGTACTGAAGAGGTAGAGCTCCTTCTTCAGATATTTGTATTAGATTATTCACCTGAGCGGCCACCTGCCTGCAGTCCCCGCTCTGCTGAAACTTCATCCACGTCCTACTATACATGGGAGATAATTAGGAAATGTTCCAGTACTACCAGTTCCATGATGTCCTTCTCGGTGTGAATCTCTGTTTTCTGTCACCAAAGGCATAGGAAGTTCTCAGTTTGCTGAGGGTTTTCTTTAGGAAAAATAATTGTTTTATTCCTGTAGTGTCTAATGTTTCTTCATAAAATGGCTCCATATCCCCCAGGGCTTTGCCTCTCAAGACTGCTTCCTTTATGCCTAGCAAGGATTTGGGAGTTTCAGGGAGGAATATGATATTCAGGGTGCCTGTACTCTGAAGAGATTGGTCTTGGACCAGTCTTTCAAAAGCTTTTTTTTTCCCCCTGTGGTCTGCCTTCTGTCTTGAGAGCTTCCAGGAAACAAACCAAACTCCAGTCTGAGAATTAGGACGTAGAAGGTGATTTTACAAGTTGATTACGCCTGTGCTGTGGGATGGTGACGCTTTCGTTTGCCTCTTTTGAGGCTAATTCCTTTAGTCTTCAAATGAAACGGTTCCTCTTTGAGGAACTTTTATAAAATTCTGAGGAAAATTTACTACAAACATAAGGTACGTATTTTTTTTTTTTTTTTTTTTTTTTCCCAAGAGAGACACAGTTCTGGAGGAGAATGCTCAGAACTAGGAGTCTGGATAAAACAGTGAGGTTGTCAGTTGACTGAAAAGTAATTGTTTTGTGCACTGTGCTTCTTAAAAACATGTTTCTTTAATCCTCACAATAACCTCATGAGGCGATAAGTATAGGTGTCTAAACATGAGGAAGTTAATGTTGAAAGAGGTTGGTAATTTTACCAAAGTCATATAGTCAGTAAGAGCTGAGAACTGAATCCAGATCTGTCTGAAGCCAGTCCCATATAATTGTTTTAAGTCCTCAGTCTTCAGACCCTCAAAGCTCCCATCTGGTAGGATTCAGACCTGTTTTTACTTGCCCAACCTTTTCCAGCTCTGCGTGTCTGGAACTGGGTCCTGGCAAGGCACCCTTAGCAGAGTCTTCTTGGGAGCCCAGGCCTCAGTACCCAGAATGATTGCTGGAGGGTATAGTTTCATTTTTAAGAGAGAGGCATGCAATTTATGATGGGCACGAAGTAGGCTGAAGTAATGAGAGACTGGGATGTGCAGTTCTTTGAGAGGTAAAGAATAACATTTAAGTGGGTAATAGCAACAGATAAGTAATGAATGGTTCTGTAAAGGCTTATCTTAGGACCTTTTATAATATTTTTATTTGGGGAGCTATATTTTTAGATGTGAAATTATTTACTTTAATTGAGACGTTTAGGACCGCTACAATTGTATTGAAAATTTGCTATCTTTAAGTAGAAGCATTAAAAAGCTTAAGCAGCTTTAGTCAAAAGCGGATGTTACAACAGATAATGCGAAGGAGGCCTTTTTGGTGGAGATCCATATCTAAATAATTTCATTTTGGTGTATATTTTATCTTTGATATGATCTTGAAGATTTCCATA
Source organism: Macaca mulatta (assembly GCF_049350105.2). Taxonomy (NCBI): domain Eukaryota; kingdom Metazoa; phylum Chordata; class Mammalia; order Primates; family Cercopithecidae; genus Macaca; species Macaca mulatta. Next base: position 21,742,274 of record NC_133408.1, on the reverse strand, counting down.
TTTTTACATGGTTTTATACAGATTTTGATACAAATATTTACATTTAGAAAACCATAGTTCTCTGCAGAACTTTACTGAACACTAAAAGACATTGGAGCTTTTCCCTGTGTTACTTCTCTTAAAGGTATCTTTTCCTTTTAAAGTGACTATCAAATATTTTTAATGTTTTTATGCCAGTAAGTTTCAGTTCAGTGTTTTGGTTTTAATTGTGGAGTTCTTTTTTAAAAGAATCATGTTTATTAAGTTGGGTTTTATTGGATTGGGGTTTTTGGTTTTAAATTTTTTAAAATTGTGTTTTTTTTCAGATGTATTGGCAAGTCAAGAACAACAGATGAATGAAATAGTTACAATTGATCAACGTGAGTATTCGTATCTATATTTGCCCTTTTATTGAAGAAATGTTTATTTGATACTGCAAGGTAGTAAAAAGGAAAATTATTTAAAAAATTTTTTTCCCCACACACGAAATATCTTTTGTTCTGTGGAATGAGAGCTCAACACAAGTACTTTATAAGATCCACTCATGTCGTGTTTTTAAATGATGCGATTAACATAACAGCTTGCTTTGTATCTGGGTTCACTAAAATTTGTTAGGACATCATTTGTTTCATCTTTACTGACGTTAATTACCAAGTTGTAAGAACAATTCTAACCACATTCATACCTGACAGAACTTTCATGCCTGATAATAACTGGATATTGGGTGGCATCCAATTAAAATATCAGTATAGCTTGGATACAGCGAAGAAAATATTCAAGTGTCCAAAACAAACTTGAGGAGTTACACTGGGTTTGAAATGAAGAAAAAAGGCAAGTTAAAATAGGAAAATGAATAGTTTTCATTTGGTGAGAGTTGCAATCAAAAGTATACATTTGTATACATTCTAATTGATCATCAGTCCCATGTGGCATTTTCCAAGGTTTTAAGAGTCTACCAGGCCAAACCCTTCACCGCCTTCACTACTTTTGTTTGGCTTTTCCCCTTTTTCTTTTCTCTCACTTTGCATTCAGCTTTATTCTTTACCAAAGGTACTATGCATGCTGGTCTAGAAGAGTCTTGTTTCTCTTAGTATCAGTCTCCATTTTCATGTCATATTTTCCAACTTTTACCTCACATTGCATTTTCTCTTAGCATGTTTGGGTTTCGGTACACCACAGTTGCTATCTCTTAAACATTTTTCATTAAAACATTACTGTCTAGTTTGAGAATCCTTTTAAGCCTGCTGAGCTCTTTGGGGCATTATTTTTTTCCCTTTTCAGCGGACATCTTTCTTTTCCCCTTACACCATAGCTTTTAGCCATGTTTTACCTGAGATACGAACACACACGTCACAAGATCATCCCAACCGGCTAAAATTTTTAATGAAGAATCTGAGATACACAAAAAGTGTAACACCTGTGTACATATAAGAAATAAAATTTTATATACCAAGTTTACCTGTTGTAGATTTCATTTTCCTCTCTCTTACCAGAGAATTGACTATCTTGAATTTTATGTTTATTACTATATTTTTACCACCTATGTAACCATAAACACTGTATAGCATTGTTTTGCACATGTTTAAGCATTTTCTGTAAAATACATTGTACATATTCTTTTATAACTTTATCATTTGAAAATTACCCATGTTGATACTTGTAGCTGTTTCATTCATTTTCATTGCTGTATAGTATTTTTTAAATGCTGTGAACATCATTGAGTGAATATTTGTAAGAACATGTGTGAGATGTTCATGTCATAGGGTTTCTAAAATCCTTTCAACCTTACTCCAGATACTGCCAGAGTCTCAAAGTGGTGGTATGAGTTCTTATTTGTCCACATTTTCTACAATATTTGACAAACTGTTTTTATGAACAAATGTTTTAAAAACAAACATGTTAAAATACTGTCTAATGTGTGTGCATCACTGAGTTATTTCCAAACAAGAATACTAGCTCTTACTAAGATGCACAAACTGTAATGCAAGCATTATACTGTACCATCTGACCTTTTTTGTTATTTTGTTTGAAATTGTGGCTTGAGGCTTTTTGTAGTGAAGTACTTTCTTGGGGTAATTCATAGGGCATTAGTTAAAGTGATAATGTCTTTCAGTAATTTTTTTTTCCCCTTGTCTTTGCAGCTGTGCAAATTATTCCAGCATCAGTGCAATCTGCTACACCTACTACCATTAAAGTTATAAATAGTAGTGCGAAGGCAGCCAAAGTGCAAAGAGCACCGAGGATTTCAGGAGAAGATAGAAGCTCACCTGGGAACAGAACAGGTATTTTGGTATTTTCTTGTATTTGTAAAATATATCTATCTAATTAGGTATATTTTGTTTTATTTCACTGTATGAAAAATGTGAATTTGGACTATTGCTCTGGTAGTATTTAGACAGCATTTCTAGAAAAACAAAAATTGTTTTTGCCATGGCTGAGATTTGAACCAAAGAACCAGTTTGTTGCCTTTGCCTTGGGCTAATCTATAACACTATAGCCAATGCTTTGTTCCTCTTATCAATTTAGGAAACAATGGCCAAATCCAACTATGGCAGTTTTTGCTAGAACTTCTTACTGATAAGGATGCTCGAGACTGTATTTCTTGGGTTGGTGATGAAGGTGAATTTAAGCTAAATCAGCCTGAACTGGTTGCACAAAAATGGGGACAGCGTAAAAATAAGCCTACAATGAACTATGAGAAACTCAGTCGTGCATTAAGGTAAGCCTTTATTACTGTTTTTTCTGTTATCATGCCTTTCTAAAAAATAGCTGCTGCTTCTAGATGTAAGCATTGTTACGTAATGATATTAAAAACTTGTTCATGTTTTCTTTACAAATTAAAAAACCTTTTTAAAAAGATCTTAATTTTGAGGTACGGTTTTTTTTACAAAATTACTCTAAGATTGTTTTTATCTGATTTGAAAGCATATAATACTGTCAAAAAAAGTTTGATTTTTGAGATTTTTATTATTTGCATAGGTGAATTGTTAATTTTTAATGAGTAAGCAGAAACTGTCCTCTGTTTTTACAATTACATGCAAAATATTGGCCCGTTTTCTATACAATCTGCCTAAATCTGGATATCCAATCTTTACATTGATACAAACTCCGTAAGTAGTATAAAGTTTTCCGACAGAAATTACTATCAGAAATTATGCCTACTAATTTCAGTAGGCATGGAAATTCAGCAGGTACATTTAAGTATCTGAGAAGGAGGATATATAAGAATATCACAGAATTATGTCTGATTTTTGGGGGGATTGAATATAGTATAGTAGTTCTACAATTTACAAGTTTTTCTAAATAGCATGCTTTTACTGCTTCTTGTTTCACTTGGCCATTTTCACACCGAAAGATTATAATTTAGCTCACACACACACTCCCCCTTCCCCTTTCTATCCCCTCATCTCAATATCCCAATATGATTATATAGAAATTTTGGTTCAGCGAGTATCATTGTTAGAGTATTATGGCCATGTAACTATTATTACATAGTTGACCGTTATTCTTCTTCTTTTCCTGAATGACCTGTTGTTTCTCAGAGTTCATAACTAAAATGTTTAGTTTTCAATATGCTTATTTATCATTCCGTCTCACATTGCCAACTGTCTAAAGATTCTTTGTGTATAATCAGAACTAAAGCTGCCATTTTTGAGAGTTGATGCAGATTGTATACATACAAGACCCCTTAAAATTACAGCGGTAATTTTGATTTTTCAAATCAAACTAAGTTTTTTCATAGAACTTGAAAAGATAATTGTAAAATTTACATGGGACTATAAAGTACCATGGTAGTCAGTAGTCAGGACACCTGAAGATTAGCAAAGTGGAAAGACTTGTCCCACAGGATATTGAGACTGACTCTAAAGTTACAGTAATAAGACAGTTATGCTATTTGCTCAAGACAAATAGGCCATACAGTAGAATAGGGAGCCAAAATAGAACCAGGAATACATAAGCATTTGATTTAAAGAAATGGCAGTGGGGAGAAAACATTTGAGGAAACGATCTTCTTTTCAATCATCAGTGCGGGGATAATTTACTATCCGTCTTGGGAGAAAAGTAAAAGTTGACCTCTTCCTTACGCCGTACCGAAAATCAATTCCATGTAGCTTGTAGCTCTACCTGTCAAAAATCAATTCCATGTAGCTTGTAGCTCTACCTGTAAAAAGTAAAATAGAAAAGGATGTAGAAATACTTTCATAACTTGTGGTGGTAGGGAGACATTTATGCAGAATCAAAAGGACTGATTATAAAGGGAAAGATCAATAAATTGGACTATATTTAAATTAGGAACTTTTGGTCGTTGAAAGCCTTATTAAGAGAGCCACACATGTCTTACAGAAGTATGTAGAATATCTAACCAATTCTTACGAATCAGTTTTTTAATGGGCAAGAGACTTGAATAGACACTTCAGGCTAGAGATTATCCAAATGGCCAATGAATATATGCAAAGGTGTACAGCCTCATTAGTATTCAGAGTAATGCAATTGAAAACCATAATTAAATGGTACAACACACCCCCTAGAGTGGCTACAATTTAAAAGATTGCCAGAACTAAGTGCTGTTGAGGATATGGAGCAATGGGAATGCTTCTACCCTTTTGATAGGAATGCAAATTGTAACAGTTGCTCCCCTAAGCAACTGTTTGATATATATCAAACAGAAGTGTACTTGTATGCCCATACACATGTTCATAGCAGATTATTTGTAACATCCAAATCCCAGAAACAACCAGATATCTATCAACAGTAGAGAAGAAATCATTTATGGTATATTCATACAAGAATACCTTGCATTCTCGAAAACTGAGCTCCTGCTACAAACGAAGACCAGTGAACCTCACAAACATAATGTTCAGTGACAGAATCCAGACCCAAAAGACCAAATTCTGTATGATTACATTTATTCAGTAAAGTTCAAAAAACAGGAAAATTAAATTGCAGTATTTAGGGTTGCATGTTTGGGAGATAAAAATATAAAGAAAAAGCAATGAAATTACTGTCATGGTGCAGGCTTGTGTTTACCTTTTAGAGCCAGGATTTGGGGAATGATTGGGAGGGGACATAAAGGGGATTCTAGATGCTGACAGTGTTGTTTCTTGAGTGATACTTAACAGGGGAATGAATGTTCACTTTGTAATAAGTCACTGAACTGTTCACTTCTGTGTCCTTTTGTGTGATATATTTGCAATTAAAAAGTTTTTAAAAAATACAAGTTCAAAAAAAGGGAAGAAAAGAAATCATATCCGTGAAATACAGGTATTGTGTATCTTTCTACTTTCTTCATTTTAGGGAGGGAACAAGTGGAATAAGTGCTACTGTATACAGTTGTGTGATGCATGTGCTAGATCAAAGGAAGTATTCAGTAAAATTCAAATTTATGTGTGTATATTCTTTTTTATCACCTCTTACCAAGAAATATAATGCCAACTCCTAGAACTGGCATAATCATAGAATATATTTTCCTCCTAGAATTATAAAACCTTTTCCATTTTCCTTTTTTCCCCACGTAGTCTTACATATTAACGTAGAAATGTTTTAAAGCAATTGAAACGCCTACAGCATTTTTAACTGGATGGCAAGGAATTGTTGGTTTGTGAGCTGAGATCCAAATTCTATACTAATGTAACTGACATAAATGGAAACTACAAGACTGCGCAATGTGTTATATCTCTTACTGGGAAATCAAACATAACTATTTTCCTTTAACTATTCTGGAATTAGGGAAAGATGAGAGTTTCCTGTATATAGGTCAGTCCTTTCATTAATAGACTCTTGATTAAGCCAAGTGACTTTTATCCTGCTAAATGTGATAGTTTATATCAGCGGTACTTTTGCAAATAGTTGTTTCTTTTGTAGTAGCCCTTTGTCAGTGGGCAGTGCAATTTTAAAATAAGGGCTTTGCATTCTGCCAGTCCTGGAAAGAGCTTGACTTGCCTCTTTTTCCTGTTGTTGGAATTAGCAGTACATAGTGTTTGTTTAAATAAAGTCTGTTTTCCAAAGGAAACATAAATCCAACTCCGTTTGCATCTCTATAGAATGCAGCAGTAAACCAGATTTCTAGAATGACTGCTGGAACTCTGCTTGTGTACATTTAGAAATATTGTCTCTTTACAATGCCCTTTTCCTGTTTTTCTGTATCCTCTATTTCGTTTAGACCTTTTCCTTAGACTTAAAGCTCCCTGTTGGGCTTGGATAATTTATCTGAAATTTGGAAAGCATTTACATAGTGAAATAATAAAGATGAAGACATGACTTCATCATATAGGATTCTTTACAAGACAGAAAAGAAGTGGAATATATTCGTTCTTTCATATTATCGATTTTTATTAACATAGCTTCTATTTTGTAGAGGGCTATGTGCCAGTCATTGTATACTAAGCACTTTACAAAGATTATCCCTCTAATCCTCAACAGTGATATGAGGGTGTAAGCACTGTTCACCTCACTTTATATATGAGGAATAGAAGCTTTGAGAAAATATGACTCCTGTGGTCCAGAAATGTTAGGTTTTGAATCTCGGCTCTGACTCCAAAGCTCTTGTTCTTAGGCTCTTCTACTGCTCTAAAGGTTTTTTGTTTTGTTTAATAATTACTTTTAAATCAATGTTTTATCCTAATTGTTGAAAATACGTTTTGAAAGTTTATAGAGTTTTGGAGTACTGAGCATTGAAATAGTAAATGATGTTTGGATGTGTTTCATTTGATAGTAGCATTAAATATTCTATATAACTTCAGTATTAATTGCTATTGTGGTGGATGCAGTACTCTACTAGGCTTCTGCTTATGGAAGAGTCTGTAAATTATTCTAAGTCTCATTTATTTTTTATGAAGTCTCTAATTTTTCTCTTTTTAAAGGTATTATTATGATGGGGACATGATTTGTAAAGTTCAAGGCAAGAGATTTGTGTACAAGTTTGTCTGTGACTTGAAGACTCTTATTGGATACAGTGCAGCAGAGTTGAACCGTTTGGTCACAGAATGTGAACAGAAGAAACTTGCAAAGATGCAGCTCCATGGAATTGCCCAGCCAGTCACAGCAGTAGCTCTGGCCACTGCTTCTCTGCAAACGGAAAAGGATAATTGAGCCCCAGGACATTCTGGGACTCCAAAGTCTTTCTTAAAATGTTTAGAGCAAGTATAGCTCTTACCTTTATTACCGAATTTGAATCTTCTTTTATTTCTAGACTGTACAGTCTGATGCATGATTTTTTTTATAAATATTTCATACTCTTGTGAATTTGGATCTTTTTACTTTGAGCATATATTTTAGAATATGTGTATGTTAAAGGATCTCCACAATGTCTGCAGCGTGAAGGCAGGTTCATTGTGGAATAGTTTGTTAACAGTCAGGAAAGCTAAACTGGTCAGTATTAATGTGTAGCCCTACCAAAAATAGCCAGTAGTATCTGAAAATGAAAAATAAATGAAGTATCTCCAGGAAACAGTCTGGCTTAACTATTTTTGAAAATATAACTGTTTCCCCTCTCTGCTGCTTTAGATGTTGCTTTACATAGAACCAGAAAATGGAATTTCTCAGCTAAAGCATGTGTGCCTGTTTCATCTAATCAAGCAGAGCTAAAATGTTCATATCAAATAAATTTATATTAATAAATTACTAAACTAAGAGTATCAGGTTATTTATATATTTGCAAGCAAAGGACAGTAAGAAGTTGACTGGCAAAAAGAGCAGTGCTGAAGGAGGAGATCCAGGTTTAAATCTGGCTTATTAACTCAAGCCAATTGTAAGGATTTTCTGTATAGATTATTCATGTCAGACCAAGAATTTAAATTATTTTGAGAGAGGAATTTAATTCTAATAAACCAGCTGTTACAAAAATTATAAAATGATCTCTGTTTTTCCTGTCAGAGATTTAAAAAACTGAAAAGGTATACCTCAACCCAAAAGTAAAGGTTTGGTTTGGTTTGTTATGGCTTCCTTTTTTTAAAAATTACCCTGTAGTGCCAGTTTATTATGCAAAGCAGCTTATATTCCTGTGTTTCTGATAAAATGAAGACTTTAAATTAGTCAGCAGTACTTTACCTTTCAAGGCATTAGTAAATTACTTGCAAATAGTTTTAAAAAGAAAATTCGACCTCTGTTATAGGCAGTCTTCTCTTTAAGATAATACTTTTCCACTTATTTTTTTTTCCTTTTCCATATTATATATGTGTATACATATATCTATATATTCAGTTGATTTTATAAACATATATGAAGGCATAAAGATATACAGAAGATTATTCATTTTAAGATTCAAATTAAATAATTCCTGCATATATGACATTCCTTACATAAACTAACACTAAACAAAAATGGCTAGAAATGTCTTTTTCTTTTCTGTTTTTGTTGTTTAAGGTATTAAGCACAAATTATTATATGAGACTGGCAAGATAGCTATTAATCCTCTTACAGATTTGAGAAGGTTGATTCTCAAATATTTATGCACCTTCTCCTTCATTGTTTTCTTTAAATCTGTCCCCTTAAAAAGCTTCTTAAGAGCTCAGTTAATGCTTTTAACTTAACTAGGAGAAAAAGGCATGTTAATACAGGCAAGATGGCATTGTTAGCAATTCTGGTAGTGGTTTGGAATGAATCATAAGAGGCAGGGATCTTAAGGACAAGGAAGAGAGGAGAGAGAGGTAATCTCTTTCTCTGGTAATCTTAACGCATAATTTTACTACAACATGTTCTCTTAATTCATTTATATTATTAAGTCCTTTCTGCAGCTGATACCTGAGCAGAGTAAAATTTGTATGTCCATTATTACTTTTTTTGAAAGAGAATATATGAACAAATTATTAGTACAATTTGGGCACTGTGGTTGTAAGAATGTCTGAGTAAAATAACAATATGAAATAATATACAGAAGCTCTAGTGTCAGATAACAAATAGACAGCTAGAAAGGTTTTGCACCATCCTCTTACGGCCTAGGGAGTTGACAAGTTGCTTGTAGTTTTAAAAAAAAATAATAAAGTATACCATTCTGGTATATCATCAAGAGCTTAAGAATCTTGGCTTTCATATTTAAAATGCTTTTGGGGAGACATATTAAAATTTTAGCCAAGATGACAGACATGTCTCAATTACATACGTGTATGTTTTTAAAGCTAGAAACATTAGTTTTAGATCCCTAGAATGAAAATTCTTTTCTCATCTATGCAATTCCCATATGGTTTTTTTAAAATCATATTTTATTCATTTTCTCCCTTTAGCAATTTTCATTTTATTTCTCATAATTTGAACAGAGACAGTTCTCATACATGATCAGATGCTTTTTTTTTTCTTCTTACCATCATTTATGCATGACATAGGTAAAGTAATATGGCTAATTTCTCCAGTTGATTCAAGAAACTCATTACTTTGCCTTAAATTATATGTAAAATATTTGTTTTACTTACAGTTATCAGAAAGCCAGGTAGTTTTTCTTCTTCTATTAAAAGATAACATATTGTGAAAGAAAATAAAATTCATGCTATTCATTCTTTGCTTTGTTTTTATAAATGAATTTTTCATACAATTTACAGTATATTCAAAGGAAGAAAGATAAAATTATTGGTCATCATTTGTACCTTAGAAGTACAAGAATTTAAGAAATGTTCCTTTTTGTTTTAAAACTTGTTTTTCATGTGAAGTTTTTATTGAGCCAACTTTCATACATATCTCGCTAGCCTAAAGTCTAAATATTTGTGTTGGCATCAGAAAAACCAATTAGGCAGAATTGCTTTGCGTGGTCGATCTTCAGATAAATTGACTGATCACATTTATTTTTGTATCAGTCTATGTCATTTAATTAGGAAAAATTGTTTAGGTGTTTTCTCCCCTGATTAATGGTGATACTCAAGTATGATACAAAAAGAATTGTACCACCAAATATTTTTGCAAGGTCTGCTGTTTTCCATATTCCTTTTATGCTACTGCCTTTAAGAAAGAACTAGTATCCTTGAAATAGCACAAAAATGTTTTAAAATTCATAATTGCAAAACAAACCTGTGACTAACTTAATGTCTTCAGATCTAAAGGGTGTAAAAATATTGATACTTCAATATTTCACTTGCTGCCAGGAAAAAAAAATTCTCAATCTTTTGTAAATGGGAGGAGGACTTTTGCATACATTTTTACTCTTTAAATAACGACAACGACACTTATACTGTCATAATAACAATTATGTATTTCTTTGTGGTTTTAATTTTTTTTGTAATTTTACATAAAACAGTTATTTTCTATTTTTACGCAGATAAAAAATATTTGTGCATAAAATGTAAAAATAGTAAAATGAGAAAAATAAAACTATTATACAGTATGTTTCTGTGTTGCTTAAAGTTTTTTTTTCCTGAAAACAAAATCTTAAATCCCCAGGATATTTTGTTGGATAGTAATCTGACAGTCCACTTATACATTGTACATATGATTCCCATGCACTTTTTAACTTAAAAGCTGTCAATTTGCGAAGAACATACTTCACTGAACTAAATTTAGTAGGTTAATCTCTTTAAGAAAATGAAATTCCATCTACAAAGCCAAATTGTTTTAGAATAGTAACAGATGAAGTGGTAAGACTGAGTAGCTGTCAGAAGGCAAGCTGATGATTGCTAAATTGTAAACCTTTTGTAAAGCTTTTTTTTTTTTTTAAACAAACAAAAAATCACCTGTTCATGTTGGCTATCAGCAGATTGCTTCAGCCAGAATCAGAATATAGAAGAATGGATGGAAGGGGTTAGGAAAGCGTGATTCATGCCTGCCTTTATGGTGAAGCAATGATGAAACTTTGATTGACATGCTTAAATAGAAACTTACGGTTAGAAATAAATTGCTTTAAAAATACAAAGTGTAATTGTATCTAGTTTGAAGCGATATCAGCCAGGACGCTAGTGAGGTGTATTTGTTCTCCCAGGACTGCAGTTTTGTGTGTGTACAGCTTTAGAGTTTAATTTGCAAGCCAAATATGTGTTTAAAATGCTTTTTACTAATAATAAACTGACAGCTTTAGAACATTGCTTTTAAAACTTTCTGTAGTAAAGGACCACTTATTTCCAATTTGTCACAAACATTTGTAAAATAAAAACTGAATTAGTAGCAGGGAGGGGGAAATGGGAAGTTACTGTTTAATGGGCATAGAGTTTCAGTTTCGCAAGATGAAAAACTGGAGATGGTTACACAGCTATGAATATGCTTAACAATACCAAACCGTAGTAAAGATGGTTAAGATGGTAAATTTCCTATTGTGTGTATTTTACCACAGTTGAGTTTTTTTTAAAGAATCAATTACAAGAATTTTAAAAATCAGTATTTACCATATTAACAATACAATGGGGGAGGAACATGTTCAACTCAATAGATGCAGAAAAATAATACAATTTAACATCCATTCATGATTAAAACTCTCAGCAAACTAGAAGAGAACTTCCTTAACCTGATAAAAAGGTATCTATGGAAAAACCTGTAACAAACATCACATGTTCGTTGCCCCTCACCACTCTGCCTCCCTCCCCACAAGATTTGGGAAACAAATCTGCTTTTATCATTTTTTTTCAGAATTGTATCAGCCTAGCCTGTGAAATAAGGTAAGAGAAGTAAAAAGCATACATACTGCAAAAAATAAAACTGCAGAAGACATCAGACATGTTAAACGCCCCCAGGAATAAAAAAAGTTGTGAGAATAACAAGGTAAGGTACAAGGTCAATATGCAAAGTTCAATTTTATTTCTACATGCTAGAAACTAATAAATGGAAATTAACATTTAAAAACCACCATTTACAATAATATTGACATGAAATAGGGACAAATAGAGCAAAATTTGTGCAAGACCTATCAATGAAAACTATAGAACTTGCAAAGAAATGAAAGAATGTCTAAGTAGGTGGAGATATAACACCATAATTCTGGATTGGAAGACTCAATTTTGGGTTTTCTTACTTTTTTTCTTTTTGAGACAGTCTCACTCTGTCACCCAAGCTGGAGTACAGTAGTGCTATCTCAGCCCACTGCAACCTCCGCCTCCTGGGTTCAAGCGATTACCATGCTTCAGCCTCCCGAATAGCTGGGATTACAGGCGTGTGCCATGATACCTGACTAATTTTTTGTATTTTTAGTAGAGATGGGGCCTTCGCTATGTTGGCCAGGCTGGTCTCGAACTCCTGACTTCAAGTGATCTGCCTGACTCGGCCTCCTGAAGTGCTGGGATTACAGGCGTGAGCCACCATGCCTGGCCTAAGACCCAATTGTGTAAATGTAAATCTTGTAAATGTTAGTTATTCCTAAATTGATCTATAAATTACATTACAATAAAAATTCTGCCCGTCTTTTTTTGTAGACAAGCTAAATATAAAATTTATGGGTAAATACAAATGACAGAATAGTCACAATATTTTGGAAAAAGAATTAGAGAACTTGCACTGTGCTATATAAAACTTTGCTATATAAAGCTACAGCAATCAAGAAGTGGTATTTAGGTAAGGATAAACATATAGGTCAATGAACAGACTAGGATCCAGAAATGGACCCACATATATGGCTCATTGATTTTTGACAAAGTTGCCAAGGTAATTCAATAGGGAAACGGTAGTTATTTCAACAAATGTTAGAACAACTGCATCTATTCATGGAGAAAAATGAATGTCAACCCTTGCCTCATACCACACATAAAAATTAACACAACGGATTCTAGACCTAAATATAAAATCTAAAACTTATAAAAAATTTTCATAACCTTGGAGTAGACAAAGATTTCTCAGATATTAAAGAAGCAAAACTAGGCTGGATGTGGTGGCTCCTGCCTGTAAATACAGTGCCTTGGAAGGCTGAGGCAGGAAGATTACTTGAGGCCATGAGTTTTGAGACCAGCCTGGGCAACATAGCAAGACCCCATCTCTACAAAAATATAAAAATTAAAATAAAATTCGCTGGGCATGGTTGTGTACGGCTGTAGTTCTAGCTACTCAGAAGGCTGAGGAGGGAGGATTGCTTGAGCCCAGGTTCAAATTTGAAGTTCAAGTGCAGATCGAGCTTGAGGTTACAGTGAGGTGGGATTCTGCCACTACAGCACTCCAGTCTGGGGGTGACAGAGTGGGACGCTGTCTCTGATAAAAAACAAGACAGTAAATTGGACTTCATCAAAAATTTTTAAAACACCTGTTCTTTGAAAGACACTATTAAAAGGCAAGGCTGGGTGTAGTGACACACGCCTGTAATTTCAGTGCTTTGGGAGGTTGACTGGGGAGGATTGCTTGAACCCAGGAGTTCGAGACCAGCCTGGGCAACCTTGTGAGACCCCCTCTCTACGAAAAAAAATTTTTTTTAATTAGCCAAGTATGGTAGCATGCACCTGTAGTTCTGGCTACTCAGAAGCCTGAGGCAGGAACATGGAGTCTAGGAGCCTGAGGTTATGATGAGCTATGATCACACCAGTGCACTGTAGTCTGGGTGACAGAGCAAGACCCTGTCTCAAAAAAAAAAAAAAAAAAAAGAAGTAATTAAGTTAAATAAAAGGCAAGGTACAGATTGGGAGAAAATATTTGCAATACACTTATCTTACAAAGGTAAGTAGTGCTATCTCAGCCCACTGCAACCTCCACCTCTTACAAAGGTAAGATAAGTGTATTTGACCACACTAATTTGCATTATTTTGTCATTAAGCGATGAGCATCAGTTTTAACTGAATGATTATGGCAATGTTACTATCTTACAAAGGTAAGATATTTAATATCAAAAATTTATGAGAAACTCTTTTAACTAAGACAAATAATTTATGGTCAAAGGATTCATACAGACATTTCATAAAAAAAGATATATGTATGGCCAGTAAGCATATGAAAAGCTATTTGGCATTATTAGTTATCAGGAAACATGAAGTCACAATCCAGTACCACTAAAAACACATTACAACTGCTTGAAGTTAGAAGACTCACAATAGCAATTGTTCTCAATGACAAGGACCAAATGAAGTCACGCACATTGCTAGTGGAAATGTAAAATGGCACACTGCTTTGGAAAACTTAAACACTTCTGTCACGACACAGCAATTCTAATCCTAGGCATTTTTTTTTTATTTTTTTGAGACAGAGTTTCACTCTTGCCACCCAGGCTAGAGTGCAATGGTGCAATCTTGACTCACTGCAACCTCCACCTCCCAGGTTCAAGTGATTCTCCTGCCTCAGCTTCCCAAATAGCTGGGATTACAGGCACCAGCCACCACATCCGGGTAATTTTTGTATTTTTAGTAGAGACAGGGTTTTGCCATGTTGGCCGGGGCTAGTCTCGAACTCCGGACTTCAGGTGATCTGCCCGCCTAGGCCTCCCAAAGTGCTGACAATACAGGTATTAGCCATCATGCCCAGCCCAATCCTAGACATTTATTTAAGAGAAATAAAACACGTTCACTGAAAGACTTGTACACGAATGTTTATAACAGCTTTATTCATAATGTCCCCAAACCGTTAACAACACAACTATCCATCAACAGGTGACTGAATAAACAAATTATGAATACCCATAGAATAGAAGTATGACTCAGCAATAAAGGGAGTGAACAACTGCCTCATCAACAACTCTGGAAAAGGCAAATCTCGTTGTAAGGATAGAAAGCAGTTCATTGGTTGCCTAGGGCTAGGATAGTGGTTGATTTCCTGGATTCGGCATAAAGAAATTTGGGAGGATGATGAGCATAGCCTATATTATGCTTTGTTGACGATTATCTGGATGAACAGATTTGCCAAAACTCATCTAAATGTATACTTAAAATAAGTGCAAGGGATTATGTAAATTACACCTCAATATGTTTAAAAACTGAATTACTAGAGAAATGAAATTTAAAAGACAAAAATACATAACTATTTTAAAAAAATTATTAGGTTCCACAGGCATAAGATTTCTCTATCAAATTACCAAAATTGTTTTAATGCTTGCACTTATCTCCCTGTAGACTGACAACAAACAGTTCACAGACTGACCACACTGACTTACAACATTTCATCGTCAACTGATAAGCATCCGTTTTAACTAAACGATTATGGCAGTGTTCATGGGATTTGAAACTTTCTCTGTAAACTTTTTTTTTTTTTTTTGAGACCCACAGTCTCACTTTGTCGTCCAGGCTGGAGCACAGTTGATCTTGGCTCACCGCAACCTCTGCCTCCTGAGTTTAAGCGATTCTCCTGCCTCACCCTCCTCAGTAGCTGGGATTGATCACAGGCCTGCATCACCACGCCCAGCTAATTTTTGTATTTTTAGTAGAGACGGGGTTTCACCATGTTGGCCAGGCTGTTCTCGAACTCCTGAGTTCAAGTGATCTGCCCACCTCGGCCTCCCAAAGTGCTGGGATTACAGGCATGAGCCACCGCCCCTGGCTGTAATCTGAGAAAAGCGTTTTCTCGTGTGCGCTAACAAGGTAGTTGATTTGGGAATCTTCATTCCATGATACTAGTAACACCCAGTTAACACTTACGCTATTTTTATAGGAACACCACAGTAACTAGATAGGAATGAAATAGAACATTGAAGAAAATGTTATTTATCAAATCTATGAGCAACTCTTTAATTCACTTCCTTAGAAAACTATGCAAAAAGGTTTGCTCTAATACTCATCGTAGGAATAGAGAAAGTAAGCTTCCTATCGCTAATGTTGGTTTTACTTTGTGAATGAGATGGCATGTTGCATATTAATACACTGATAAACATCACTGAATAGTTGAACTAGAATGTTCATTTTACTTAATGGTTAAAGGAAAAAGCTATGCATTAAGAACTCCATGCTAGGATTCTTGCTCCAGCTCTCAGATCCTAAAAATAGAGGATTTTTGTTTTTGAGACAGAGTCACTGTGTTGCCCAGGCTGGGGTGCAATGGCATGATCTCAGCTCACTGCAACCTTTACCTTCCGGGTTCAAGCAATTTTCCTGCCTCAGTCTCCCATGTAGCTGGGACTACAGGTGTGAGCTAATTTTTGTATTTTCAGTAGAGACGAGGTTTCACCATGTTGGCCAGGCTGGTCTCGAACTCCTGACCTCAAGTGATCTGGCCGCCTCGGCCTCCCAAAGTGCTGGAATTACAGGCGTGAGCCACCGCGCCCGGCCTAAAAATAGAGGATATTTTAAATAGAAGTAAGTGTGAGAATCTGCCCTGTTGGCCTAAAATGCATTAGCTAGTTGATTAAACAAATAAAGAATACCTAGAATAAAGGTATAAACAAATAAAGAACCTTCTGTTGTGGAGGATATGTAAAGTGGCATGCCAAAGGAAAGAACCAGAAGAAACAGATTATGGTCCTTGTTTTCCCACTACCAGATATGAAACTTAGAGCAAGTTGTTTAACCTTTCTCCTCCTCCATTTTCTCTCTCCTATGCTAGGGTCATTGACATACTTGCCTGCAGTGCAGGGCCATTGAAAGGGTTAAATGAACTCATGTATGTGAACTCATCTTGCAACTGTAGACTCCTAAATAAGTGTAAAGGTCTAGGAAAGAAAAACTTCCCTCCAAAGAATCCAGTGCTCTAGGTTGAAATTGGTGCTCACCTCATGTAATGGTGAAAAATCATAAAATAGCGTAAAAAATGTGTTGAATGACTGAATGAGTAAGGAATAAGAGCTAATTCTGATCTCTTATGATCTGTCAAGTCCTTTATTTGTCTTCTCACTTATCTCTCACAACTCCTTGAAGTAGATAAGAGAACTGTCCATTTTATAAATGGAGAAATCGAGGCATAGAGGGATTAGTCAACTTGGCTGAGGTCACTTGCATAAGGGCCAACCCAGGCTTGAAGCCCTGCCTGGGGCTTTTCATTAGGATTAAGTCTGTCTCAACAGAAGATTGCTGTTAAGCACCTACAGTCAATGGAAGGGAGGTGTGTTTAATACGTCTAACAAATGAGAATTGCAAACATTGGGTACTTTTCTCATTTCCTCTGGCTTTTGTCTTATCCAAAGTGAGAAGCTTATACCAAATTTTACTTTAAGTAGTATTCATCTCTACTAAGTCAACGGAGTTTTATAAAATATTACCATACAACCAACCCTTAGTAAAATAATGGCTCTAGGCAATCATCACCAACAGCTGCTAAAACCATTAGGTGAAAAGTTGGTGAGACAGTTTGTAAAGGATGGATTTGCCTCACAATCCCTGAATATATCTATTGATCTTAATATCATGAAAAGAGAGACAACCCGGGCCGGGCGCAGTGGCTCACGCCTGTAATCCCAGCACTTTGGGAGGCCGAGGCAGGTGGATCACAAGGTCAGCAGATCGAGACCATCCTGGCTAACATGGTGAAACCCCGTCTCTACTAAAAAATACAAAAAATTAGTCAGGCGTGGTGGCAGGAGCCTGTGGTCCCAGCCACTCGGGAGCCTGAGGCAGGAGAATGGCATGAATCCGGGAGGTGGAGGTTGCAGTGAGCCGAGGTCGCACCACTGCACTCCAGCCTGGGCAACAGAGTGAGACTCTGTCTCAAAAAAAAAAAAAAAAAGAGCGAGACAACCAGATAATCATATGCCTCCTGATATGACGCATTGGGACAACTCTTGCCAAAACACAAACTGAACCTAAATCTGATAAATTCCCCCAGTATAAGTACCAGTTCATAGGAAATATAGGAGACAGAGAGACTGTCATTTACATGGATACAATCAGCAAAAATACAAATGAAAACAACACAGATACAAAAATATTACAAGAAAAATAAGAAGGGGAATGTATAAATTAAAAGAGACTTAAGAGTCTTTCACTCACCCAATGCATTGTGTGGTTTGGTTTGTATCCTGATTACAATAAATAAGTAAACTTTTGAGGCAATCAAGGAAATTTGAACACTATTTTTTTAAATATTAAGGAATTTGCTGTTTTTTAGGTGTGGTAATAGTGTCGCGGTTATGAGGAAAGGAAGGAAGGAAAGAGGAGAGAGAGAAATGGAGGAAAGGGATTTTAATCTTTCAAAAATGCATACTGAAGTACTTAGAGATGAAATAGTGTGATGTCTAGCATTTGCTTCAAAATACTTCAGTGGGTGGACTGAAAACACACACACACACACACACACACACACACACACACACACACACACAAAGGCCATGTGCTGAAAACTGTTGAGACTGGGTGACAGATACGTGAGGGTTTATTATACTGTGCTCTCTATTGAGTATGCATGAAATTTTCCATAAAATAGAACATTTTTTAAAAAACACTATCATAAAGAAGCTTACCCAAAAGAATACCACAGACGTGGCAATGTCACCTACAAAATCATATCAGGTTTTTGAAACTGCATCACTAGGTAAAGAATACATATTTCTTTTCATGAAATGGGGGGCACTTTATGTAACAAAGGTGTTTCTGAAAAGTTGTACCTAAATATTATAAGCATAATTGTTAGCAGTATTATACATACTGTCTGGCTCCCTGAGAAGGGTGTATATATAAATATTTATTTATTTATTTTTTTGAGACAAGGTCTTGCTCTCTCACTCAGGCTACATACAGTGGCACAATCACAGCTCACTGCAGCCTCAACCTCCTGGGCTCAAGCAGTCCTCCCACCTCAGCCTCTCGCTAGGACCACAGGAGTATGCTACAACTCCTGGCTAATTCTTTTTAAATTTTTGGTAGATTCAGGTTCTCCTTATGTTGCCCAGCCTGGTCTCACACTCCTGGGCTCAAGTGATCCTCCTGCCTTGGCCTCCCAAAGCGCTGGTATTAAAGGCATGAGCCAATGTGCCCAGCCCATGGTTCTTGAATACCAGAGAAGAAAATAAATTTGTAATTAAGCTCTAAATTACATAGGAGTGGTATTCCTGAAAAACATTTAGTAAGTGGAAACTCTGGGACTATAATACATATATTTAGAAACCCAGGACTTGCAACTACTTCACAAGAAATACTAGACACAAATTACCACAAGACAACACAGCTTACTGACATGGAAATTAGATTCCATCAAGCCTATGTCTAAAACTCCTTCATAGTTTCTTATTACCCTCTAGAAAAGAAGTCCAATTTCCTTAGCATGGTGTGAAAGCATGGAGCCAGTTTCTATCTTTACCCAGCTTCCAGTTCCTATACACCTTCCTCCTGGAAGCATTATTTATCAACCATAATTAGCCCAGGTCAGATTTGTGCATTAGAAATACGGTCACTTCACTCTCTCTCCTCTACTGGATTAGCATCCATTAAGTTTAGGACCTGATATTTTCCTTGTTTACCACTGCATCTTAAAACCTTAGCTGTGGCCGGGCCTGGTGGCTCACACCTGTAATCTCAGCACTTTGGGAGGCTGAGGTGGGTGGACCATGAGGTCAGGAATTTGAGACCAGCCTGGCCAACGTGGCAAAACCCTGTCTCTACTAAAAATACAAAAATTAGCTGGGTGTGGTGGCACACGCCTGTAATCCCAGCCACTCAGGAGGCTGAGGCAGGAGAATCGCTTGAACCTGGGAGGCGGAGGTTGCAGTGAGCTGAGATTGTGCCACTGCACTCCAGCTTGACAGACAGAGAGGCTCCATTCCCTCTCCCCGCAAAAATAAAAATCCTTAGCTGTTACAATGGATACAGCACTGTAGTTGGGCCATTAGTCCTCAAAATTCATGGCGTTGGCATCTTATATGACTTATTTTACAGACAAAGAAAAATTATTATACTAGAGAACTGTATTTTTTTTTCTACAGTTTCTTAGATATAATTCCATGGAAACTTGGATCTGCTGAAACAATTGTCGGCAGCATCAGTATAGCATTAGGAAATGATAAAAGGAAATCTGTTAAAACTATCAGAAATTTCATTAATCACATACATTTATCCATTTGATA